>NC_068930.1:58001529-59201529 GCF_023091745.1 Budorcas taxicolor | reverse complement strand
TATTCGGGGGTAACAGGAGGGAGGTGTACCGGATCCTGCAGGAGGAGGGTATTGACCTGCCTCGATACGCTGTGCTCAACCGTGACCCTGCCCGGCCTGAGGGTGAGTACCTGGCCTCGTCCACTCCTTCCCTGCCCCGCTTTCTGTGACTGAGCCCAGTTCTCCATTCTCTAGACAGCTATGTGCCGCCTGTCTCTGTGAGGCGTTGGTTACTGGACTATGGGTAGAGCTAGAGCCGTGGGTCTTTGGACAGAATCTGAGACCTCTTATATAGATGTTAGTTACCATATCTATTATTAAAGTATGGTCATAGAAATTTGAGGGTGATGGAGATTAAAACTCAGAGAAGTTGGGAGTTGGAGGCATTCTTGGGCCCTAGGAATGACCACACACCTACCTTTCAGAGTGCAACCTGATAGAGGGTGAAGACCAGGTGGAGGTAAATGGAGCCGTCTTTCCCAAGCCCTTTGTGGAGAAGCCTGTGAGTGCAGAGGACCACAACGTTTACATCTACTACCCCAGCTCAGCTGGAGGAGGAAGCCAGCGCCTCTTCCGTAAGGTGTGAGGGACATCTGGGGAGGCAGAGAAGTAGACGAGCAAGAATGAAGTTGTGGGAAGGGAAGCTGGGAGACTTGGGGACAAGTTAGAGGCAACCTTTTTTTTTCTCCCCCTTCCTTTTTCTCCTGAAGATTGGCAGCCGAAGCAGTGTTTACTCTCCAGAGAGCAGCGTCCGAAAGACAGGCTCATACATCTATGAGGAGTTTATGCCAACAGATGGCACAGATGTCAAGGTTATGGTGGATACGGGGATTTAAGAGGTTATAAATGTCTGAGTGGGGTGGGGTGCTTGTGAAGCAAGTAGAAGTCTAGGGAAGCAGGTATAGAAAATAAAGTGTGAGTGGGATTGGCTTTCATATGCAGGTGAAGATAAGGATTGGGGAAGTAGGTATTTATATTGTCACTATCAGAGCGAGGGCAAGAGTAATGTGGAAAATGGAATAATGTTGGTAAGTTATTTCTTAGTAAGGACTAGATGATAGTTTTAGAGTCCCATGGAGAAACTTTCATAATGATACTGAAGTTCCATCTCAGTAAAAAAAAAAAAAAAAAAAAAAAGTCAGTCTTCTTGTTCTTAATACTCAGGGGATTTGTTTGTTTTCTTTATGTTTACTGGGAAACTAGCCTACAGACATGACGCTCATATTGCCTTCTCATATACAGGGTGAGCTGTGGGCATACTCAGTGATGCTATGTACCTGCAGGTGTACACAGTGGGGCCAGACTATGCCCATGCTGAAGCCAGAAAATCTCCAGCTTTGGATGGGAAGGTTGAACGAGACAGTGAAGGGAAAGAGATTCGATATCCAGTCATGCTGACTGCCATGGAAAAGCTGGTGGCCAGGAAAGTCTGCGTAGCTTTTAAGGTGAAGGGAGGCCCCTTGGTAGGGAGGCTGTGCAGGAGCAGGAGGGGTGCAGGGGAGGGGCTGTGGCATGAGGGAGAGGTTGGCGGGCGAAGCTGAGGAGGAAGCATGTTCTCATCTTCCCTTCTCTCTTGTTCTCATCTTCCCTTCTTCCCCTTGCAGCAAACAGTTTGTGGTTTTGATCTTCTCCGTGCCAATGGTCACTCCTTTGTGTGTGATGTCAATGGCTTCAGTTTTGTCAAGAATTCGATGAAATACTATGATGATTGTGCCAAGATTCTAGGGTAAGGGACACAGTGGTCTGGGCTGGGGAAAATGGGCTTAAAGAGGAGAATAGCAAAGTTTTTACTTTAAAGACACCTTGTTTTGTTGAACTTTGCAGGTATTGTGTTTTTTTACATTTTGAAGGTTTGTGGCAACCTTTGAGCAAGTCTATTTTCACCATTTTTCCAACAGCATTTCCTAACTTCATGTCTCTGTGTGACATTTTGGTAATTCTCCCAGTATGTCCAGCTTTTTCATTGTTATTATGCTTGTCATAATGATCTGTGATCAGTGATCTTTGATGTTACTGTCACAAAAAAGATTAGAACTTGCTGAAGGCTCAGATAATGGTTAGCACTTTTTAGCAGTAAAGTATATTTTAATTAAGGTATGTATATTGTCTTTTTAGACATAACACTATTGTACACTTACTAGACTACGGTAACTTTCATATGCACTGCCAAACAAGAAAACTCCTGTGACTCACTTTATAGAGATATTCACTATATTGCAGTGGTCTGGAACTGAACTCTCAATGTCCCTGAGGTCTGCCTGTACTTTAAATGCTGTAAAAATGATTTAAAAGTGAAAAAGAAAAGTAGAGAAAGGGCTCCTCAACTGTCTTGCCTTCCCAACATGGCTCTCCCCAGAGGGAATTACTGTTAACTGTTTTAGACATAACAATATGTCTTTTTCTTCTGTATATAAACAGACTATTTATTGTACTAAATGTGATCATACCATAACACTGTCTTTCAACTTGACTTTTTAGTATGTAAAACATTCAAAAATGTTTAAGGAATGATGGCTATGGTGAGTATCGGTATATTCACCATTGAGCTTAAGAAATAAAATATTAAGAATATAGTTGAGGGAATTCCCTGGCAGCCCAGGGGTTAGGACTTGGCGCTTTCACTGCGGAGGGCCCAGGTTCAATACCTGGTCACAGAACTAAAATCTTACAAGCTGTGTGGTGCAACCAAAAAAAAAAAAAATCAAGCACATAGAACTGAAGCCCCTACATAACCCTTACTAACAACATCCCCTCCCCTCCCACCCAGAGGTAAACACAGTCTTTATTACAAATATAGGGATTTTTTTGCATGTCTTTGGACTTTATATTAACATATCGTTAGTTTTTTTGAACTTCATTCAGATGTGTAGTTCTGGTTCATTCATGTTCATGTGGGTTCTTCATGTTTCTCCTTCTAGGAACACCATAATGCGGGAGCTTGCCCCGCAGTTCCAGATCCCGTGGTCCATCCCCATGGAGGCTGAGGACATTCCCATTGTCCCTACCACTTCCGGCACTATGTGAGCAAAAGTAAAAGTTAAAAGTCTGGAGTAACCACTGAAGATATCTTAGACCGGTGGTCACTTCCTGCCCCCGTGCCGTCTGACCGGTGGAGCCTACCTGTATTCCTCATCTCAGATAGTCTTTCCTGTGTTCTTTCACATGGCGAGTAGGATGAAATGGGTGGCGGTGTGGGGTGGGATGGGGCAGTGGCTCTAACAGGATTCCCTGTCTTAGGATGGAACTTCGTTGTGTCATCGCAATCATTCGTCATGGGGATCGTACACCCAAGCAGAAGATGAAGATGGAGGTGACACACCCAAGGTAAAAAGCCAAGTGTTCTAATCTAGACAAATATGTTTTTGTGAGGGAAATGGGGAGAGGCATCTCCCAGAGGTTTTTGCCTTTCTCAACCCATACTGAAGCTTCTCCTCCTTTCTTCAGATTTTTTAGTCTATTTGAAAAACATGGTGGCTACAAGACAGGGAAATTAAAACTGAAGCGGCCAGAGCAGCTACAGGTAAGATGATGAATCTGGCTGGCAGGAGCAGTGCTATGAAAAGACAGAGGCCAGGATGAAAGCCTAGCCAGCCAGGACTTGGCCTCCTGCGTGGACACACTATTATTTCCTCCAGGAGGTGCTGGACATCACACGGCTGCTATTGGCTGAACTGGAGAAAGAACCAGGTGGTGAGATCGAAGAGAAGACGGGGAAATTGGAGCAGTTAAAATCCGTGCTGGAGATGTGAGAAAGGGAATAGGAAAAAGGGTGTCAATAGCCATAAGAATTGGGTGCTGGGGTAGAAAGCAAACTGTGAGTTTATCCTGCAGGTACGGTCACTTCTCAGGCATCAACCGGAAGGTGCAGCTGACTTACTACCCTCATGGAGTAAAAGCTTCTAATGAGGGGCAAGGTGAGATGTAACACTTCTTTCCTTTACCACTCACATCTTTTATTCTTGAACCCTTAGATGACCTCTCTCCCAAATTACCTTTCTGGGCTCCTCAGAAGACTTAACATTTAGATGTCCCCACTGTTTTCCTTGTGCTTCCCCACTTTCTCAACAGTAAAGAATCTGCCTGCAATGCAGGAGATGCCGGTTCAATCCCTGGGTTGGGAAGATCCCCTGGAGGAGGAAATGGGAGCCCACTCCAGTATTCTTGCCTGGGAAATCCCATGGACAGAGGAGCCTAGTGGGCTGCAGCGCATGGGGTTGCAAGAGTCAGACACCACTGAGCGACTAAGCACACACTGTTTTCCTTAGGTCTAGACCTGTTCACTCCCTCTTATTCCTGCAGATACACAGCGGGAGGCTCTGGCCCCATCCCTCTTGCTGGTACTGAAGTGGGGTGGAGAACTGACCCCGGCTGGCCGTGTTCAGGCTGAGGAGCTGGGGCGAGCTTTCCGCTGCATGTACCCTGGAGGACAGGGTGAGTGTCTAGGGGCGGGGCGGGGAGGTGTCGATACATAGCAGGGCTGAGATAAGATGATTAGAGAGTAAGTTGAGGAAACAAAGGGACAGAGGTGTTGGGGAGGTTAAAGGGGAAATGAGCATTCTTGGATGTGTATAGCCGTCCATTTCTGGTCTTCCCCTTTGGCCCCAGGTGACTATGCTGGCTTTCCCGGCTGTGGGCTGCTTCGTCTCCATAGCACTTTCCGCCACGATCTCAAGATTTACGCCTCTGATGAGGGCCGTGTCCAGATGACTGCCGCAGCCTTTGCTAAGGTGCTCACTCTGGTTCTCCCACAGTCCCAGCTTCCATTAGGTAGAGAAGCAGAGTTTGGAGAACTAGTCAGGAAATTTCAGAGGATTTGTGTGCCAACTCAGAGGAGTTTCTGCTTGTGTATGACGACATCCTATGCTACTGAGAATAATTAATGGGGTGGGCCCCTTGATCTGCACCCCAGCTCCCCCAAGCCAGCTCTCATTTGATCTCTGGGACCGTCGAAGCCTAGGGGAAGTGGAGTAGAAGGAGAACTTGATAGACTTCGTGCTTTCCCTCCAGGGCCTTCTGGCTCTAGAAGGGGAGTTGACACCCATTTTGGTACAAATGGTGAAGAGCGCCAACATGAACGGGCTCTTGGACAGCGATGGGGATTCCCTGAGCAGCTGCCAGCACCGTGTGAAGGCTCGGCTACATCACATTCTGCAGCAGGATGCGCCCTTTGGCCCTGAGGATTACGATCAGGTCAGGCTGTCCCTATCTTTGTGCCCGATACACCCCACTCCCAAATTCCTAGAATTTTAAATAATAGCAATCAGTAATGGTACTTACGATGTGCCAGGCACTGTTTCACATGCTTTCCATACATTCAGCCATTTAATCCTTACCCACCCTTTGAGGTAAGTATGGGTCCACAGTCTGTCATCTAGAATTTTGAAAGTCAAAAAAGATTTTTATAACCTTGCCACCGAGATTCATTTGGCAGGGAAGCCTGGTGGTCCAGTGGTTAAGAATCCACCTGCTAATGCAGGGGACACAGATTCAGTCTCTGATCCAGGAAGATCCCATAAGCCTCAGAGCTGCTAAATCCATGTGTCACTACTGCTGAGCCCGTGCTCTAGAGTCAGGGAACTGCAACTCCTGAGCCTGAGTGCCGCGGCTGTTAAAGCCTACATGCCCTCGAGCCTGTGCTCTGAAACAGCAGAAGCCACCGCAGTGAGCAGCCCGTGCATCACAGCCAGAGAGTAGACCCCACTCGCTACAACTAGAGAAAGCCCAGCAACAGAGACCCAGCACTGCCAAAAGGAAATAAAAACGAAGAGATTCCTTTGGCAGTAAAACCCAACATGATAAGACTCTTTCTAATCCCTAAAATAGGATTATTTCTGGCTCAGAGGTTAAAGCGTCCACCTCCAGTGCGGGAGACCCGGGTTTGATCCCTGGGTCAGGAAGATCCCCTGGAGAAGGAAATGGCAATCCACTCCAGTATTCTTGCCTGGAGAATCCCATGGACGGAGAAGCCTAGTAGGTTACAGTCCACAGGGTCACAAAGAGTTGGACACGACTGAGCGACTTCACCTCACCTCACCTGTGTAAAATAGTCATATACATTTTGCTACAGAAATAGAACAGTGTTTGGTTATGCCCTAGGCCCTGCTGTCTCAGGGCACATATTCTCTGTATTAACTTCTTAAAGTCCAAAAAATTCTCAGTTCCAAAACACAGCTGATCCCAAGGATTTTCAATAAAAGAATTTTTCAGTTTGTCTACTGCTGTATTAAAAACCACCCCAAACTCCGTAACTTAAGACAAAAACGATTTTTATCTTCTCACTCACCATTCTAGGCTCAACTGGTCTTGATTAGGGTCTTTCTTAAAGTTGCCCAGATGCTTAGGGTCTATTCTAGAGAATAGCATTTTCTGTGTTCTTCTCTGAGAAGGCCTCGATAAAGGGCCAGGACCTTACTACCTTATTTTCCAAGTCATTGCTCAATGTCAAATCAAAAAATGCTAAGGCATCTTTTTCTTTCTCCCTTGCTACCCTGGGCCAGCAAGAATGGAACCTGTGAGGAGCAAGGTAGAATGAGTGCATTCCACCTGCGGTCTCCTCTCCCCCACCCCGTTCTTCACTGACTGGGACCATCCTACATGCTTGAGTTGGACTTAGTTCTGAGGCGGCACCTCTGCTGTAGGTTCAAGCTAGCATCTTGTTTAGAGGAATAACATAATGTCATTTCTATTATCCACTCATGAACACATTCTGTGGGGATTTGGGTTGAATCTTTATTCCCCAGCATTTTCTCTGAGTATTTTAGACCCCCCAAGAAGACCTAGATCTGTTTTTTTCCTCTGGACTTCAAAACTTTTAAGATGACCCATTCTTAGGTAGCCTTGTGCTAGGCCAGTCCCCTCATTGGAACTGCTAGTGTTCCCAGAAGCCTGAGAATGCTTGTGGGAGCAAGCCGACAGACAGAGCCGGTTTGCTGGCAGTCTCCGTGACGAGCACACAGGAACCTGGGCAGTTGGCACTGAGTCTGTCTTGCTCTCCATCTCTCCGTTCTCCACAGCTGGCTCCCACTGGAAGCACTTCCCTCCTCAGCTCCATGGCTCTTATCCAGAATCCTGTGAAGGTCTGTGATCAGGTATTTGAGCTGATTGAAAACCTCACTCACCAGATCCGGGAACGGATGCAGGACCCCAAGTCTGTAGGTGGGTTCGAACACTACTGTCTTCTTTTCAGGGTTTTGGGTGTGGATGGGTTCTCAGGCCATTGCGTGCCCTCTCCTACGTGTCTGAGAAAAGTCATCCTCATCTCTCTGGCTCTGCTTCAGATGTGCCAGGGCCTTCGGTTAGAGGTAAAGCCTCTGGTTCTCTCTGACTGTCTGTCTGCCTTCCAGACCTGCAGCTCTACCACAGCGAGACACTAGAGCTGATGCTGCAGCGTTGGAGCAAGCTGGAGCGTGACTTCCGGCAGAAGAGTGGGCGCTATGACATCAGTAAGATCCCTGACATCTATGACTGTGTCAAGTATGATGTACAGCACAATGGGAGTCTGGGACTTCTAGGCACAGCAGAGCTGCTCCGTCTCTCTAAGGCGCTGGCCGATGTAGTCATTCCCCAGGTGTGTCTCATGGAAGGGATCGAGTCTGGGGCCAGGGGCACTGGGCAGGAAGGAGAGAAAAGGCAGAAATGAAGCATGCTATGGGAATCAGGGGAAGGATGCTAGAGAAGGAATTAGTTGAGTTGCTACAATCCTGGCTCTGAGGAAGCTGAAGAGGCTAACTGGGGAGAAACCTAGGGAGGAAGAATGTGGTGAACTGGGAAGAAACCCAAGATCTGAGTTGAAGACAAGCATGACCTTGGGCCTGGGAGTATGAGGCGAGAGGAAAAAGAGATTTGTCGAGGTGCTTATTCCTGGCCTGTGGCCCCTAGGAATACGGGATCAGCCGGGAGGAGAAACTGGAAATTGCCGTGGGCTTCTGTCTCCCACTGTTGCGGAAGATACTGCTTGACCTGCAGAGAACCCACGAGGATGAGTCTGTCAACAAGCTGCATCCCCTGTGAGGGAGGGCTGGGCGGCGTGCTGGATGGAGGGAGGGGGCATGTCAGGGAACTCTGGGGGAAACCAGGCCGGGACTGCTTGGGGAACCAAGAATGGAAGGGGGTTCTGGGATGGAAAGGAGAGAGGCTTTGAGGCAGGAGGAGGGAGTTTGTGGTGGGCCGGGAAGACAACGGGCTGACAGCGTGAGTGACCCAGCTGTTGTCTCAGGTACTCCCGAGGGGTGCTCTCTCCAGGCCGCCATGTTCGAACCCGTCTCTACTTTACCAGTGAAAGCCATGTGCACTCCCTACTGAGTGTCTTCCGCTATGGGGGACTTCTGGATGTAAGGATCTTCCTTCTTCCCTCAGCCCATGAGCTTCCTGTCCCAGCATTCTTTTACTCTCCTCCTCGTTCTTCTTTTCACTGCAAGCTTCCTCTAGTCTCCATGTCTCCCTGCCTATTTGCTGATGCCCTTATCCTTGGGCACTGGCCCACCTCTTCTCGCATTTGGCAGGAAACCAAGGATACACAGTGGCAGCGAGCTTTGGCTTATCTCAGTGCCATCTCAGAGCTCAACTACATGACCCAGATTGTCATCATGCTCTATGAGGACAACACCCAGGTGAGGAGCTAAAAGGGCAGGACGAGGAGAGGGCCCCTTCTTTCTCCTCCAACCCCTTTTAGGGAAAAACTTTCTTATCCTTAGAATCTGTGGAATCCAGTTATGTGTGGTATCTAAGTGCAGCACGCAGAGCGTGTCCAGGAGGTTCCCCCTAGAATGAAAGACATGATCTGGGTTGATGCTAAGTCAGAGAGATACCAGAGAACAGAGCTCTGACATTAGGGAGGGCATGGAATTTGAATGGTGTTATAATGAGAAAAATAATGTTTCTCCTCTCAAATACTGTTACACATATACCTTCTTCATCTGGCTCCCCAAAGATACCTTTAAATGTGCTGCTGTGTGTACTTTAGCAAAGCTGAATTCCTGCAGGAGATGGTTGCGGGGGGGGTTCCCCATTCTACTTCCATTGTAGAACTGGAAGTTGGAAAGTCATGTGAGGACCTGAGGATCCCATGAGACTAGACTGGGGAGCTGCTACTGTAGAGGAGGGTGAGACACTGAAACCTCAGCCCTCCCTGGGAGGATGTGACCTCTTGAGTTTCTCCATCATCCCTGCCTGGTCTTCCACCACCATACTCAGCTTGGCCAACTTCCCCTTCCTCTGGTGATGCCCCGTAGGATCCCTTGTCGGAGGAGCGGTTCCACGTGGAATTGCACTTCAGCCCTGGAGTGAAAGGTGTCGAGGAAGAAGGCAGTGCCCCCACTGGCTGTGGATTCCGTCCAGCCTCTTCTGAGGTGGGTCAGAGCGCTGGGATTTGGGAAGGGAGGATTTAGGAACCAAGTGGTGGGAAACTCAGAAACAGTACAGGGAAGTTGAAAGGATTGGAGAGACTGGAGTAGGAGGCTGGAGGCCGTTAACACCTCTCCCTTCTGTGCCTGCTGTTGGGTAGAATGAGGAGAGGAAAGCAGACCAAGGCAGCGTGGAGGACCTGTGCCCTGGGAAGGCATCAGATGAGCCAGACCGAGCATTGCAGACCTCGCCCCTGCCCTCTGAGGGCCCCGGCCTCCCAAAGAGATCACCCCTCATTCGTAACCGCAAAGCCGGCTCCATGGAGGTAATGGGAGGGGCCTGGGAGAAGGAAGTGGTAGAAATACTCATAGGACAATATCTGTGAATCTCTGAATCCCTTCAGTGGAATTCTCGGGACCTTAAGCAGAGTCCTCCTGCCCCTGATGTATATGAAACCCATAATGTCACTTTCACAGGTGGTCTCCCCATAAAGCTCCTTTAAGCTGGAGGGTCCTTCTGAGATGCTGGTGAGGGCCATCTGAGAGACAAGGGCTTCAAGAGATGAGATTGAGGAGGAGGACTCTGGATGCATTTGAAAAGGCTCAGATGGTAAAGCGTCTGTCTGCAATGCAGGAGACCAGGGTTCGATCCCTGGGTTGGGAAGATCCCCTGGAGAAGGAAATGGCAGCCCACTCCAGTATTCTCGCCTGGAAAATCCCATGGACAGCAGAGCCTGGTAGGTTACCGTCCATGGGGTCGCAAATAGTCTGACACGACTGAGTGACTTCACTTAAAAGGAAATGAAGAGAATGTAATAGAAACAGCATGAACTCTGGGCTAAAATCTCGTTTGATAGATGCTGTGTGACCTTGGACAGGCAGCTTCTCCAAGCCTCAATTTTTTTCATCTAATATATGAATACAAGTAATACTCATCATATAGATGCTCAGTAAACAGTTGGCAATGAGGACAATACAGTTCATTAAAGGCCAAGCCCTCTCTATCTTCTTGTTGTCTTGGGTAAATATTATGGTTCTAATAGTAATAAATATCACTTTACTAAAAATGGCACTTTCATTTAACCCCTTTAGAGTTATCTATACTCTGATTCCAGAAAGGGAATCAAGCCTGGAGGTCTGTCTGTCTCCCCTTTGTTCGGATGAGGTTTATCAACCTGGGCCTGTGTTCTGCTGTGCTTGGAGTTTGTGTCTAGCCCTGATTCTAGCCTAGAAGAAAGGATTTTTGTAAATCTTACATTTTATCCTGGGGTAAAAACCAGAATTCTGGTCTTTTCTTCCTAGAGAGATCCTTTCCTTCTTTGGCTCATTGACACTCATTGACCCCATGATTTAGCCCTGTCTCAGGACCATGATTGGTGTGGGTCCTGCTTTGACAGATGAATCTGTTCACTTGGTTTGGTACCAGTTCTCTGTCTTAGAGGAACTGGCCTTTCCATTTTGAAGTATGTCAGAAGAATCTATGATTAGCTTACGTAGGTTCAGATTTTGGAGAAGACAAACTACAGCCTCTGTTCTAGACTCATCTTTTTCTTCCTGATTACGTTAAGGTGGATTTGAGGTCATGAATACTCAGAGTTTCTTTAGATGGGGTATGTATCATTCACTCCTTAAGATATAAGTTAGCTTAGTGTCTACAGTACATTAGAACCCTGCCTACTCATGTGGGTAGACCACGTGAACAGAATGACATGTAATTGTCCAGTGATAGACTTCTCCTCCATATCCAGTGTCTTCTCCATTCACATCAGCCTCTCTGGCACTGTTGTGCTGGACCCCCTTTTCTTCTGATTTAAGCAGTCAAGAGATATAGGCAAAGCAGAGCTCCCAGTGTATTATCTTCCCAACTTGATGAAATTGATTTCTTTCTTTCAGGCTTACAGGAAGCTTTCTCTTGTTGTCAGATTTCTATCTCTCAGTTACTGGTACTGCTTGTACCATGGCTCTGCAGGCCGATGGTTGCCCAAGATATGCTCCTCAGCTTTGCAAGAAAATCTTCTCTCTGTTGCTTGTTCATGCAGCCTTTTCATATTAATAGTTCCTCTCCTTATTTTATAAATATAGGCATCAGTAGTCTTATTCTTATCAACTACGACCCTTCTCTCCATGCCTTCTTTTCTTATGTGTTTGGACTGGTTTAGAATTTAAAAACCTGTGACCTTTGCAGCCGTGCCCTAGGTGATCATCCTCTCCGGCCCTACAACTGCCTCTACCCAGTGGGCATTAGGGCTTTGGAGAGCTTGGGGTGTGAGGAGGCATGACTGGTTTTCTACCCGGCCTGATTGCAGGTCATGAACATTCAGTGCACTGGAGCCTGGACCTAATCCCCTTGAGGGGAGGGCACCACCAGAGGTCAGGGGACCTCCCCTGGACTTACCCACCATCAGCCTACAGTCCTGGGCTGTGTCCACCTTGCACCTGGCACCCTGCACACAGGTGTCCCCATGTACTTCGTCTTCCTTGATTGCCTTTGTCTTTGCCTTCTGGGACTTAGGGACTCAGAACGCTGCTGAGGAGGGTGTGTGTTGGGGGTTGTGTGACTGAGCCCTTTTAGGCTTTTTGGAAATTCATTTCATGTCTCTAGGAGTGGAAGTGAGGGCTTCTGGTTCAGATAAGAAACTCAGTATGGGGACTTCTGATGGTCCAGTGGCTAAGACTCCATGCTCCCAGTGCAGGGGGCTAGAGTTCAATCCCTGGTCACAGAAGTAGATCCCACATGCTGCAATGAAGATTGAAGACCTAGCACGATGCAACTAAGACGCAGTGAAACCAAATAAGTAATTTTTTTTTTAAAGGAAGAAACTAAGTATGGTTGCTGTAACCACAACTGTCCTGTGGAAAGGAGTGGGCATGGCCGGGCTTTACTTCTTACTGTGGCTGAGCTATTGTGATTGGCTTTCTGAGTTCTGTGGAGGGATATAAAGATGAAGGAACCATGCTCTGCTGAGAACTGAGAATGGTTGACTAATGATTTCTCAGATTTGGGATTGGAGGGCTACAGGGACAGGCATCTTGGAAACAGAAGTACTTTCTAGTATAGAAGGGTTCCCTGGGCAGTTTCCTCTGTAAAATGCATTCTTAGACTTTGTATTCTTCTTTCCCATAAAAGTACTCTGGTTCTTAAACTTTATGACATTGCTTGGTTTCACAGGGGCAGAAATTCAGGACCTGGGTTTTAGACTTCTCCACTGAAGAGTCTCAGTGGTCATACAGAGTCTTCTTTCCCCAGGTGCTTTCTGAGACTTCCTCCTCAAGGCCTGGTGGGTACCGACTCTTTTCATCTTCACGGCCACCGACAGAGATGAAGCAGAGCGGCCTAGGTATGGCTTTCCAGCATCTCTGACCATTGTTGGGAAGGGGTGTCTGTCTGTTCTTTAGAGTTTTATTGTGGGAAACCGTAGTCATGGGGGTTGGGGTCATCTAGTTGGTGGAGTTGTTGGATGGGGCTGGGGAGGATGTAGTGGGAGAAACCATATTCAGATGTGAACTTTGACCCCAGATGATTGTCTCCATTCCAGGATGGTGTTTGTACTTTGGTTTTCTACACCGACCCCCATTTCTTTGACTGAGGGCATTTTTCTGGCTTCACTTCTTATTCCTTATCTGTCCCTTCAGTCTAGCCCAGACATGAAGGGTCCATAGAGACAGTGACGGTTCAGAGTCATCAGAGACAAAGCTATAAACAGATGTACTTGTGAGCCCCCTCCCCCAACCCCCACCTCCACAGGGGTCATGTGCCTCATTTGGAAAACTTGCGCTATGTCTTCCTTTGAGACCTGTGTTTATTACATCCCTGCTCTGGCCCCTCCTACCTCCACGCCCTCCCCTTCATCCTCTCCTAATCCTGTAATTTTTTTTCCTTCCTTCCTGAAAATTGAGGGACAAATCTGAGACTGGTGTAGTGGCAGAGGCTTCTCTCAGGACTTTGAGGGAATGTCTCTTGATTTTTTTGATTCCTGGAGAGGGGTGGAGAACATCATTCAACCTTTCCTAAGAACACAGACTACAGGAAGGACCAAGCCTAAGAGGGTATTGTATTCTTCGGGAGTGGGGAGTGGTCCTTGGGAGGGGCTATCTTTGGACAGTGCCCGTGAGCCAGTACCCAGACCTGGCAGTTAGACACATGTTGTGGGGTCTAGACTCTGTTTTTTTCTATCTTGTCCCATTATGCTACTTTCATTTTTCTGTTACTTTTCTCTTTGGCACCTAATTTCCTGGCCCCCAAATGGCCAGCATTTGGACCAGCAAGGAGAAAGAAGGGTTTGGGGGAGCTTTCCAGGCTAATTATACGGGAGTAGATTGTCTTCTGGAGCCCTAGAAAGAGGTAGATGGTTTGATGCATGAAAAATAAATGACTAGTGTCTAGATCTGTGCTATGGAATTCTTTCCCCCAGAAGTCCCAGAAAAGACTGGGTTTCAGGTAGTCTGGGAAAGAGGATGGGTATGTCTGGCCCAGTTAAGGGGCAGTGCTGTCAAGAACAAGGCAGAGATCTGAGTGTGGTGGACAGATGGTGGCGGTCAGGTAAAGACTACCCGCTGAGACGGTCCAACATTGAGCAGTACAGCACTGGCAGGACTACACCAGAAAAATCCCCCAGTGGAGGAAGTGAATGTAGAACAAAGCCTGGGGGTGGTCTGGGCTAGAGCCAGCCAGTTTCAGCTTCTCTGAAGAAGAGCAGACATTTGGCAATCTTTGTCTCTGTCTTGAGCTCTGTCCTGGAGGTGGTTGGCACATGAATGTAGGAGATGACACATACAGGTGCTCGGTTCCAGGGTAGAAGTTACTAGCCACCTGAACTTGTTGATATCTGTGATGACCCCGAAGTGTTGGGGCCCCTGAGAGCAAATCCGTTCTCTATGGGCTCAAAGGAAACTGACCTCCTCTCCCTCTGTCCATTTCCGATACGAATGTCAAGTTCCCACACCGAACCTGGGGTCTTGGCTAAGATGGATCTAGACGTGGAGGAGAAGATCCCACAAACTGCGATGTTAATCTTGTTTCCTCCTGCCCGTTGTCTCTTTGTGGGCTGTAGTAGGTAGGAGAGGGGACCATGGAGGGGCCCAACCCTACTCTTGATTTGAGACATGACTCACTTGATTTACTTGCTTCAGGGGTTTTTCTAGTTTATTTTCTCCTCTTATTGGCAAGAGGTCTCTTTGCTTTCTTTGAACTTACATTGTGAGCATCTGGCATTGAGCATAGGACTTACAAGACAGCAAACTTTCAAGAGCAGAAAAAACATGTGATTTTTGCTGTTTTTCTGCTCATCAGGTTTTCCTGAGTAGGGTGCTCAGCGGTTAGTAGGCATGTCCTACATAAATCACCTGAGCCCTCACATGCCTTTCAATCTGTGTCTATTTTCACTTCAGAAACAATGCTCTGTTTCTTCCCAGTGAAAAAAATTGTTTCCTTTCTAACAACACAGTTGATCCTAAGAATTAGGAGACCTGGATTCTAGTCCAGCTTAGCTCTGAACAAACTGTATGACCTTGAGCAAATGACATCCTTTTTGAATCTCAGTTTCCTCATCTCTAAAATCAAGAGGTTGAACTGAACAATCTTTAAATCCATGCCAGCTTTAAAAATTTAGTGAGTCTCATACTTTCTTGGGAAATGTAAAAAGGCTAAAGGAGAACAGAAGGGAGGGAATGTTGGATGAAAAACAGGGGAATTGGAACTTATGAGAACTTGGTATTTGAGTTGACTACTCGAAACTTGGTCTCTAGTTCCAATCAAAGTTCTTTCCTTTCACACATACAAGGGACTCGATCTCTGGGTTCTTCTAACCCTATTTCGAGCATAAGGAGCACTGAATTATGTCTAGGGAGAGCAAGAGGAGTCCACCTGTTCTTCAAACATTCCTGGGAGCCACCTAGAGAGCACAGTTTATCCCTCTGAGTAGCTCTTTGACTCCCCTAATATGACTAACCCTGTATTCGTAGTGGCCTCTTGTATCCGCCAAGCAGACTTTCGGGAAACTCCTCACTGCTTGCCCAGAGTGGCTGTGGACCATAGTGATAGCTGCCTGTGGTTGTGTGAGGTGGCCTCTGGGTGGTTGCTCTGAATGATTATGTGTATATGTGTCCTGATGTTGTCATGTGAAGTTGTGTGTACTTCTGTGTGGTAATTGCAGCTTTGTGTGGCTACTAACACACTCCCGGCCTTGCAGGCTCCCAGTGCACGGGGCTGTTCAGCACCACAGTGCTGGGTGGCTCCTCCAGCGCCCCGAATCTTCAGGACTACGCCCGCAGCCAAGGCAAAAAGCTACCACCCGCCAGTCTGAAGCACCGAGATGGTATGTGGGTGGGTTTGGGGGGGGCAACACTTTTCTTCGTGCGTCCGCCAGCAAAGACACAGCTCAAGAGCAATTCATGCCTAAATGGCACTGACACTGGCCTTATGACAAGTTTCCTGCATCAGTTATCGAGGGAAGAAAGAACCAGGACCCCCACCACCCCTCCATTCGCATTCCCTCTCGCCATACGAATACTACTTAGTTATGCTTATCCCTTCATAATCTCCCACATACAGCCCTGCCGCATCAGTTTACTCCACCTTTGTATTCTTTCCTGGATTCTGGCCTGTAGGGGTAAGGACCAAAAAGGGCGACCCATGGTCAGGAAGAATGCAGTGGTACCTTGAAAATCTAGGAGGTCAGGGACGGGGAAGTTGTTTAGCCAAGGCAGGAAAAACAATCTGGGAAGAGATCGGGGGAAGGGAGGAGAGTTTCTGCAAAGGTTTTTATTTCTGAATGACCAAAAAGAGGATGTGGTGGTGAGGTTAGGGCTGTTTGTGGGGCCTTATTGTGGTAGAGATGACACACGGATTCCTGAGAGGAGATTATCCAAAGGAAAAGATTGAAATACAGTAGACAGGGACCTACAGGGTGGGGGTGGGAGCAGATCGTTACTAACAGTAAGGAGTATGTTGTGAACAAATTCCAGAGCAGAGGGCGGGGACCGCGGTGGGTATAATCCCCGTGATGTCTTTTCTCCCCAGAGCTCTTGTTTGTCCCGGCCGTAAAACGATTTTCTGTGTCGTTTGCAAAGCATCCGACTAACGGTACGTTTGCTTCTGACTCAACGTCATTCCTCCTCACCATGTCACCACCAGACACTTAACCTCCGAGTTCTGACACTGACTTCCCTCTCCCTGCACTGTGTTGACACCCTGCTGTCTCTGAATGAACCACTCACTAATTGTCCCTTCTGGGGTACATCCCTTGTTGTGACAGACCTTAGCCTCAGCCACAGCCTGGCTGCCCGATCCCTGGGGCAACTCGAGGTCTTATTTCTGTGGTCACCTTCATCACCACTGTGTCTCTTTTTTTCAGCATTGTCACCAAAACGAGTTACGCCTCTTCCTTTCCCATCACATGACTGCCAGGCTTTATACAAACATGATACTGGTTTCCCTTAGGAAGAGAGTAGTATCTCCTATATCATCCCCATTTCTTTTCTCTTTTTTTCCCCCAACTCCTCCGCTTAGATAATTTTGACCTTCCTATTTTTTTCACCAGTCCTTTTGTTGGAGTGGACGACTAATTTGCTTGTGGAACAATGCTGTGGTTCCCAGTTCCCAAGCCTACTCATAAAGGGCATTAGTCTTGAGCATATTGTGTTCCATCTCTGTATTCTTGTCTCCCGCCATTGTGTGTATTTTGTGTGGCTCTTGTGCTCCTGACATCTGCTTTATGTTACTACTAACCTAGGGCCTGGGCCTACAAAATAGGAGCCCAGATTGCTTTGGGATAAAACCGAGAAGGAGAGGAGTAGGAGGTGGTAGGTTCAGGAAAAAGAATTGTGCCTTGAGGGTTTACACGTGGTTTCCATGTAGCCCCAGCCTCTCTGTAGCACTGTGGCCTCATAGAAGGGGAGGTAAAGAATAGAGATGTCTTCTGGGGATTCTGGAGGGAGCTTAGGAATAAGTCATATTTCAAGAATACTGAAGAACAGGGTCTGCCCACTCTAAGGTGGGAGAGTTTAGAGATCTGTGTAAACCCAGACTGAAGGACTGTGGTCTCATTTGTAGGGTGTGGTGAGGAGCCCAGGACTTCCCCTTTGTTTTATCCTTTGTATCCTTAGTTTCTCTCTGCTATTGTATCTTATCTTCAAGGTAAATCCAATTTTGTTTGATATGATTTACTTCTGTTCAAGAGCTAAGACTCTCTGAGGGAGGTGAAATTAGCCTGGCCTCCTGGCTAGAAGAAACTCCAGGTACTGATCACCTGCTCCTTAGCCAGTGGCAGCTGCTGGATCTCAGCCAGTTCAGGGCATACCTCTCCACTCAGCACTGCTGGGGTCTCCCTAGTCTGACTAGTCTGTACATTTTCAGTTTACACCCTACCCCCATCCCCTGCTCCCATTTGTGCCTGTGACAGGATCTTGCCATTCTGAGTGGCCTGACTGTGTGGTTAACCTCAAGCTCTTCTGGCCTTCTTGCCGCAGTCATCTCCAGAATATAACCTCATGCACCAACACTACAGCCTGGGATTTGGACTTGGAGGCTTGTTACTTAGGGAGCATACAGAAGATAGTACTAGGAACTTGGGCCCCTGACCTCAGAGCTAAATCACAATTCTCCTAAGTAATTTGTGAGAAAAGATCCAAATTCCCCAAATAGATCCTTAAGCTTCTGTCTGTATCTCTAGTTTCCTGAAGCCTTGGTTAGCAGCTTTACCAATTGAAGAAAAGAATTAATTCTACCAAAAGGAGGAGAGGAAGAAAGACCTGGACAATTACCATGCAGGAGAGTAATTTCAAGATCCCCTCCAATACCCTGCATGCATCCTCAGGGTTCTGCTGGCCTTTGTTCTTGCACTTGAGCTTGAAGGCTGAAGTGCCTGAGAAACCAGAATCTGGGACCTAGGAGAAATAGACTTGAAGTTCTTATGTCTCTTGCTGGAGATTATCTAGATTTAATTTGGCCCTGAAGACAAATGGGGCTAGAGGGCTCTACCCCATGGCCAAATGTGACTGGACCGACCCAGCAATTACAGAGTGGATGGTCTGTCTGCAGTGGCTTGCAGCAGCTTAGTGCACAACAGTGTGCCAACCTAGTGCCCATCATTACCATCTCTTTGCCATGACACGTGGCTTTGAAATAGCAGCTGGAGAAACTGGACGTGGCTTTGAGAACGAGGCCAGGCACTGCTACTTCCTTGCTTTGTTAGGAGAACATCCCTCTGCCCATCCCTGCCTGTATTCCTGGTAAGCTGCCGTCACAGCCTCTGCCTGCCTCAAGTATGGAAGTATGGCCTCTTACTAAACTGCACGCTGAACTTACCAAGGTGAACTAATATAGTCGGAAAGAGACTGTGGCTCTCCTTCATCCAGAGCGTCAGTGTGCCCACCAGATCTGCCCAGCTCTTTCTCTTCTAGGGACCCAGACAGTTGTGTGACCATGGATACAGAAATCTCTTGACATCCAAACTAGGGTCTTTGGGAAGCATAGTCACATGGGTCATCCTGTGGAACCCACCCCTGGCCTGGGAGTTGTGAGCAGTCATTCTCAGCATCCTTGATCCTACTTTCTCTAGATCTTGTCATCAGTTTATAAGACCCTGTACCTCTTTAAAGGCTGTGTATTTGAACAAGAGTGAAGGATGATTAATCAGTATTGGCCTTTTCACATATTGATTCCATTTTTTACATGCTGTTTTAAAGGTTACCTGGTTTGCTGCTCATTGCTGCTCATCTGTGTCAGCTGCCTAACACCAGCCTTGTCTGTGGCTGGCTTAGAGTCTGGTCCAGAGGACCCGGTCTGAGTCTTCAGGAGCCTTTTAGCTTCAGGCTTTATCTCGATCACCTATGCCATTCTTGACCCTCTTCTCCCAGTGACTTTGAATCTTTTCATCTCTATCTCAACCTTGCCAATACATTCATCTGAGAAGCGAGCCTTAACTAGGGTTTGTCCAAGAGCAATCAGGGACACTGGAGTTCCCAGCTACAGAAAGGCCAGCTCACCCGGTCCAGAAAGATGTGACTGCAGTCTGTAAGCACTGAGGGAACTCTGCACAGCGAGACGCGGGGGCGGGGCTGCTGCATGAGGGGGTCTCACTGGCCAATTCTTTGAGACTTGCTCGCCTCTTCCAGACTTCTCTTAGCATGATGCCAGTGCTCTTCCCGCCGCGAGGGCTGCCCCGTGGCTCTGGCCGTGGCCCTGGTGCCTCTGCCCCACTCTTGGCTCACCTTGGAGCTGAATGGCCCTGCCTCCCCGGAGTGCCTCTGCCATCCGGCGCCCCGCTCACTGTCTCTCCCTCTTCTCTCTCTGTCTCCGTGCGTCCCGCTGGGGCCCCCAGCCCCTCCAGAGCTGCTGGATGACCAGCACCCTGTGGTCCGGCTGCTGCGCAGTGTCTCCTCTGACTGCACGGGGGGCCGGCCGGTGTCGCTGGACGCCGCGCTGGCGCATCACCTGCACCAGTGCTCCTACCACCTGCGCCTCTTCCGGAACTGGCTGCGCTCAGGCCGGGATGACCCCGAGTGCCTCTACGGTACCCCTGCCGCCAGGCGGGCTGCCGCACTGCCCTGGCTGGGCCCGACTGCTTTGCTTCTTGCACTTCTGGCGGGAGCGCCCACCTGCCCCCGTCTCCTCTCTGCCCTGAGGTTATGCGACTTGCATTTAGTTGCTTGGATGGGGTTGGGGCCAGGCTGCCTGGTGGCTGGAGTGCTGGCTGCTCATCCTCTTCCCACTCTCCCTCCTCACTGCCTCCTAATGTTTCCTATTCCCAGTGCTATTCGGTTCCAGAGCAGTCTCTTGCCCTGGAATCTATTCTTATCTCTGTGACCACCTTCTTCAAATCCAGATGTTTCTCTAGCTGCCCTGAGCAGCTGGGGACTGTACCTCTCCTGCCCTCCTGCCACTGATGGAGGCACAGAGGTCTCAGCTGCATCCTTGAATCAACCAAGGGCCCAAGGTTAGAAGATGGTCAGGTATAATCCTTTTGAGTTATGTAGGTTTTAGTCATTGTCAGACTCTAGACTATGTCTTGCGTAAATGTTGCTGTCCTGCCTACCCTTAGTCCCTCTAAAGAGCTATAAAGGAAACATAGGAAAGATGAGGGACTGAAAAAGTGGTTGAGATGTATGCTTCTTGATTCTCTAATGGGGACATTTTTTCCCATCAGCAGGCCCTGAGGTTAGAGTTGGTTTACCCTTCACCCTACATGGTAGATCTACATTGGAATTGTTGGGTTCAGAGCAGAGAATCAGTATTTATTCTTTTTTCTAGGGGGTTTGCCTCATTTTCCTGAAGGAATAGAGAAATCCTAGCAAGTCTGGGGTCTGCAGTGAGAGCAGAGGAAAGAAGCTTTGATGTGATGGAAATAACCAAGAAAGAACTTCCATCCCCCAACCTGTTCATGCATGTGGTTTTCCTGAGCTGAGCTTCACGTGTATTGCATGCCCTCCAGTTTCCAAATATCCTAGCCTTTCTACCCACATCCGAAATCTGCATGAACCCCTCCTCAGATTCCAAACCCTTCTCCTTAATCTGGTTCTCTAGTATGTGATCCCTGAAATCTGCCGTTTCTTCCCAGCTTCATGACTCCCTACATCTCATTCAGACCTACAATTGCACCCCTTCCCTCTGGACCTTTGTTCTATTCCCCATCCACATCCCCCTCTGCCCCCAAAAGTATAAGAAGAGTATGGGTGCTCAAATTATTGGGATTGTGTTGATTTTTCCATGGGACATTGCAGGCTTTCCATAGGTAGGGTGAGAGGTGATTTCACTCACCCAGAGTTGGGAAATTTTTAGGAAATCTGGAGGGGCTCTAGAGTTCCCTCTCCTGAGACTCTTGGATATCCCACACTCCAAAAGCCACAGACACTCCTGATGGTTCTCAGGGACTCTCCATGCTTCCTTAGCCAGTTGGACTATATCCAGCAGGAATAATGCTGACTTTGCCCATCTCTTTTCTAACAGGATTTGAGGGGTGCTCCATGGTGCCTACTATATACCCCCTGGAAACACTGCATAATGCCCTTTCCTTGCGTCAAGTGAGTGAATTCTTGAGTAGAGTCTGCCAGCGCCACACTGAGGCCCAAGCACAGGCGTCTGCAGGTATAGAGAATCCTCTTATCTTGAACCACTATCTCTGCCCTCACTCCCATGCTCCCCAGAGCTTGAGTGGTAAGTTAAAAAGATAGGCACTCCGAAAAAGTAGACTTGAAAAAAATGTTTAATTGCATAGGTCAACTCAAAAGCATAGAACTATCACTCCTTCCAAAGTTAATTTATAAATTTAATGTGATCTCAACAAAAATACTGTTGTTTTTCTAAAGTCAGACAAACTGAATTTGAAGTGCTCATAAAACAAACAAATAAGAATAGTCAAGGAAATCTTGAACAGAAGAGCAATGAAGGCATGTTGGCCTTACCAGATTTTAAAACATTTTATAAACCGTCTATAGTGAAAACAGAGTAGTATCGGTACATGAATGGACAGAGACCAAGCAAAGAAATAGTAGGTCCAGAAATAGTTGAAGTTAGCATTTCATAATACTAGAGGAAAGATAGAATTTAAGGAATAGAGTTGGGACAATTGAATAGTCATTTGACAAAAATTAAAACTGAATCCATACTTCATGTTATATACCAGGATAAACTCCATAGGGATCAGAGATCTGCAAGTAAAAACTAAACCATGCAAACTTCTCTGGTGGTTCAGTGGTTAAGAATCCTCCTGCCAATGCAGGGGACACAGGTTCAATCCTTGGTCCGGGAAGATCCCACATGTCATGGGGCAGCTAAGCCCATGGGCCACAACTACTGAGCCCGCGCACTCTAGAGCCCATGCTCTCCAGCAAGAGAAGCCACTACAATGGGAAGCCCATGCACTGCAACTAGAGTATAACCCCTGTTCACTGCAAGTAGAGAAAGCTTGCATGTAGCAATGAAGACCCACCACAGCCAAAAGTAATAAGTAAATAAAAATGGGGGAAAAAAAGGAAGTGAAAAGACAGCCTCTAGAAAAGGAGAAAATACTTGCAAATCATATATCTGATAAAGATCCAGAATATAACACTTCAACAACAAAAAGACAAGCAGAGACTTCCCTGGTGGCACAGTAGATAAGAATCTGCCTGCCAAAGTAGGAGACACGGGTTCAGTCCTTGGTCTGGGAAGATTCCACGTGCTGCGTGGAATAAAGCCCATGCACCACAGCTACTGAACCCATGCTCTAGAGCCCATGCTCCACAACTAGAGAAGTCATCACAACGAGAAGCCTGCATACCTCGATGGAGGGTAGCCCCCACTCACCGCAACATGAAAGCTTGCGCAGCAATGAAGACCCAACACAGCCAAAAATTAGTTAATTAAAAAGACAACCCAACTTAAAAGTGAGCAAAGGACTCAAGTAGACACTTCTTCAGAGAAGATATACAAATAGCCAAGAAACACATGAAATACTGCTCACCCTCAGTAATCATTAGAGATATACAGATCAAAATCACACCCACTAGGATAGCTATAATTTTAAAAATGAGAGAAATAGAATAAAAGCAAGCAGAAAATAAGTGTCGATAATGGCATGAACAAATTAGAATTTTTGTACATTGCTGGTGGAAATGTAAAAGGGTGCAGCCTCTGTGGAAAACAGTTTCACAGTTCCTCAAAAACCTAAATATAGTATTACTGTTTGACTCAGAAGTTCCCCTCCCACATTCAAAAGAACTGAAAACAGATACTGTAACAAACATTTACACACGAAAGTTTATGGTAACACTATTTGTAATAGTCAAAAGGTGGAAACGACTGAAGTGTACATGAATGGATAAACAAAATGTGGTATACGCATATAATCTCATAGTACTGAACCATAAGAAGGAGTGAAGTACTGATACATGTTGCCATATGGATGAACCTCAAAAACATGCCAAGTGAAAGAAACCAGACAGAAAAAGTCACATATTGTATGATTCCATTTATATGAAAGATCCAGAACAGAGACAGAGAGCAAATTGGTGGTTTACAGGGATTGAAAGTAGGGTAGAACGAGGAGTGACTTCTTAATAGATATGGGTTTTCTTTTTTTTTGCGGGGAGGGATGATGAAATTGTTGTGGAACTGTGATGAAAATGTTTTGGAACTACATACAGGTAGCAATTGCACATTGTGGATGTGCTAAAACCTTTATGTTATGTGGCCTTCACTTCAATAATAATAGAAATAAATCATGCAAGTACTAAAAGTAAGCAAGGGTGATGGTGGTAGATTCCTTTATCACTGGAAAATAAGGAGAGCCTAATTGTGACTCAAACTCAAATTTGGGAAACAGTAGGAAAAGATTAATAAGTCATATAAACTTATGATGTTGAAGTCATATAAACATTTTTTTAAATGTTGCAAGCCAGTAGCAGCATCATAAGCAAAGAAAAAATTTTTTCTGCAATTTATATCACATTTAGGCTTAATCATCCTAAAATACAGAGAACTCTTATATGTCAGAAGGAAAAGTCCAAAAGTGTGATTTTTTTTAAAGGATAGTTTATAAAGAAAGAAATGCAAGTGGCCATTACATTTATGAAGTGATGCTTAACCTTGGTCATAAGAAATGTGCAAACTAAAACTACACTGAGATATCATATCTCACCTATTAATTCGGAAAAAAATCCAAAAGTTTAATAATACAATCTCTTGACAAGTCTGTTGCAAGAGAGGCAGTTCCATACATTGTTGGTGGGAGTGCAAAATGGTGCAACCCCTATGAAGGTATTTTGTAATATCTCAGAGAATTATAGATACAGTTACTTCCTTCTCTAATAATACAATTTTAGGAATTTATTCTGAAGGTATTGTTCACAAAGTTGAAATAACATTTGTATAGAGTCATTGGGACATTATTTATGCTGTTTATTATTATTTTTGGAAACAATGCAAAGGTTCTTCAGTGCAAGAATGGTTGAATAAACAGTGGCATGTCCACTCAAATGAGTGCTGTGCCTCTGTTAAAACTAATGAGGAAGGTTTGTTTTTTTGGGGGGGTATATGTGTCTTGATATGAAGTAATCTCCAGGATATATTGTTAACTTAAAAAAAAAACTGTAGAAGAGTGTTGATAGTACATTACCTATTTTATAAGGAGGGAAAATAAAGGGAAAATATACATATTTGCAAAAAGAAATTCTAAAAGTAAATACCAGAAACTAATAAAAATGTTTACCACTGGAGAGCAACAGAAATGGAGCAGAAGGCATAAAGAAAAAGCAACTTCCTCTGAGTATGCCTTTTTATAAGTCTTTGACTTGTGAACCTGTAAATGTTTTTCAGAATGTAAAACTAAATCAAAAGAAGCAAATCCTAAAATTGAAAAAGAAAAAAAAAGAAAGAAATTACCCTAACTGTATATCAAAATAGGAATATAATCACATAGGGAAAATCATTTTTCAAGTAAGTTTGAAGTACTGTGCTTTGACTATAAATCTTTTAGTGGAAAAAAAATGAGGATTATAAAATAATTATAATCCTCATTCAGTGGTTTGTTAATAGTGAGGTTGATACCATTTTGTAACATATATGTCATATGCACACACACACATATAATAGAGTAATGCAAATAAGTAATTATGTTCCTACTAGGAATAAGAATTTTCAAAGTTAGATAAATAAGATACAAGTAAAAATTCAAAGATATTTTTAAAGTACTAGAATATTAAATTTGAATTGATAATATCAATATAAATTCTGTTTTTTAATGCTTTTTGTAACTTAATGCATTACAAACAGTATCAGTGAGCTCTCTTAGCACCTAGATTTTGGTTTCCACATATCATCCCCCACTAAAAGCAACCAGGATTCCATGGTTGTATTCTTGGTCTAGGTCCATGTTTTTTAACCTTTTCTTTTTTTTTAAAATCAAATCCTATCCTATAGAGTATTTTTAGACTTTTTCCCTCCAATCACTCCCCACCACATGAAATTTTAATAGTACAGATTACTTTATATCTGTTAATGTAATGTCGCCATATGAGGGATTACAAACCAATGAAATATCTAAGTTTTTTCACTTTCACCAAGAACCAGTTTTATTGAGGATGCATTATCTAGGGCACGGAAAGCTCAAGGTGATCCTGAGGCACGCTGTAACCAAAACAAGGAAGCACTCAAGCCTGAAGAGGCTCCCACTGACCAGAACTGGATTATTTTAGCATTAAAAAGAATAATTTACTATAATCAATTAAAGTGCACTAAACATGTGAACATCCACAAGCTCATAATGAATCTTACAAGAAAGAGAACAAAAATAATAATCATCTGCCACTGTTGGTGAATACTTTTTACCAACTCTTTCTTCTGAAAACTAATTAAAGGGAAATAAACCCTTATCCTACCTGTTCAGTAAGAACTGCAGTTTTAATGTAATCAAATGGTGCCAGTTGAAGAGAGAAAGTTCTTCTTTACAGAAAATATGCCAGCTAATAAATATAGAAGACTTAATAGAATTAGAAAATCACCACTTGACACTCCTAATAAAATAATTAAGGATCATCAGTGGATACTAACACAAAGAAATGTCAATCAGGTTCCACAGTGCCAAAGGATCATCTATAATCAGAAGGGGAAACCTTTTCAATGGTGAGATCTTGTGAGCCCTATTTAAACCTCATTAGTAAACTTAGCCTCACCTACCGATTTTAGGAGATACAGGAGACACTGTTTTGACCCCTGGGTTGGGAAGATCCCCTGGAGAAGGAAATGGCAACCCACTCCAGTATTCTTGCCTGGAAAATCCCATGGACAGAGGAGCCTGGCAGGCTACAGTCTATGGGGTTGCAAAGCGTTGGACATGACTGAGCATGCACGCACGCCAACTTAGTAGTAACATAGTGGGATAATGAGACATTATGTGCCTCCAAGATGATGGACATATTCAAGAATATTCTTTGAGTATTCTTGCCAAGGGGCTTCCCTGGTGGTTCAGAAGGTAAAGAATCTGCCTGCAATGTCAGAGTGCCAATCTTCAAAGTCTACAAATAATAAATGCTGGGGAGAGTGTGGAGAAAAGGGAGACCTCCTTCACTGTTGGTAGGAATGCAAATTGGTGCAGCCACTCTGGAGAACAGTATGGGGGCTCCTTAAGAAACTAGGAATAAAACTACCATATGATCCAGAAATCCCACTTTTGGGCATATATCCAGAGAAAACCATAATTCGAAAAGATACATGCACCCCAGGATTCATGGCAGCACTATTTGCAGTAGCCAAGATATGGAAGCAACTAAATGTTCATCAGATAAATGGATGAAGAATATGTGGTGCACACACACACACACACATATATGTATATATATGAATATTACTCAGCCATAAAAAGGATAAATAATGCCATTTGCAGCAACATGGATGGACCTAGAGATTATCATACTAAGTGAAATAAGTCAAAGATAAATATCATATGCTATCGCTTATATGTGGAATCTAAAGCATGATACAGGTGAACTTACTTATAAAACAGAAATAGACTCATAGATGTAGAAAACAAACTTATGGTTACCAAAGGGGAGAGGGGGAAGAGGGATAAATTAGAAATTTGGTATTAACGTATACATACTACAATATATGAAGTAGATAACCAACAGGGACCTACTGTATGGCACAGGGAATTACATTCAAAATCTTGTAATATTGAATTACAGTACATCCACAAATATCCACTTCTACTTCCAGTGGAAATGAATCTGAAAAAGAATATATATTTATATTCTGTAACTGAATCACTTTGCTGTATATCTTTATTGTGTATAACATTATAAGTGAACTATGCTTCAATTTTTTAAAAAAATTATCAAAACCTAAAAAAACACTTAAAATGGAAGCATTCATTTTTATACTACAGAAAAGAAAAACACTTGAATCATGGAATCAAGCCTTTTATATCTGACCTCCAGTTTATAGGGATAGTGAAACAAGTTAAATGATTCTATGAGGAAGCAATCAGACAAATCCAGAGAGTGGAATATGACATTCTGTGAGACAGCTGGCTTGTTCTTTAGTAAAGTCACTGTGAAAAAAATAAATAGGGGGAAGTTGTATTCTAGATTAAAAGAGACTTTGAAGACATAATAAAATGGAATGCATGGTCCATGTTTGGATCTTACTATGAAAGACATTTGGGGAATAATTGGGGGAAATTTGAATATGGATTGGGTATTTAGATGATATTAGGGTATTTTTAAAGTTTATCTGGTGTATGGCTATATAGGAAAATGTCTTATACTTTAGAAATGAATACTGAAGTATTACAGGTGAAATGTTTCATAATGTTTGTCATTTATTTTAAAAAACTTAAGCATGAAGAAATAGATGAAACAAATATGGCAAAATGTTAACATGTTAAATAAAGAAGATGAATACATAGGTATTGACTGTACTAGTCTTTCAAGTATTTTTAAAAAATGTTTGAAAATATTCATAACATACAGTTTAAAATATTAAAAATGGTTTGTATGAAGGATCCCTAGGAGATGCTACTTCTCAGCCTAAGGAAGTGTAAGTCAGATTTGACTTATATTTAGAACCTGTGGCTGTTGAATTCTTCTTCATGGGCTTTTTTTTCCTTCCCTTTCTCTCCCTCACCTGTCCAGCCCTCTTTGACTCTATGCACAGCAACCAAGCCTCTGACAGCCCGTTTTCTCCACCTCGCACTCTTCACTCACCTACCCTACAACTCCAACAGCGCTCTGAAAAGCCCCCTTGGTGTAAGTAATTCTCTTGGAACTGCGTAGACAAGGCTGAGAGGGAATGGGGGGAGTGGAGGGATCGGCGAATGAGAGGCTCACCCCAGGAGGGAAACAGAGGTGAGGGCTGAAAGACCAGGACTAATCAGGCAAGAAGGCAGTCACACTTGCTGCTTCCAAGATGAAGGGCAAATCTGTTTCCTCTCTCTCGTCCATCACCTCTGTCCTCCACATCCCCTCTGTCTTACTGGGAAGAGAGTGAAAGCGTTAGTTGCTCAGTCTTGTCTGACTCTTTGCAACCTATGGACTGTTGCCTGCCAGGCTCCTCTGTCTGTGGAATTCACCAGGCAAGAATACTGGGGTGGGTAGTCATTTCCCTTCTCCAGGAGATCTTCCCAACCCAGGAGTTGAACCCAGGTCTCCTGCATTGCAGGTGGATTCTTTATCTCACTGGAGGGGCTCCTAAATGATAGTGGCTGAGGGGGTCCTTTGGGGAAGAAAAGATGAAGGCTGCGTTCTCCTTAGATCCCCGTTTGGTTGTCCACAGCCTTCTCAAGTAAAAGTGACTTGGGAGGGACCCTGGATATATAGAAAATCTGGGAGAAAGAAACTAGAATCAGTTACTGCTTTCTACATGTCCTTCCTTTCCAGTTGTCTGTTCTCATTTGTTAGCTCAAGTTCAGGTGCTGCTTTTTCCCATCTCTTCTTCATAATCTCAGCCTATCACTATTTATCCTTGGTAACAGAGTGAACAGTGGAACCACAAGGAATTCTTAGGGTAATTGTAGGTAGGGAGATCAGTGGTGATCTCTGGGCGATTATGGGCAGGGACACCGGCAGTGGAAGAGTCCTCCAGGGACTATCTAAAATCAAACATGGCTTTTATTATTTTATTTGGATAGAACTGAAGCAAAGATTCATATTTTAGCATTGGAGTAAGCTTGTAGAATTGTACGCTTCTGATACCCTTTATGCAGAAGAAACTTCCCTTCCTGACACCAAGAATTCTTCCCCTGAATTTCAGATTATTCTATACTCACCTTGCCATTGAGGCTTTTTCTCTGTCCAGTAGTGAGTGTTTATAGGTCCTGTGCCCTAATCTTACCTTTCTTCAACTTCTGTTTTCTGTCTGAATTCTTTGATTTGTCTGAATCAAACTACTAGCTGAATATTAAGGCTACTGCTTCATCATCTTTGGGTGAACTCAGCTTACATCTTTTTTCTTCTTTTTTTAAAATCTCAGTATCAGATGTGTAGTTCACTTGTAAACATTTCCTTTGGGGTCTGTCTGCCCTCAATAGGCCTTGTTGATCCCAAACCACATTCATCTTTTTTTTCTGCTTGAAGCATGCCTCCTATGATCCTTTACAGAAAAGAGATAGCTGGCATTCCTTAAACTCAAAGATTAATGAATCATTGAGTTTTCAGACTCAGGCTTACCAACTCTCCCAGTTCTCCTGATGGCAATATATTCAGGCGTCCTTTATTTCCAAAATCTATCATTGTTGATATTAGAGTGGTTTAAATATAAAGCTGTAGTACCATCAACAAATACAATATTTACAAAAGGAAAGGTAAATTAGTTCCCTGTAAGGATCAATGAAGAAGTAGAGGTTGGGGTAGGAGTTGTCCCACAGTGTAATTAAAGACTTAAGTCTTTCATTTTACTACTGTCAGAATCTAGGAAAATCATTTTTATAGTTTATATTATATAATAACCATAAACCTGGAACACTGTGTGTCCCAAAACTTAGAGGGTCCTAACCTGGATCTGTGGATGGATTTCAGGGTAAAGTCTACAAACTCTAGGAATTATATGTAAACATTAGCGAGGATATCCATATGCACATTTTTCTGGGAAGATAGTCCATGATTTTCATTAGAATTTCAAAGGGGTCAGTGACCTCCAGAAAGGTTAATTAAGAACTGCTGCTGTTCTATGGCAGTCTGCCATCTTTGAGTAAATCACTTTCTTCCTAATGCTCTGATTCACAAAGTTTTTCTACATTTTCCTGCTTACTTGTTCCTTGGGTAGTAAACAATGATTACCTCTGCCCCAGAAATAAGCTTTAAAGAAACAATTCTTAATGAAAGATGTATGTCAGATTTAACTGGGAGTGTTTTAACATCCCACACCTTTGTGTCTATCTACAGAATTAGGATTTCTGAAGCTAGAACCTGGAAATATGTATTTTTAAAAAATTTCCCATAATTTTGGTATGTAACCCTAATTATGAACCACTGATATGAAGTGTTCATATGCTTCCAAAGTAGGAGTGAGGTTATCATGGGAATTTGGAGTTGGAATGGGTGTACATTTATGAAAGAACTGGATGAAGTGGGCCTCAGTACTCACTCTGAAATCTTGGCTGTCCCTTAGTGTTACTCCATTAGTACACATTAGGCCAGAGCAACAGTTCCTGGGCTAGGCTAACTTAGGAGTCTCTGCATAACTTAGGAAGAATTCAGACCCTCATTCCCCAAGACATGAGTAATAAAGACCATCTGTTCTGGCATTTGAACTACACAGAGTAGAGCCAGTACTTCCAGTTTGTCTGACTTGGTCTCCTGGCTTTGCTTTGCAGACAGCAGCGGCCCTTCCAGCACTGTGTCCAGTGCTGGTCCTTCCTCCCCTACTGCAGTGGATGGTAACTGCCCTTTTGGCTTCAGTGATCAGCCCTCCATAAGCTCACATGTGACTGAAGAATATCAAGGCCTTGGGCTGCTCCAGGAGGCCCCTGGGAGTGGCACACGAGAGCCCCCTTTAGAAGGGCAGCAAGAGCCTTTTGAACAAAACCAGTCCCCACAGGAACCACCTGTGGAAACCAACCAGCCATGCCAGGCAGTTGCTGAGGAGGTCAGCCAACCATGCCAGGACATCCCTGAAGAGGTCAACCAGCCATGCCAGCAGGTCTCTGACATCTGCCAGCCATGTGAGGAGAACCATGATGATGTTAACCAGACATGCCAGGAGGTCCCTCAAATCAGCCAGCCATGCCAGGATGCCAGCCAGCTGTATCAGAAAGCCTCCAGAGAAGCTTGCGAACTTTGCCAGAACTCTGAGGAGGTCAACCAGCCATGCCAGGGGGTCCCTGTAGAGATTGGCAGGCTGGTCCATGGGTTCCCTGTAGGGGTTGGTGGCCTGGCCCAGGAAGTCCTTGGGGAAGTTGGCAGGCCTACCCAAAAGATCCCTGAAGAGCTCAGCCAATCATGCCAGGAATTCTCTGTGGACATTGGCAGGCTGGCCCAAGAGGCTTCTGCAATCAATTTGTTGTCTCGGGACACACCTGAGGTTGATAACCCTCCCCTAGAATTCCCTGGGGAGGGTGCTCTGCAGGCCCAGGAGGTCTCAGAGTGGGTGAATCAGCAGCAGTCCTATGTGGTCCCTGAGCTGATTGACCAGCTGTCCGGAGAGGAAGTTCCCCAAGTCCAGTGTCCACCTAGCAATGCAAACCCTCAGAGCCAGTCTCTAGCCCCTGACCAGAACACCCCCCTTTCACCAGCAACATATGATTCATCATTTTCTTATTAGTGGTGTCACACTATACCAGCCATTTGAGCTAGCAACTTGTTCTGTTGCCTAACTTACCTGCCAGCATTAAGGCCTTGAATCTCACCAGAGGTGTCTGAGGAAGCAGTCCTCTTGGCATTGAAGCACATCTGTGCCAGGGCTAGGCTTGGGGAGGAGCCAATTTCATGTTCAAAGCAGCCATTGACTTCTCACCCAGCCATCAGACTTGAATACGATTTCCTTCAAGGGTTAGACGGGTCTATCATTACCTAACATGCTCTGATCATCCCAGGAAATCCAAGACTGGTAAAGGAAATACCACTTAACTGCTGAAGACACCATCTACGGGTACAAAAGGGACTCCAAGGTCTCCACTTTTCTGGGAAGTATTTACAACTTTTCAAGGTACCCTTAGACTATATGTGCATTTGGGGGACACTTGTCTTTGTTAGCATCCTCAGGTGGGCCCAGGATGGTTGTCTGAAACGTCTGGGAAAAAAAGAGAGCTCCTTTCCCCAGCAAACATCCATCATGACCACTAATTTTTAGATTGGGCTTATGGGTGTTTCCTGATCATCCCCAAGCACCCTCTTGGCCCTAGTCCTATTCCTCTGGGCAGTAGCTCTAGGGAAAAACAGGTATTAGATTGCTGTGAGAATTTCAGAGTAACCTACTTAAAATGCAGTGGGGTTCTTGGGTAATCTGTAAAGCTCGGCCTCCTTTTGTTGAGAGGCTATATGGCTTAGGAAATGTTTTAGTAGAGAAAATCCGGTTCTATTTTAAGCAATCAGCAGAGATCAATATTGTACAGACATGAGCAAAGATTATATATATATATTTCTGTAGTCACGCCAGGGACAGACTGGCCAAAGACCAAATACTCCAGGGTCCCCAAGAGATTTGTCCTTATATCATTATGTCTTTAGGGCCAGGTGTGATGATGAAGCTTTTCCCAAAGACCTGGGTTTGGGAATGGAGATGAGTAAGAGAGGTTGGAGGGGAGGGCTGGAACATTATGAGTGCTCAATAAATAAGAAATAATAAGAATCATAGTGGTGGTGATGATGTCCTTGTGAATTCAAGAATGATTATGAATGTAGATCAAGCATGTCTGTTGACTGAATTAATCTGAACCAGTCAGAAGCTATTGTAGTTGAGCAGGAATGGGCAATAAAAATATGGAGATCAGGCATCCCAGGAAGTCCTTATGACTGTCAGCCCACTGTCCCAACATTTCTTAAATAAGTCATGTTACCAGGAAGAGAGGTTCTCTCTGTGAAGCGCCAAAGGTACAATGCCTTCTCGCCAGATTGTTGGAATCACTCTCATTTTAACTCTGATGCTTGGGAGTGTCAGGAGGAGTTGATACATAGGGGTTATGCTCTTTCTTTACCCCCTTGACGTCTTTACACTGGGAGAGCCGGGAACACTACGAAGACTGGGATATGCCCCTCCCCATGTATTCACACTTACAATGTGGCCTCTCCTGACATACCCAGGACTATAAAGGGTTTCACTGCAGGGGAAAATCCAACAGTTTACTTGCTGGAAATCCTGAAAGCTGTTTATAATCTCAATAGGCTCTGGATCTCATAGAGCCCCCTCAACTCCTTGCCTCTCTGATGTTCTGTGCAAGGTTCTGGGGCTTCCCTGGTGGCTCAAAGGGTGAAGCATTTGCCTGCAAATGTGGGAGACCTGGGTTCGATCCCTGGGTCAGGAAGATCCCCTGGAGAAGGAAATGGCAACCCACTCCAGTATTCTTGCCTGGAGAATCCCACGGATGGAGGAGCCTGGAAGGCTACAGTCCACAGAGTCGGATTCAGACATGACTGAGCGACTTCACCTTGTGCAAGGTGTCTGATGCTGATTTTTCGGCCCTAAGCTCTTGACCCCATGGTATGCAGTTCCCCTTCTTCAGAGACACTGCCCCCGCCCCCTCCGGCTTCTCTCCCCTCCCCCAAACCAAACGTGTGTCCCTACGCTCAGTTCCTATTCCCCATCCTTGGGCGCTCTCACCGGTTTTTAGAAGTTATGCTGGCTCCCCATAACTTTTTCGCCCTCCACTCACCCTGTATTCTTAGGCCTGCCTGGGTCTTGGAACTGCCTCCAGTCATCAAAGGCACTGAGGTAAATGACAACACTGGTAGAAGCAGAGAGGCAGAAGCCAGGGCCCAGCAACTGAGCAATGTGTAGTCAGAAAAAGCCTAAGCCTCACTGGAGCATCTGTAATGAACTGGATTTATTGTTAGAGTTGGAGGCGGCTCCGTTACAGCAGCTGGGAGCTAGAGCAGGGAAGAGTGGGGAGGAGCAGAGCACAGCAGCACGGGAGAGTGGGAGCTGGAAGAACACAGGCGGGCTCGATCTGGTTTCCACACAGTCATTTGGCAGAGAAGCCGAGTCCTGACAAGAGCGTCTGGATTTCTCAGTCCCGCAGCAGTCTGGCAGAGCTCTTATTGGCTTGCTTGGGGTGAGGTCCTCTCCCGGGGTGGTATTTTCAGCCTGTTTTCATCTCCCTCAGTCAGAGTTCAGCCTTAGCTCAGCTTCCTCTCCCTCTTGCCTTCCTCCCTCTCCTTATCCCCAAGTCCTCTGGCATGGCCTCCGCCTCCCAGATCCTCTGTCCCAGGGTGTGGAGCTGGAAAGGCAGCCAGCGTCCCCATTTCAGCTGCAGGATGGCAGAATGGAATGTTGGGGGAGTCACACATTTCTGGGGTGTCAAGTGTTGGGATGTCAGGCAGTGGCTTTTAACCCATTACACACCAGGCCACAGCAGGTGACCACATGCAGATAAGCCAAGCAAGTATGAGAAGGGATCAGGAGAGTTGGAATCGGTGGGTGAAAATCTCCGAAGGTCAGGGAGCTTGGAAAGATTCCCTAAGTGATGCCGGGCTCTCCTTGCTCCTTTGTGCTGCCCAGCAGGCCTGGTCTGGGCATGGCTCTGGGATGTGAATGGTATGAAGCAGGGGCTGGGAGGATAAGCTCCTTTCTTCTCCTCACCTATCTGTTGGTCAAAAAAGAGCTTCAGGTTTTGGATTGAGACATTCAGACACGGAGGCAAGCAGTGGGACAGTGTAGCAGTGGCGTACCCCCAGATCCCTGCCAGAACCCAAACTGACGGGGAAGGGAATGGGAGATGGACCGAAGGGCGCAGCTCTGAACACCTCACTGACAGTATCCTGCCCCCAGGTCACATAAATTACTACTGGAAGTCCTTCTGTGGGATGCTAAATTATATAGATGAAGAGGTCCCTGGGGCTGGGGATATGACCTTCCTCCATGAGGGAGGAGGCTGCTCGCTGAGGCCCATCCTCACTCTCCACTCCATCACCAGCATTGGGCAGTGCTAAGAGAGGGTGTCACTCCAGGGTCCTCAAGCATCAGATGACCTTGTGTCCTAATTTTGCATTCTCTCCCTATCCTAATCCTGGTTACCTTTGGTTTGGAGACTCCTTTCAGACGTGGATGAGGGGGAAGGATGACCCCTCCTGTTAAGCCCAGCCTGAGTTCCCACGAGACATCCTGTCCACCCCACCCCCTCCCCCAACTCCCATGTCCCTCAACCCCAAAGGACTCAGCAGTAGCCATCGTCTAGGGGAGCTGGGGGAGCGGATCCTCAGGGAAGGGACAGTGGCTCTTTCAGAACTCAATCTTGCAGGCAGGGAAGGACTCGTCCTGCATGACCACGGTGCTGCTGCTGGCCAGGACTAGAACGTTCAGCTGCTGCTGCTGCTCATGGGTCTGCTGGTACCACTCACGCGTCACCTCTGTGTCATGAGTAGGGATCAGAGTCACCTGGGTAGGAGACAAGACAGCCTGAGGTGAGAATGCGGAGGGAAGGGAAGTTGGGGGACGGGCACCTGATGGTTCAGGAAGGACCAGAGCAAAGGTTCCATCCTCCTTTCATGAACAGAGACTGTGTTCACTGTTGCTCTGAGCAAACTCTGACCAGACCTCCTCCCTGGTGTTCCTTGCCACTCACCTGAAGATTCTCCCCCCACTGGGCCTTGCCCTCCAGCAGGGCATCCAGCACAGCCCTGCTCGGCTCGCCATTGGCAGGGTCGTTCCCACTGACCACATAGTAGGATGCACGCACTCGTCGGAAGAAGTCAAGGTCAGCAGTCTTGCCGCTGCAGTGATTCGGGATGTAAGCGAGATCCACATAGACAGGGGCACCAGAGCCGCCCTTGGAACCCAAGGCTGCTGTAGAGACAACACAGGACTCATTGTAGAGGGAGAGGAAAATTCTTGTGGCAACCATCTTCCTTCCTCCCACTGGAGCCCCTAACCAGCCCACACCCAGACCCAAACCAGTCTCCCACTCTCCACGTTATACTTACTTGGTCCTGCCTTGAGTCCATTGACTAAGCCTTTGGACATGGGGCTGTGTCCATCCTTTTCCTCTGCTGGGGTGACCTGGCTTGTAGTGCTGCGTGGTCGGGGTGGGACCCGGGAGGCTCGATCTGCAGTCCCTTTACCAGGGGTGGGTGAGCGTTTTCCCCGAAGATCCAGACGGCGGGCAGGAGATGCTGGCTTAGCCCTACCCGGGGCCCTGCGGCCAACTCTCCCCTGTGCCTTTTCCTTCTCCCGTAGCCTCTCTACCCTTCCAGACTCTGAGCTGAGCCCCTCGGGGTCAGCCATGCACACGTCAGGACGGGGAGGGGCTGGCCGAGGGTCTGGCTGGGGGAGCGGGGGCGGGTCATGGCCGGGCCTGGGATGGTGAGTCCCACTGACCCCACCAGCTTTGTCCACAGGCAGGAAGTCCCCATCTTCATCCGAGTCGAGGGCTGCCTCAGCTGTGATGGATGGACACTCCTCAGTTTCTGGAGGAACGTCAGAATCTGACTGTGAGGAGCCTGAGTCACTGGCTGACGTTGGGGGTGTCTCATCTGCCACGGGGCATGGGCCCCCTGTGGCCCCTGGGGCTCCTGCCCGGTGCCGCCCCCCTCTCCCTACTAGCCGAGCCTCCTCAGTTGAGGGGTCACTGTCATCCGTGGACCGAGGGAGAGGAGGGTTCAGGAAGGAGGGGGAGAGCTCCCCACGGTGGGGCCGGGGTTCAGTGGCACATCCCTGGGGCCCAGCCTCCGTCTCGGGGGAGCCGCTTCTAGGCTGGTCTCCAGGGGCCGCTCCAGGGCACGGCAGCTGCTCAGGGGAGAGCAGCGTGTCAGGCCGGGGGCACCTCTCGGCTCCCTCAGGCCAGGCCCCACGCTCCCAGGCAGGGCAGGCCTCAGCTTCGGCTGCGGCAGGGCCCGGGGGCTTGGGGCTGGTTTCAGTTGGACCATTGGTGGCACCATCTCGGGAGGGACGCTGGGAGGGGCTTGGCTTCTTGGCAGCCGCTCCTGAGCACTCCAGGCGACAGGGCAGGGTGCCGTCATCCATGTCCCCGGGCAGGCTCGGAGCCGGAGCTAGGGCCAAGTCCAGGGACGCTGGAGGTGCTGGGCTCAGAGAAGCGAGGTCCCAGAGGCCGTGGGCAGTGGCTTCCATTCCTGGGACCAGCTCTATGGACCCTGGTTCTGCAGCTCCCAGACCCGGAGGGAAGCCCTCAGCCACACTTGAAATCACAGGGGTGGTGGCCTCCGAGGAGGAGCCTTCAGACAGCACGGGAGAGGCGGGCCTCGGCAGACTGGAGAGGAGAGGGGCGCCGGGAGATCCAGGTGATGGGAGCTGGGGCAGCGACGAGTCCAGGCTGGGGGCCTTGGTCACTTCAAGGTACTCATCATGCCGGGCTCTGGCGGGGGGCCCTGGAGCCAGAGCCAAAGCCCGGTCCCCAGAGAAGGCAAGCGACCCACAGGGTGCTGAGCGGGGTTCTGCTGGGGAGGGCAGCTGTGGAGGCGCCGGCTGCAGTGAGGAGAAGCCAAAGGCTGATGCAGGGAAGTCCAGGCTGGGTCGGGCAGGACCCAGGTGTGAGTCCGAGGAAGGGCTGGTACGTGCCTCGCTTTCGGGCCACAAGGCAGAGGGGCCAGCGGCCGTGGGGTACGGGGGACTTGGGGACTGGGCCTCTTTTTCGGGTTGCTCCCGAGCCCCCTTCTCCAGCTCCGAGTCACTGGGGCTGTCATCCCAGGGACCTCGTCCTGGTTCCTTGGGGGAGGGGGTTCTCCGATCTGGACTGCAGCTCAGGATGTGACCATTCAGCGGTAGGCTTGGGCCTTGGCTCTGCGGGATAGGAGCACGGGGGGGTACTGCAGGTGGGGTGAGGCTGGGGTCCATGCCTAGCCCTGGCTCAGGCTCCTGCCTGGGGGGCACAGTGGGTCCTGCCAGAGCTGCATAGCTGAAGGTCGGAGTGTCGAATTGGAGGCGATGGGGTGAGACAGGAGATGAAAGCTCCTTCTCTGCAGGTGTGTCTCGGCCAGCAGCTTCCTCCTTGGTTGAGATGTGGGGGGGCCAGTCCCCAGCAGCTCCAAGCGGAGGCTCTCTAGTGGGGCAGGCAGGACCCAGCCCTGTGAGCATCATCTGCTCGTAGATGTCTGCGTACTGGAAGCTCCGCTCATCCGGATAGGGAGTGGGCTCTCTCTCCTCTGGCTCGGTCTGCTCGGGCTCCTCAGAGGCATGGCTTTCACTGGCCTTGGGGACCTGTGAGCTCTGGGGGCTGTGGTCAGGAACCCCCACTTCTTCTTCCCTTTCCTCTTCGGCCTTGCGGTAGTCCTTCCCTAGCGGGGAGTATGGCCCGCCTTCCAGCTCAGCTGCCCCCTCCTGCACTGCAGCCACACCATCATCCTCAGCTGTGCCCCAGGAGAAGGGTGCACAAGTGTGTGGCTCTGGGGCAGGCGTCGGGGGAGCGGGAGCTGGGGAGAGGGGTGCAGGGGGCAGGGGTCTGTCCTTGGGCACCCATGGTGGGATGTCAGCCAGCCAGGAGCGGGTAGTGGGTTCGTCCCTCATGGGTGGCAGGAGCTTAGGATCTGGGATGGGGCTCTCTTGCTCCGGGGCCGGCAGAACCCTCTGTGCAGCCATCTCAGGCGGGGAGGCTGGAGGAGAGATGATCTCAAAGGGGGAGCGGGTCAGCTTGTCCTCTTCCTCTGGTGGCAGCTCAACTGGTGACTCCGCAAGCCAGCGCTCCACCTCCAGCCCCTTCTGTGGTGCAGGCTCCTGAAAGCCCTTGAAGTCCGAGGCCCAGGGACTCTGGGGTGTGTGCTCCAAGGGGGCCACTTCCTGCTCATCGTCTGGCCCCTCATCGAGGAAGGTGCTCTCCCGCTCTTCTGTGTACCGTGGCCGGGCCCCCGGGCCCCCCAGCTCATGAGGGAACCAGACCTTCCGCTCGCAGCTCAGCTCCTGCCAGTACGTGTCCTGCTCCAGGACCACATCCTCTCTGCCCCTCCAGTACGTGTCTTCCTGCTCAGATGTGTCCTCCCACGTCCGGGCAGGCTCTTTCTGTTCTCCAGCCGGTTCTCTGCTGCTTGGAGGTGTTTCTCGCCACTCCTGGACCACATCCTGCTCCTTCTGGTACTTCTCCTCCTGCTCCCAGGCCTTGTCCTCCTGCACTGGGCTCTCTTCCAGCCCCAGAGCTTTCCTCTTCTCCAGCACAGCTTCTTTCTGTTCCACAGCCTTGACTTTTTCTGGAGATTTTTCCTCTAGGATCTCCTTCGGTGCCATGATTTTATCCTCCTGCACAGGGCTCTCCTGCTCCTGAGTTTTGTCCTTCTCTTCCAGAAATTTATCTTTTTGTTCAGTGGCCTTAATGGTTTGTTCAAGTGCTTCAGCCTTCTGTTCGAGAGCCCAGTATTTCTGAGCTAAGGCCTGGTCCTTCTGTTCTGGGGCCTGGTCCTTCTGGGCCTTGTCCTTCTCTTCTGGGGCCTTGTCCTGTTCAGAGGCTTCATCTTTCTGTTCTAAGGCCTTGCCCTTCAGTTCAGGGACCGTGTCTTCTGGAACAGTGTCTTTATGTTCCAAGTCTCTGATTTTTTGTTCTAAGATTTTATCTTTCTCTTCTGGGACCTTGTCCTCCTGTTCTAGGGCCTTGTCTTTTGCTTCTAAGCCTCTGTCTTTAGGTTCTAAGTCTTTGTCTTTTTCTTCCGGGGCCTGGGCCTTCTGATCTGGGACTGTGTCCTTGTGTTCTAAGCCTCTGTCTTTAGGTCCTAAGTCTTTGTCTTTTCCTTCCGGGGCCTGGGCCTTCTGATCCAGGACTGTGTCCCTGTGTTCTGAGTCTCTGCCTTTTTGTTCCACAGCCTGATCCTGTGGCTCCCCAGCCTTGTCCTTCTCCTCCAGAACCTCATCTTTCCGACAGATGGCTGTGTCCCTCTGCTCCGTGACAGTGTCCCTCTGCTCCGTGACAGTGTCCCTCTGTTCCAGGGTTTGGCCCTGCTGCTGAAGGGCTTCATCCGTGGGCTCGGGTCCCTTCTCCTTCTGCTCTGGGGGTCTGTCTTTCAACTTTGGAACTTTGCCTTCCCACTCCATGACAATATCCTCCATGGCAGGGCTTGGCAAGGACTCAGGGCTCTTGGTGAGGGAGCTATCAGGTGTGAGAATGTGTTCACCCAAGCTTGTGATCACTCCAGGTGAGTGCCTCCCATCTCCTAGCAGCGCAGTGGGAGAGAAGGAACTGGCGGGTAATTTTCCATCAGGGCTCTCATCTGTGATGTCTGCCCGTGCGGAGTATCCACTGGTCCCATCTGTGGGAGGCGACGCTGTGGCTGCCTGGGCTTCTGGAATAGACAGAGGGGCTAGGTGGAGAGCGGTGTCCTCAGCCTGTATCAGGGGGCCCTTTTCTTCCTTTCCAAGGCTTAGTTCCCCAAACTGGAGGGTGCCAAGGCTTTCTGGAGACAGCTGCTTGGAAGAGATGTCCAGCGAGGTCTCCTTGCTGGGACTCTCCTCTGAGAAAGACAGTGACCGGGTGTCTTCTGGAGATCCCTGCGGCCACAGGTCTGTGTGGAGGCGCTGCTCTGTCAGGCTACAGGGAGACCTTGGGGTGGCGTCTTGCTTTTTGGCAGCATCTGGGGAGACCACGCTGAGGACAGAGAGGGACTCTGCCTCTTCAGGGGAGAGGCCTCGGTCAGGAATTTGGAGCACCTCCTCTTTCTGAGGTTCCCCAAGTTCTTGGAGTGAGGTTCTCAAGTCTTCGGGTAGGGCTTCTGTTTCTTGAACTGGGCCTGCGGGCTCTCCCACCTCCATAGTCTCGAGGACGATGGCTTTGTCCTGTTCTGGCAGCAGCTGGATGGTGCGGCCGACCTGTCCCCCAGCTATGCTGATGGGTACCTCCTGGGCCTGGGGGCTCCTGGGAGGAGGCGCCTTCCCTTCCTCCTCCAGTGTGCCCTTGTCAGGCCCTGGCTTGGTGGTCTCTTCTGCAGCAACTTCCTTGCCCACACCTGGGATACTCTTGGTATCTCCCCAGGAGTCTCCTTCCTGAAAGTCTTGGGGCTCAGACTTTTCCTCCACTGGGGACTGATGAAAGGGCGTGTGGGTGGCACTGGGTGGGCCAGACGGTGGCGGAGAGGCCATCTTCACTGTGCTGTCATCTGGGCTGAGGCAGCGCTCCTCCGCCTCTCCAAGGGCTGGTTCCCCTGGGTGGAGGGCATGCCCGGGGGCAGCAAACATCGGGGGTCCATACTGACCATGCAGTTTCTCTGACATCTGTACATTGGCGGTCTCCTCCTTCTCTTCCTCCTCCAGGGCCCTCTCTCCAGACAAGCCTCTCCCTACCATCTCTCCTCTCTTCTCTGACTCCCCAGTCACAGAGAAGTCCTCATAGGGTGGTGACTTGAAGCCTTTGTCTTCTTCCAGTGAGGAGGTGGGTGAGATGGTGCCGGCCGATGGCACGTAGTCCAGGCCCTGAGTGGCTTCAGTGCGGGATGAGGGGATGCTCGTGACCGTGTCAAGCAGCAGGGAGCTCTTGCCCGTCTCCTCTGTCTGTGGGGCCGTGAGTGAAGCCACGGACTGGTCCTCGGCCACGGACGTGGCAAAGGAAGAGAGCTTGTCACACTCAGTGATCGAGGTGGCCGAGGACACGTGCTCCTCTTCTGCCAGAGGGGCGGCCACCATGTTGGGGGGGTAGGTGAGTTCTGTCTCTGGTGCTCCGTAGGCCTTGCTGGCGGTGGCGGGAACAGCGGTGTCAGCAGGCTGGCTGGCCTCAAAGGGGCCAGGACCTTCAGGCCCAGGGAGGTCATAGGTTCCTGTCGGAAACCTAGGCGGGGCCGCGCGCTCCTCAGGCTCGTCATGGATCTCTTCATCCGAGATGGTCTGCTCGGTCTCGGAGTAGCCAGGGATCGTCTCGTCCTGGATGTAAGACACGTGCTCAGTGGCTCCTGCTGGGGTGGCCAGGCTGCTTAGGAATGACGAGGTCTCCTTCTCCAGGGCCTTGCCTTGGAGTCCCGGTTCTCGGCCGCCAAGAGCCTCTTTGCCCCTTGGCGTCACCTTCAAGGCTTCTTGCATGTGCTTTTGGTAAAAACCCTCTGCCTTTGTCTCCTCTTCTTCCTCCTCATCGGAAGGGGGCAGCTCCTCCATCTCCTCTAACTCGGCCTTCTCTATCACATCTTCCTTTACCTCAGGTTCACTTTCCTCTCGGGCTTCTGTTCTGTCAGGGAGCCCCTCGGCTTCCTTTGGCTTCTTTTCCTCCCAGGTATCTTTCTCTTCCTCTGTTTCCGCCCCAGAGTCTGGGCCTCTGTCCTTGCTGCCTCGTTCCTCAGGGACGTCTGGGACAACCTCTTTCTCCTTCATCACAGGTACTTCTGCTTCCAGCCCGGGGACAGAGGGTGGTGCCACCTGAGCCGCTGTGCTCGGGAGTCCCTCCTCGGCAGTGTCCGGGGGGAGCGGTTTCTCGCCTAGTCTTGCGTCACTTTGTTCGGTCAGCAACTCCCTCTCCTCACGTTTCAACTCCTCAAAGTCCTGTGTAAGGTCTTCTGGTGAAGACAAGGCCAGCTCCCTTGCTGGGAGGGGTGCGGCCCCCTTCTGGGCCGGGGGTGTGCGGGGCTCGGAGGACAGCTCCTTCTCCCCACGGGTAGCCCGGCTCTTGTCCATTTTGACTCTGCCGGGGGCCTTGGCTTTGTAGAGGGTCTTCCGCACCTCAGGGGTAAAGGGCTTCAGGTCTGGCTTGGAAATCTTTTTGACCTCGGGTTTGGTGTCTTTCTTCTTCTCCTCCTTCTTGGCATCCTTCTTTTCCTCCTTCCTTCCTTCATCCTTCTTGAGCTCCTTCCTCTCCTTCTTGATCTCCTTTTTCTCTTTGTCTTTTTTCTCTTCCAGCTTTGATATCTTTTCTTTCAGGTGCTTCTTCCCCACTTTGTCTTTGATCAGCTTTCGCTTCTCTGCCTTCAGTGCCTCGCTCGACTCTGTCTTCACCCTCTCGGGCTTGGCGGGCTTCTCTGGGGGCTTCTCAGATGACTCTTTTGCTTTCTTTTCGGTCTTGGCTAACTCTTTGGCCAGTTCTGAGCGAGCCTCCTTGGCTCCCTCTTCGGCCACCTCCTCCCGTTTGGCCAGCTTGCCCACGGGTGTCTTGGTCGTGGCCTTGAGGCTCTCTCTGCTGTCAGCTCGCTGTTTGATTTTGCTGGGTTTGAGGTTGGCAGGCACAGCCCCAGTGGCCAGGTCCTTCTGTGTGGCCACAGGGTAGCGCAGGAAGTCCAGGTGTCGAAGCTTTTCCAGGCCCTCCAAGATCTTGTTCTGGGGGGCATTCCCTGGGAAAAGGACACGCACGATCTTCTCAGTGGGGTTGGCTGGCAACCAGACCACCAGAGCGGTGATGGAGGTCAGGTAGGGCACCGAGATCTCAGCCTCCTTCCCGTTAGCCAGCACGATGCCCGTCTTGGCTTTACTGTTGCCTGCCCACTTTTGCATGAGGAACTGCATCTCCTTGCTGTCCTTGACAGGGTTGAGGACGTACATGTCCAGGCGGCCCACACCCATCTTGTGGAAGAGGGTGAGAGGTTCTATGGTGTTGCTGACCACACGGTACAGGGGCTCGGCCTGGATGCCCAGGCGGTTTAAGTGCTGCAGAGTGAGGCAGGCCTCCTCAATGCTGCGCTTGGCCTTGCGCGAGGCATCCGGCAGCCGCAGCTTATCGGGCACGTTGAAGAAGACAACCCCCAGCTCGGGGGAGATGAGGTTCTTCACCCAGTCGCTGTAGCTGCTGGAGCCCTGGGACTGCTCCTCTTCCAGTTCTGCCACTTTGCGCTGCAGAAGCCCGTTGATGCCTGGCAGGTTGTCGGCCCCGATGTGGGTGAGCAGCACCGAGTCGATGCGGTCCAGATGCCGCACTAGCTTCCAGAAGCAGGACTTGCGGTCAGAGCCACCGTCCACCAGGATGTTGAAACCATTAACGGCAAAGAGGGCCGAGTCCCCGCGGCCGCCAGGGAAGATGTAGCAGCAAGGCTTGGAGAGCTTGAGAAAGCCGCCTGAGGTGGGGGGCTCCAGCAGGTCGAAGGGGGACGGCACATCCACAGTCTCAGAGACGTACTCGGAGAATTCAGCCACGCCATCCATGGTGGGCAGCGTGGGCTCAGGGTTTAGCCGGAGGTGCAGGGTCTCTTGGGAACTGGATAGTCCCAGGTGGCTCCAGTCACCCTCCCCTAAGCAAGACACGGTGAGGAAAGCCTGGATCCCAGGGTCTCTGTTGCTGAGTAGTTGGGCAATCTGGAGGAATGGGAGACAAAAGGCCTGATCAGGTCACTGGGGTTGTCTCAACCCGACTCAGATTCAACCTGCTAGTCTCCATCTCTCTCTGAGGTGATCTCCTACCATTCTGCCAGCATCCCCGGTGGTCAAGGGCCATAGGATTTTCCCTTCCTTGGATCCCTCCCCACAGCTCTAGGCACACCCCATGTTCTATTCCTCCTAGACACTGGGACATAGGACTCACCTCTGGGTTGTGAAGGACCTGGGCAAAATTTTGATAGGAATAGGTGCCACTCTGTAGGATGAGGTCTCCCCCAGGCTCTAAACTCTGCCCACTCAAGATCAGCAGTTTGTGAGCTGATGGGCTGCTGAGGAGGTGGTGAACCTACAGCAGAAACAGAGGATTGGTCACGATGGAGGAAGCCCAGGAAAGGGCACTGAAGGTTCCAGGTCCCCCTCAGCACGGCAAGGACACGCTCCCCACTGGGAGCCCCACAGCACCTCCAGGTGGGGCTGGAATTGTAAGGCAGCTTAGATGGCAGAGAGAGCGTGGTTCAAAGCCAAGCCTGGGGATTCTTGGCACTGGCTGGGGTGGGATATGGCGCTTTCAGCAGGCCCTTGAGGCCAGTGCGGCTCAGGCCCTGGCCTTACCTCAGAGCTGATGCTGTCGGCACTGGGGTTTACGAGGATGACAGTCTCTAGGATCTCACTCTGGTGGCAGAGGGTCCTCTGGCCTGAGGGAGAGATGCAGGAATTTGTATTGAGGGAAGTGGGTAGAGACTAAAGTGGAGAGGCATTGTGTAGGGCAGGAGAGGAAAAACTACACTATCAGAAAATGAGGCTGGGGGAAAGAGTAGCCTGGCTCTCCTTGATCCTGCCACTTTGGGACCTGCTGAGTAAGGTCTGGGGACTGGCTCCGGGCTGCAGTCCTTCCCTTCCAGGGTTTCCTCCTTGCGCACTGGCTGTCTGCTCCCTCCCCTCATCTAACACCCCCTCTGCCTGGAACTCCCGCCTCAGGCTGCCCTGCTGACAAGAACCTTTTGTCCCTCTCTGTCGCTCTGGAGCACTAAGCTCCTGGTGCTGCCTGGGGATGGGGGGCTCAGCTGGAGGAGGGGCTTCTGCGACGTTGATCCTCACTCAGCTTTCTGCTCACTAGCTTGCCTCTGCCCAGGGCTTTCTTGCCGGAGTGCCTGGAAATAGGGAGACGGCAGTGGGTACGGACTCATCCTCTTTTCAAACTCCCATCCGAGGCCCAACATCCCATTCCAAAAGCCTCAGAGCAGTCTGAGCTATCTAAACCCTAGGGAGTTACAATGCAGAGGAGAAACAAGACCTCTTAATCTGTTTTCTGGTTCCTCAGAGGCCAAGCCTGCACTCACAAACACAGTCATCCTGTTCCCACCGCTAAAGGTTTCCATCTCCCACCTCAGCTCCACGTCCCCAGGCTCCTGGTTCACTCCCCACAACCTGACCTCTCCAAGAGAACAACAGTTTCTCCTCTCACTCCTGTGCCTCTCCCATGGGCCTTCTGTCATAGGGAGGGGAGTCTGGGGTGCACAAACAAGAAACAGTTAAGATAGGAGAGGTTCAGCGTGTTCCCCAGGCTACGGGGGGTGGGGTGGGGGACAGAACACACACCAAGCAATGCAGGAAAGAAAGTGCTAGGTTAGAGAGGAGATCCCGAAGAAGGGTGCTGCCAGCCCTGGCTCCTCTCGCCCTCACCGACTGAATAGGTGGTCGGTGTGGAAGTGGGCTGTCTGGAGGATACTGGTGGGAGGACTCATAACCTGTCCCCCAGACCCTCTTCTGTGACCCAGCGCTCTCTCCTCTCTCTGGGGCTCAGACAAGAGGACCCTGGGGCCAGGGCCTTTCTTAAGCGGAAGAGCGATGGTGCCAGGATCTGGCAGATCTGGCAGCTGCAGGGAAATGAACTACGGATGGTGTCGGAAGACCACGGCCCACGCAGGGTGGGCGGGGCCCATGCGGAGTTCAGGGGTTCTCTTCTGTTAACTTGGGAATTGAGGGACGCTTTGAGGTCAGTTCAGAGGATGAGAACCACCTCGGAGTCAGCAGGGGGCAGGGCTTGGGCAGGTGAGGGATGAGGGACTTCAAGGATTCAGGGAGCAGCCAGCCCAAGGCGGGCTCTAAGTAGTTTAGATTTGGAAGGGCAGCTCCACCACCTCCCGCAACCCCAGCACAAACGCCCAAGGTCAACACACTTGAGCTAGGAGGATCAGAAAAGGAAACATCCGTGATACAGTCCAATTTGCTTTCTCTCCACTGCCTCTGTTCCCCGACAGTCTGCCATCGCCCCCAACCCCGGCCCCCTAGACTGGTTTGTAACCACCAATTCCGGTCTTGGCGTAAGACCCTATGGCTCACCCTGGGCGCTCTGGCTGTGACTGGCCACTACTCCATGGTTTGTATCCCGCGCCCCTCCTTTTCGGGGCCGGGAGGAAGCCCTCTGCCTCTCTTCAGCTCCCCTCGCAATCCCACTGAAGGCCACGGACTTGTTTTGCCGCTTTCTTCGGAGAGGACTGCTTTGAGTCAGGGGCCCATCCCCAGGCCAGGGATGGGGTTAGTGGGGGCGGGGGTGGCTGCGGGTGCGGAGCCGGGAGGGCAGGTGTCTCCGCAGTGAGGCGGGCGGGAGGGGGCCGGGCAGCTGCAGTGTGCCGCAGTGTGTGAGTGTGCGCGCTGAGCTCCGGCTCCGGCTCCGCCCCCGCCCCCACCCCAGCATGACAAGTCATTTTCTTGGCTGCCTCTGCATGGGGGGTGGGGAGGGAAAGGGGGGGACGCCGAGAGCAGAAGAAACCGGCTCCTCTGTTCGGAGCCCCCATCTTGGGAAGAGAAGCGGAGATGGGGGTGGGGCCGTGACTGGGAGCCGGCGGGGTTGACAGCCCTGGGAATGCGGCGCAGCTGCTGGGGAGCGAGCGCTCCCCGTCTCCGAGACGGCCTCTCCATCCCCGGAGGCAGCCAGAAAGAGGGGGCTTCGAGTCCAAGTTTCAAGCTCGAAGGTTGCCGGGAATGGGTGTGGGGAGCACACCGCACACCGGCTGGTCTGTGAAGAGGCGCGTGCCACGTCTTAACGACCCTTTCCTCCCTTCTTTTCCAAAGTGTCCCCCACCTTCCCTTACTTGGCAAAAACTCGCGGTCCCATTCACCCCCCTGCATCGGAGCAGCTGAGCAATCCAGCAGCTGACACACAGAGACTCTCCCATTCGGTGCATTCCCACAACATCCGCCTTTCCCTCTAATTCTTCTGTCTCTACCAAAGACACAGCCCGTCTCTAACTCCGTCTGAGCCCCAGGCCGCTGGGCAGAGCCGGTGACACCACCCTCTGCGGCTGCCCCTGGGCGGCTGCACCCAGCTCAGCCCAGCTCAGCCCAGCTCGCGCGGTGGCCTGTCACAGTGCTGGCCTCACTGGCCTCCGCCTGGTTCTGGGTCCAGGCTGGCCCCACAGTCAGTTCATCTTCTCGGCTCCCCACCCTGCCCACCCCCGCCAGGCTAGTTCCAGACACAGCAGATTATGTTATCAACTCCCTTTCCTATTACCCGAATCCCACCTCCTCATCACAGCATCCCCCACGGCCGCATGCCAAGTCCTTTGGCCCGGTTAGGTTCTTACCCGGGATGTTGGGGGGAGACCCTCATGGAGGCTGCTGCTCCGGCCTCAGCCGGCAGCTTCAGAGAAGAGTCTGCGGCACTGGGGTGGGAGTTGGGTGGGGGGGGAGGGGGGCGCTTGATGGTGAGGGCGGCGCCAGGGCGGGGAAGAGGGGCTGGTCCATGACGAGGCTCTAGAGACTTAACTGTTTCTTTGCCTTCACAGTGTCAGCGCTCTAGTGCTTCTGCTTGGCTGGGGGCTGAGGAGTCGTCTAGCAGCTCAAAGAGTCAGGGCGGTCTCCAGTGGCCTACGGGGCGGGGGTCCTTCTCCCCCAACCCTGCTTAGTTAAGATACATTCTTTTAGTGTTAGCCAAAGACCCAAACTCTGTGCTACACATTGCCGGGGATATAGGAGGCTGGGCCCTCCCCTTTCTCTCAGGAACCATCTGCTGCCTCTCCCCTCAGACTGGGGGAATGACCTTCAGTCCCTGGAGGAGCAGGAGACAAAGAGGCTGGGGGTCTAAAAGCTTAGGGTAGGAGTGAAGGGACTATTTGAGAAGGCTAGGGATGACAGAAAGGAGGCAGTTGCGCTGAGCTCTGCTGTCTTCCGAGCCACAGCTGTAGACATGGGGGGAGGGAATGTGGCAGAAAGAAGTCATTTTCGGTTGGGGGGTAGTTTGAAATTCTGGAGTGGACACACAGTCCCTAGTCCATCTCTAGCCCGTCTGGGGTGGGGCACAGGGGCCCTCAGACTGCCTACAATTCTGTGCCAATGCAGCACAGCACTGCAACCACACAGGCACTGATACTTGGAATTCTTGTTCTTTGAGTATGAAGAGGCATTTTCTGAAGTTTCAGGGCACATTCTACCTTTCAGTGAAATAGTTAAAGGGATGAAGGAAGATCAGCAGGGCCCCAGGCCTATAAGAGCTTCTTTCTATAGACCAATTATTAAATGTCACATAAAGTACACTTTGGACTACAGAGATCTTATAAGGACTTTGTAGGGTGTTGGGTCCCTGTTCTTGTCTCTGTACTTTGCTATGTCTCTCTGATGTCTTCATTTTATAGGGTCTTAATCCTTTTAACATTGGTCCTGTTTCCCTTAGCCTCTTCTGTCTCAGATTTGGTGACACGCTCTAGGACTCAAAGAGAGGACCCAGGGAGCTCTAGCACTGAGTTCCAACTGGTGATGCTCAAGTTCCTACAGGGTCCTTCCCTGCCCTCTTCCCTCCCATCAACCCTCCCCAGTCCTGGGCAATTCCTCCTGCTTCCTCCCAGTGACATCCACTCACTCTTCCCTAGCACCGGCTCCACCCTTGCCCCTGGCTGCCAAGAGCTGCTTTTGAAGGTCAGAGAAGCCAAAATAGTCTCTGCTCTCAGTATCCCCATCCCCCCTAAACTGGAGAGGAGAGGAGGAGCTGAGTCACCAGTGGGGGGGGGGGGCACTAAAGAGGGGGAGGAATCTTTGCTCAGATCCGGGGATGCAAAGCAGTAACATGGCAACGGCCCCATTTGGATAGAGGAGGCCATCTGCAGAGACGTACAACACAAACCAGGCTGAGTTCCGAGCATCACAAAGGGGAGACACTTCCTTTCTGCAACTTCATAGTTCTTATTTTCTCCCACCTCGAACCTTCTCTCTCCTCCCTGCTTTCTAGAGCTCTCTGGAGTGTGCTAAGAGGGAAACTTGAATAGACATGTGGTTTGAGAACAAAATAACATTTCCCAGACCATTGCAGAGCCCACCCTTATTCTCAGCTATCACCCCCAAGGGCCACACCCTGGGCAAGGTTCCAACTCACAATGGAGTTTTCCTTCAGCCCTCACCATCTGAACAGCCTACCCACCACAACCACACCTCCATCCGCTGTGTTCCTTGGCTCTGCTGCAATGCAATGGTGAGATGCCAAGGAAGAGAGGCCCGAGCTCAGACACAAAGTGAGATCAGAAGTCCTGGATCTGAGATCTGACTCTGCCATTTTACTAATCATGTTTTTAAACAAGCCACTTAAGGTTTCTGAAAGATGACTTCCTGAATTCCAAAATGAGTATAATATTAGTACCACCCTCCAATAGCGCCACAAGGAGTAAATGACATGAAAGATGAAAAAGTGCTTCATTCCTAGAACCTTAAACCCATAATGCACAAATGCCACTGGAAGTCTGTCTCCCTCTTGTGGAAGATTTATGAGAGGTCACCTAGGTGATCAGGAACTCCTAAACAAGAATATCTCAACTCTAGATTAATTTAGCTCCCAGGTAAAGCCATGACTCAAAGTGCCTGTCAGAAGGGACTTCACGTACTCTTCATGTCCCTCCTTTCCCATTTCTGACATCGGTGCGAACCCCAGTTCTAGGGGCCAATGAGCTGCTGTATCAGTTCAGAATAGGCTTCATGTTTGCAGAAGGAACAGAACTAACACTTTCTGAGCACATCAGTGGTGATGCAGCGTCAGAAAGAAGGCTTCCAAACTGGCCCTTGAGCCTGTGTCTGTTTTAGTCCCAGAATATCAAACATGAATTATAAATTACGAAACCCTCTTCCTTCCTATATGTGCTCAATAGTAGAAGCAGTATCACAGTTCTGAGCTTAAATAACTCCCACTGTTCTAATTGTTTTGGGGTTTGTTTTAAAATGCTTGGAAACTCCAGAGTTGTCTTTTTTTTTTTTTTGCAGGAGTTAGAAAGGAAGCTTCCAAGTCACCATTGGAGACCAAAGTGGTACAAAATTCACCTTGGAAAGCCTTTACCACATTTGACCACTAGAAGGAGCTGGGCCACTGACTCTCCATCAAAGGGTCCCCTTCCTTTCTGTGTGTGTATGTGTGTGTGTGTGTGTGTGTGTGTGTGTGTGTGTGTGACTCTCCATCAAAGGGTCCCCTTCCTTTCTGTGTGTGTGTGTGTGTGTGTGTGTAAAGGGTGGTGGAAGGAATGATTGTACTCTCCCTATGTGTGTGTGTATGTGGTGTGTGTGTGTGTGTAAAGGGTGGTAGCAGGAATGATTGTACTCTATCATTACAAGATACATTTTTGTCCCCCCTTTTCAGCATTTTGACCTAGGGTTCGAGGAGAGGTGAGAGAGATGGTGGCCCAGCCTGTGGGGTGGGCAGAACAGATAAAATCGTAAGCTACTAGCATATGCCATGGAGCTCATCCCAGCAGCCTGGTTCCCTTGGCCTCCCCACTAACGGAAGCTGAAGGGAGGGGCAGTGTCTGCAGCTGCTCTGGGCTGACTGTTGTTTGTGGGGACAGCTGAAAGAGGAGCCAGCAGGGGTGGGGCTGTGGCTGTCTTGAGCCATGTAGGTTTTTCCAAGAAATTATCCACTATTCTCCAGGGACAGAGACAGGCCACCATGAAAAATGTCCAAACCTAAAAAAATTCAGAAGTAAGCCCTGATATTGGGTATAATTGTCCTAAGCTCCTTGAGGACACCATGCTAAAACTCTGTTATTGAAAAGATCTGGTAGGTGTTTGTATATCAGTCTGAGAGGTCCCTGAGAGTAACTATGCATCTCCCTGTAAGTATTTTCCCAAGCATCCCCAAATCTTCATCTGAAGAATGGCTAAGTTTTTTGGTTCAAGTTCTCTTCATTCTTACATCATTCCAGAAAGCATCCTTCCCTCACATCCATGTCCAAAAAGACAAGGTTCGAAAATTCAGCGTGAATTAATAACAATCAGCAGATACTTCCCAAACTTCAATTGAGTCATTAATTTCATCTGCTGTCATCCCTTTCTCCAGCCTTGCACCAAAGCTCCTAGGATTAATAAAGTGGTAAAACTGTCGATTTTCACATTGTTAGAGCTAATGGAGGAAGCCATGGCGTAAGTATACTAAACAGAAGGAAGTCTCAAAACAGTGACTGGTTAGCTTCATAGGAAGCCAGTCACATCAAGAAGATGCCAGCCTCTAGAAGGAGCTGGGCCACAGCATTTTCAAAATGCTGCACATAGTTCTAAGATAATATAGCATTAGTCACATTAAACTTGTCTTCTCTCTCCAGGAGCAGCTCTAGAGGAATAGGTGATCAGGGCAATGACCAACGATGTGGCAGTGAGCAGGAGGAGCAGAACAAGAAGGGGAAGTGACTGTCTAATATAATGGATAATTGAGAATCATCTGCATAAGATACGAATTCAGTCATTTGATGGTAAGGACTGTTGAACTGGGTGGATTTATATTCCATAGAGACACTGGTGTATGAATTGGTTTGCCGACATTTACCAATAACATGACCAGATGCCCAAGCATTTTTATAATGCAATGAAGAGCTTTCTGTAAGTCTTCCCATAGGTACTGTCATGGAATAATAGCTTCTAAAATGTTACTTTTCTCAAATTCCTGACCATTTCTCCCACACAGCAGAATGGGAAACTGCATCCTGCAAACTTTGATCTCAGAGCCAAATCTCAAAGTATGGCTAGCTCTTGCAGCAGTGAACCCAGGAAACCCTGCTTCCACTTTGCATTTGATGGTGCTCATCAGCCTTTGGGTCAAGGTTTCTGCTCTGTTCTGAACATCTGCTGACTGAGCCAAAGGAGGAACCAGAAACCCTAGAGGCTGGAGGATAGGCTGTGCAGCCTGAGGGAAAGTGCTAAGCAAGGATCTGGAAAGGTGAGTGGGGGAGTTCAAGGGTCCCTGTAAAGGGAAGCAAGGAGCCCAGGGTATACAGAAAGGGGAACACAAAAAAGAGAGTGAACTTTTACATAGGAGATGATTAATCACTCAAGAGGTACCTCATTCCCTTAGTGCACGTTGGCTGTCCATAAACCACCCCTTATCAGGTAGAAATTACATTCTCCAGGCTTCCTCCACCATCATACCATTTGTCTGTGAAGTGACCTGGGTATGTGGAGATCGCTATAGAGCTCTACAGCATTCCCCTCAGGAACCCCTCCCTTCTCCCCAACCCAAACTTCCCACAAGGTCAGTTCTGCCAGAGAGACTGGACCTCTGCTCTTCTGTGACCATCCCTCACCCACAGCACTGAGACAAATGACACTAGTCCTAACCTTTGACCTCTGACGAGAAGTGAGCTAGATGCCGGGTAATGAAGAGTCTCAATTGTTGGTTCAAGTCAATGGATGATAAATCAATGTTCCAGGAGAGAATGCCTGTGAGAGAAAAAGAAACAAAGAGAGACCCAGCTAAGGTCAGAGGGACTGGACTTCGGGGAGCATTTCCAAGCTCACAGAAGGGGTAAGGAGAGGGAGGGGATAAGGATGGTTGTCATGATCAGCCTCATTAATGTATTTAAGAAAGGTGGCCAGTCCTATGTCTAGCTCCCGTCCTGTACCATTCTTGGACTTTGCTTGAGCTAGGGGAAGGAGGGCAGTTTAGGCTAAATTTGGTCATTGGTGAATTTGTATGTAGGAATTTTCTTACAGAGTTGCCCAGTTGTGATAGAAGTGACACCCAAGGGCCCATTTCCAGATACTAGGGGCTGCCTTCCCAATACAGCTAAGTAGGATCCTGGACTTTCCTCCTGTGGCCCCCTCCTTGCCTCCACTCCTCCGTGGCTTGCTTCCACCCGCAGGTGGCTCCGCAGCATTGCGCCACAGGCAGTGGAGGTCTGAAGAGCTTGTGGCCACGAAGGTCACTCTTTCAGATTGGCCGCTAGCACTGGGATATTTGAGATCTGTCTGCAGCATTCAGAAAGCACACTGTGCCTGTTCAGGAACCCTAAAGAAGAAACTAAGGTAGGGACATGGACCCTGCATGGGATGGTGAGGACTTTCAGGACCTCTGGCCTAAGACACTGCGGGAGAGAGGGGTATAACCGAGGGCATCCCCACCCAGGCAGTGCCAGCTCCCGCACCCCTACCCCCACCCCTGCCTCAGGGAGATTGCGGAAGGCCGTGGGGCGTGAGGCGAGGATGGGGTTGTGAGATGCTGGCAGTTTGGGAGGATACGAACGCGTGACATAGAAGATGCAGGTGACAGGGGCTGATGATTCAGATTAACAGGGCGCGCAGATCTCAGGAAATGCACACTAGGGATAGAGGATGCAGACGGCAGAGAAGCACGGGATGGAGGATGTCCCGGGCGCAGCCAGGACAGCAGCTCACCTTGTTCAAGGTGGGCCCGAACGGCCCTCAGCTGACTCTCTGTAGCGATATCTCCGATCACGATGAGCAAAGAGTGCTTCCGCAGGTCCCAGCGTGCCGCCGCCACCACGGCTCCGGCCTCGCGCAGCGGCTCCGCGGGGTTCTGAGCCGGCGGAGAGCCGGGGCTGCGGAGCCCTAGCCCGGGACTTGTCTCCATGGCAACGCCGCGAGGCCGCCCGGGCCCAGCCTCGGTCTCCATGGAAACTCCGTTGGCGCGCTAGGCCAGCCGCGTCCGCTGCGGGGAGAGTGCGCGCGGTTCTTAAAGGCCGGCAGCAGAAGTCGTTCATTGGCTGCTGCCTGTCAGGGGGCGGAGCACTGGCGCCGCAGGGGCGGGGCTGCGGCCGTGACGCTCCGGCTCTGCGGTGTCGCTGGGCGTGGGGGGCGGGTACCGAAGTGGGGGATTGGCTTTCCCCCTCCGTCATCACTCGTTTTCCAGAGGGAGCTGATACTCGGACTAGAGTAGGGGTGGGGGCTCTGCGGGCCGGGTGGAGGGGCGACTCTTTTGCCTCCGCGCCAGAAGAAGCTTCTAGGTAGTCTGTTTCCCGAATAAGTGCTGTCTGGCAGTTCCGCAGCCTCGACAGTACTGAGGGGAGCCATCTTGTCCCTCTCTGCTTGAGTTTGGTGTGTCCTTCAGTCGGTGTGTCTGTATTATCGTTGTTTGGAGGTGTTTTTTTTTTTCTTCCCTCCTGTCACTGCCTGCCAGGGTCCTAGATTCCGTCCTCGGTTTTTCTGTCCTCATTGCCCCAGGCCCTGGGTGTGCTCTGGAAGGCTGTGCAGTATCAGGACGGACAGAATGACCTTCCGGCCCTGAGTCCCTGGGTGAGTTGTTATTCCGAAGATAGTGGTTGGCTTGTCTCCATCTCTACTGAGTGCAATGAGCTCAGACTGCAGCAAGGGGGATTTGAGTAAAACCCAGAAAAGTCCTTCCCCAACTACTTGTGACACAGTGAATTGGGTAACCTTGGGAGACAATGGTATTAGTTCTCCCAGGGAATTCTCAAACCTGAAGGGACAGTGTTTGAACAAGGGAAGAGATTGGCCCTTCCAAAAAAAAAAAAAAAGAACCAAAACCAGAGGATGTGAAAGAGGACTAAGGAGGCTGGCACTGTTTTATGATTGCCTGGAACATCCTTGTGAAAATGGTGTGGTGCTAAAAGCCTAATCCACACCCGCTCCCCTCCTTTCCTCAGCCTGTCCCCACCACCTACTCTGCACTCCTGTATCTTCTTTTACCCAGGATACTGAGTCATTCTGTATGTGTATCACACAGAGCAGAGCTTGCCTTCCGCCCTAGGACTCCAGCAGTACTTTTGTGGGTTCCCTGTGCCATACACTTTCCGGATGGTACAGGGAAGAAAGGAGCACAGTGCTTGATTCAGCACGGCTGTGAGCCACCTTCTGGTTCACCTCCTCTCTGGAGGCCTTGACGAGGGTTGGACAGTGTCTGCATTTTAAGTACCTCACAGTAGCCCTGGTTCTTAACATGAACCATTTGTTACTAGCAAAACATCCATTCTGCAATTTGGATATGGCCCTATCTGAAACTAACATAGTGTTATATGTCAGTTACACCTCAAATTAAAAAAAAAACAACAAACCATGGACAGGGCCCTGAAAATCCTTTGTGTAACAGAAATAGTACCAGTGGAATATAAAATGGTGGGGATGCCTCACCCTATTTGACACATGAGACAGTGCTCTTCTCTACCCACCCACCCCCCATTTGCAGATCTCAGTCTGGCAAAGAGCACAAATGGATGTGCAAGCCTCCCCGTTTCTGCAATCAGAAAAGAGTGCCACGTGGAGGCAGAGCCAGAATAGGTTGTAGAGAGAGGAAGGGGACAGTTACCATAGCAACTGTAAAGATGGGCCTTTAACTAGCACAGGGCCTCAGTATAACGGTCATCTGCAGTTAAGCACAGGCTCTGCTTTCATCAGTTTTGACAAAGAGATTAGACAATAGATCTGAATTCTGTAAGGAAGGACCGCACACTGATCAGATGGTAGGGGCAGCAATTCAGGCCTGTGATGTCAGACCCTGCTAGAATTGGCTTTTTTTTATTAATTAGAGCTGCAAATACAGACTGGTAAAGGAAAGTGAAACTGTTAGTCGCTCAGTTGTGTCCTGACCCCATAGACTATAGCCTGCCAGGCTCCTCTGACCATAGGATTTTCCAGGCAAGAATACTGGAGTGGGTTGCCATGCCCTTCTCCAGGGGATCTTTCCGACCCAGGGATTGAACTTGGGTCTCCTTCATTGTAGGTGGATTCTTTACTGTCTGAACCACCAGGGAAGTCCCTAAATACAGACTGTGATGGGACTAAAAATAACCTGGAATGTTAGTATCTATGCGCCAGAATTTTGCAACTGCAGACAGAAAACAGATTGCATATATGTACAAAGCATAGAAAGCTGGATAAAAATTTTAAAGAAATACATTTATATATGAATTGCAAAGTATTTAAAACCCTATTTTGTGTTTAGGAATAGTTTGCTGTGGCAGGAGCATTCAAAGACCCATCCAACTGAGAACCTAAGATATACGTGATTGTGAAGCATGTTCAGTAGTGTGTGATGGTGATAGAGCCTGCTGTAATGTTTCATTTAACTGTTTACCCCTCAAACTGACCAGGTATGATCTTTTGGAAATTCTGCTCTTCTATAGTTTCTTCCACATTCTTGTCCTATAGCATTGGCAAATATAGTGGTTACAATCTGCTTTCCAAACTATTTGTGATGAAGGACCCTTGAATTGTGAAAGGGGTCTCTAAGGATCTATCACTGAAAAAGGAAGTTAGGGTAGATTTCAAAGGAAGACACTATTACAGGCTCTTTGCTTGGCTATGCATGGGAGTGGGCGCAAGGCAAAAGATATTACAGATCTTAAATGGTTTGAAAGGTAATTGTAGCCTTGGCTAAGTTTAAGCCACTTAAGGGATTCTCAGCACCCAGACCTTTGTCAGTTCATAATGTATAGTGATAAATATGCAACAGGTAAATTATACAGATACTTAACAAAGTAGGAGGGGCATTTCTTTGTTTTTTTTTGAAATAATGTCATTTTTGTTATTATTAAAGTTATCCTCATGAGAAAATGAGAAATTTATTGGAATGAACTACTTTCATCTAGAATTGTGTATGTGTGAGAGAGGAAGGCGCCATCGTCCTTTGAATACTTAGGGTCTCCATAGGACTTAGGCTAGCTCTGATAATTCGTAAAGAAAATGTACTGGCTCCTCCCCGCCAGTCCAATGAATGTCAGTTTTATGGGGATCTCAGCTCATTTGGCAGAATTCCAGCTGGCTGTGCTGGATTGCATGGTCTTATCAACCAAGATATACAAAAGGAGCTGTATGCAGCTCACATTCCTACCCTGCACTCAGTTGTGCCTATTAAAGCATTCTTTACAAAGAGAGAGGTGTGTTGAATTACAGGATTGATGTGTCAGAAGCTTATCCTTGGCTTTTGGGGAGAGTACTAGGATCATAATACACACCAGCAACCATAAGGTCACCTCTTTGCATGGTTTATCTGCAAAGGCATGGTTTATCTGCATGGTTTATCTGAGTGAAATAACCTCTAATGAGGCACTGAATAAAAATAATCTCTAAAAAGTTTGAGATGGGGAAGAAGTCTGCATTTATTACTACTCTATCTTCCACACAGAAGAAGCCCACAATAAACATTTGTTGCATAATTGTCCTAATTATTATTTGTTCACTAAGTAATGGGAGGATCAGGGCACTGGGTTTCCCCTCCCTGTGCAGAGAGATGGACAATGAAGAAACTTTTTCTTCCCTCGCTATCCACACTCTTCTCTTAAAGTCATTTCCAAAAGTAAAAAAGAAACATTTATGGATATTATTTTCTCTTTTCTGTTTGATTAGTGTCTGAAATGAAAGTCAGTGTTTGGGTGTGGTCTCTGATAACCACCTTTTCCTTTAGTCTAAACGAAGTTGCTCTTACTATAGGAATCTCTAAGGATTTTCATGTGATGATGAAGAGGATGGTGGTTAAGAGGCACAAAATGTATTACTTAGTTTTGAGGCCATGCCTATGTGTGAATTAAATTTTGCATCATTTTTTTCAAGATTTCATATCATAGAGTCACTTTCCTTCAAGGAGTATTTACTTGGGTTGCAGGAATATTGTTACCTTTACAACATTCAGTTCAGTACAGTTCAGTTGCTCAGTTGTGTCCGACTCTGCAACCCCATAGACTGCAGCACACCAGGCCTCCGTGTCCATCACCAACTCCCGGAGTTTACTCAAAACTCATGTCCATTGAGTCGGTCATGCCATCCAGCCATCTCATCCTCTGTCGTCCCCTTCTTCTCCCACCTTCAGTCTTTCCCAGCATCGGGGTCTTTTCAAATGAGTCAGTTCTTCACATCAGATGGTCAAAGTATTGGAGTTTCAGCTTCAGCATCATTCCTTCCAATGAATGTTCAGGACTGATTTCCTTTAGGATGGACTGGTTGGATCTCCTTGCTGTCCAAGGGACTCTCAAGAGTCTTCTCCAACACCACAGTTCAAAAGCATCAATTCTTCAGTGCTCAGCTTTCTTTATAGTTCAATTCTCATATCCATACATGACTACTAGAAAAACTGTAGCTTTGACTAGATGGACCTTTGTTGGCAAAGTAATGTCTCTGCTTTTTAATATGCTGCCTAGATTGGTCACTTTCACTAGATTGGTCATAAATTTTCTTCGAAGGAGCAAGTGTCTTTTAATTTCATGGCTGCAGTCACCATGTGCAGTGATTTTGGAGCCCCCAAAATAAAGTCTTTCACTGTTTCCACTGTTTCCTCATCTATTTGCCATGAAGTGATGGGACCAGATGCCATGATCTTAGTTTTCTGGATGTTCAGTTTTAAGCCAACTTTTTCACTCTCCTCTTCCACTTTCATCAAGAGGTTCTTTAGTTCTTCTCTTTCTGCCATGAGGGTGGTATCATCTGCATATCTGAGGTTATTGATATTTCTCCTGGCAATCTTCATGCCAGCTTGTGCTTCACCCAGCCCAGCTTTTCTCATGATGTACTTGGCATATAAGTTAACTCAGAAATAGTTTGTCTTCTCATCAGTTCTCTTTCCTTTTGATTTTGGTTGTACTGGGTCTTTGTTGTTGCACTTGGGCTTTCTCTAGTTGGTGTGAACAGGGGCTACTCTTCATTGCAGTGGGTGGGCTTCTCACTGCGGTTGCTTCAGTAGTTGTGGCTCACGGCCTCTAGGCCTGTGAGCTCAGTAGTTGTGCAACACAGGCTTAGTTGCCCTGTGGCATGTGGTATCTTCCCAGACCAGGGATTTAACCCATGTCCTTTGCACTGGGAGGCAGATTCTTAACCTATAGGCCATCAGGGAATTCCTTATCACTTCTTGATCCTTCATCATATGTCTTAACTTCCTTTTCTAACAATACTTCCTCCAAATACCTTGCATTAACCCCTTCATTTAGTCAGTCTGAACCACTTGCCTTTCCCTCAGTCATTCTTACACTTTCTGTTCAGGTTGTCTCTTTCCCCCTCAGAATGCCCAGAATTCATTTTTAAGTCATTCATTCAGTGATGTGTATTAAGCACTTACTGTGTGCCACCAAATGAAACAGAGGTCCCTGCTCTTGTGGAGCTTATGTTCTAGTGGGGAGGAACAGATAATAAATAATAATGTGGAAAATTCTGAAAGAGATGGGAATACCAGACCATCTAACCTGCCTCTTGAGAAATCTGTGCGCAGGTCAGGAAGCAACAGTTAGAACTGGACATGGAACAACAGACTGGTTCCAAATAGGAAAAGGGGTACGTCAAGGCTGTATATTGTCACCCTGCTTGTTTAACTTATATGCAGAGTACATCATGAGAAATGGTGGACTGGAAGAAGCACAAGCTGGAATCAAGATTGCTGGGAGAAATATCAATCACCTCAGATATGCAGATGACACCACCCTTATGGCAGAAAGTGAAGAGGAACTAAAAAGCCTCTTGATGAAAGTGAAAGTGGAGAGTGAAAAAGTTGGCTTAAAGCTCAACTGAAGGGTTAATAGGGTAGCAGAGATGTGCCTGCAAACAGGCCTCTCTGCTAGGGCTGGACGTCCTTGCAAACGAGGCGTTCTGCCAGAGTCTGGACACAGCCTTGAGTTTAATGATCCCTTGCAAACGAGGGAGCATTCCCTTCTTGTGATAAAAAAGGAATAGAGGGCTTTGTACAGACTCTGCAGTAGACTAGGATTTTACTCCCCTTTGCTATACGATAACATTTATGCACCTGCGCTGTGCTGAAAAGGCTTATTCATACAGTCTGGAATTCTGCCTAGGGGGCTTTTATAATAAACGGCAATTAGTTTTTTGCCCAGTTCTGTTCCTCCGGCCAGAGTGTGCGTGTCATCTGTCTCTTGTGTGTCTTGTTCTGTGTCATTTCACTCGTAATCTCCAACACTCAACATTCAGAAAATGAAGATCATGGCATCCGGTCCCATCACTCCATGGGAAATAGATGGGGAAACAGTGGAAACAGTGTCAGACTTTATTTTGGGGGGCTCCAAAATCACTGCAGATGGTGACTGCAGCCATGAAATTAAAAGACGCTTACTCCTTGGAAGAAAAGTTATGAGCAACCTAGATAGCATATTCAAAAGCAGAGACATTACTTTGCCGACTAAGGTCCGTCTAGTCAAGGCTATGGTTTTTCCTGTGGTCATGTATGGATGTGAGAGTTGGACTGTGAAGAAGGCTGAGTGGCGAAGAATTGATACTTTTGAACTGTGGTGTTGGAGAAGACTCTTGAGAGTCCCTTGGACTGTAAGGAGATCCAACCAGTCCATTCTGAAGGAGATCAGCCCTGGGAATTCTTTGGAAGGAATGATGCTAAAGCTGAAACTCCAGTACTTTGGCCACCTCATGCGAAGAGTTGACTCATTGGAAAAGACTCTGAGGCTGGGAGGGATTGGGGGCAGGAGGAGAAGGGGAGGACAGAGGATGAGATGGCTGGATGGCATCACGGACTTGATGGACGTGAGTCTGAGTGAACTCCGGGAGTTGATGATGGACAGGGAGGCCTGGCGTGCTGTGATTCATGGGGTCGCAAAGAGTTGGACACGACTGAGCGACTGAACTGAACTGAACTGAATGTCAGAAAGTGATTAGTACTGTGGCAAAAAAGAAAACATCATGATAAGGGTGACTGAGAATGCTGGAGCAGAGTGTGGTGATGGGGAAGAATGGTGAAGTGGCAGGAAAGGTTGCAATTTGAAAGGGGCTGGTTAGGGTGGGCCTTATTACGATGAGACTAGAGCAGACTTAAAGGAAGCAAGGGGGTTTGGTCATTTGGCTATGTGGTAGAGAGTCTTGTAGGCTGAGAAGATAGCCAATTCAAAGTCCCTAAGTAGCAGTATGCCGGGTACATTCAAGGCATAGCTGGAGCCCACTGTGCCTGGAGCAGAGGAGTGAAAGAGAAATAGGAGATGAGATTGGTAATGATAGAGGCAGATCATGTGGGGCCTTGTTGGCATTGTGAGTTATTGTTAGGTTTTTACTCTGAGTGAAGTAGGAAGCATATGTGGGCTTTTTTTTTTTTTTTAAGCTGTGCTGGGTCTTCGTTGCTGTGCGCTGGCTTTCTCTAGTTGCCACAAGCAATGACTTATGGGGCCTCCTCTCTAGTTGTGGCACTTCTCTTGTTGCAGAGCGTGGGCTTTGGGCAGAGTAGTTGCGGCACACGGGCTTAACTGCCCGACTGCATGTGGTATCTTCCCAGAGCAGGGGTTGAACCAGTGTTCCCTGAATTGGCAGGTAGATTCTTAACCACTGGACCACCAGGGAAGTCCTATATGCAGGCATTTAAACAGAGGAGTGGTATCATTTGACAGATTTTTACAGTATCACTTTGGCTGCTATACTGAGAATAGACTGTAAAGGTTGTAAGGTTTAAAGTGGGAAACCACTCTCTTCATGACCAGTCCTGGATTTTGATCACCCCAGGACCTTTGACACCTGGGGGTCTGAGGGGCCCTGGTTAAAAATAATAAAGTGGGAAACCAGTCAAGCAACTTGCAGTAACCTAGATGAGCAATGATGTAGCTCAGATCAGAGCAGGGTCAGTGGAGATGGTGGGATGCTAGACACACAGTATTTTAAAGCTAGAGCCAATCTGATTTCCTGCCTTATCAAATGGGAAGTGAGAGAGAAAAGGTAAATAGTGACTCCAAACATAAACCAAAAACTAAAAAATTACCTCTAGGAGGAAAGAGAAACAGATAGTAAGGCAGCCAAGGATGGAAGGTAGATTTTTAAAATTTATCTTATTTTGTAAATTTGACATTAGAATCATATGAATGTTTTACAGAACTGTAAAACAAAATTAAATCAAAATGACCAATCTGACAAATAACCTATTCCAGAATATATTTTTAAAAAAATCTACAAATCAGCCCCAAAAAGACAAAAGGTCAACCCAGCTATAAAATGGACCAGGAATTTGAATGGATTTTCACAAGAGATTGTACACAAATGACCAATAAATATAGGAAAAACCATTTAACATCATTAGTCCCAAGGAAATGCAAATTAAAACCACAGTGGGCAGTCCCCTTGTGGCCCAGTGGTTAGGTTTCAGGCTTTCCCTGGATTCAAGACCTGATTGGGGAACTGAGATCCCACAAGCCTCGTGGCATGACAAAATATATACATATATATATATATAGCTACAGTGTAACATTCAGTTCAGTTCAGTCGCTCAGCTCAGTCGTGTCCGACTCTCTGCGATCCCATGAATCGCAGCACTCCAGGCCTCCCTGTCCATCATCAACTCCCGGAGTTCACTCAGACTCACATCCATCGAGTCAGTGATGCCATCCAGCCATCTCATCCTGGATCGTCCCCTTCTCCTGTCCCCAACCCCTCCCAGCATCAGAGTCTTTTCCAATGAGTCAACTCTTCGCATGAGGTAGCCAAAGTACTGGAGTTTCAGCTTTAGCATCATTCCTTCCAAACAAATCCCAGGGCTGATCTCCTTCAGAATGGACTGGTTGGATCTCCTTACAGTCCAAGGGACTCTCAAGAGTCTTCTCCAACACCACAGTTCAAAAGTATCAATTCTTCGCCACTCAGCCTTCTTCACAGTCCAACTCTCACATCCATACATGACCACAGGAAAAACCATAGCCTTGACTAGACGGACCTTAGTCGGCAAAGTAATGTCTCTGCTTTTGAATATGCTATCTAGGTTGCTCATAACTTTTCTTCCAAGGAGTAAGCGTCTTTTAATTTCATGGCTGCAGTCACCATCTGCAGTGATTTTGGAGCCCCCAAAATAAAGTCTGACACTGTTTCCACTGTTTCCCCATCTATTTCCCATGAAGTGATGGGACCAGATGCCATGATCTTAGTTTTCTGAATGTTGAGCTTTAAGCCAACTTTTTCACTCTCCTCTTTCACTTTCATCAAGAGGCTTTTTAGTTCCTCTTCACTTTCTGCCATAAGGGTGGTGTCATCTGCATATCTGAGGTTATTAATATTTCTCCTGGCAATCTTGATTCCAGCTTGTGTTTCTTCCAGTCCAGCGTTTCTCATGATGTACTCTGCATATAAGTTAAATAAGCAGGGTGACAATATACAGCCTTGACGTACTCCTTTTCCTATTTGGAACCAGTCTGTTGTTCCATGTCCAGTTCTGTTGCTTCCTGGCCTGCATACAGATTTCTCAAGAGGCAGGTTAGGTGGTCTGGTATTCCCATCTCTTGAAGAATTTTCCACAGTTTGTTGTGATCCACAAAGTCAAAGGCTTTGGCATAGTCAATAAAGCAGAAATAGATGTTTTTCTGGAACTCTCTTGCTTTTTCCATGATCCAGCGGATGTTGGCAATTTGATCTCTGGTTCCTCTGCCTTTTCTAAAACCAACTAGAACATCTGGAAGTTCATGGCTCACATATTGCTGAAGCCTGACTTGGAGAATTGATGAGTGCAATTGTGCGGTAGTTTGAGCATTCTTTGGCATTTCCTTTCTTTGGGATTGGAATGAAAACTGACCTTTCCCAGTCCTGTGGCCACTGCTGAGTTTTCCAAATTTGCTGGCATATTGAGTGCAGCACTTTCACAGCATCATCTTTCAGGATTTGAAATAGCTCTACTGGAATTCCATCACCTCCACTAGCTTTGTTCGTAGTGATGCTTTCTAAGGCCCACTTGACTTCACATTTCAGGATGTCTGGCTCTAGATGAGTGATCACACCATCGTGATTATCCGGGTCATGAAGATCCTTTTTGTACAGTTCTTCTGTGTATTCTTGCCACCTCTTCTTAATACCTTCTGCTTCTGTTAGGTCCATATCATTTCTGTCCTTTATCGAGCCCATCTTTGCATGAAATGTTCCCTTGGTATCTCTAATTTTCTTGAAGAGATCTCTAATCTTTCTCATTCTGTTCTTTTCCTCTATTTCTTTGCATTGATCGCTGAAGAAGGTTTTCTTATCTCTTCTTGCTATTCTTTGAAACTCTGCATTCAGATGCTTATATCTTTCCTTTTCTCCTTGGCTTTTCACTTCTCTTCTTTTCACAGCTATTTGTAAGGCTTCCCCAGACAGCTATTTTGCTTTTTTGCATTTCTTTTCCATGGGAATGGTCTTGATCCCTGTCTCCTGTACAATGTCACGAACCTCATTCCATAGTTCATCAGGCACTCTATCTATCAGATCTGTTAAATCTATTTCTCACTTCCACTGTAAAACCACCGTTTGACTTTCTGTGTCTCTGATTTTGACTATTCTAAATGCCTTGTATAAGTGGAATCACACAGTATTTTGTTTTTTTGTGACTGTCTTATGTCACTTAGCATAATGTCCTCAGGATTCATCCATGTTGTAGCATATATCTTAAGTATACGTTTTTATGGGATATACCCTAAGAAAGAAATACACTGCAAAAATGTTAACCTTTTTTTATTAGTCATCTTATTAGTAATAATATTGGGAGTTTTTTGGAAACAGTTTTATATATGTAATGGAATAAAATAAATTGTGCTAATGTGGGAAATTCTTCAAGAGATGGGAATACCAGAACACCTGACCTGCCTCTTGGGAAACCTACATGCAGGTCAGGAAGCAACAGTTAGAACTGGACATAGGACAACAGACTGGTTCCAAATAGGAAAAGGAGTACGTCAAGGCTGTATATTGTCACCCTGCTTATTTAACTTATATGCAGAGTACATCATGAGAAACACTGGGCTGGAAGAAGCACAAGCTGGAATCAAGATTGCCAGGGAAAATATCAGTAACCTCAGATATGCAGATGGCACCACCCTTATGGCAGAAAGTGAAGAAGAACTAAAAAGCCTCTTGATGAAAGTGAAAGTGGAGAGTGAAAAAGTTGGCTTAAAGCTCAACATTCAGAAAACAAAGATCATGGCATCCGGTCCCATCACTTCATGGGAAATAGATGGGGAAACAGTAGAAACAGTGTCAGACTTTATTTTTTTGGGCTCCAAAATCACTGCAGATGGTGATTGCAGCCATGAAATTAAAAGACGCTTACTCTTTTGAAGGAAAGGTATGGCCAACCTAGATACCATATTGAAAAGCAGAGACATTACTTTGGCAACAAAGGTCTGTCTAGTCAAGGCTATGGTTTTTCCTGTGGTCGTGTATGGATGTGAGAGTTGGACTGTGAAGAAAGCGGAGCACCAAAGAATTGATCCTTTTGAACTATGGTGTTGGAGAAGACTCTTGAGAGTCCCTTGGACTGCAAGGAGATCCAACCAGTCCATTTTGAAGGAGATCAGCCCTGGGATTTGTTTGGAAGGAATGATGCTAAAGCTGAGACTCCAGTACTTTGGCCACCTCATGTGAAGAGTTGACTCATTGGAAAAGACCCTGATGCTGGGAGGGACTGGGGGCAAGAGGAGAAGGGGACGACCGAGGATGAGATGGCTGGATCGCATCACTGACTCGATGAAAGTGAGTTTGAGTGAACTCTGGGAGTTGGTGATGGACAGGGAGGCCTGGCGTGCTGCGATTCATGGGGTCGCAGAGAGTCGGATCCAACTGAGCGACTGAACTGAACTGAACTGAATGTTATTAGTAATCAAGTTGTTGATTATGCTAAAAAGAGATACAGATATAGAATCAAAAGAGTTGATAAAATCCCTGAAACCCTAAGATTTAGTTAGATAAAGCCAAACAATGATCAACTCAGTAGCAGTAAGTATTCCAACTATCCAAATTGTAGTCTTTAAATACCATTTACTAAATGATCCAAGGCTTCTTAGAGAAACATCCGATTCTAGATTTGTGGCAGGAAATAAACAAGGTGAACCTGGAACATCTTGTTATACCAGAAAGCAACAAAGCCATCCAAGAGTACTGAAATCATGTCAAAAGAACTTTGGAGGTAATCTGAGAGGACTTACATGGTCCATAGATGGGACAGTATGCATTTCAAAATGAACAATAATTGCAGTGGTTTGAAGCACACCAAATGTGTTAAAACCCACAGTTCATAGTGATACTAAAAACTCTCTGAAGTAATCTTTGGGGTATGCTGGAGAACCCCATTATTTAGAGAACTATTCTGTGTTATATGAAGAATCTCAACTTACTATTTAGTAAATCAAAGGAAAGAAACATTTGTCCTGCCTTTCCCTGAAGTGAAGTGAGTTGCTCAGTCATGTCTGACTCTTTGTGACCCCATGGACTATACAGTCCATGGAATTCTCCAGGCCAAAATACTAGAGTAGGTAGCCTTTCCCTTCTCCAGGTATCTTCCCAACCCAGGGATCAAACTCAGGTCTCCCACATTGTGGGCAGATTCTTTACCAGCTGAGCCACAAGAGAAGCCTAAGAATACTGGAGCAGGTATCCTATCCCTTTTCCAGGGAATCTTCCTGATCCAGGAATCAAACCGGGGTCTCCTGCATTGCAGGCAGATTCTTTATCAACTAAGCTATGAGGGAAGCCCTGCCTTTCCCTCACTAATCAAATACTTGACTATTCTAAATGTTCAAATACTTGACTATTCTATAAGTTCTTATTATAGAAGAATTCCAGCTAATAAATGAAGGTAGTATGTTAATATTAGAATATCACTTTTTTACAGCCCCTGGTGAAATAATTCACCTTGGTTATAATTATCAATGACTGTTAAACTATCCTAAAAAGGTGGTAATATTTGAACCTGATGGTCAATTGTAACAGAACAAAAATACTTTAAACCAAATGTTATTAATATATACTTCTTGATGAGATGCAATAGGAAGTTTATAATACCAGTTATTCTTGCCAAAAAAGGAACATAAATATGAACAGGCATACCTCTCTGCCCATTTATAAAAAAGAAAAAAGACTGTAAATGACATCACAGGGATTAAGAAAAATCCACAAAGTTGGAAAGTTTATAGAACAAATGATATGGTTTCATCAACAAATAAATTGCAGGAAATAAGAAAGAGAAAAACATACAGATTAAAAGAGGCCCAAGGTAATGTCATCCAAATGCAATGTACAAATCTTGGTTGGAATTGTAAAAAAAAAGAAATTATGAGACAATTGGAGAAACTTAAACACTATATATTTGATAACATTAAAAAATTACTGTTAATTTTCTTTGGGTGTGTTAATTATGTTGTTATGTTTAAAAGATTCTCTGTAACACATACAAATATTTATGCATGAAATTTTATGATATCTGGGATTTTCTTATAAATGATCATTTGGGCATAAGTGGGTGGGGATATAGTTGAAAAGATTGGGCATTTATTGCTGGAGAGGGCGTGGAGAAAAGGGAACCCTCCTACACTGTTGGTGGAAATGTAAAGTGTGGAAGCCACTATGAAAAACAGTATGGAGTTTCCTCAAAAAACTAAAAGTAGAGTTGCCATATGATCCTGCAGTCTCACTCCTGGGCATATATCTGCACAAAACTATAATTCAAAAAGACACATGCACCTCAATGTTCACTGCTGCACTGTGTACAATAGTAAAGACATGGAAGCAACCCAAATGTCATCAATGATGAATTCAGTTTTAAGCATGTCGAGTTTAAGCATTCAGTTTAAGCATGTAGAGTCAATTGGAATCTAAATGGAGATATTGACTAGGCTGTTAGGTGTAGGTTCAGGATTTGGGAAAGAGGTCTGGGCTGGAGATATAACCTTGGGAGTCATTGGTATATGAATGGTAGTTACACCATGAGACTGGATGAGATAAAGCAAGGAGTGAGAATAAACAGAGCTTGTGTGTGTGTGCTAAGTCGCTTCAGTCGTGTCTGACTCTTTGCAACCCCATGGACCATAGCCTGCGAGGCTCCTAGAATACAGTAAATGCTCACTAAATCTTCATTATAACCACATGACTAAAATTCTTTCTTTTGATTTCTCCTTCCTATGCCTTCCTATAGCACTTTTATTGTGTCTTATAGTTATTGATGGGCTTCCCTGGTAGTTCAGAGGTTAAAGCGTCTGCCTGCAATGCTGGAGACCCGGGTTCGATCCCTGGGTTGGGAAGATCCCCTGGAGAAGGAAATGGCAACCTACTCCAGTATTCTTGCCTGGAGAATCCCATGGATGGAGGAGCCTGGTGGGCTACAATCCACGGGGTCACAAAGAGTCAGACACGACTGAGCGACTTCACTTCACTTCACCATAGTTATTGAGCTCTTTAGGATAAGACAACATTTAGCATTCTTCCATTTTGGGGCTTCGGTTTTTGCTACAGTAACTTGCTTTTGAAAATAGTTAATTTGTGCTTCCCTGGTGGCTCAGACAGTAAAGAATCTGCCTGCGGTGTGAAAGACCTGGGTTCAATCCCTGGGTTGGAAAGATCCCCTGGAGGAGGGCATGGCAACCCACTCCAGTATTCTTGTCTGGGAAATCCCATGAACAGAGACTATTTTCTGGGCTCCTCTGTCCATGGCGATTCTCCAGGCAAGAATACTGAAGTGGGTTGCCATGGCCTCCTCCAGGGGATCTTCCCAACCCAGGGATCGAACCCAGGTCTCCTGCATTGCAGGCAGATTCTTCACCGTCTGAGCCACCAGGGAAGCTAGTTTCCATCTACCATTATAGAGTTGACCCTCTTAGCCACTCTGTCTTCACCTAATCCCTTCCCCTGTGGTGACCACTATTCTGTTCTCTGTATTTACGTGTTTGTTTGATTTGTTCATTTGTTCACTTATTTTTTATTTATCCCACATATGACTAAAATCATATGGTATTTGTCTTTCTTCATCTGACTTACTTCACTTATCATAATACCCTCAAGGTCTATCCATGTAGTCTTAAATGGCAAGATTGCATCTTTTCTTTAATGGCTGAGTAGTACTCCATTCTCTCTCTCTGTCTACCTCAATTTTTTTTTAATTATCCATCCATCCATTGTTAGTTTGCATTTAGGTTGTTTACAGGATGAGAATTTTAAAGAGGAGGGAATCAGCAACACCATCAAACATGATAGAGACCAAAGCTAATGAGGTGACTTGACAAGAAAATTTCAGAATCAGTTATTCACAGTTTTAGAGTAACTGCTTTGTTCCAGGCACTAGATCTGTGGGGATTAAACCCAGATTGTAAAGGATTATGGAGTCATAAGTATGGTGAAAGTGGAATTTGGAGGGAAAGGAGAGAAGAAAAGTCTGGAGCTTGATAGAAGAGTAGAGGGGAGGTGCTTCCAGGATGTGGTGATTTGAATACTTCTATAAGGAGAGGGAATAGGCCAGAGAAGGGAGCATGGCAAGCCCTGTCAGTGTTCAAGTAGGCGAGGATTCCATTTCGTTCCCCCCTCATCCCACAGCTTCCTGTTTCCCACAGCTACCTCTCTGTTTCCAGGTAAGCAGCTTCTGGTGGAATTAATTAAGCATTTTGGGTTAAACATTTGAAAAGGTGGAAGGGAGGAAATTGCAGCTAATTCTGAAGTCACAAGTGTGCTCAATATTGTGTTTGAGAGACTCAGGCCAGTAAGAGGGCCTACAGCTAACTGGTCAGCGGGAAAATTAAGCAACCTGGAAGAGGTGGCTGCCTTGGTGAGAGTCTGCTAATATGCCTTCAGGGCATCATCTGTACTTGGGTGTGGCAAAGTTGGAGTTCTGGAAAAGTTTGAAAAGTGGCTTAAAATGAACAAGGAAGATAAAATGTGATACATACCTACAATGGAATATTATTCAGGCTTAAGAAGGAAGGAAATTCTAACACCTGCTATTAAAATTACAACATGGATATACATTGAGGATATTTTGCTAAGTGAAATAAGACAGAAAAAGACAAATATTGTATGATTCCATTTGTATGAGGTATCTAGAGTAGTCAGATTCATAGAGACAGAAAGTAGAATGGTGGTTGCCAAGGGCTGGAGGGAGAGGGGAAGGGGGAAATAACTGTTAGATGGATAAGAGTTTCAGTTTGGGAGGCTAAAGAAGTTCTGGAGATGGATGGTGGTGATGGTTGTACATCAGTGTACTTAATGTCACTAAACTGTACCTTTAAAAGTGGTTAAAGTGGTAAATTTCATGCTATGCATATTTTAACAATTAAAAAAAATAAATAGGAGCCATGTGGCAAAATATTTACAAAATGTGAATCTAGGTGAAAGGGTTTATGAGAGACCATTATACTGTTATTTTTCAATTATACTCTTTTTGTAACTTTTCTGCTGGTCTAAACTTAAAAAAAAAAACAAAACCTTCCTTAAAATTAACAGGAGGACTTTCAGACCAGAGATGATACAGACCAGTTAAGATTGCTTCCACTGCAGGGGTTGCAGGGCCCTACTAAGCATATCAGCCTGCTGTTAAGAAGTTAATATATCAGAGGCAATTATTGACTACTTTAGGCACTTTGCTTTCACATTTTGATCATCACCTCTTTGTTGACTTAATTTCTTCATAAGGGTGAGGAGTTGACAACTTTTCATTTTTCTCCATATTATTTTTCTCTTCATATTATTTTAATTATTATGAATTTCTAGGACACTAGGGACACCCATATTTAGTACTCAAAAATACATTCTAAAATGAAAAAGTTTTATATCAACTCTTTTGCCATTTCTCTGTTAATTGTTCCTCCTCAATCATGTATATATAAATCAGACATATATAAAATATATATATGTAAATCAGATATATAAAACCTCTGAGGTTAGACTGGGTTCTCACAGATTGTGAGACATCGTGCAAATTATGTTATCTCTCTAATTTTGAGTGTCCTCATCTGTAACCCTCAGAGTTATGAAGCTTTTAGGTGAGATAGTGAATGTAAAACAGAGCACATACCTGACACACAGTAAAAATGTAATACAGTTATTAATTATATCAATATTATTGGTCTATGCCTGGGTATGATTGTATAGGTCCACGTGCAACAGAAGACAGCCTAGAGGTCAGAATCAATTACATGTTAAATGTAAGTTTGTAATAATTTAATATTGCAGCTTAAAAGGGATATGTTTTAGTTTATCATTAAATTTACTCATCTTCAGTAAAGTTCTTTGCCGCTGAGCTTCAGGGAAAACCATGAAGCAAATATAAAGGCTGGTGAATAGTGTGTGAGGTAGGATTAAACCATCTAGGGTTCTTTTGCTTAGAGAAGTCTGTGAGGAGACCTCAGGAAAAGACTATCGAGCTCATTATGTAGCATTTATGTTCATTGTTTGATTGATAGAATTATTGGGACAGCTAAGATGATCCTAGTCTTAGGAGAATTTGTTCAGGTTTTAAAATTACCAATTAAGGACAATATGAGTGAAAATGGCTCCAAGTTCTAGAATAAAGAATTTAGATTAGATGATTACAAGAAAAATTTCTGACAGTGAGGTTTGTTAAACTTCAAAGTGAGCTAACATGGGGTTTGATGGAATTTTCTTGTCTGGGAGAACTTTAGTAGATTAGATTTCTTGGCGGTAGCTTAGGTAAAGATGTACCTGCAGACAGGCAGATATGCTGATGGTCCTAAGAGTCAATAAAGGCCTTTGGCTCACCTAACTGTGATCAGTCACAGCCTCAGTGGGTAATCATCCTGCCTGCATTTTCTGATCTGTTTGGGCAATTTAATGATTAATTTAATTATCTTCCTGCTTAACAAGGAATTCACAGTTCTTTTTTAAAAAAGCTCTTGTTTTATTTAGTAATGGGAATGGCTCAGGCTCATTTATTTATCTATTTTTAGCCATGTTTGTGCTCAGTTGTGTTAGACTCTTTGCAACCACATGGGGTGTAGCCCAGGAGGCTCCTTGTTCATGGAATTTTATAGGCAAGAATACTGGAGTGGGGTTCCATTTCCTTCTCCAGGGATCACACCCATATCTCTTGGCATCTCCTTCATTGGCAGGCAAATTCTTTACCACTGGGTCACCTGAGAAGCCATGCTTATTGAAGCTTAATTTACCCTTTTTAGTACAGTTTTGTAAGTTTTGATAAACACATACAGTTGTTTGTCAAATAATCAAGAAAGTCTACCTATTTAGGTCCTGCTTGGAGATGGAAGATGCAACAGCAGGACAGAAAAGACCCAAAATATAGTGACTATGGAGAATTTTTATGGGAATCAAGGTCAAAATTTGCATACAACAGAACATGATTGTTTGTGTCCTCTCAAATCAAGCAGATGAATTCACTTTGTCTATCTAGTGTAGTCAATATTGACTTACCTGGTTCTTGTAGGACTGCATTTATTTGGTCACTGGTCTTCTGCTACACTAGGAGTAGGAGGGAAGACAAGAGTCAGTTATAAAGGATTTGAGGATTAAGAAGTGAGATATGTCTCTGTATGCTCCTTTCCATTTTTGTTCCACTAATAAAACATTCTGGGGACCCTAATTATATTATAGTTATAGCAACAGTAGATTCTAGATTTTTCAGGACAGTTTCATTACAAAGAGTCTGTCCTTTTGTTCCCACAAGTAACATATACTCAGATGACATGCTTTGATTTTTGTTTGGAAGATACAATCAATGTAATTTACAACAGGAGGGAGACGATTGGTTGATATGAAGCTCCACTTCAGCTTAGCCTATATCAAGTGTTGGGTATTTTCCAGAATTAGAGAATCATGGTTGGACTGTGCTTAAGTCATTCTAAGTCTGGGGTAGAGAGAGAGAAAACTACTTCCTATTGAATACCTACTATGTATATACCCGGCAGGGTGCTGGGTGCTTTCCCTATTGACAGATGCTCTGGCTAGAATTCCATCTCAGATCCAACCACCTTTTAAATTAAAAACAAAAATACCCTCCCCAAAACAATATATTCCTCATGGGACCTCCTTCAATAATACAAGTCACAGCTGCCACACCCTCTATAAGACCCTGGCACCATAATTAGGATAATAGACTCTCAGGGCTTGGAGGGATCTTTGAGGTCATTTAGTTAAAGGGCAGCAGCTGTTCTCTTCACCACCGACAGTTACTGTGCTGTTATCTCAAACGGAGGTGCAAAAAATGTCTGGGGCCATGGTCTGTGTAGGCTGCAATTCCACCAAAGATAGGTCACCGATACGCGAACGTGAAGCTTGAACTACGTCCCAGACTGGAAAGGGCAATGGGGGGAAAATATGGCTTACGAGGGCCCTCTGACAATGTAAATAGAAAAAAAAAAAATTAAGAACTGGCGAAGACGTATTTAATGTTTGCCCTTGAATTCAAGTAGAGGCCTAAGAAGGGAATCCTGGTTGACCTGGTAAACCCCGAAGAGTCCTCTCTCTCTTCAGTTTCACCAGCTCTGAAATTCTAGCCTTCCTTCTTTGCCCTTTTATTAGAAAGCCAGGAAACCTTTTCCACGGAAGAGGGTGAGAGTAGGGCCTTATGGTGCTTGAACAACAAAAAAAATTGTCTTTTCTCTTATGTCTGAGCAGTGGTACAGACAACCGTCCTGGAGAGGCAGCGGACTATATTTCATGCCCTCTCAAGGTCCCTTCGGTTCAAGGATACTGTCATTCTCCAGCTATACTAGAGGGAGGGCCTGCAAAGTCCAGGCTGCCATGGAAACACGCCGCCGTGTTCCTTTTTCTTACGTGGGGCGGGGCACTCCGACTCAGTCGCCAGTTACCCACAGCCTTTCTTGAGTGGCGGGCAGCAGCAGCGAATGAGCGAGCCGATGCTGCGTGACGCGACGGGAAAGGGGGAGTTCGCGGCCGGTGGCGGCGGTGGCTACAGCGGCGACCTGGGGATAGAGCTGGAGGGACCTGGGGAGCGTGCGGAAACCTCTAGGACGAGCGCGAGGGACCTCCCGCCGGGATGCCTGGTACCGTGTGGGGAAAAGTGGGGGAGTAGTCGGCTCTGAGGGCTTGGGCTTCGCTTCTGAAGGGGTGGCAAACCGGAGGGGGCGGGGTGGCAAGCATGGCGGCGGTGACGGGGGAAGGGTTGGAGGGCCCCAAGGAGGGGGTGGGGTAGCACTCGCTAGGAAGACCCGGGTGGTCGTGAGGAAGCAGGAACGGCTGTAGGGGTTCAGACGATCAGAGGTTTTCCAAAGATGCTTTTTGGGGAGCGGTAGAGGCGCCTGAAGGACGTAGGGAGAGTTGTGGGGGATGGAAAAAAGGGGCGGGGAGAGTAGAGGTTAGGAAGGAGGGGAAAGGGTGTCTACGCGAAGGTGATGGAAGGGGAGAGAAGGATAGGCAGGCTGATTGTAAGCAGGAGGAAATCGGGCCGTGGCAGGTATGACAAGAAAGTGCTTAGGTACAGTGTTGTAATAGGAAGAGTCCTACACTCGTCCCGCTTTCCAAGTCTCGTACTTAACTGCCTCATTATTTTAAGCTCAGACTGCGTGAGGAAGGCTAGTAGGTTACACGGAACTGATCTTTTGTTATTCCATTCCAGGGGAGCAGATGGACCCTACTGGAAGTCAGTTGGATTCAGATTTCTCTCAGCAAGACACTCCTTGCCTGATAATTGAAGATTCTCAGCCTGAAAGCCAGGTTCTAGAAGATGATTCTGGTTCTCACTTCAGTGTGCTAGCTCGACACCTGCCTAATCTTCAGACACACAAAGAGAACCCTGTGTTGGTGAGTGAGTGATTGCTTGGAAATGATTGAGTAGATTCCCAACCCACCCCACCCCTAATCTAGACCAGCCTGCAAAGGTAAGTACTTAGGAGATCACTATCTTTGAGTAAAGTTGGTTGGAAAATGAAATCTGTATTTTCACAAAAATATATCTCATTTTGGATTATCTCATATATAGTGGGTATATTGTGCATGTATATTTTTTAGGATGTTGAGTCCAGTACCGAGCAAACGGCTGAAGAAGAACAAGGAGACAATAATAGTGGCTTCAATGAGCATCGGAAAGAAAACAAAGCCGCAGGTGAGACTCCTTTTTGCAAGGGTGCTCTTATTGGAGTTGGGTAGATTTAAATATTATGTAATTGTGGTGAGGTATGTAAGGAAGTCTAGCACAATGTCTGGTGTGTAGTAGGTATGCAAAAGGTTGGTTTTCTAATACAGCCGATTAGATTGGTATTGTCCACATTCCTGAATTTGTATTAAAGTTTGATGGTAAATGCCTTTTGTGCTAATATCCAGTTATTTTTTTCAGACTCTATGGATTCTTCTCATTTGGACACACGTGGTTCCATCAGTCAGGTCATTGAACAGTTACCTCAGCCAAATAGGAAAAGCAGGTATATAAGTGTTCGGAGGAATTTATTTAAATGTATTAATGGATCAGTTCTTTTATCTGTGCCTGTTGTCTTGCCCTAAGGATAAAAGGATTTATTTTTGTGGAGCAGGAAATTTGATGTGAGGATTGTTTTAACTAGCATTCTATTGGTACTTAAGCTGGAATCTCTTTTGTGAAGGTAGCAACTTTTTTGCACCTATATTATTCAAATTGTGATCTGTCTTGTGCGTGTGAAACAAAATAAGAATTCCTCATTCTTAGCTTGGATATGACTTATTAATAGGAAAAATAAAAAATATTAAGATATATTATCAAAAGTTAGGCATGGTTTCTACCTACCAACCAAAGAATCTTCACCAGTTTTAGACCCAGAATGTTTAATTCATACTCTTAACAGTATTCACTTTTTACTTTGTCTCTTGTAAATCTTTAACATTGCCCATTTGTGAATTTATCCTCTCTGTTAGGTACTAGATCGGTTGTTTGATATATGCTGCCATTTAATTTCATCCTTAAAGAAGCTGTATAATGAACACATTACATTACTTCTGTTACTTAGTGCTTTTGTTCTTAGACCCAACCACTTCAATCATTCATGTTACTTAGTAGGGGGGAGTGACAGGCAAAAAAGTTAAAAACTTTACACTAGAATACATTGCTAGTAAGTGGCAGACCTGGGTTTTGAGTCCTTCTAACTCAAGTGCCTCTCTTTCTTTATGATTATTCAGCACCCAAATTCTTCTAAGATCAAGGAAGAAGGCAAGAGTCTTAGAGTGGCGGAATAGAAAAGGGAGGTTGTTAGGAGAATGTTAGTTTGGGGTGAAAGACTATGATTTTTATCTCAAAAATAAATTTTTTTTGTGTGTATGTGTTCTATTTAACACTCTGTGTTTGCACTTAAAATTTTTCTCTCAAATCATCAATTGGACACTTTAGAACAATCCGTAAATTGGTGGAGTTACTTTGGCCTGCAGGTGGGTTCTAGTTGGCCCATACATGGTTGTTAAAATATATTTGAATTAATTGATAGAATTTAAAAATAGAGACATTTCACATGGAACTTAAGTTTCCTGTTTCTGGGATTACTAGTTCAGAAGTAATGCAACTGCTGTATTATTGGCAACAGTTAGCTAGAGCTGTGAGTAGCAGCCAATCTCTGCTTAGATGGGACATGAGTGCTGTGGTCTGTCATAGTGCCTGTAACTCACTGTTGTACCTGGACACTGAGGCCAGCTGTTCTTTTTTTTTTTCATTTTCCTAGGGTTTGTGCTTTTGTTCTTAAACCCAACCACTTCAATCATTTATGTTACCTTTCTTTGCTTTTTGTAGGCGTTTAAGTTTTTCTGATACCTCTTTAGGATCCACGTGCCAGGCTTATCTATGTTTTTGTGGCTCAGGACCCGGGTTTGAACCACTGGGGACAGAATGCGTGCGTACCCGTTGTTATAAATGGATGGTACTGTTTTGAGAATTCTCATGCTACTTCTTTTCCCTTATTGCATGAACATGTTGCTTTTTCTTAAAAAAAAAAAACAAAACTTGAATGCTTACATTCAGTAAACGTGCAAGCACTGTGGCGGGTGTTTTAAATCATCTTTGCCATCATAGAGCTTACACTTTAATAGGAGAGACATATGTTGAATAATTACATAAATAGTTATTCAGTGGAAATTGTGATCATTGTAAAGAGGGAAAAAATAGGATCTATGACTTAATCTGGGGGATAAGGGAAAACCTTTTTGAGAAGATGATGTAAATTATAAATACAAATTTGTTAGGCGTAGTAGAAGGGATGGGGAGAAGTGTGGCATGTGGGAGGAGGAACTTTCCAGACACAGGGAACAGCATGTGAAAAGGCCACGAAACTGCAAAGAATGTGGGGTTGATTACAAAAGAATGAAAGCTCTAGAAAACACATGTGTACTGATCTCTTTATGTTGTCTTTATTCGTTACAGCAGACATTTTGAAAAGCTGCTTGTGAGTTTTATACATCATAAAATTCCAAAAGATCTTCCTCTCTTTATCTGTTGTCTTGCTGATGTAAGCCTTTGGTCCGAAACATGAAGCGTTGTAAAATATGCCGAATATATTTTTATTTCTGTTAAACACTTAAAAAATTGAGATGATGATGAATATTTTTATTTATTCGGGCACGCTGGGTCTTGGTTGCGTCAGGGCTGTGGCACGCAGGATCTTCGATCTTTGTGGTGGTGTGCGGGGTCTTTAGTTGTGGTGTGCGAGATCTTTAGTTGTGGTGTGCAAGCTCTCAGTTGCAGCTTGTGGGACCCAGTTCCCTGACCGAGGAGTGGACCTGGGTCCGCTGCATTGGGAGTGTGGAGTCATAGCCACTGGACCGCCAGAGAATTCCCAGGATGAGTATAGATTCATGTGCTTTTGTAAGAAATAGTGCAGAGATTTTTTTTGTATACTTTTCCCAGTTTTCCCCAGTGGTACCATTTTGTAGAACTATAGTATAATTTCACAACCAGAATATCAGGGTTGCTAAAATTCAATGAAATTATCCAGAGTTCTCTAGTTCTACTTGTACTCATGTGTGTATAATTTTTATACTGCTCAATTGTATGTGTAGGTTTATCCACCACTGTGACCAAGATGCTAACAGTTCCAACACTTCAAGGAGCTCTAGTGTTGCCCTTTTACAACCACATCCATCCCCTTCACCTGCACTTGAACCCCTGGCAACCAGTAATTAGCACCATCCTCGGGATTTCCCTGGTGGTCAGCGGTTAAAACTCCGTGCTTTCAATCCTGGGGCTACAAGTTTGATCTCTGGTCAGGAAACTGAGATCCTACGTGCTGCAAGGAGCAGCCAAAAAAAAATTAAAGACCGTCCTCTATTGGTAAACTTTCGTCACTTAAAATAAATAAGATCATATACTATATAATCTTTGAAGGTTGGATTTTTTCAAACTACGTACTAGAGATCTATCTGAGTTGTTGCATGTATCAGTGGTTTGTTTTATTGCTGAGTAGTGTTCCATGGTATGGATGTACCACAATTTGTTTAACCATTTACCCATTGAAGGAAATCTGGGTTGATTTTAGTTTTTGGCTAGCATAAATAAAGCTGCTATGAACATTTGCCTACAGGTTTTTATAAGTCTTCATATCTCTAGGATAACTGGCCAGGGGGACAGTTGCTAGGTCACATGGTAGTTGCACGTTTAGTTTGTTTTTGTTTTTGTTTTAAGAAAATGCTGATCTGTTTTCTAGAGTGGTTGTATCATTTTACAGTCCCACTGGCAGTGTATGAGACATCCAGTTTCTGTCCATTCTCACCAGCATTTGGTGTTGTCACTCTTTTAGCCATTCTGATAGTGTGTGGTGATCTCTCATTGTGTGTGTATTTGTTTTTTTAAACAATTTTATTTATTTACGTATTTTTGGCTGTGCTGGGTCTTTGTTGCTGTGCAGGCTTTTCTCTAGTTGCGGTGAGTGGGCTTCTTGTTGCAGAGCCTGGACTCGAGGCGCGCAGGCTTCAGTAGTTGTGGTTCCAGAGCTCTAGAGCACAGGCTCAGTAGTTGTGGCACAGGGCATTAGTTGCTCCGAGGCACGTGGGATCTTCCCGGATCAGGGATTGAACCTGGGCTTCCCTGGTGGCTCAGACAGTAAAGCGTCTGCCTGCAATGCAGGAGACCTGGGTTCAATTCCTGGGTCGGGAAGATCCCCTGGAGAAGGAAATGGCAATCTACTTCAGCAGTCTTCCCTGGAAAATCCCGTGGACAGAGGAGCCTGATAGGCTACAGTCCATGGGGTCACAAAGAGTCGGACCCGACTGAGAACTTCACTCCGGCATTGGCAGGTAGATTCTTTACCACTGAGCCACCAGGGAAGCCCTCATTGTGGTTTTAATTTGCGTTTCCGTAGTGGCTAATGATGTTGAACATCTTTTCACATGCTTCTTTGCATCTGTACATCCTCTTCAAGGAAATGTCTGCTCATACCTTTTGCCTGTTTTGTAATTGGGTTTTATTTTGTGTTTTGAGAATTCTTACATTCTGTGTACTAGTTCTTGGTAGGATATGTGGTTTGCAAATATTTTTTTCTCTCTGGCTTGTCTTTTCATTAAGAGGTTTTTTTTCATGGAGCATGTTCTTAATTTTGATGAGGTCTGTTAAATGCTTTTAACAGAGAAATATAAATGCATAGATTATTTTAAAAACAACTTATAATAAAAATCAGAGTCCATTCCCACTGTTGGCTCCCTTTCACAGAAGTAATCCTTTTTACCAAAGAGGTAACCCTTTTTAAGTGTCTGTGTTTTTACTTCTCTCGAGGTTATCTTTTTAGCTTTTAATATTGTTGTAAAGCTAAGTAACACTACAGTATTGCCATTTCTTGTTTAATCAGATTAAGACATTTGAGTTCTGTAATGAAAGATGAGGGTTTAACTCACAACAACACTTATCTAATTAAAAAAAATATATATTTATTTATGTATGGCTGCATAGGGCCTTTGTTCTGGTGTGGGCTCTGTAGTTGTGGTGTATGGAATCTTAGTTCCCTGCTGAGGATTGAACCTGCACCCCATGCATTGGGAGGCGGATTCCTAACTGTTGGACCACCAGGGAAATCCCAGCATACTCCTCTAATTTTTGATAATAATTATGTTAGTTTTTTTATTGGCTAGATTTATATTTCTAAATGGTATATTTAAACATTTGTTTTCTTTTTCCATCAGTTTTGGATAGTGGACAAAATCTGATTTATTTCAGATCTGCTCTGATTCACCTAATCATTCTACAAATATTTATTGCATATTTCCTATATGCCAGGCACTTTTGAGTTTTGGAGATACAGAGTGATCAGAAGAGATAAGAAACTTTACACCTTAATGTAGCTTATATTCTTTTATGGGATATAGCAGTTACCTGATAAATATGTAAAAATCTATAGTGTCTTACACTCTGATAGGGCCACAGAGAAAAATAAAGTGGAGAATTGGATGGGAAACATCAGTGGAGTTGCAAGTTTAGACAAGGTGACTTAGGGGGTGCTTCCCTGATGTGACATTTGACTAAAAATCTTGAGTAAGTGATCTCTGCTGTTATTTGGATAAATGTAATCTGCACATAGAGAACAGCAAATGCAAAGGCCCTGAGGGAAGAGTGTGTTGGAATATTTGAGAAATGATGACAAGGTTAGTGTGGCTGCCTTGGAGTGCTGGAGAGGAGTGGGAAAAGAGGTCAGAGAAGTAAGGGGGGGACCAGAATATATAAGGCCCTTACCAGAATATATAAGGCCCTTATGGATCATTGTGAGGCATTTGGCTGTTAATTTTAGTGAGATACTGCTACTGCTAAGTCGTTTCAGTCGTGTCCGACTCTGTGTGACCCCATAGATGGCAGCCCACTAGGCTCCCCCATCCCTGGGATTCTCCAGGCAAGAATACTGGAGTGGGGTGCCATTGCCTTCTCCAATGCATGAAAGTGAAAAGCGAAAGTGAAGTCGCTTAGTCGTGCCGACTCTTGGCGATCCCATGGACTGCAGCCTACCAGGCTCCTCCGTCCATGGGACTTTCCAGGCAAGAGTACTGGAGTGGGGTGCCATTGTCTTCTCCTTAGTGAGATAGGAAGGTGTTTAATAGCTTTGATCAGAGGAATGACATGCTGTTACTTAGATTTGAACAGCATCACTCTGGCTGCTGGATCAAGAATAGACTAATACCTGGATAAAGCTGGGGAAAATAAAAATTAAGCTATTCAAGTTAAATTTAAAAATAAAATCTGAAGGGAGAGCAAGGGCAGAGGCAGAAAGACCAACTAGGAGACTCTTGAAATAATTTAGGCGAAATGTGACAGTGGCTGGACCAGTGTAGAAGTAGGATGAGAAGTGTGAGCTTCTGGGTTTTTGAAATTAGTATTCAAAGTCAGATTGGATGTTAAATATGGGGGAAATGAAGGAGGTAATGGTGGTTCCACATTTTTGGTTTGGGAACTAGAAGAATGGAGTTGCTGTTGATTGAGATGGAGAAGATCGAACAGGAAGGTCACTTACAGGCTTGTTAAAGTTGAGTTGCCTTTTCAGTTGCCAGTTGGAGGCAGTTGATGATGTGAAAGTCTAGAGCTCAGGAGGAAGATCTAAGCTGGAGATTAAAAATTGTGGAGTCATAAGCGTATGGATGGTATTCAAGGCCATGAGTATGGATAAGATCACTAAAGGGATGAGTATAGGTGAAGAAGAGGTTCAAGGACTCATTGTGCCCAGCAGCATTTAGAGGTTAGGGATGTGAAGAAAACCACCAAAAGAGGCTGAAGAAGATCCAGGGTGTGTGATTAGTGCTGTCTTTTTTTTTTTTTTTGCTCTTTTTTGTCATACACGCTCTTGACTTTCTTTCCCTATTTCCCAGGGTCTTGCATCTGGTCCTCCCAGTTGTGTAGGTAATGTTCTATTTTATTTTGTGAAAGTCTTTACTCAGTCCTTCTTCTTTTCCTTGGATCATGGTTCCCAACTTTGCAAATCCATGTTTTACCTCTTTCATGCTTCTTAAACTTATGTTTAATGGTCTTTATGTGAAATGTTAAATGGATAGAAAGTTAAAAGGAAACAAAAAATGTCATCTGTAATTCTGCCACCCAGAGGCTAATTCCTGTAAATATTTTGGCTTATTTTCTCTCTTTTTTTGTGTGTGCACTTATTTACATAGTTGAGATGTGGAAGGTGAAAGTTTGTGTTTCTTGACCTTTTTGCTTATCAACACGAGCAGTTAATTTTCCCTGACAATTAAAGCTTTTACTAACTTGCCCCATGATTTTTGTTGTAAAAGTTATGCATTTTTTTCTATGTGTGTATAAAATATACTGTTTTGGGGGGCTGGATCATTTGAAACTAAGTTGCAGAAATCATAGTTCCCCTCAAATACTTTAGAATTCAGCCCTTAAGAAAAATACATTATCCTGTATAATCATAATACCCTTAGCACACCTAATATCGATTCCATAATACCTAATAATATAGTTTGTGTTCATATTTTCCCAGTTGTCTCAAAGATGTCTTTATTTTATATACATAAATTTTTTGTTTTGTTTGGATTATATATATCTATTTTGTCCAGTATCTAGTCCAGATATACAATTTACACATTGTATTTGGTTGTTTTGAACATATTTAACAGCTGCATAAATTCCATTTTATGGATTATGAAATTAGTTATTTACCTACTGTTGGGCTTACAGTGGGTTATTAGTCACAGTGAACTTTGAAAGTGAGTTTGTACAAGGATCTCTTCATATTTTAAGCTATTTCTTATAATTGAAATTACTAGGTATGAAAATTTTTTAGAGCTCTTGATACATATTTTCTAGTTCTTCAGAAAGGTTCTATTTAGTTTATACTCTCATGAAGAGTATGTAATAATGCTAATCTTACTTCAACAGCACTGAATAGTAGGACAATATTTACTTTTTTTTTTCTAATTTGATTGGCAACTAATGGTTTCTCTGATTTCTTACATGTTTAAAGATACTTGTATTTCTGTTTTTTTGGTGAGTTGTCTCTTTTGTTGTGCATTTATATCTTAGGCTTCTTATAAATTCCTTGTATTTTATGAAGATGATTCTTTTGTTATATTGTTGCAGATATTTTTTCCTAATTGTTTATGTCTTATACTTTTGTTTATCATTTTTTGACCTGTGATGTTAACCTGAATTTTTTCCTCAAATGCTGTGTGGGTCTGTGTTATGTCTTGTAAAAATTTTTGCAAAAATGCCTTTGTTAATTGTGTTCTGTTTAACAGCTGTATTTTAGAGCCCCTTCTCTGCACATCTAATGCGTATCTTCTTTGTCAGTAATTCTCTTGAGTGTGAGATTTTTCTGTCCCTGCTCATGTTTTTTTCAGAGAAAGATAAAAATGAAGTATGTTTGTTTCCTCCTTCTGACTCATGTTTGTATTAATTCTGTACAGTGTTTTGAGTTGTCAACCTTTTAGGTGCTTTCTGTAGAAAGAAGCAGTAATGGGGTGAGGTTTTTTAACTTTTTCACATTTACTTAAAAAGTGGTATGATGTGTGGGGAGTCACAGAAAAATTCAGAGTTCTTTGAGCAGGGTATCCCATCCTATCTGGGAATACATGATTGTGTCTTTTTGCTGTGTAGTGTTTTGGGAATGTCAGTGGAATCTGCTCCTCCTGTAAGTGAAGAGAAGGAAGAAGAGGTGGAAGAGAAGGAGAAGGAGGAAAAGGAAGAAGATATTCCAGATGATACCACACACTCCCTTAGTGCTGAAGGTAGCTTTATGCCTTTTTCAGAATAGTAGAGTGGTCTAGCCCCTTTAACATGAACATTGCAAATGCCTCAAATTCTTATCAGGCTGTAGATATCTCATCATTAAATTAAGTATAGTCATTAGGAAATTTGCTAGTAGTCTAAGATATTCCATCTAATTTGTTGTTCAGGAGTTTTTAGCTCATTGTTTGGCTTCCTTTCTGCATATTGCTTCCTCCTCCTTTTGTATTCATTCGTTTTTCAGGTATCTGGGAGCTGTATGCCTGGTAGGGTGGAATCACAGTCTGAACTGCACTGCCGTGTGTGTGTGCGTGTGCGCGTGGCGCTTACATATTTCTTTAGAAAGTAGACATAGTCTGCCTTTATTAGGTATTTGTAAGGTTTTATAGTACACAGGTTTTTGCTTCATTATGCATTTCTCCCCTTTGCTTTCAGGGCTTTTATTCTTAGTTTTATTTTGAAAAAACTTGCAGAGGTGGGGCAGGGCTTTGATGTGAAGGACTTAGTATGGGCTTCTTTTGCTGAAGGGTAGCACCTTGCATAGCGCATAATATGGGATGATTCCTGATTTCTTGGGGTTTTCTTCCTAGATCCTGCCTCATCACAGTTGGGCTTTGGGGTTCTGGAACTCTCCCAGAGCCAGGATATTGAAGAACAAACTGTGTCATATGAAATAGACAGAGAGCCTCTACACTCAGTAACCACCAACTCTGGATATAGTCGGCTACCTGATGTGGATGCTAATATTGGTACGTAATGTGTGTTCTGGCATTTAGAATTGTTTATAAGTATTTTCCCCCATGCTAGTTGTGTTTTCCTTGATGTATTTTATGGCTGTCTAAGTTAAGGTAATCTAAGTATAGTAAAGTTGCAGAGTTGTCTGGCAAATACGTGTCAGTTGATGGCTTGCATGCTAAGGTTTTTGGTAAGTGGGTAAAGGCTGTTTTCCTTTTTGGAATGATATACCTGTCTATATTTTCAGTTTGTGTTTCTTTCTTTAAAATCTTTGCCCTTTAAAAAGCATCTGGGACTACTTCTAGTATTTTGAAAAATTAAATATCTCCGTCCTATCTTCTTCTAAAACTTGAAGCAATGAAGCATGAAGAACAGTCTAATGAAGATATCCCCATGGCAGAACAGCCCAGCAAGGATGTCCCTGTGGTGGAAGAGCAAAAATCACCACCTGCAAGGTAAACCAGCTTCTTCCTAGAAAGTGTTTTTGGGCATTTACTATCAAGTTGTACCTATTTCACTTGGCCAGGTGGAAACATTTTTAGAAATTCTTGATTTTCTTTTTTCCCCCCTTTCCCTGGGCATATTTTTGGTTCAGTAGAAACATTTATTGTTTATGAATTTTTATTCTGTCTTTATCTTTAGGCATATTAAAAATCCAATTTATTGCTATTGTAATTGTGAGGATGACCCCTTTATTCTTGGTTGTTACTCCTCTCTGTTCTTTGTCTGCAGAGGCACCATGTCTCTGTGGGATGTCTTTCTAGCATCTCTGTTACAGGAGTCACAGGAATATTGTATTGAAAGTCCACTGTTTTTATACCTGGGGAACACCCAGATTGCTCTGTGTCCTCAGGTATCCTGCATCCTGTATTTTATGTATAAGATAAATAGGGAAGTGTTCTTTCCGCATGTCCTTTAGTCTCTTAACTTGGTAGGAATGACCAGTTGATCTCTGTTCTGCCTGTGGTGAGTGCTGTATCCCAAACAGCATTATCTCTGGTCAGTAGTTCAGGTTTAGATATGGCAGAGGACAAGTGGGATGTTTCCGTTTTAGAGGAGGGAATGAATAAAGATTTAGTATCCTGTTGTTTCTTCCTTCAGTTAGAAACAGTGGGAAATATGGGTTAGGGTTAGGGAAAGTTGAATATAAAGAGAGGTCAGCTTTCTGTGGCAGATTCATGTTGATGTATGGCAAAACCAATACAATATTGTAAAGTAATTAACCTCCAATTAAAATAAATAGATTTATGTTTAAAAAAAATAAAGGGAGGTCAGCTTTCTAATGCAAAACACCCAGCTAAGCTGCAGCTGACTTTTCCCACTCTTCTTTAGGAAATTGCTTTTTAGCTGATTTTGCTATCCTATTTACTCTGGGGAATGGCAGAGTAGGTAAACCTCGTAAGTCTCTGGAAAGGAGCCAGCAGTGAGTGTCTTACACATGTAAGTAGTATTTGTGGTGAGAGTTTTGATTTGGGCCCTAGGTTGAGTAGATCAAATCAAAAAGGTCAGCAGAGGCTTCCTGATGGTCCATTGGCTAAGACTCCATGCTCCCAATGCAGGGGGCCTGGGTTTGATCCCTAGTCAGGGAACTAGATCCTACATGCTGCAGCTAAAGATTCTTCATGACGCAACAAAGGCCTGACACAAGCAAACAAATATTTAAAAAAGAGAAAAAGGTCAGCAGAAGATAACGTGTGTGGATGATACAGAGGATAATTTACATTCAGGCCCTTTCTGTGGAATGTTGTTGTTCCTTCTGGCATTGTTGTGCCCTTGATCACACACCTTCATGCACATCTAGATAACACGAGTAGTAGAAATCCCTAAACCACTGATCAGAAATCTTGGACAGCATGCAGCACTGCAGTGAGCAGCGTGGAGAAAGAGATTTGGCTGTGTGAGAGACTGAGACACACTCTGAAAGAGGCTGAGAGCTTTGCATCATTATAAAGAGTAGCTTATTTCACTTTTAACAGATAGTTTTTGAAGGTTTTGAAATTAATAAAGGAAAACAGAATAGGAAAAGCTTCTTAGTTCAAAGATGAAAGCCTTTGAACTTTCTTCTGGTGATATGATTTCCTAGGTCAGAGGACATGCCTTCTAGTCCCAAAGTGTCTGCTGCTATGGAAGCAAAAGAACAGACATCTGCTCAAGAACTTCCAGAAGGTGGGATGCAGGTTCAGAAGTCACCGGAGCCTGAAATTTTGTCAACTCAGGAAGACTTGTTTGATCAGAGCAATAAAACAGGTACAAAGAATAATTAGTTGCCGAAGCTCTTCTTTTCTGAAGGTCTGAAGTTTTATTTCTGTTCTGAGGCTACTGATTTTAAGTTAGGCACTTTGTAGGTATGCAGACTTGTTTGTGATACAGAAGGAAAGTGTATTTCTAGCTGATTAATGAGAAGGGCTTTTTGGAAATGATTGCTATTTAACATTTTAGCATAATTTTCTTTCTCTTTTGGAAATGGAGATATTGAATAATAATATAGCAGATTTAATGTTATGGACTGAGTAGCTATTTCTGTTATCATAAGTCTTCAAATCTTAATATGATAATTAAGTGAAGATTTTTATATTCACCTGGGTAACAGTCTACTTATTCATCTGTTTATTAGTTCATATACCACAAATAGGAAGTTATGATCTAGCAGAAAGAACATAATACTTTCAGAAGTAGACTGGTATTTGTTTCAGATTTTGTTAACCCCCACCAGTGCCCTGTTCTGCAACTTCACAGGGCCAAAAAGCTTTAGTCACAGTCAGCAAATTATGATGTATTGGTTGTAAGTAGGAAAGAAGAGAAGGTTATGTTCCTTTACTGTGTTGTGAATGTGTGCAGGACATACAGAGGGTTACCATGAAGCCTTTTCTGGTCTTTCACTAAAGTTACAAGGTTGTGTTTAAGAAATTTCTTTATTTTTGCAATTAAAACAGCAGATACGCAATTCATTGCTAAAGAGAAGGGACCCACAGGAGACTCTTCATAGTATAAATCACTAATAGCTGCTCATATATCCTTTTACTTAGGCATTAGTATTTTTTCTCTCCTTTGAGGAGCTCAGGTTCTAATCATGAAAATTGCTGCATTCATATTATCAGGTATCATGCATATTGTTCTGATTTCTCTCATCTGCATCATGGCATGAACTTCACTTCACCTTAGGTAGAACTTGAAATAGAAGACTTGCTTACTGCAATAGAAACGTCACAAGAAAGAGCAGCCAAGGAGAGGTTTAAGGGTTCTGGCTTTTCCTCTTCAAGCTTCGATCATGATGGAAAGGACTAAGGAGTTCTTTTTGTCAACTCTTTTTTAAGGAAATTCATAATTTATTAGGGAGGCGGGTGTTTAATGGTTACTCAAGATTTATGTTAGAATGCCATTCCGTTTTGTCAGTTGCTCAGTTGTGTCTGACTCTGTGGCCCCACGGACTGTAGCCCACCAGGCTCCTCTGTCCATGGAATTCTCCAGGCAAGAATACCAGAGTTGGTAGCCATTCCCGTCTCCAGGGCAATCTTCGCCACTCAGGGATTGAACCCTGGTCTGCATTGCAGGCAGATTCTTTGCATTCATTAATTGGACTGCAGTTAGAAAATAGTTGTTGCCTTTGTGGCAGCCACCTATCCACATGGGTGGATATATGAATATTACCCTTTTTGTAGTACTGAGTGTTTTTTGTTTTTTGGCAGTTCAGTAATGTCAATATGAGAAGTGAATGCAACTGGATTTTTTTTTCTCAGTGTCTTCTGATGGTTGCTGTGCTCCTTTAAGGGAGGAAGGTGCGTGTTCTCTGGCCTCCACACCTGCTACCACTTTGCACCTCCTGCAGCTCTCTGGTCAGAGATCCCTTGTTCAGGAGAGTCTTTCCACGTGAGTAAGCTGAAAATAGTCCTTTCAGGGAAACATGGGCCTTATGGTCTTAAGGCTAAGATTGAAAGAGCTAAAATTGGTAGTCCAGAAGTCTTTTGAAGCAGAGAAGTAAACTCTAGGGTTAAGAATTTGGGGGAATAAGAACTTAGTGGAATTACTGAAGACAGGTAGATCTGCTTTCCCATTTGGAGCCCAAAGGTTTCACCAGGGAAGAAATCGCCCAGTTATTTAGAGACTCTTACATGTCTAAAATAAGCTGCTTGCTGCTCCATTTGACTAACAGTTCTTCCCATTTAATGGCATAGGGGTGCAGAAGGGGTTATGCTAGAGTTGATAATAATTGGATTTCTTTATCTGTGTGCAGGAGTGAATATTTGTCTCACATCTGCAGTTGAATGGTGGTGTGTTTTTTTTTTAGCACTTTCTCATCGTGCTTTTCAGTCATAACGTCCTTGTATCCAGTCAGTTACTTTCTTTTTTAATTATATGGCTTTTCCCATAATCTTTTTTTTATTTTTTTAGTCTCAGTTTGGATACGTCTGGTATGAGAAATAGTTATTTAAGTATTACCCATGGCTCTTTTACCAATTTCAGCTGTTTGAGAGAAATACTAATAAGTATTGTTTGACTGACTTAGATCGAGAAGTAGAAAACGAATGGAAAACTGTGGCTCTGGTGAAATAACCTGTGATTCTCTCTTTACATAAAGGAATTCCTCAGATCTTGTATCTCCTTCCCCGGATGCTTTCCGATCCACCCCCTTTATCGTCCCTAGCAGTCCCACAGAGCAAGACGGGAGAAAAGGTGAGCTCTCTTGATCTGTCTGTCGATCTCAGATTAGCAGTGGAGCAGCATCTCTGCCCTGCAGCGTGTGTGTCTTTCTGTGTCACAACACTGAGACCGGAACTTCACTAGGACTCAAGTCTAACCTTCCGTGTTGTGGCCTAGTGGGAAGTGCTCACCTCAGTTTTTTGCTCTTCTCGCACTGATTTTTTCTGAGTTCTGTATTGACAACTTAATTTTTGAAAAGACCCTTAAGGGAAAATTGTCAAAGTTGAACTCAGATGAATTAATATAGTGAAGAATTTTGTTACTGTTGGCCTCCTGGTTTCCAACAACAGGGTCACATGTTCCTAGTCAGAGGGAACCAAAAGTTGTTTCTTTTGTTCCTTATAGGTTATTTTGCTATTATCAAAGCAGTTTTAGCCAGAGTGATTAGGGGCACTCATTCCTTTCCTCCTTCGAGGACCTAGTGATTTTATATTACTTTATTGATAGGAGAGATTTCCTTTTTACCTATGTCATTATCTAAACCTCTTTTGCCCTATTCTAGTCACTCAAGATATTTCAAATTCCTCCTGCTATACAAGGCCTTTTCCAGTGAATTCCATGATTTTTTCCCTTCTCGTTCTTTCACATAGCAATAATGGCACAATAGCTAATATTTACTGAATGCTTAGTTTATGCCAGGCACTGTTCTTTGTGTTTCTCTTCAGTTCTAGGTGCTTCTCTTTGTGTTTTTTTAAAAATTCTCACAACAGTTCTGAGAAGTAGGTGTTACTTTTATCCCCATTTTATAGATGACAAAATGGAGGCACAGAGAGATTTCACAGCTAAGTCATAGAGGCAGGATTTGAACTTGGGCACCTACCACCAAAGCCTGTGTTAATGGGTTTTAATTTACCTGTGACAAAATTTAATCATAGACTTTTCTTCTGTCAAAGAGTTTGTGTCTGGTTAGTTTCTCTTGAAATCAATGTAGGTATATCCAAGGGTACTAATACCATTCTAAGTATAATGGGATTAGATATCTTCAGTGAAAAATAAAAGTGAATCCATTCTATTGATGCAAAAAATACTGTTAATGCAAATTAAATTTGGTTTATCCTTGATCTTATTTTTTTCTATCTGTAGTGTGAACACTGAAGATATATAAAAAATATATTAAAAATGCTTTCTCCCTGACTGTAAACATAGTACTTACAGTAGAAAGTTTGGAAAGCATATGGGAAAGTAATGAGAAGAGAATAAAAATCACCTGTGATACCACAACCCAGGTGTAATTAGTATTTGGATATGCTTATTTCCTTTCAGACTTTTTCTATACATGAATATAAAGAAGTATGTTTACACAGTTGGGATAATATTACGTATATGATTCTGTGTTCTTTTTTTTCATGTAACATATTGTATTCTCTCTTGTCAATTATATTTTAGATTTAATGTATTTGCTTAATATGTGAATAATTGTGGGACTGTGTATGCTTTTTGTATTTGTTTTTAATGTCTAAGAATATTAACCTCTAAAGCCTTTTTATATGTAGTGCTTAGAACAGTCCTTATATAAGTGCTTTGTCATGGTGATAAAGATCAAAAGATACAATGAAATTGATTAAGACAGCTGTGGTAGTGTAATAAAGGTCTACAGCACCCGTTCCCAAACTTGTCTAGATTGGAGTGTGCGTGTGACACCAAACGAAGCAGCCGGGATAGATAGGCATTGACGTTGTGGGGAGCTGGTAGCTTGATTATAGGGAAAAACTAAATGGTGTGGGTAGTATGTGAGAGTGGTCTAAAGGGAAGCCTGCTTGGGGCTTCAAGTTGTAAGATAGGGGAAAAAGGGTTGATGAATCAAATGCCTCGCTGGCTAGGCTGACTCTGAGGAAGGTCCTGTTAGCCTGTAGGTGGATAGAGTGCTGTGGGAAGGCAGTATTTGTGTTTTGTTTCCCTCCCTCCTGAGCAGTTTGTCCCAGGCTTAGTGTCCTGTATTTAGTTCTTTGATAAATCATTACTGACTGACATTGATTAATTTTTTTCCCCTCCTTTATTTGTCACAGCATCCACCGCTGCAGTTAACAGTTGTTAATACAAGTAAAATGAGTTCATACCTCTCTCGATGTGTACTTAGAGTGGTGAGCAAGTTCACTGCCTTTCAAGGCCTATGGTTAAATTAGGTGCCATTAATCTGGGTGTTGCTGAGCAAAGTATGAAAACTGAGCTATAATCAGGAAAGGGGCTCAGAAGAACCAAGTTAACTTGCTCTCATGTAGATGGATGGGTGTCCCTAGATGAACCCTGTTTTAATTTATATCTGAGTATTTTAGGAGTGTGGACTTCCCTCCCTTAGGGGAATAAAGTATTGCTAGATTTCTAGGACCCAGTCTTCTATTAACCTATCAATTTTTCTAAAAATCAAGTCACTGTTTTTTTTTTTTCTTTTTTGAGGAATGAAAATCTCTGAATATAATTACTAGTGGTATTGGAACATGAATAGTACTGATGAGTGCTTCTTTCTCAATTTGTTTTCCCTATTTTAAACTAGATGAGCCAATGGGTATGTCAGTGTTATCTGAAGGAGGAGAGTCTTTTCAGAAGAATCTCCAAGGTGATGAGCCAGCAGAGATGGAAAACCCCCCTCTCCCTGCTGAGCCCAGTATATCACCACAAGCCTCGACACCAGTATCTCAGAGCACACCAGTCTTCACTCCTGGTTCACTTCCTATTCCGTCCCAGCCTGAGTTTTCTCATGTGAGTATTATAGAATAAGTTTTTTCCTGCTAATGTCTTTTTTTTTTTTTTTTTAAGCAACTGTATTGAGGTATGGAGAAGGCAATGGCCCCCCACTCCAGTAGTCTTGCCTGGAAAATCCCATGGACAGAGGAGCCTGGAAGGCTGCAGTCTTTGGGGTCACTAAGAGTCAGACACGACTGAGCGACTTCACTTTCGCTTTTTGCTTTCATGCATTGGAGAAGGAAATGGCAACCCACTCCAGTGTTCTTGCCTGGAGAATCCCAGGGACGGGGGAGCCTGGTGGGCTGCCATCTATGGGGTCACACAGAGTCGGACACGACTGAAGCGACTTAGCAGCAGCATTGAGGTATAATTTACAAACCATAAAACTCACCCATTTTGTGTGTGGTTTAGTGATATTTTAGTAAATTTATACACTTGTGGGAGCTGGTGAAGGACAGGGAAGCCTGGCATGCTGCAGTGCATGGGGTTGCAGAGTCAGATGCGGCTGAGTGACTGAACAACAATAGCAGTGGACTTGGGCGCCTGTCATGGTCTGGTTTTAGAACCTGTCCAGAGTCACCTCATGTCTGATGTACTGTTTATGTTTAAATTTTGTACTATCTTTAAACTTCTTGAAATGTTGCTTTGAAATTGAAAGGCAGCATTAATCATTATTCTACCTTAACGCCACGAACTTCTCACTAAATCAACCCTAGGCTTTCTACCAGTTGTTATTAATGAAAATTTCTTTTCAAGATGTTTAAGGGCCTCAAACTTCTTTTTGGAGAAACCACTTTTGGGAGCCTTCTGATTTCTAATCTGTGCTATTGCCTTCTATTCCCGGTGTAGAACTGTCACCTCCCTTTCACTGTCTGGAGATGGTCCTTACCTGTCTTTGTGTTGGATTCCTCTTGGGCTCCATGTCTTTGTGCTTGATTTATGCCCTCATTTTGGTGGAGGACATTCTTTAGTAGCAGACTTTCTACTCTCAAGTGATTCATAGTTTGTAGGAGTATAGAATTTTATGTTGGAAATAATTTTCCTTTAAACTTCTTGAAAGCATAGCTTCACCATCTTCAAAGTTCCAATGTTGCTGTTGAGAAGTGTGGCCAGTTTGATTTTTTAGTATTTATTTATTGATTTGACTGCATTGGGTCTTAGTTGCACATGGGATCTATATGGTGGCATATGGGTTTAGTTGCCCTGCAGCATATGGCATCTTAGTTCTCCAACCAGGGATTGAACTTGAATCCCCTGCATTACAAGGAAGATTCTTAATCACTCAACCACCAGCCATGTCCCTGTCCTTGATTTTGATCCTTAATATGTGAGCTGTTATTTTTCCTTACTGGAGTCTTGTAGAATTTTCTCTTTATCCTCAGTGTTCTGAAACTTCCAGATCCTTGACATAAGTCTGTTTTTGTTTTGTATTCGTTAGTTCTCTCAATCTAGAAAGTCAAGTTGTTCAGTTCAGGGACATTCAATTATTTAATTTCTTCCTCTTTGTTCTTTTTTTAATGGAATACCTATTGTTTGGATATTCAAACTCCTAGAATAGTCTTGTAGTTTTATTTTTATTGTTTTGTGCCCTACTTCCCATCTGTCTCCTCTTGTTTAACTTACTGGATGATTTCCTCAACTTTTTTTTTTTAATTAAGAAGCTCCTACTTTATTGAGATTTAACTCATGCACCATATTGTTCAGCCTTTTAAAGTGTACTGTCAGGTGGCTTTTAGTATAAATTGTGTAGTTATTCATGACAGTCCAATTTTAGAGCATTTTCATCACACACAGCCCCTCCAATCAAAAGACCCCATGCTTATTAACCGACATTTCCATTTCCCCTACTCTCAGCCCTAGTTAATCACTAATCTACTTTGTGTCTTCATGATTTTGCCTGTTCTGGGTATTTCATATACAGTAAGTGGAATTATACAATTTGTGATTGGTTCTTCAGTGGAATGTTTTCACAGCTCATGCATGTTGTGGTATGTATTAGAACTTCATTCCTTTTTATTTTGAATAATACTGTGCGTGTATATATTACATTTTATTTATCCATTTATCGGTTGATGGACATTTGGGTTGTTTCCCCCCTTTTTGGTTATTACAAATAATGCTGTGTACATTCATGCACAAGTTTCTCTGTGAATGTGTGTTATATCTATTATATGTATCATAATTTATTTCTCTCATTATATATAATTAGGAGTGCAATTACTAGGTTTAACCATCTTTTAACCTTTCTCTGAGCTATTAATTTCTACTCTTGGGTTTTAAATTTCTCTACTTTTTTTTTTCTCAAATGTTCTCCCTTTTAAAAAAAGATCAGCATTTTGTCATTTTATAGGTATACTATCTTCAGTTCAGTTGCTCAGTCGTGTCTGACTCTTTGCGACCCCATGAATTGCAGCAAGCCAGGCCTCCCTGTCCATCACCAACTCCCGGAGTTCACTCAGACTCACGTCCATCGAGTCGGTGATGCCATCCAGCCATCTCATCCTCTGTCGTCCCCTTCTCCTCCTGCCCCCAATCCCTCCCAGCGTCAGAGTCTTTTCCAGTGAGTCAACTCTTCGCATGAGGTGGCCAAAGTATTGGAGTTTCAGCTTTAGTATCAGTCCTTCCAGTGAACACCCAGGACTGCTCTCCTTTAGGATGGACTGGTTGGATCTCCTTGTAGTCCAGGGGACTCTCAAGAGTCTTCTCCAACACCACAGTTCAAAAGCATCAATTCTTTGGTGCTCAGCTTTCTTCACAGTCCACCTCTTACATCCATACATGACCATTGGAAAAACCATAGCCTTGACTAGACGGACCTTAGTCGGCAAAGTAATGTCTCTGCTTTTGAATATACTATCTAGGTTGCTCATAACTTTTCTTCCAAGGAGTAAGCGTCTTTTAATTTCATGGCTGCAGTCACCATCTGCAGTGATTTTAGAGCCCCCCAAAATAAAGTCTGACACTGTTTCCCTATCTATTTCCCATGGAGTGATAGGACCGGATGCCATGATCTTCGTTTTCTGAATGTTGAGCTTTAAGCCAACTTTTTCACTCTCCTCTTTCACTTTTTAGTTCCTCTTCACTTTCTGCCATAAGGGTGGTGTCATCTGCATACCTGAGGTTTTTTATATTTCTTCCGGCAATCTTGATTCCAGCTTGTGCTTCTTCCAGCCCAGCGTGTCTCATATAAGTTAAATAAGCAGGGTGACAATATACAGCCTTGACGTACTCCTTTTCCTATTTGGAACCAGTCTGTTGTTCCATGTCCAGTTCTAACTGTTGCATCCTGACCTGCATATAGGTTTCTCAAGAGGTAGGTCAGGTGGTCAGTTTATTGTGATCCACACAGACAAAGGTTTTGGCATAGTCAATAAAGCAGAAATAGATGTTTTTCTGGAACTCTCTTGCTTTTTTGATGATCCAGCGGATGTTGGCAATTTGATCTCTGGTTCCTTTGCCTTTTCTAAAACCAGCTTGAACATCTGGAAGTTCATGATTCACGTATTGCTGAAGCCTGGCTTGGAGAATTTTGAGCATTACTTTACTAGCGTGTGAGATGAGTGCAGTTGTGCGGTAGTTTAAGCATTCTTTGGCATTGCCTTTCTTTGGGATTGGAATGGAAACTGATCTTTTCCAGTCCTGTGGCCACTGCTGAGTTTCCCAAATACTGTCTTATCTCCATAATAATATTAACATTAGTTTTTGAGACGTTTTCTCCCTGTAATGGTCAGTATTTCTTCACATACGTTTTAGTTTTGTTAGTTGTGTGTTTCACTTTTGAATTAGAGGCTTTCCTCTAATTTAAGAGTGTGATGGTAAATCCTTGATTGTCTGCCTCCTTTAGGAGGAGAAATCCTAGAAAACAGATTAGAAGTTCTGAATTAGCGGTTGGTGCTTCTTGTTTCTGGTATTTACTGTGATATGATATGTAGGGCCATTTCTGGGGTCTCCTAATGTCAGTATCTTGATTTATCTCATCTTGTTCAGGTTCCCTCTTGTCTGCCATTACTTTAGAAATCTATGCTGAAAGAGGACTGGGGGTGTTGAGAGACAGGGGCAGGTTCTATTCAATGTAAATGTTCATTTAATCTCCCTATTTCCAGTATGGTACTTTCTGGTAACTGTGCCCCCTGTCCTCCATTTCAGGGATGTTATGTTTTACTGTCTCCAGGGAGGACGAGGGTCAGGGAGAGAGGATCTGGGGATTAAACTGCTTCTGAAATAGATTTCCAGCCAGTCAATCCTCCTGATTTTAGCTCTGCCCTCATCACCACTTCCGGAGTTACCTGGGCTGCTGCCAAGTCCTGAATCTTTTTTGGGGCATGGTGATTCTGAGGTGTAATTTGGGTTACATCTTGGCTTTCTTCACTGCTGTCTTAGGAATTCAGTTTTCACTAGTCTGCTGAATAGATGACCACTCTTCTGAAATTTTATTGTGGTTATCTTTTCTTTGTGTTCTTTTTCTTGAAAATTCACTTTTTGTTTTAATTGCTGTACCATTCCTTAGTGGGATTTTGGAAAAAAGTTAAAGTAAATGTGTGTATTAAATCTGTTGTTTTTATTTGGAATCTCCATACTTTTTCATTGTGTATCAAACTCCTTATGTTATTCTTAATGGCTCACCTTTGTACATCTGTGTTTTTTTTTTTTTTTCTTTACATTGGTTATGGGAGTCCAAGTCAACCTAATTTTGATGTTGTGAGATCTGTTTATTTATAATAAAATCATTACTAATCAAGAGAAAACTAAGATAAAGGTAACTTCATGTATTTCTTTCTTTTTTCCCCTAATATATTTGTTAATTGCACATAGCCTTTTTGATCCTTCACCAGGGTGTGAGGGCTGAGGAGAGGATTAGTAGAAAATAGTTTGATATTTAAGACTTTCTCATTCTTGATAAACATATAGATGATTTTATTAGTGGCTTTTAAACTGTGTGTGAGACCAGTTTTTGACTGCTTGAATACTATGGATTTAGGTCTGTATTGAGTCTAGACTGGTTGACTCATTGATGGAAGTCCTGATAATCTTCGTTAGTCTTTATCCAGAGCCCTGAGGGGTTTTTTTTTTCCCCCACTTAACTTTATTATTCTGACTAAGCCTTCAGAGATTATTAGGGGCCAGATACTAGAGCCAGGAAGCCTTTTAAGAAATAAAGTTTATTGTTAGGCTGGTTAGCCCCTGAAATTTTATTTTGCTGACAGAAATTATATATATATTGAAAAAATTCTGTAAAAAATCATATAAATATTTACCTTGATAACTCTTACAGCATATTCAGAATGGGGCAACTGCTTAATGGGTATGAGATTTCCTTTTGGAGTAATGAAGATGTTTTCAGAGTAGATAGAGGTGGTGGTTGCACATTGTAAATGCTCACTTTGAGGTGGTTATTTTTATATGAGTTTGACTTTAAAAAACAACTGTTACTTATAATTTTATTAGCAATGTCTTATCTATAAGCCTTTGTGAATTGACTTACTTTTTATTAAAAAATACATGATTTCTTATAAAATGTATGTAACATACAAATAAGTGAGACTAAGATTATCAGTTATGCTATCTCAAATAACTGCTTGTAACTTTTTAATGGTATTTATGTATTATTAACAACTTAAAAAACATGGAAATTTATGTAAAAATGTATAGACCACAATAAAATATATATTCATAAACTTCTTTAACTAGAAAATGTTTATTTAATGCATAGCCTGTTTTTCTATAATTTTTTTAATACTCATGCACAATTATATGTCAGTTATAAAGTCTTCCATCGTGTTAGGTATATCGTAATTTTTAAATGAATCTCCTATCTGTAGATATTTAGGATATATCATATTGTTTCCTTTTCTAAATAGTTTTAGTATTGAACAGCATTGTAGCTAAATCTCAGTGTATTTTCATCAAATAATTTCCTGGAAATGGAATTATTTGACTAAGGAATATATAAGGCTGTTGTGTATTGTCAAATTGCCATTAGAAATGTTGAACCAATTTTATGCAGTCATGCCTGGGAGTATATGAGCAGATAAAATTTATTACTGTTTTTATAATCTGAAAGGGTAAACAGTAAGACCAAACATTGAAATATTAGAAGTTAATGAATGCACAGAATGTTTGGCAACATACTTTGACTCCTCATTCTCATAAAAATCATAGGAAATGAATGCCTTACCAGCTATGTCTAGAGCTTTGTAGAATTTATGTTGAGCAAAACAACACCCTAAATGTAAATTCTTACATAAAAACATTAAACTTTGAGTTAAATTTTTTTAAGATGTTATTTACATAAAATGAGACTGCCATTTTAAGTGTATAGTTTGATGAATTTTGGTAGTTGTATATAAATGTATAACCATCATCGCCATCGAAGTATGGAGCAGTTTCGTCACCCTAAAAAGCTTCTTCATAATCCTTTACGATTGATCCCTCCTCACCTCCCGCACCCCCCCACCCCGCCTTCTACCCTGGGCAACCAGTCATCTGCCTTCTGTCACTACAGTTTTATCTTTTCAAGAATTTCTTACAGTTGGAATGATAAGTGTATGATGTTTTGTGTTTGAATATTTTAGCCTAGCTAATTTTTGAGGTTCATTCACATTCTGGCATGTATTAATATTTCAATCCTTTTTATTGTTGAGTACTATTCTGTGATAAGGATACTTATTCACCTCTTGATGAACATTTGGGTTGCTTCTAGTTTTTGGATGTTTGGTACTGCTGTGAACATTTGCGTACACATCTTTGTGTGGACTTATGATTTTATTTCTTTTGGGTTAATATCTACACATACAATTTCTGGATCATATTGTAACACTAATGTATGTTTCGCTTTGTAAGATAGAACCAGACTGTCTTCCTAAGTGGTGGTAGCTTTTGCATTGCCACCAGCAGTTTATGACAGTTGTAGTTGTTCCATGTCCTTACCAACATAATGTAATCTTCCTACTAAGCCTTCAGCCTCTCATATTGGTGTGTAGTGGTATCCGTTGACTAATGTGATTATCATAAACTTTGAATTTTAACATTTGCTTTGTGAGTGCCAGCACGTTTTGAAATAGTGGGACATGAAATAAGAACAGGCATACCTCATTTCATTGTGCTTTGCAGATAATTTGTTTTTTTACAGATAGAGTTGTGGCAATCCAGAATTGTCAGTCAATGTTTAGGATTAAAAAAAAATTTTTTTTTAATTAAGATATGTACATCTTTTAAAGACACAGTGCTATTGCACACTTAGACTACATAGTTTAAGCATTTACGTACACTGAGAAACCTAAAAACTTGTGTGACTTGCTTTATTGTGGTGATCTGGAACTGAACCTGCAGTATCTCTGAGTTATGCTTGTATGTGTTCCCACTTTGTGAGAACTGAAGTGGACTGTGTGGGCTTATGTTCATGTGATTCTTGTATAATTGACGGCCCATCATACAGCGTATGACATGATTTTAGTAGTGATATGCAGTAAATTTAAGTGTTTTTGTACCTACTTGAATACTTACAGGTTTTTGTTTGGATTGTGCTTATTCTAGATCAGTGATTCACAAGAAAAGCATTAAATATTGACTTGTGTTGATGAAATAAGTGATGATTATGGCTTGTATTTCTGAGGTTATGGCCCTGGAGTTTTAAAATTCTTGTGTAATTGATTTAGAAATTTTAGAATTGAAGGACTAGATATAAAAGAAATATGATTATGAAGAAATGATTATTTGTCTGTTTTTGTTCTTAAGGATATCTTCATTCCATCTCCAAGTTTGGAAGAACGATCAAATGATGAGAAGAAGGGGAGAGATTTGCATAGTTCATCTTTGACTGTTGAGTTTTCTAAAGCTTCAGAGACTGAACCAAAGAATTCCACTGAGGATCTGGGACTTTCTTTGACAGGGGATTCTTGTAAGTTAATGCTTTCTACAAGTGAGTATAGCCAGTCCTCAAAGATAGAGAGCTTGAGTTCTCACAGGCTTGATGAAGATGGAGAGAACACACAGATTGAGGATACTGAGCCCATGTCTCCTGTTCTCAATTCTAAACTTGTTCCTGCTGAAAATGATAGTATCCTGATTGATCCTGCACAAGAGGGCCAAGTAGAACTGAATCAGAATGATGATAAAGCAAAGGGGGACAACACAGGAACCAGGGATGACATTAGTATTTTATCTGCCGGTTGCAAAGGCAGAGAAGAACCTGTAGCGGAAGACGTTTGTATTGATCTCACTTGTGATTCAGGTAGTCAGGCAGTTCCCTCTCCAGCTACTCGATCTGAGGCACTCTCAAGTGTGTTAGATCAGGAGGAAGCTATAGAAATTAAAGAACATCATCCAGAGGAGGGGTCTTCAGGGTCTGAGGTGGAAGAAATCCCTGAGACTCCTTGTGAAAGTCAAGGAGAGGAGCCCAAAGAAGAAAACCTGGAGAGTGTCACATTGCATCTTTCTCTGACTGAGACTCAGTCGCAAGGGCTGGGTCTTCGGAAGGAAGTCCCCAAACAAGAATGCCAGGAAGCTATGGAAGTGGAAACCAGTGTGATAAGTATTGATTCTCCCCAGAAGCTTCCAGTGCTTGAACAGGAATTGGAACATAAGGATCAGGAAGCATGGGAAGAAGCTACTTCAGAGGACTCGAGTGTTGTCATTGTAGATGTGAAGGAACCATCTCCCAGAGTTGATGTCTCTTCTGAACCTTTAGAGGGAGTGGAGAAATGCTCAGATTCTCAGTCGTGGGAGGATGATGCTCCAGAAATAGAACCATGTGCTGAGAATAGAGCAGATATCCAAGAAGAAAAGAGTGCAGAGTGTGAAGGAGATCGAAAATCAATGACTGCAGAAAAAGAACCTGTAGAGGCAGACTCTCCACAGCCTCCTTTGACCTTAGTGAGAGCAGCTGGTACTCCAGGACCTGAGCAGGAAATGCAGCAGCCCCAACCACGAGAGAGAACCGATAGCACCTTAAGGGAAGACTCAAAAGTGACTAATGCAGAGCACGTGGACTCAGGTGTAGAGGCCCAGCAACTGGAGAAAGCCTCTGCCCAGGCTTCACAAAGCTTCTGTGAAAGCTCTAGTGGTAAGTGTGAGTGTAAATTGTTCTGTGTTTCCAGCCAGAGTATGATTTGGAATGGAAGGTAGGGGAGAACGGCATACTTGTTACATCAGGGCTGAAAATGAACTTGGATTTATGTCTGTGAGCAGCCAGTCATTAAAATATGGGTTTTTTTCTTTTGTAGCTTTAATTATTTGTGGAATCAGAGATCATTTGAGGTTTTTATCAGCTTTAGAACTCAGGTGTAACTAGCATGAATTTTCTAAGTATTTAGAAAATTGTACCAATCTGGTATTTTCTACTTAAGTCTTAGCCTTACTCTGTGTTTTTATATTTGGACAGTGGCCTTGAAGTACAGGGACCTTTTTTGATTACCTTATGCAGTTAAATCATGTTCAAAAAAAGTGTGGTGGTCTCTTCTTATGGGGATTCAGTTTCTACCATTGGTTCAATGTATATACATCTTAAACCTTTAACTGGGAAAGTTTTAGTTTGTGTGCTTTATCTATTCTATTTTTTAAAAGTTTCATTTACTTTTGGCTGTGCTGGGTCTTTGTTGCTTTGCTGGGCTTTCTGTAGTTGTGGTGAGCAGGCTTCTCATTGTGGTAGCTTCTCTTGTTGCAAAGCACTGGCTCTAGGTTCCTGGGGCTTCAGTAGTTTGGCTCGTGGGCTCAATAGTTGTGTTGCACGGGCCTAGTTGCTCCGCAGCATGTGGAATCTTCCCAGACCAGGGATTGAACCCGTGTCCCCTGCATTGGCAGGCAGATTCTTAACCACTGGACCACCAGGGAAGTCCCTTTATCTATTTTACATAGTCTAGAATGAGAATAATGGCTTATTTTTGAAATATTTCTAGAATATCATGTCTGACATTAGCTGAAAAGAATTCAGACTTTCTGAATGCCCGAAGTCAGTATAATTTAAAAACAAAACAAACCAAAAAACCAAAATACATACTTAAGAAAGCAAGTTTCTAAAGATAATGGAAATGAGAAGCAATGTTTAGGTAGCATCATGGCTGTTAGTATGGGTGATGATACCTTTCGATATTCCTGGTTCTAATTTATACCTCTTGTTTAGGAATGATTTAGTACTTTTTTCATCTCAAAATTGCTCCCTTTTATTAGATTTGATGTTCATTTTTTTTTTTTTTCCTTTTTAGAACAAGAAATGAAAAGGAGCTGAAAAGGAGGTTAGGGGGTGTTGGGTTCAGTCTCTTCTTCCTAAAGTCATGTGGTTAGTTAATGATTGAAGTGGGACTAGAACCTCGGTCTCCTGATTCCTAAGTCTGTGCTCTTCCTGTAAAAACCGTATGATATTTCCTTTGTCGTTCAGTCGTGTCCAACTCTGAGACCCCATGGACTGTAGCCTGCCAGGCTCCTCTTGTCCATGGGGATTCTCCAGGCAAGAGTACTGGAGTGGTGCCATTTTCTCCTCTAGAGGAATTTTCCCAACCCAGGGATGGAACCCAGGTCTCCCGCATTGCAGGCAACTTGTTTACCGTCTGAGCCACCAGGGAAGCCCCAAACTGTATGATACCGTTTCTCTAATTCTGCTGAGTTATGGCAAAGAACTCTCTGAAGACCTAGTATTCTACATTATTAAAGACTTTTATAGTTTCCTTTCTAAGTACTGTTATCAGTCTAAGTCATGTTTTGTAGGAAGGGTGCTTTAGTTGTTGTACAGAAAGAATTGTGGGTTGGGGAAAGAGGAAGACTTCAGGCAGGCAAAGTAATTGATAGGCTCTTGTAATAATCCAGAAATGAGGCTTTGAAGACCAGATAATGGCACTGCTACCCATATAAGCCAATATCTGTTAGGTTGTAGCGATGCTTTGGATCAGTAGTGCTAAGTTAAGTTTATAAATTTCTGTAATTAATGCTTGCATATTACATTCGCATATTGTGGTTTGTCATGTGGAAGGCTCTACTTAAAAATTTTATACAGATTTTCAAAAAGTCTGAATGGTTGATCATAATGTGAAGGATAGTTCCTGTCAAGAGAGAGATCAGATGGTGGTTCTGGGAATGAAAATTATGTAAAATAGTCTTCAGAGTGTATGACGCTTTGTGACGTATATTTGTTTTTTAATTTCTATAAGTTCTTTATTAATTTGAAGGACTTACTTTTTAAAGAGTTGCCAGAGAATGAATGCTTACCTACCAGCCCATTTCATTTTGCTGTAACTATGGTGGAATTCTTGGCCAGTTAGATGGGACGTTGAGACTTTCCACTTCTGCTCTTCACAGTTTAAGCAGCACATGGGAACTTTCCATCCTTGTGGGAACCTGTGATGCAGAGCTGGGTGCTTAGAAGCTTGGACTGCTGATTGGTGTCTGAAGTGGGGATAGTCTTGTGGGCCTGAGCCTTTAATTTGTGGGATTTGATGCTATCTGTGTGTTTCCCTGTTGGCTCAGTTGGTAAAGAATTTGCCTGCAATGCAGAAGACCTGGGTTTGATCCCTGGGTCGGGAAGATCCCCTGGAGAAGGGAATGGCTACCCACTCCAGCATTCTTCCCTGGAGAATTCCATGCATAGAAGCCTGGTGGGCATAGTCCATGGGGCTGCAAAGAGTCAGACACAACTGAGTGACTAACACTAACTGGGTAGACAGTGTCAGAATTACCTTTGTACGGCACCCACTAAATGTCCCCTGGGAATCAGAGAATTGCTTGGTGATGTGGAAAGGACATTAGACAATTTTCATAAGGAATAGTGACTGGGTAAGCCATATTACAGTTATTCTGAGCCATTCCAGGAAACTTAAGTACAACTTTTCACATGTCAGATTTAAGAACAGCAGTTTGGCATAATTCTTTTTTTTCCCCCAAACTTAGTCACTTTATGAAAAGAGATAAATAGGAATTCAGAAAATATGATTTTGGCCATTTGCTAATTCTGATTAGAAATTTGGAATGGAGACCTAGTTAAAAAATAAGGTTTTGTTTCTAGACAGATGTTCGTTAATGACCAGTATGTCTACAGTGGGAATGCTCATACATGTGAGATTTACCATTGCACTGCTGTGGCCTAGAACTGGTCAGTACTGCTGAATTGTGAAACCTGTGTATTTCTTCTAGAACCAATGAGTATTTTGAAGTCCTTTTAGCTCATGAAATCCTTTGTCTGCTCTTTGAGTAGATTGTAAATTATAAGTATTAACATCAAACTTTAACATAGAGAAATCCTGCAGATTGCTAAAGCTTATAAATGAACGCCTTGAGATAACATTACACAAAATTAAGATGTCTAGATTTGAAACTATCCAGCTTACTTACTGTCTTGGGGCTCAGATGTGTCTGTGTTCCTTGTGACCCCGTGTTCCTCAGGGCCTCTGAACTTTAGGGCTTCCTCTGTTTGCCTGTTCCCTAGTTGTCTACTTTGTGCCAGTTCTGTTGATGAGTGAGAGAGAACAGTAGGACGTTGGCTGAGAGGCCTGATGAGGGAGGGGGGTTGGGAATGAGGCAGAATTGGGGAGCAAAGGAAAAGGATAATTGAGATATTTCTTGCAGTTCTCCTCACTTTTGCCTTTCTTGTACTTATGTTTTGATTTCCTTTTTGTTTATCATCGGTTTTTTTTTTTTTGTTTGTTTGTTTCTTGCTTTCTCCAGAAACTCCATTTCATTTTACTTTGCCTAAAGAAGGTGATATTATTCCACCATTGACTGGTGCAACTCCACCTCTTATTGGGCACCTAAAATTGGAGCCCAAGAGACACAGTACTCCTATTGGTGAGTGATTAAATGTAATGATGTTTAAAGCAGAATTTCTGAGATATCGTTCTGTATGCCAGTGATTCTTTTATATCTGACGAGTTGGGCCTGCTGATGAGATTGATTTTTGTCTTAGGAAGAATAGGGTTATGGTGTTTGATTCCATGGGTTAACTCCCAGGAAATGTGAGCAGTGATGAGAGGAAGGAAGGAAAGGATACAGTGAAGGAAGGAAGGAAGAATATCTATGAAGATTTTATTCTGTTACTTGCAAGGCCATAGTATCTGGGTTTAAACAGTGGTTTAGAGCTGTTATTATAAGGAAGGGAGAGCAGGTAGGGTAGGAGCACTGTTTACTCAGGACCCTGGCTAATCAGTCTGCTGCTGCTTGACAGGGCAAGAAAATTTAGATCCTCCTTCCCTGAAGCAGCTAGTAGTCTTCTACATTAACCTATTTGTTTTCTCCAGTCAGTGCTGGGAGGTAACAGTCATGCCGTCTGGAGTCTCCTGCTACCTATGCCTGATGCTGGCAGATGTGGGTTGGCTGAGGGCTCATGCAGCATCCTTTGTCCAGATGCAGAAGTGGAACTGAATCCTGTTGCTCTTCTTAAGACCAGGTGTCAGTACTAGTGCGTAGTTGTTGATACTTGTGACAGGATCTATCCTAGGAATCCTCTTCAATCCTGCAGAGCTGTGGAGCCAAACAGACAAATTGATGACTTTGAATTGTTATTTTTCATGTTTGTATTTTAGTGTTCTTTCTTCCCCCTGCCTCCCTTCTTTCAGGTATTAGCAACTATCCAGAAAGCACCATAACAACCAGTGATGTCATGTCAGAAAGCATGGTGGAGACCAACGATCCCATACCTGGGAATGAAAAAGGAGATTCTGGGGCTGCCCCAGAAGTGGGTGATCAGTTGTGTCTGAGAATGAAATTGGTCAGTCCTGAGACTGAGGCAAGTGAAGAGTCTTTGCAGTTTAGCCTGGAAAGTAAGTTTTATTTATGTTAATCTTGGGTAACTAGTGGCTCCAGATCTTCTGGAATTATTTTTTTTCTTCTGGTTTTAATGATTGAAACTTTTAGAAATGTTATTTGTAAAGTCTTATTCTCATGAATTTTAATTCTTTATTTTTGCTAGTCATTGTCATGTTACTGAAGATGCTCCATTTTATAATCTCTATGGTGCTGCTTGTATCTCTGTATTAAACTTGTGCCTATATAAAGTAATTGGTTTTCATAGTCAGAAATGTCTGAGTTCAGAAGTGACTAGAAAATGTAGGATTGTGGATTCAGGTTGTAGGTTTAAGTTGACTTTCCCACATTAATTGCAAGTTGTTTGGTATGGCTGGAATACAGAGAAAGTACATGGGAATGGCTGCAAAGTCAGGACTGGATTCTGAAAGGCCTTTTACATCATGCTGAAAAGCTGAAGAATTTTAAGCCGGGGAGTGATATGGTCAGATTTGCTTCTTTTAAAGGATCAGTTGATTGATTGAAAAATTTGTGCATCATTCCTTTCCTTGCCCATTTTCTGTTCTGCTGCCTGGCAAATGCAGTCTTTAACCAGGAAGTGGGATCATTAGTAGTGGGACAGAGATGAGGGGATGAATTTGAGAGATGAATAGCAGAATAGAGGGGATCTTGGGACCAGTTAAATATGGAAATAATACAAGAAAAAATATAGAATGACTTTACATCCACATTTTGTTTTCATGATAGCACTCTGTAGTAAATCTTGTTTCCATTTTGTTGATGAGAAAACTGAGACTAAGAGAGGTTTTAAACCTACTGTTAGAGTAATTGGTAAGAGGTGGAGCAGGAGTTTGAATCAGATCCATCTGACTTTGAAGCTTGTAATTCGTCCACTAGTAAGTTTGTAAACGCGGTTTAATGGAGTTAGAAGAGGAAAAAGTTTTATCAAGGAGATTGTAAAGGAATATTCCTCTAGATAAGGAGAATATTCCTTATCTAAGATAAGAGGGCTGCTGCTAAGCTGCTAAGTTGCTTCAGTCCTACTCTGTGTGACCCCATAGATGGCGGCCCACCAGGCTCCCCCGTCCCTGGGATTCTCCAGGCAAGAACACTGGAGTGGGTTGCCATTTCCTTCTCCAATGCATGAAAGTGAAAAGTGAAAGTGAAGTCGCTCAGTCGTATCTGACTCTTAGCGACCCCATGGACTGCAGCCTACCAGGCTCCTCCGTCCATGGGATTTTCCAGGCAAGAGTACTGGAGTGGGGTGCCATTGCCTTCTCCGAGATAAGAGGGCTAGGAGAGTATAAAGCCATGGAAGCCTGTGAGGAGGAGAGTTAAAAGAAAATGTCACATGCAGAAGTGAGGTCTAGAAAGATATATCTGGAAATGTACATTAGACTTGGCAGTTAGGATCCATTGGGTGACTCTAGAAAGAACTATTTCAGTACAGTGGTTTGGGTGGGACCTGTACTGATGGTAACTGGGGAGTAAAGGGGAGAAGAGGCAGCAAATGTATTCTACTTTTGAGAAGTTAAGGTAAGAAAGGAAGAGAAAATAACAGGTTAGAGGGGAATATAGAACTGAAGGAGGTTTTTTTTTTTATTTTTTTTTCAGGCTGAGGGATACCTAAGGAGGTTTAGAGATTGAAAGGAAATCTCCAAAGGGGAAATGGGTTAAAAATGAGATTCTTGAGAAAGAGGGATGAAAGGGGAGTTTTCAAAGACTGCAGATAGAGTGGGTGGACCTGATAAGAACTCTGATTCTATGAGATTGAAGAAAAGAAATTGTAGCTATGTATTTTGAGTTCTTACTATATGCCACATATATATGCTATACATGTAAAACTCATTAAATCTGATAACAAAACCTGTAAAGTAGATCCAGTTGTTATCCTCATTTTATAGGTAAGGAAACTGAGGCACAGAAAGGTTGAGCATGTTCCCGGGAGTCACACAGCTAGTAAATGAAGTAGCCTGAATTCAAAGTAGTTCCAAGAGCCAGAAGTCTGGTTCTGAATTAGAGTGCAGTTCTGCTTCTCAGTGGTTATTGATTTGAAAATTTAGAACCTCAGTAGAAATAAAGTATAGCATCTTTTCATCATTATTGTCATCTTCTCTTAGCAAGAGAGTACACGATAGCTTTGAATCTTTAGATTTGAAGTTAAAATTGGGAAGACCTTAAATGGAGCTAAATGTTAAAAGATGACAGTATTACTAAATTTTACTACCTTTCCTGATAATCGGGCACCATACTAATAGTTTTCCCCATTTTGTCCTCACAACAAACCTATGAGGGTTGATCATGTAGCTTGTGGGATCTTAGTTTCCAGACCAGGGGTTGAACCCCAGTCCACAGCAGTGGAAGTGCAGTCTTAACCACTAGACCCCTAGGGAGTCCCTGGGTTGGTTCTATTTTGTCTTTATTTTATAGATGAGGAAACTGACTCAAGATGAAGTTTATCCCCAGCTTGGACCGCTAAGTGCTGGAGCCGGGGCCTGAGCCAGGTTTCCCTGTTTCAGAGCCAGGCCTCTGACCACCAAGCTTCAGCTGCCTCCTTGATGAACTGTTCAAATTACATTGGGTTATGAATGTTTTAGAAATGTTTTAAAGTATTTTTCATTTTTTTCTAAGGCTAGAATTAATGGTAAATGAACACATTTTAATCCTGTGGCATTGCTTTGAGAATATGGAATTCTTTTCAGTATGACCTTTAATTTTTTACTATGGATTCTTTCTTGAAAATGTGTTTTATTTTTCAAATATCTGTCCCAAAAGCTCTTTGGAAAGAATTTGAGTATCTTCTGTGTGTGGGTTCTCGTAACACTATTTAAAATTTGTGCAATTTTCCTGCATAATTACTAAAGTTTTTTCTTTTAAAAAACATTTTATTGAAATAGAGATGAATTACAATGTTGTGTTAGTTTCACATTTATAAACTTTCTCAGAAGTTTCTTTAAATTTGTTTTGAAATTTTTAAATAGAATTTTTTTTTACTACATGATTTTTTTACTTGTATGAGAAGAGGTGAATTGAAATATAGAAATTTCACTTTCATTTTTAAATTTTCTTAGTAATTCATTATATTGTATTTCTGGAGAAACTGAATAGTCTTCTGTAGGGAGTTTGAAAGAAAATCAGTGGAAGTGAGAAGAACATGTCATTAAATGATAAATCTTTTCATGTTCACTTTTTATTCTTATTTCCTTTTTTATTATTTCTTGCAAATACTAGTAGATCAGGGTTTTATTTTTACGATTTTTAAAAATGTCATAGTGAAAAGAGGCCTTCAATAGCTTCAGAAATTCAAGCATTATTTTAGAGTATCATTGGGGCTGAGCAGGTTTTTAAGGGGTCTTAAGGTGTGATACTGAGTTCTGTTTCTCTTTCCTTTCTTTTGTTTTTATTCAGAGCCAGCAACTGGTGAAAGGAAAAATGGATCTACTGCTGTTGCTGAGGCTGTTGCCAGGTAACCAGAGCTGGTTGCTATTTAGAGGAGTTTAATATACAAAGCCACTGGTAATAAGGGGAGGATAATTTATCAAGAAAGGAAAAAAATTTGAAATGAAACTTGAGCAGAAACTGTGTAGCAGTGTGTTGAATCTGACCGTAGGCTTTCTTATTAATACTTTAATAAAGCTTTTGCTGTATTTAGAACTAAGATATTTAATGGTGTTTCCCTGTCTTCCTTTCATTGATGTGAGAGTGCCTTTTTTCTTTGGTGAGGAAACGGGAAGTTAACAGAGGTAGCCATGGACCTTATTCTTCCTGAGGTCTGAGCTTGCCAGCCCTAGCCTCAGGCCATATTCTCTTCTGCTGCCAAATTAGCTACAGTCCTGTTGTTTTTGCTTTGTCACGAATGCTGTCATAGTTTGAATATGACCCCATCCTGAGGCTCCGGTGGTAAGCTTTGCCATCTGGTGGCCATGAGAATAGAATTGTTCATTGGTTTCTTGTGTGAGTCATCCAGTATGAAAATACTAGCAGTGGTTGTTGAAGTATAGGTGAGGATTCTTAAATCAGTCTAGACAGGTGCTATAAATAAGTAAAGCAGTCTAGGTGCAAGAGTGTGAAATGTTGACGACGATGGCCAGCTGATCGTGTGTCTCGTTTTAAAGGAGGGTAGCCAGTATTCATTTCCAGCCAGTCATTACCATGCAGACTTACTGTTGTGAAATCTTTAAATTTTTAAAGAGAAATCTGAATTTTTAAAAATAAAATTTCCTGCTTGGTGGGTCATCTAAAATTGTTGTTGACTAAGTTGTCTTTGGACTAAATTTGATCCTCAGTTGTAAGTGATTCATCTAAATCCTTTGATTTGTGTCAAGCTATGTCTAGAGAAGTTAATTATTTTCTGTTTTTTTACATATTTAATTTGAAAGATAAGTACCTTTGATTCCTTATTAGTTGAAAACTCTTTAATGTTGTGTTGAAGAAAATGGAGTTTATACTTGATCTTTCGGTTTTAACAAAATTGTTAAAATCCAGCACAACCTGTTATCACTTTGTACATATACTTGTTAAGAGGGAACAGTATATGCTGCTGAAACTTTCTGGACCCTTTGGGTAGAATGTAGGGATAGAAAAATAGGGAAAAACCTGAAGCAGAGGGTTGAATTGGAGGATCACAGAATGAGAGTCAGTGATACTGTTGTGAAACAAATTTTATATAGGAGAATCCAGATTTCAAGAATCTTTGACTTTACCATTGGGTTCACCATAGGTAATCGTTTAAAGTAAGCTCTGTTCAGTTCAGTTCAATCATTCAGTTGTGTCCGACTCTTTGTGACCCCATGGACTGTAGCACGCCAGGCTTCCCTGTCCATCACCAACTCCCAGAGCTTGCTCAGACTCATGTCCGAGTTGGTGATGGACCCTGTTAGAGTAGTTTAAATGCTATCTCTGTGTTTAGGTGAAGCAGTACCACTCTGTTTTTAAGTGTTGTCTGTAGCTGGACACTGTTCAGATTACTTGCTTCCGTCTTGTCTCTCTCATACATTTCATTATTGAAGATTTCATGAATATACAAAAGTAAAGAGAATAGTATCATGAACTGCCATGTATTCATCACCCAGGGTCAAAAATTACCAACTTACAGCTAGTCTTGATTCATTTATAAATGCTGCCCACACTCTCTACTCCACTCAATTTTTTTAAAGCTAATTCTAGTATTGTATCATTTTTATCTTTAAATATTTCAGTGCTGTCTCCAAAAGATAAGAATTCTTTAATTTCAACTTAACCACAGTACTATTGAGTTCCCTGGTGGCTCAGACAGTAAAGTGTCTGTCTACAATGTGGGAGACCTGGGTTGGGAAGTTCCTTGGAGAAGGAAATGGCAATCCACTTCAGTACTCTTGCCTAGAAAATCCCATGGACGGAGGAGCCTGGTGTCCGTGGGGTCACAAAGGGTCGGACACGACTGAGTGACTTCACTTTCACAGCTATTATCATGCTTTTAAAATTGGCATTGATTCCTAATGTCATCAAATATTTGGTATTCAGATTTTTCATATTCAGAGAAAGAATTTTATTCTCTCTGTACCTAAAAGGATAATTTTCAGAGGTACTTTTCCTTTCACAATTAACAGTGTATTGCTTTAATTTATTTCTTAGTTCCCAGAAGACCATGTCTGTGTTTAGCTGTGTCTGTGAAGCTGGGCAAGAGGATGAGGCTCGAAGTCAGAATTCTTCCTCTGCACCCATCAGGCGAGCATTATTTTCATAGCATCTTTTGGGCTATATGGATTCACAAAATGATTGGTAACAAAATCTAGAATATACTGCTACTGTTTTGTGAGCTTGAGCTTACTGTTTTATTTGAGGGACTGTGACATATTCTAGGTAGATTTATAAATGAGATGTCATGAGAAGTTTTAGTAAATATTTTATAGATAGATTTTTGTCTTTCTCTGCCAGTTCTATCAATTTAAAATGATTCAGTCTTCATAACTTATAAAAATATATCATCCTGAATTTCTAAGATTATTCTCTTTTGCTTAGTTTTGGACATGTTTACTTTTAACAGAATTTTTATTTTCCATTAGTTTCCCATACAGCAAAATGAGATGTTTGACAGCTTAAATTTAAAATTTATCAGACTTGATGCAGGTAAAGTTTTCCAGTAATTTCTTTACTCCATTATCTCTTAGAACAACTCTGAAGTTTGGAAAAATTTTTTGAGTTACAAAGTATTCCTTCTGTATTAGAAAAGTATCTTGTTTGGAATATGTGGTTCTCACATTTAGTGTAGGAGAAATAAGTAATGGCAGTGGAATAAGTTTGTATCTTCATTAGGAATCTTATATCTCTAGAATTCAGTAATTTGTAATTAGGGAATAGAATAATGTTTTGTCATCAGGTATATTCTTAATAGTGTTATTTGCAACATAATTTTCTTTTTTTTTTTTTTTGGCTGTCTCTAACTTGCCGAGGGGTCTTAGTTCTCCAACCAGGGATTGAACCTAGACTCTTGGCACTCGAGTCCTAATACCCTGCAAGATAATTTCTGTGTTCCTTATTGGTAGAAATATTTAAGAGAAGCACATCAGTGCTTTTACTAAACATTCTGATGATTACATGTGAACTTGTTGGTATTCTTGGGAATCAGATAGTCCAGATCACATCCTTTGTTGTATCAGGAAACTTGTTAGGTGAAGTACCACCTTGTATGTTTTCAAAAGTAGTGTGGTCTTGGCTGAGCAATTAGGAAATTTATTGATTGCATTGTATTGCCTTCCTATTTTATCAGATGGTTTATAATAGACTAGGATGCTGGTGATTTTTGTTTAACCTTAATGGAAGAAGGGCCTGAGAATTCTGGTGATGTTGATTCCAGTTCCCCCTCAGACAGACCTAGCTACACTCAGAACAGAATGGTTAGACATTTATTAAATATGGAGGTTTGTTCTTCCACATTTCACTTTGGATTAATTTTACCCAGGCTTTTTCTGCTAAAATTTGCTTTTTTTGGCATGAGTTTCTAAACCTAACGTATAGTGTACCAGAGTAGAATTGTGTAGCCTAAACTAATGAAGAAAGGGAAGTATGGTCCTTCTTAAAATTATTGAATTTCTTTTGTCTCTCTCTTTTCTGGTGCTAAAATTTCCTTCTTTATTGCTTTGTGAGAGATTTAATGTACACATCTTTGTGATAGATGTTTCTTGGAGCAAAGTGTGATTTGCACATCCTTCATTTGATGCTAACAGGAGAAAGAGAAGTAGCAAAATTCTGATATTTGACTGGAATCTGCTGAATGTTGCTGCTGTTGCAATGAGATACCTTTGGTCTTTAGAGGGATAGGAATTGTTCTGATTAACAGTTTTGGGGGAAAGGGCAGCCTGTTATTTGTCAAATTAGAAATTAAAAAGTAAAAAATAAAATGAAACTTTGTTTTAAAACTGAAATTCTATTCAGAAGTTATGCCCTAAATAGTTTCTGAGGTAAAATGGTTTTTCCAGTAGTCATGTATGGATGTGAGAGTTGGGCTATAAAGAAAGCTGAGCGCCAAAGAATTGATGCTTTTGAACTGTGGTGTTGGAGAAGACTTTTGAGAGTCCCTTGGACTGCAAGGAGATCCAACCAGTCCATCCTAAAGGAGATCAGTCCTGGGTGTTTATTGTTAGGACTGATGTTGAAGCTGAAACTCCAATACTTTGGTCACCTGATGCCAAGAGCTGACTCATTTGAAAAGACCCTGATGCTGGGAAAGATTGAAGGCAGGAGGAGAAGGGGATGACAGAGGATGAGATGGTTGGATGGCATCACCAACTCAATGGACATGGGTTTGGGTGGACTCTGGGTGTTGGTGATGGACAGGGAAGCCTGGTGTGCTGTGGTTCATGGGGTTGCAAAGAGTCAGATGCGGCTGTGTGACTGAACTGAACTGAACTGAGGTAAAATGTCCAGGCTTGTTTAAGGGTGGGAACAATTCTTAAAATGGTAAATCAAATCCTGTCCCTTCTAGCTTTTGGCTCACTTTTATTATTGCTTAGTTGTTGATACGTTATATTCTTAAAGATTCAAATGTGTATTCAGTCCATGCTTTGTCTTATGCAAGTAATACTGATGGAGCATCTGCTGTGTATCTAGCACTCTGCTAAGTAATTTGTATGTATGATCACTTATAAACCAGGTTGGTGTTACTCATTAGTCTTCTGGTGATTTTACTCTTAACCTGTTCTTTCCTCTTACCTATATCCTCATTCAGTTGAGGTTCCTGACAGATAGGACCCAAGCTCTTAACAACCATTTGCATTGAATATACCAGGCTCTCTCTGGCCAGAACTCTCTTGTAAACTGTGCTTTGGTCTCCTGTTGTGGTAAGCTGTGCTATACAAGATAGAAACTTCAGAAATGTCTCCTTTTCCCTTCTCCAAGATGCAGAGCAAGCACTAAAGAACTCTTCATACTTCCTTTTTCTGTCTTCCCAGGTCTGTTCAGCTTCTTAGGGTGAGAGCGCCTCCCAAGTTGGAGACAGCTTTTTCTTTCCAGATGGCTAGCTCTGTCTTTCTGTGGCCAAACACTTAGAGCAGCAAGATACATAGTTTCTAGACTGTTTGTCACCCTGAATTTATCTTCTGGGTATATCTCAGTTTATGCTTTGTCAGACATGGCAGCCTGAAACATTCCAGATGTCTTTCCATGATTAGTTCAGAATGGATTCTTTTCGTCTTTGTGCTGGCAGTGGATCTTCCCAACCCAAAGATTGAACCCAGGTCTCCTGCATTGCAAGCAGGTTCTTATTGTCTGAGCCACGAGGAAAGCCCTTAATCTGGTGTATGTGCTCACACGTGTGCGTGCGTGTGTGCGTATGGTCCTTGTTGCTGCTCACAGGCTTTCTCTAGGTGCGGTCAGCAGGGGCTGCTCTTACGTGTGGGCTTCTTACCACAGTGGCTTCTCTAGTTGCGGAGCATGGGGCTCATGGGCTTAGTTGCTGCACGGCATGTGGGATCCTTCTGGACCAGGAATAGAACGTGTGTCCCCTGCATTGGCAGGGGGATTCTTTACCACTGAGCCACCAGGGAATCCTGTGGTTACTGTATATTGAATGCAATCTAAAAATACATTAGTATGCAGTTTTTCATGGTATAGTAACTCACTGGACTTATGATTTATTTTTTTTATTTTAAATTTATGTTTTAATTGAAGGATAACTGCTTTACAGAATTGTGTTAGTTTCTGCCTAACATCAACTTGAATCAGCCATAGGTATACATATGTCCCGTCCCTTCCACCTGCCTCCCCACCCCACCCCTCTAGGTTGTTACAGAGCCCCACTTTGAGTTCCCTGAGTCATACAGCAAATTCCACTGGCTGTCTATTTTACATGTGGTAACGAAAGTTTCCATGTTGCTGTCTCTGTACATCCCATCCTCTCCTTCCTCCCCGCACCCCGTGTCCATAAGTCTGTTCTCTATGTCTGCGTCTCCATTGCCGCCCTGCAAATAATTTCATCAGTACCACCGTTCTGGATTCCATGTATATGCGTTAATATACAATATTTATTTTTCTCTTTCTGACTTAATTCACTCTGTATAATAGGCTCTAGGTTCATTGACCTCATTAGAACTGACTCAAATGTGTTCCTTTTTATGGCTGAGTAATATTCTATTGTACATATGTACCACAGCCTCTTTATCCATTCATCTGTCTTTGGGCATCTAGGTTGCTTCCATGTTTTTTGTAGATAGTGCTGCAGTGAACATTGGGGTACACGTTTCTTTTTTAGTTTTGGCTTCCTCAGGGTGTATGCCTTAGTAGGATTGCTGGGTCCATATGGTAGTTTTATTCCTAATTTTCTAAGGAATCTCCACACTGTTCTCCATAGTGGCTGTATCTTTCCCACCAACAGTGCAAGAGGGTTCCCATTTCTCCACATCCTCTCCAGCATTTATTGTTTGTAGATTTTTTGATGTTGGCCATTCTGACTGGTGTGAGGTGATATCTCATTGTAGTTTTGATTTGCATTTCTCTAGTAATGAGTAATGTTGAGCATCTTTTCAGGTGTTTATTAGCCATCTGTATGTCTTCTTTGGAGAAATGTCTGCTTGGGTCTTTTTCCTACTTTTTGATTGGGTTGTTTGGTTTTCTGATATGAGTTGTATGAGTTGCTTATATATTTTGTAAATCCTTTGTCAGTTCTTTCATTTACTATTATTTTCTCCTATTCTGAAGGTTGTCTTTTTACCTTGTTTATAGTTTCCTTTGCTGTGCAAAAGCTTTTAAGTTTAATTAGGCCCCACTTATTTATTTTTGTTTTGATTTCCATTACTCCAGTAGGTCGATCATAGAGGTTCTTGCTGTTATTTATGTCATAGAGTCTGAACTTAGGATTTATTAAAAAGACATGCACATTTTCTACATGAACACAGTTACATTAAATATAATTAGTTTATTTAGTCTGTAAGTAGATTTTTGCAATTAACTGATTGCGAGAACATTCTTTTGTTGAAAGTGTTTTTATTGAGCACTTACTTTGCACCTCAGGGCTTCATGGTATCTGGTTTGTAGGAGACATTTATCAAATGCTTGTGGGACACATAAATAAATCACTGATAGCCGAATGGGAAGATTAATGAAAAGGAATACTCTGAAGAACCAAATCATTCTGAAATGGTTTGTTGTAGATACTGCCAGTATAGCTAGCAAAACTAGAATCTCACCTACAACTCTTTCCTTCAAAAATTGTGTTTCTTTTCCTAAAATTATTAGTCAAGAGGATAATGAACAGTATCTAGAATGCTGGGAGTCATTTAAGGAATGTTAGAACCATTAATAAAGCCAAATGAGACGCCTCGACCTAGGTGATCTCTTTTAAAGTAGATCCCTAAATTGCCCTCATTGTCTGTGGCTTCAGTAATGGTTTGCATCTTTTGTTGACCTTATTTTCCTGTCGGGTTTCAGAGTTCATAGCTAATGGAGAGGAGAAATTTTGTGGCTATTTTACTGTCATAGTGGGCTAATCCTGTGTACCATTGTTTTTCCACAGGAATGAAATTATGATGAGAAATCTTGTAAGGTGATATACCTGGTCACCTTATTTTCACCCTTTGCCACATTTTTCAGATCATCAAATTATGATTTCCCACTTGACACACACACACTTACTTGATAGGTTTTTTTGTGTTTTTTTTTTAACATGGTTTCTTTATGTGCTTCATTTACAGGGGAAGCTTGCTCCATTTTCCGAGTACTCAAGACGATGAGGAGAAGGGAAAGTTCGAAGGTGACCAAGGGACCAGGCAGAGTCAACAGCCCACGAAGCCCAGTAGTCCTGTCAAAGAGCCTGCTGCTCCTACCTCCCAGCAGATGGCCACACAGGAGCCATCCAGTCCTCAAGGGGAAGCAATGGAGATAGATAGGCCAGAAGGCCAGAAAGGAGAGTGGAGTACCAGTCAGGAGAAACCTAGTAAGGCCTTGATTGAAAGGCCGAGCCAAAATAACGTAGGGATCCAGACCATAGAACATTCCTTGTGGGTCCCAGAAACTGTTTCAGCAGCAACTCAGACTGTACAGAATGTGTGTGAACAAGGGACCAGTACAGTGGACCAGAACTCTGGAAGACGAGATGCCACAGTTCAGACTGAGAAGGGGACTGGGGAGAGAGCAGCCAGTGCTCCTGGGGATGATACAGAGTCGCTCCATAGCCAGGTGAGAGAGCACATAGGGTACCTCAGGGGCCCTGTTTTCACCTTTCTGGATTCCCAGAGGATTTAAGTTGTGCTGCTTCCACTTAACAATAATTCTTGACTGTTTTATACAGACCAGTGGTTAAAAGACAAAAACAGTTTATCCAGGATAAGAGACAGGGTGGTGGAAATTCTGAATAGCTATAGCCAAAGGCTATTTCTACAGTCTTTGGTGCTAGAGTTTGTCCAGTAGGTCTTCACTGGATGAGAAAGCCAGGAGTACAGTTTGGGTCCTGTGGTACTTCTCTGCATTCAATCTTCTGCTGCCATTTTTTTATTCTCCTTTATAACCATCAGAGCCAATTGCTTCTCCCCCAAGTTGATTTCACTATGGTTCCCAGAAGGAGTAGAAGTGTGAAGGATAGTGTATCACAGCATTGGAAACAGCAGTAACAGGGAGAGTTCCCAGGTAACCAGGGACTGCAGAAAGAGGCTGAGAGTAGATACAGTGGGAAAAAAAAAGTTTTGGGGCTGATGAATGTGAGGCTGGAAGACCAGGTTTTTAGAAATAGAGTAGGGATGTGTAGGAACTAGTGAAAATTGAGGGGGTAAATGTACATGCTAACAAGAGGAAGTTCATAAAATTTCATTAGTAACCGTGGTTAAATTGCCTTTTCAGTAAAGCATCATCACTTGAAATCTGCCTAGGAAAGCTTTACTAGTGATGTACCTCTCATTTGAATGGTCCAGGTTGTTTGTTTTATAAAAATAATATAGTTCCTATTTATTGAACACCTACAGTATATCAGCACTGTGCTCAAGACAACCCATGAGGTTGGTATTGTTATTCCCATTTCACAGGTAAAGAAACCAAGCTGAAGAGAGGTTAAGTAACTTGCCCAAGATTTTGCCATCAGTAGGTGGCAGAACTGGAATTTGAACTCAGCATATCTGACTTCAGAATCGGTATTCTTTTCATTATGCTATGTTGCTTTTCTATTTTTTAATCATAGCTTGTGTAGTCTTGTTCTGTTTATCCGTGCCTCTCCAAAAATTCTGTTTATATTAGCCTTTTATACTAACACTGTCTGAGACCTAGGACCTTATCAATTCATACAGATTCAAAATAACATAGCCTTTTGGATATAGGAGCTGTAGCACATCAGACCCTATTTTGCAGCTGTTTATTTTACTCTTAAAGTGCTTGTATTCTGCCACATAATAATTTGGTTTCTCTGCCTTTATAACAAGGGTTAAAACTTGTATCTTAAAGACAGCAGTCACATGAATGCCACTAGATTGTGTCTTGCTTTACTCCCTCATATTCTCCCTCTGTCAACTAGGGAAATAATTCCTGCTCCTGTGTCGTGACGATGAGGAGCCAGAATGTTAGTTAAGGCCCAGGCTTTGGAGTCAGACGTCATCTAGATGTCTTGAAAGTTGAATGAGATGAAGTTTGCAAAGCCCTTAGTGCTGGGTGTGACACACAGTAAATGCTCAGTATATACTGGCTGCTGTTGCGACCTATTGATTATTGTTTTAAATGCCACTACTGCAGCTGTTAGCAACACAACCATCACTTACGCTGTACTACTGCTATGTCATGCAGAGTGAAACAGCACATTTAAAAGCTAGTTCCTCCTGCCAAGGAAAGAAAAGTGCTCAAAAGAGTAAATAGTGAGTTTATAGTAAACAGTGAGTAAATACAGAGTTTCAGTTGGGAAAGATAAAAAGAGTTATAGAGAAATGAATACAGTGATGTTTATGAAAGTGTGACTGTACATAATGCTACAGACTGTCTATTTAAAAGTGGTTAAAGTCAGTAATTTTTATGTTAAGTATATTTTACCACAATAAAAAATATATAAATGATGGGTACTGTAACAGAAATTGGGATTGGTATGCCATCTTTTGAAGAGTGATTAGAAAATGATAAGGCTCTATGGACATCTTCTGAATGTTGGTGCTTTTTTATCTTCTGCAGTCTGGGTAGGACTCAGGTCAGGCTCAGAGAAAAAGCACAGGCAGCCTACCTTTGACATTCCTTAAATTTCCATTTGTGTGTCAGGTGGGCCTGGAGCCAGGTTTTCTGTGAAGTGAAAATGTGGCTTTATTTTCATTTTATCTTCCCTTAATTATAACAAGATCCTCAAGTTACGTATCTTTACAGAAACCTCCTTTCAGAATACTATTTGAAGAGAGTAAGCCTAACTTTGTTTTTATCTGCCTTCTTTTCCCTTCTCTTTCTTACTCTATCAGAGATGTTTATTTAGGTATTTCTCTTGATGTGATCATTTACCTGGCTGTTGTAATGGAAGACTACAGGGAGGCTTTTGGCTGCATTTTAAGGATATACGTAAAGCACACCAAAAGCTTTTAGACTTCTATGATTGAGGATCTGATCACCGTGTGTGCAGCTAGCAGGTCCAGGCTGCTGTGGTTCTTAGGCAGGGGCACCCTGGTAACTGGTGTGTGACAGACCAGTACCTTGACCATTCATTAACCAGAGTTGTTTGTATAGACAGAATTATTTTAAGGAATTGGTTGAATAAGTTTCCATGCACTTTATTTGTATTTATTCACATAATTTTCATAGATATTTCACCCTAACATGAAGTTGGACTGGGAATTCTTCAGGTAAATTACTTTAGGTAAAATATTGCCACACTGTAATGAAAAGTCAGGCTCACCATTATTGCGGTGGCACATATAACTCTTCTGAAAGACGCTTGACACTGTCACTGACCTTGACACTGATTGCAGAAAGTAGTATCTGTCTACTGTAGGGGAAATCAGGTGGGAGAAAAAAGCATGCGTTTCCTTTCACAGTTATAGAGCTGTGGGGCAGAAGGGATGGGGTTGTGGATGTGGATAAATATGATACAGATGTTATGAGAAAACATGTATGTAATAGTTGTCATAAAAATGTAGGGTCTCATTTAAACTATGTAACTGACTATTCTTTATGATACAACTAGATACAGAATCCTAATTTGCTAATGTCCTCTATTTCTGGACACTAGCTCAACTCTTTAGTTACAGTCTATTATTTGAAATACATTAAATATTTCATATTTAATTCTGGGAGAAATCAATGTGTCTTGCTTCAGGAATAAATATACCATAGTTTTCACTTACGAATGCAAGAAAAACAGACTGCACTGAGATTTTCAGATCTTATTCTGTTTTATATAAAGTTCTAAAGAATGCCTTCCTTTTATCTGAAGACCTCTTGCAAGTGTAAATTTTATGCTGATTGATAAGTCAGCAGCAGAATCAGAAGAATTATAATCTCTAATGTGCTTTTAGGGGATCATCATTTCACTTAAAAATCCTAGATATAAGTGCTAGATGTTATGATTTTGATTTAGACTGAAATAGGTTTTTAGGTGAAACTGATAAAAACTCCTCTCACTAGACAGCTGGCCCATCTCTAGTGTTACCCATAAGTGAATAGAAACAGAGCAGCTGGAAAATTCCATCACTCAAGATTCATGGAACCTCTGAACAGTGCTCATCGTGAAGAAGTTGACTTGTGAGTCTGCCAGTTTGCAGGGAGACTCATGCCTGTGCTCTCTGTTTTCTGTCATAGGGAGAGGAAGAGTTTGATATGCCTCAGCCCCCGCACGGCCACGTCTTGCATCGCCACATGAGAACGATTCGTGAGGTCCGCACGCTTGTCACTCGTGTTATCACAGATGTGTATTATGTGGACGGGACAGAAGTAGAAAGAAAAGTAACTGAGGTAATACATACTTGGGTCTATGTGGCAGATTTCTTTCCGTAGAAAAATTACCCTGGTTTTCCGCCTCCATCTCTCTTTCCTATGCAGCTAGCTGCTAACGCTTTGTTTTCCTTCCTCCTTCTGTGAGAAAGATTTAAGAACTGGGTTAGAGTTCTGTTTTTCCCAACCATGGGTTTGCTGTCTGACCTTTGGTCAGTTATTTAACCAGTCCCAGAACAGTGGTGAGTCTGTCAGGTATAAAGATTTTATGTGTTATTTTTAATCCTTGGAAACTAATGAAGTCTAGAATCTCCAGCTTAGCAGCATGTATTTTCTCATTGTTTCTTACTGTTTTCTCACATGTTATCATTTTTTACTCATTGATCTTGGTCTCCATCCATGTGTGGTTATGAGCCTATAGTAGGAAGTGTACCTTTATTTTTTAGTAGGATTCACTATGAACTCATTCCCAGTGTCAGTGGAATATTGATGTCTATTGACTGTTACAGTGGACAGTGTTGTATGCTACTTTGTTTAGATCTAACAGTGGCTGCTGCTGCTAAGTCACTTCAGTCGTGTCCGACTCTGTGCGACCCCAGAGACGGCAGCCCACCAGGCTCCCCAGTCCCTGGGATTCTCCAGGCAAGAACACTGGAGTGGGTTGCCATTTCCTTCTCCAATGCATGAAAGTGAAAAGTCTAAGTGAAGTCGCTCAGTCGTGTCGACTCTTAGCGACCCCATGGACTGCAGCCCCCTAGGCTCCTTCGTCCATGGGATTTTCCAGGCAAGAGTGCTGGAGTGGGGTGCCATTGCCTTCTCCAACAGTGGCTGAGGTTAGATTTTCTAGAATTCAAGATCTGGCACTTTTTTCCTTGGTACATATGTTGATATCCGGTACATATGTTAATGTTCTTATTTAATCACTTACTTATGTCTGACTCTTGTGCAACCCCATGGACTGTAGCCCGCCAGGCTCCTCTGTCCATGAAATTTCCCAGGCAAGAACATTGGAGTGGGTTGAAATTTCCTTCCCCAGGGGGTCTTCTTGATCCAGGGATCGAAACCATCTGCATTGGCAGGTGGATTTTTTTTACCACTAAGCTACCAGGGAAGCCCACATATGTTAATATCTTGGTGCATACGCTGATAAAATATTATGTTTTACGTTTTCAGTGTTCATTTATGTGATGCACGGGGCCTTTGTTGCTGCTCGTGGGCTTTCTCAGGTTGTGGCATGTGGAGGCTTCTCTTAGATGTGGCGGTTTCTCTTACTGCAGAGCATGGGCCCTAGGGCATGCGGGCTTCAGCAGTTGCAGCTTAGGGCTCTACAGTGCGGTCTCAGTTGTGGCTTGCAGGCTTTGTTGCTCTGTAGCATGTGGGATCCTCCAGGATCAGGGTTGGAACCCGGGTCCCCTGCACTGGCAGGTGGATTCTTAACCCCTGGAACACTGGGGAAGTTCCTGCAGGAACCATTTTACTAATTGACAAGAGACATAGCTATTTTATTCCTTAGTCAAGCACTTTATTAATTCTGGCAGCTAGCCATATAGGAGATTGCGCTCTGGGAGAATTAAACTGGTAAATAGTTTAAGTGGAACATATTATTGCTGCTGTTCATTAATGGGCCATTATGGCCCTCATGTTAGAAAGTATTTAATTTTAGTTTGAGAAATTGTCTTATATTCTTTATTATACACCAGATGACAGAAATATTTCTTTTAAAATGCTGGTTTACCTTCAATTTTTTAAAAATTTATTTTAAATGAAACAAAGATGAATATTTTTAATGATAAAAGGTACAATTTCACAAAGAAGATAGACATCATAAACCATTAGACACTTCTAATAAGAAAGAAAGATACATAAAGCAAATATCAGAAGAAATATAAGGGAAAAGAAAAAAATACATAATCATAGACATATGCAGAAAAAATAAGAGCATCTTTGATGTCAGTAATTTAAATATAATTTATATTAAGCGTATCCTACAGAAATATATTTAAAATTTTGTATCTCATGCATTGTTAGTTAGATGTCCATAGGACATTTAGAAAAATTGACAAGAAAATAAACATTACTAAATTTCAGAAAGTAGAATTCTTTTTTGTGTGTGTGATTCACTTATACACACTTGTTATTTTTGAAATTATTTTCCGTTATAGGTTATTGCAGGATATTGACTAGGTTCCCTGTGCTATACAGTAAACCTTTGTTGCTTGTTGTATATCTGTTTTTTTAAATTAGAAATCTAGCATTCTAAATCAAACAAGTGGGATCAAAATGTCATAAAGTTTTTAGTTAGGCAAAAATTCATACGTTTTATAAAATATATATGTTACATATATGTATACAAAGGCTTTTCTGCTGTGCTTGATAAAGGCTTGAGAGAACATCAAAAAAAGGAGATGGAGAAATTGGAAAACATAAACTGAATGAAATAAGAGCACTAAATATGAAACAGAAAAAGTGAAACTAGATAAAAGATCCTCATATAGTCCAGTCATTTTTAAATGTGGCTGCCCATTAGAAACATATCTGGACCTCTGGCAAAAAAAAAAAAAAAGCAATACCTGGATATTTGTAGTTTTCAAAATAGTTCAAGGTAATTCTGATATGCATATGGATCTTAAAAAGTGATTACAGGTTTTTCTATTAAATGGTAGTTTAGGTGATACAGAATTACATAATTTTTCTGTTGACCAATCATGATACAGTGGTATTAGATGAGTAATAGTTACATAATCACAATAGTAAAAGATGCTTATCATTTCTCATAATCAAAAGATAATTATAAAAAATCAAATATAATTACAGTTGAAAGCCATAATGGGAACATGGCTGCTGCTAAGTCGCTTCAGTCGTGTCCGACTCTGCGACCCCAGAGACGGCAGCTCACCAGGCTCCCCTGTCCCTGAGATTCTCCAGGCAAGAACACTGGAGTGGGTTGTCATTTCCTTCTCCAATGCAGGAAAGTGAAAAGTGAGAGTGAAGTCGCTCAGTCGTGTCTGACTCTTCGTGACCCCATGGACCATGCAGCCTACCAGGCTCCTCTGTCCATGGGATTTTCCAGGCAAGAGTAATGGAGTGGGTTGTCATTGCCTTCTCCAATGGGAACATGATTAACTGTAAATATAAAATAATTACATACAGTTTGGGAGGGAGGTCTAGCAGAGTGATGTGGTAAGTAAGTGGAAATGCATACAGGCACATGTTTTCATCTGCTCAGCCAGTCTGTGTCTTTGGTTGTTGCATTTAATCCATTTACAATTAAGGTAATTATCAATATGTATGATCCTATTACCATTTTCTTAATTGTTTGGGGTTTATTTTCTGTAGGTCTTTTCCTTCTTTTGTGTTTCTTGCCTAGAGAAATTCCTTTAGCATTTGTTATAAAGCTGGTTTGGTGGTGCTGGATTTTCTTAACTTTGCTTGTCTGGAAAGCTTTTGATTTCTCCATCAAATCTGAAAGAGAGTCTTGCTGGGTGGAGTCTTCTTAGTTGTAGGTTTTTCCCCTTCATCACTTTAACTATATATCATGCCTTTCCCTTCTGGCTTGTAGAGTTTCTGTTGAGAAACCAGCTGATAGCCTGGTGGGAGTTCCCTTGTATGTTGTCGTTTTTCTATTGTTGCTTTTAATGTTTATCTCTGTCTTTAATTTTTGTCAGTTTGATTACTGTGTGTCTCAGTGTGTTCCTCCTTGGGTTTATCCTGCCTGGGACTCTGTGCTTCTTGGGCTTGGTTTGTTTGTTTCCTTTCCCATGTTTGGGAAGTTTTCAGCTATTATTTCTTCAAATATTTTCTTCTGGTCCTTTCTCTCTCTTCTCCTTCTGGGATCTGTATAATGCGAATATTGGTGCATTTAATGTTGTCCCAGAGGTCTCTTAGGCTATCTTCATTTCTTTTCGTTCCTTTTTCTATATTCTATTCTGTGGCAGTGATTCCAACCTTTCTGTCCTCCAGATCATTTATCTGTTCTTCTGCCTTAGTTATTCTGCTGTTGATTCCTTCTGGTGTATTATTCATCTGTTTGTTTTTTCTTTAGTTTTTCTAGGTCTTTAAGCTTCCCTGGTGGCTCAGATGGTAAAGCGTCTCTGTCTACAATGTGGGAGACCCAGGTTCGATCCCTGGGTCAGGAAGATCCCCTGGAGAAGGAAATGGCAACCCACTCCAGTACTCTTGCCTGGAACATTCCATGGACGGAGGAGCCTGGTGGGCTGCAGTCCGTGGGGTCGCAAAGAGTTGGACACGACTGAGCGACTTCACTTTGTTTCTTTCTAGGTCTTTGGTAAATGTTTCTTGCATCTCTTCAAGCTTTGCCTCCATTCTTTTTCTGCGATCCTGAATCATATTCACTATCATTATTCTGAGTTCTTTTTCTGGAGCATTGCCTATCTCCACTTCATTTATTTGTTTTTCTGGGGTTTTATCTTGTCCCTTCATCTGGGACATAACTTTCTGCTTTTTCATGCTGATTAACTTTCTGTAATGTAGTTTCGTTTTACTCACTGTGTGATTGTGGTTATTCTTGCCTTTCTGTCTGTCCTCTGATGGAGGAGGCTAAGAGGCTTGTGTAAGCTTCCTGATGGGAGGGACTGGTGATGGGAACACTTGGGTCTTGCTCTGGTGGGCAGTGCCTTGCTCAGTAAAGCTTTAATCCAGTTATCTGCTGATGGGTGGGGTTGAGTCCTTGATAGGTGTTTGGCCTGAGGTGACCCAGCCTTGGGCTCTATGGTAGTAGGATTAATGGCGACCTCCAAGAGGGTTTATACCAAAGGGGACCTTCCCAGACAGCTGCTGCCAGTCTCCCCTGTCCCTGTGGTGAGCCCCTGCTGACCCACACCTCCACAGGAGACCCTACCACACTAACAGGTAGCTTTGGTTCAGTTTCCTGTGGGCTCACTGCTCCTTTGCTCTGAGCCTTGATGCACAGAAGGGTTGGTTTGTGCTCTCTAAGGCTGGAGTGTCTGTTTCCTCCAGTCCTGTGGAAGTCTTTATAATCAAGTGCCGCTGGCCTTCAAGGTCAGATTCCCAGGGGATTCCCAGTCCCTTTGTTGGATCCCCAGGCTGGGAAGCCTGACATGGGGTTCAGAAATTTCACAACAGTGGGAGAACTTCTCTGGTATTACCATTCTGCAGTCTGTGGGTCACCTACCCGGTGGGTATGAGGTTTGATTTTTTAGTGAGTGTGCCCCTCCTACCGTCTCTCTGCGGCTTCTTCGTTGTCTTTGGGCATGGGGTATCTCTTTCTGGTGGTTTCCAGTGTCCTCCTGCCTGTGGTTATTCAACAGCTAGTTGTGGTTTTGGTGCTCTCGCAGGGGATGAGTGCATGTTCCTCTACTCCGCCATCTTGGACTGGAGCACTACCTTCAATTCTATGTTTACAAAATTTTTTTCAATGTTATTACCATTTTGGAGAAATTACGAACTTAGCAGCTTTACAGAAAAACAGTTTGCTTTCATGACAAGGTTTTGTAGCTGTTGTAGTCTACTCTGAAGTCTGTGCCAGGTGCTGTTTTAAGTGTTACACATATTCATTATTTCATTTATGAGGCTTTTTAAAGTGTATATCTGGAAACAGTAGGCCTGTTAGATATTCTGAGAGGGAAAAAAATTCCATGGTCGTAAATATTAAGTTTGAGAAAACACCAAGAAATGTAACCATCGCTTCGCCCATTGTGGGAATTCACAATGCATATTACATTAAAGACCTTAAGAAGTCTTACAGTAAAGATACTTATTTTATTGTGTAACCTAGAACTTCCCAAACTTATTTGACCATTGAACACTTTTTACAGTAGTGTTTGTTATATCCCTGTGTTACATAGTTTGGGAAACACTGCTGTAATTAAATAAAATAATAATAGCAGCTAACATTTATTGCAGTTGGTGATGGACAGGGAGGCCTGGTATGCTGCAGTCCATGGGGTCACAAAGAATTGGACATGACTGAGCGACTGAACTAACTGAACTGAACATTTATTGGTCACTGGCTATATGCCTGGCACTATTCTAAGGACTTTTAAGTGATTTAACTTAATTTAATTCTCACAACTACGGTATGGAGTAGATATTATTCTCATTTTACATTCAAGAAACTGAGGCATAGCAAGTTAAACTCACTTGCTTAATGCTATATAGCTAATGAACAGAGGAAGTGGCATTTATTCCCGGCAGTCTGATTCCAGAGCCTGCCTTCCTGACTGCTGCAGTGTGCAGTCTCGTAAGAGTGAAAGGGACGTGTGTCAAAAGGAAGGTCTGTGTAGGAGTTGAGAAGAGGAAGAAACTCGTTTGAAGGGAATTTTGACAAATCCTTTGGGTAAGGGCCAGAAAGTAATTTAGTTCAACATTGAAGGTTTTAGATATTGAGAGATTCAGGGAAAAGGACATTCCATTTAAAAAGAAGCCTTGGCGGGCAAAGGCACAGAGGCAGAAAGTAAAGAGAACACAGGTGGGAATAGTCCAGTTGTTAGCCAGGCTAAAGATGTGAAAGTGGACAGGTCGAGGTCTGAGGATTCTGGGAACTTTCCCTCATCTCTTGTAGCCTTTGATTATCATCTTTTATTCATTTATTTACCAGCAACTTCTCTGTTGCTGTGTTCCTAGCACTACTATGAAGATGAAAAGACAGGGTCCCTATTCTCTTAGGAGCTTACACTTGGCGTGCAAGCAATCCAGAACTGTGGTCGCTGCAGTAGAGAGGTGGGAAAGCTGTGTTAGAAGGAGGGCGTAGAGCTTGTGAGTGGACCTGAAGGCGGCTGAGAGGCCTCACAGCAGATGTGTGCTCAGGAGTGGGGCAGAGAAGGGGCAGGGGCGGAGGACGCTGCAGGCAGAGTGAAGACGTTTGCCCGTGTTGTAGACTCCGTGGCGTGCTTAATGAGTATTCAGGATGCAGCGAGAACGAAAGGGTGGGGACTGAGGAGAGAGGATGCTCTTGAGGTTGCTCAGGGCCCAGAGCATGAGGCTTTGTATACCACGGTTGTATACCAGAGTTTCGATTTTTATCTTTGATTTTTTCTTTTTAGATTTTTATCTTTTATGTGATGGAGAGCCTTTAAAGAATTTGAGGAAAAGGAATGACATACTCAGATTTGCATACTGGGAAGGTCTGATTGGAGCAGTGTAACAGCTGATTGGAACAGGAGAGGTTAGAGGCAAAGTTCAGACCAGAGGCAGCGAGTGTTGAATTTGGGCAGTAGCAGCAGGGATTGAGAGGAGTGAAGCAGATGTAAAATACATAAAGAACATACAGAAGGTGAAATTGATGGGCTGCTGAATTCCTGACCGCAGGGATTATGGCAGAGGGAGGGACCATATATGATGCCTGGGCTTTCTGCTAGGGCAGATAGATGTGTGCTCAGTTGCTCAGTCATGTCCTACTCTTTGCAACCGTTTGGACTGTAGCCCACCAGGCTCCTCTGTCCGTGGGATTTTATTGGCAAGAATACAGGAGTGGGTTGCCATTTCCGCTTCCAGGAATCTGCCTGACCAGGGATCGAACCCACGTCTCCTCTGTCTCCTGCATTGTAGGCAGATTCTTTACCCACTGAACCATTAGGGAAGCCAGATAGATGGTGGTACCATTTAATGCTACTGCTACTGCTAAGTCACTTCAGTCGTGTCCGACTCTGTGACCCCGTAGACGACAGCCCACCAGGCTCCCCTGTCTGTAGGATTCTCGAGGCAAGAACACTGGAGTGGGTTGCCATTTGCTTCTCCAATGCATGAAAGTGAAGTTGCTCAGTCGTGTCCAACCCTCAGCAACCCCATGGACCGCAGCTTTCCAGGCTCACTGTCCATGGGATTTTCCAGGCAAGAGCACTGGAGTAGGGTGCCATTGCCTTCTCCCGGTACCATTTACTGGGAGAATATAAATAGGACACAGGTTTATGAGAGAAGATCCTTCCTTCAGTAAATATTTATTTAAAGCCACTTTTGTGGCAGGCACTGTGCTATTTGGAGGATAAATCCAGAGAAGATGGTTGCTACTCTGTCTTACTGTGGCCTCTGTATCTAGGAAGAAGGACACACAGGAAAAAGAATAAGCAAATACATTAAAAAGATCTTAACAGGCCAGCTTGGAGCCTGGACCCAAGTCATTATAAGAACAAGGCCTGAACTTCTAAATGTAAGGTCGGACCCCGAGGGGGCCATGATGGGCCGCCCTTTCTCTCCCCAGCCGGGGGCCGGGGGGGCGGGGTCTCTAACGGAAGGAGCCTCCCAGATCCCGGGGACCAATGACAGCACACTTTGCCAGCTAAAGCCGCCCCACCCCAGCCACGTAGAAGGACCTGTCAGCCCGCGACCTATCCGAACCCCCGTCCATCTAGCCTGACCATTCCTCCAGCGAGCGTATAAAAGCCACCCACAACACGGTCCGGGCGCGGACTTCCTCGACCTGCCTCGTTCGGGTCCGGGAACCCCACCCGGGAGCGCTTCGCCATTAAAAAGCCCGTTAGACACTCTTTTCGGGGTCCTGGTCGTCTTTACCTAACACTAAACAGTTGCAAAGGCAGGTGTAGGTTGCTGCTGCTCTTTGGGCCTCCTTTCCAACTGAGAAGCCACCTGCAGTCCCAGCCCACTGGACTGGTCTTGCCCCTGCTTGCTTGCTATGTTCACAAGGAGTTGACTTAAGTTCTGGGCTCCCAACACATGCTTTAGTTCAGTGACCTTGGCAGATGATGCTGATTCAGATCTGGCTAGAGTAGGAGATAAATGAAAGGAGATGGTGAGTGGAGAGGGGTGAGATTTCTGGAGATGGTGCAGGTTCTGGTAATAACGCTGGTGAATGAAGATGCTGGGGTAGAGGAGAGGAAAAGGTTGATGGTGTGATTAGATCGGGAAAGCTTGTTGCTGGATGGGTCATCTGTTGGTTGTTAGCCTCAAAAATGATCATGAAAATAGGGGGAGACGGGGAGGCTGTGAACCAGGTGTAAGGTGTTCATGCATGAGAGGGATTGGGAGGGTGTGGCTGAGGTAAGGAGAGAGTTTAACAGAACGACAGATAATGGTTTGTTTGGTAGGAGCAAGAAGTAGGGAGATGGAAATGATCTGTTAATGGCAATGGGGAGCAAGGAGGCCTCTCCAAATTCTTTTTTTCTTTTAAATATTTATTTCTATTTATCTGTTTAGCTGTGCTGAGTCTTAGTTGCTGCACGCAGGATCTTTAGCTGTGGCATGTGAACTCTTAGCTGCGGCGTGTGGGATCTAGTTCCCCAATCGGGTTGAGGTTTGGTTAAGGAAAATCAGCCCCTGCTAAAGAGAGCTGCAAGGGATGTGAGAGGCACTGGGGACGTCCAGGATTCATTGAAGGCAAGGAAATGGAGAGGGGTTTGAGTTTTAGAGGGGTTAAGATACACGTGTCCCTGGTATATCCAAGGGTAAGAGTTCAGTAGGCATTTGTATCTGAGAGCTTAGAGCCGAGTCATCATTGTGTTGTTGGTAGACAGGTCAGAATAAGTCATGTAAGACTGGCCAAGGAAAACACGAAGAGTGAGGAGAGAAGTGAGAACAGACTCCTGGGAAATACTAATTTAAAATGAATAGGCTGAGGAAGAGGAGCCAAAAACAAATATAAGTCGAGCTAGCTAAACAGGTAGAATGAAAAGAAGAAAGAGTGACTTTATAGATTTTAGAGAAGAGATTTTCAAGAAAGGAGTAGTCAAACATCATCATTTAATCAGTAGTAGTGTTTAAATGTGTGTGCCTGTGCACGTTGAGTACCGTCTCCCAGAGAGACAGTGCACTCTCTGAGCGGGGGTCTGTCTTCTGCTTGTCTCTCCCATCATCTCTCAGGCAGCCAGCATGGTCATGCACGGACAGTCTAGAGAAGGAAGGCAGATGGGCAGCAGCTGCCCTGTAATCTCTCAGTTCTGTGCCCAGAGAGGACACTGCTGGTCAATTCTAGAACCTTTCCTTATTAAGCCTGGGGATCAGCTTCAGAGGGTGCTTCAGACTGAGCTCCAGGCAACCACTACCAGTCCATCAAAGCAGGCACGGGAGTGAGATGGAGTCAGTTTGATATTCCTCTCCTCTGTAGCTATCAGAAATTCAAATATTTTGCTTACTATCTTTTTGGTCTTCATTTTTATAAACAGTAATACCATTATATATCAGTTTTTGCCTGTGATTTTTAATTTCCTTAATTGTGTATTGAAATACCTAATTTCAAACAGCTTGTCAGGCCACCCACTGCTGTAATCAGGTACCCATAGGGCTCCTGACCACTCTTTCTCCCCCTCTAACCTGCCTGCTTCCCTGCCTTCCTTCACCTAGAGCGTTACCTCTCTTCTCTGCATTGGGATCCTTGCTGGCATCTCAGCAGCCAAAGATTGTGAACTTGTCCAGTAAAAAGATAATTTAACTTAGCTGCAGTAATAGAGGTCCCCTCCTCCTGATCTAGTACCACCTTCATTTACTTATTCTATTGAAGTATATATTCCCTATAGAATGCACAGGTCTTAAATGTTCAGTTCAGTGGTTTTAACAATGTCACCACTACTCAAAGCAAGATACAGAACATTTCCATTATTCCAGAAAGTTCCTTCCTAATTCCCAACTCTAAACTGAAATTTCTCGCCCTCTAGGACTGTCCATTCATCACAGTAGCATTATGTTCTTGTGGCGTTTCTAAGCCGTTGTACCCTTTCTTCTTGCAGGAGACCGAAGAGCCGATCGTAGAGTGTCAGGAGTGTGAGACGGAAGTCTCCCCTTCACAGACTGGCGGCTCCTCGGGTGACCTGGGGGACGTCAGCTCCTTCTCCTCCAAGGCCTCCAGCTTACACCGCACGTCAAGTGGGACGAGCCTGTCTGCCATGCACAGCAGCGGCAGCTCGGGGAGAGGAGCCGGACAACTCAAAGGGAAAACCAGCGGGACAGAATCTGCCGAGTTTGCCTTGCCCAGCTCCCGAGGAGGCCCAGGAAAGCTGAGGTGCAGACAGGGTCTCCAGAGAGAGCCACTGCAGGGGCAGGGTTGCTGACGTGTTAATATCACGGGAAAAGGGGAGTCACTGGAAGTCCCCCCCATCCTCCTAGGATCGATCAGCTCCTCTTCCTTCCCTTTTCATTCCTCTCCTGTTTGGGGTTTGCATGGGAGGTAGGGTGGAGCCCTGTGGGAGGTAGACTTCCTGAGCAACTGGAAAACAGGTGAGGGGACCTTGGCCCAGGCTCCTGCCCCTCGCCCCCCACTTTCTGCAGCCTGTGGGTGCTTTGGTTGGGAGCACAGGAAGTTCGGGGTAGTGGCCCCAGCCTGACACGTTCCCTAGCTTTTTGTTTTCCTCTACAGGTACCCAGAGCCTGAAGTACAAGCGAAGGCAGGGCAGGAGTGGATGTGCTGTTTTTGAGGGCAGCAGTAGGAAGCTTTGTCAGGAGGGTCTAGACTGGCATGTAGAAGGACGCCCTTTACTTGTTGTCCTGACTCCCGCTCCCAGCTCATTTGGTGGTGGGTGTGTGGACCAGCTTCCTGCTGCCCTGGAGGCTCAGCCCTTGCTGGCCTGGCACGTAGTCTGAGGACCAAGGGGAGACTGTGAAGAAAGGACCCAGTAGCAGGCGCTCTCAGACTAACCTGTCTTCATTCTCCAGTCCTAGAAAAGGGGTCAGTCAGACAGGGACGCCAGTGTGTGAGGAGGATGGTGATGCGGGCCTTGGCATCAGACAGGCAGGGAAGGCTCCAGTCACGCCGCGTGGGCGCGGGCGAAGGGGCCGCCCGCCTTCTCGGACCACTGGAACCAGGTACCCGGGTAGTGTGAGATACACTAGTCTGTGACTTGTTCAGAAAAAAGGGAGTAGAGAGAAGAGAGGGGAGCAGAGAGTATGTGGGGTGTCAGGAGGGAGAAGAGGGGCCCACACTGACTGGGGAGTGGGCCGGGATCAGAGTGAGGCCCCTGAGACACCAGGCTTCTGCCTGCGATGGGGTTAGCAGCAAACGGGCTGGACACCCATGGCCAGGGGAGTGGGAAGATTGATAGATCCGTACTGCTCTTGGCTCCTTCTCACTGCCTTCGCCTGTCTCTTATCTCACTTTAGGGAAACAGCTGTGCCTGGCCCCTTGGGCATAGAGGACATTTCACCTAGCATGTCACCGGACGATAAATCCTTCACCCGTATCGTGCCTCGAGCGCCAGACTCCAGCAGACGGGCAGACACGGGTGCTGGTGCTTTGCGTCGAAGTGACTCTCCTGAGATTCCATTCCAGACTGCTGCTGGCCCTTCAGATGGCTTAGATGCCTCCTCTCCAGGGAACAGCTTTGTAGGGCTCCGTGTTGTAGCCAAGTGGTCATCCAATGGCTATTTTTACTCTGGAAAAATCACACGAGATGTCGGAGCTGGGAAGTATAAGTTGCTCTTCGACGATGGGTACGAGTGTGACGTGTTGGGCAAAGACATCCTGCTGTGTGACCCCATCCCCCTGGACACGGAAGTGACTGCCCTCTCGGAGGATGAGTATTTCAGTGCAGGTACTGGAAGCAGCCAGAGCCCTCCTAGCACCTCCGCGGCCCTCCACCACCAGCGGCACTCCCTCCAGCCTCTGCTCTCCTGTGCCCTTTAGTCAGGAATTTCATTCCCGACACTGCACGCTCTCACCCCTGGCTGCTTTGCTGTTCTTTGTTCCCCTTGTTAATTTTTGAATAAACTTCGTAGTTTGGAAAGAATGTATAGACACACAGCATCTGCAACACGCAGTGTACTGATAGCACAGAGACGGCCCCTGTGCCCCTCAGCCAGCTATTGTCAACATTTTACGTTAGCCTGGGACCTGTGTCAGGATGAGAATCTGCCTTGGCACTTTACCATTAACTCAGTTCCTGACGTGGATTTCCCCAGCTTTTCCGCGCCCTTTTTCTGTTCCAGGATCCAGTTCAGGATTTCTGTACTGCCTTTAGCCCTCACACGTCTCTTGTTTTCGGATCTGTAACACTCTCTGAGCCTTTTCTTGTTTCTCATGACCCTGACGGTTTTGAGGAGTGCATACTGGTCAGGGATTTTTTGCCTGTCCTTCAGTTTGGGTTTGTCCCGTTTTCTCTCGGCTGGGTCGGCGTTAGTGAGTTTCTGGGAAGCATGCTGCAGCAGTGCAGGCCCCTCTCGCGGCATGTGTGTGGGAGGGGTAGGCGACGGCCAGGGCAGCTCTGGCGATGCCACCTTCATCGGCGGTGAGGGTGACGTTCGCCAGCTTTCTCCAGTTAGTGTTTCTCTATTGCCATTTTCTGTTCTTTCAACTCTGACTTGTAAGCTTCCTGCCTTTCTTGGTGGGAACCTCAAGCTGGTGAGAGCGGCAGATACATGGAGATCTTTGTGCTTGGGAGGAGCTGTTAGTGCTGCGTTTGTGTGTCTGCACACTCACCACTTACTCTCTGGTTTGGAAAAATCATGCTTTTTTTTTTTAAAACTAAACCAGCCAGTACCCTGTACTGGTGATGGTGAGAGATTTCTGTCTGTCACGACTGTCTCATGTGTCCATTCTTTGAATGTATTGCCTCTTTTCTATAAGGTGATTTGGAGATACATATTTCATTGAGTTCACCATTTAAAAGCTTTAATGGGGTTTTTGGGAACAGTGATGGGGTACAGTGGGCAAAAATGCGTCGGTTGAAGCCTCTTCAGACTTTGTTGTGTTTGGACTCCTCAGTAGTTTGCTGTCTGCCGCTTTATTTATTGTTAAATGAACCACCTCCCCTTCTAGTTCTGGGTAACACTTAGCTTCACTTAGCATCAGTAGCACATGGATTGAGATCTTTTATGGCCTGTGGCTTACATTGTTTGTGTCAAATGCATTTGTTCCTCTTTCCCTCTTAAGACAGAGCCGGTTTTCTACCCTCCGTGAATTGTGGCATTCAGGGAAAGGGGACTTTGGGTCCCATTTATTGAGGCTGTCTACTGATGTTAGACTAGACCTCTTCATTAGTGTGAAGGGTATTCTTGACCTTGGCCTTCTTTGTGCTCTTGAGGATTTAGTGTGGTGATAGAGATTTAAGCCAGGGGATGAACAAGCAAGGGGAGAGAGAGTGACTCTGGCAGAGGTAAAGAGAGAACCAAGGCCTGCTTTCTCTTTTTTTTTTTCCCCTTGGTACATGCTCTGGGTTTCTATTAGCCCTTCATTCAAGCACTGGCTAACAGGAAAGAATACATTGATTTTTCTCTTCATACAAATGAGAAAGTATTCCCATTAGTGCCCTGTTTTTATATTTGTATTTATCTTTACATAGGTATCTTTTTCATAGCATTGGAAACAGGTCTTGCCCACGATCACACAGCTTGGTGGCAACAGAATGCGGCCTAGACTCAGATCTCCTGAATTTTAGCCCAGTGTGCTTTTGTGCCCCACGCTGAATTCCTTTTAATCTGGAGGCCTTGTCTTTAGGTCCTGAATCAGAGTGAGATCAGAGAAGCAGATAATACAGAGGGAAGCTTAGCGGGGAGAGGCAGGATTTATTTCCTTCCTTTCTCTGCTCTGTATTTCTACTTCGATTTTGCTACACAGACACATGCTTTCTCTTGAAATGATGTCATCTTTCATCTGTGACTTAACTCAAGAATTATCATCCAGCCTCCAAACAAACGAAGAAGGGAAGGTTTAGTAAGTTATAATGGGACCATTAAGAAACCACATGCATTTCATTTTGAGAACCATTTGAATTGCTAACAAGCCATAAAGGCTGGCTTTAGGAAGCTTAATTTTATAAATAGAGGGTCCCTGCTGCTGGGAACCTTCATGTTCCAATCCCTGGATGGAGTCTGCATGCATCCTGCGTGGTGGTGGTGTGTGGGCGTGATGGCTAGGAGTTTGCTCAGTCCTAACCTCCGTCCTCTCTTGGACCTTCTATAACTCCCTGATTCAGGCCTGCTCTCAGCAGATGTCGAGCAGCCTAAAGAAGCTGCTTTTATGTGTTTTTTTCCCCCCCCCCACCCAGGAGTGGTAAAAGGGCACAGGAAGGAGTCTGGAGAGCTGTACTACAGCATTGAAAAAGAAGGCCAAAGGAAGTGGTATAAGCGGATGGCTGTCATCTTGTCCTTGGAGCAAGGAAACAGGCTGAGAGAGCAGTATGGCCTGGGCCCATATGAGGCAGTAACGCCCCTCACCAAGGCAGCGGATATCAGCTTAGGTAAGACCTTGGCTTCCTGAACTACTGCCAACGGACCCCCGGCCTGCTTGTGGGCACAGTGGTGGCTTTAGAGCAGTTAGTAAAGCTTCCCTCAGTCTTACTCCTTTGTGGTTTATGAGATGGAAATGAACTCCCATATATCAGGAGCCGCTGCATGTCTCTTGTTTTCTTGCCAGGACCCAATAGTAAGTCCTCAGATTTTTCTGGCCTCCCCAGTTGTATAAAGGACCAGACACACTTTAGTCATGGCAGAAGCTGAAACAGAAAATACGGTGGCCTTGGAAGAGGCTTCCTGCCCATGTGGGAGGTGAAGGAGAGGGTGTGGTGGTTTTTAAATCAGGCTGTGATCAGCTTCTTAGAGGTCAGGGCCTCAGACCATGGGAGATGACTTGCCTTTGGCTCATTGTATCGCAGACAATTTGGTGGAAGGGAAACGGAAGCGGCGAAGTAACATCAGCTCCCCAGCCACCCCCACCACTTCCAGCAGCAGCAGTACAACCCCGACCCGAAAGGTCACAGAGAGCCCTCGTGCCGCCACGGGGGTCCCCTCGGGTAAAAGAAAGCTTGTCACTTCTGAAGAGGAGCGGTCCCCTGCCAAGCGAGGCCGGAAATCTGCCACTGTGAAACCTGGTGAGTGCTCCCTTTTACCTCCTTCTCCCCCAGACCTCGGCTGAATGCAGGGTCAGTTGCTGGAGAGGTGGAGCCTGGCATGAGCGGGGCTCCTTCCTGATTACTGAGTTGGCGCCCGCACACGCCCACCTCTCCATCTCCCAGCAGAGCCCAGTCGGGTGCCAGGAAGGAAGGCAGGCTTTGATGGGAAACATCCCTCAACGCCTGTGTCGGTTCTGGGAGGGAGGAAATGTAATGGATTTTAGGCAGACTCACAGGAGGTGCAGTTTTTCTCGGACCTCTTCCTTTATCTGGCACCGTCTTCCTCTGGAAGCTCTGCTGCCCTCTCCCTTGTGCTCAGGACCCCCTGGCTTTCCCACATGTCCTATTGAGAGCTGGTACCTTAGCCTGTATCTCCCCTTTCCATACTGACCCCCAAACAACCCCTTTCCGGTCCCTCAAGCTGCATGTTTATAGAAGTTCAGTCCATCTGTTGTTTACTGGGTCTGTGCTGTGACCCAGCCGCGGCCTCTGTGGATGCTGAAGACACAGGCAGAGTCTTCGCTGTCTGCCCCAGGGCGCTGTCTTAGTCTAGCAAACTGAGGAAGTTGGTTGTCGTCGCATGTCCTGGCACCTGGCACTTTTGTTTCCTGTGTCTTCTCCGTATCTGTTTAATATCTCTGCTGTGTTTCAGGGTATGTAAAGCATGGAATTCAGTGCTTCATACATTTTACCTTATACAGTCTCTGTGAGTTACAGGTGCTAGAATTCATTTTCTAGTAGAAGAATCTAAGGCAGAATGTTGGTTTACTTCCCAAGGTGACACAGTCATCCAGAAATCAGACTTAGGCATTCTGACTGTGAAGTCCAGGCTTATGCATGCTACATCAGACTGTTCTCTTGCTGCTGGTTTTATTTTAGGGAGGCATAACCTGACTGTCATCTTAGCCTCCCAATGAGCCAGGATTCAGCTTCTCCATGCCAGGTATTTGCTTTTTTCCTCGAGGACTTACTGGGCCACTCCAAGCATGGGTGTTCTGGGAGTCCTGGACTGGCTGGTTCACTTCCCACTCCCAGGTGTTGGAAACTGGGGCAGGTGAAGCAGGCTGTTTTGATATGGTTCTGTCAACACGTAAAAGCACTTTATTACCAAGGATTCTGTGCACTGTTCTGGTGAGGGTCAGGGACGGGGGAAGTATCTGCTGGGGACATTTCTTGGTGAACCCACTTGTTTAAAGGCTGCCTCAAAATAGCACTAGGCTGGGAATGTGGGCTGAAGGTTTCCAGTCATTTTTCACTTTCACTTTGTGTTAGAATCACCTTTTCTTCAGGTGACTTCAGAAGTTTTTGATTTGGTTCTATAAAAACAATGTTAGTTGTGAAAACAGTGTATACATTGTTATGACTGTAAAATTTAAATACATAGAATTCCTCTGCACTGTTAAAAAAAAATTGTTGTTTTTTTTTTTTGAGCCAAGTGGCATGGCTTGCGGGATCTTAGTTCCCCAACCAGGGATTGAAACCCGGCTCTTGGCAGTGAAGTCGTGGAGTCCTAACCACTGGACTGCCAATGGTGGTTGCCCATAGGATGGGTCTTTGGTTAATAGCTCAGAAAAGTTCCGCAGGACATTGCCTGCCCACCCTGTTGTGCCCAGGCCGTGGTCTGTACCCTGTGCCTCTGTCCTTCCCAGGTGCGGTGGGCGCAGGAGAGTTTGTGAGCCCCTGTGAGAGTGGCGACAACCTGGGTGAGCCCTCTGCCCTGGAAGAGCAGAGAGGGCCTCTGCCCCTCAACAAGACCTTGTTTCTGGGCTATGCCTTCCTCCTCACCATGGCTACAACAAGCGACAAGTTGGCTAGCCGCTCCAAATTGCCAGATGGTCCTACAGGAAGCAGCGAGGAAGAGGAGGGTAAGGCCCTAAGAAGCCCTGGGGGCTCTCACACCCATGTGCCCTTTCCGTTCACTTTATGAACCATGTCGAGGAGGCAGGGCCCGTGGCAGCTGGAGTCAGGGTCAGAGAGAGCTAGTTCAGCCCTGCTTGCTTTGTGGTTTACAGACTACTCTCACAGAATTTCTGTTAGCATTTCCTCAAAATAGTCCTTGTGAGGCAGATGGGAGATAGGTCTTATCCATTTTACAGATGAGAAAACAAGCTAGAAGCGGTCAAAGAATTGCTTCTTATCCACAGTAATGGTGGACTTGGGACTTAGAACTCCATTTTGTCCAGTACAGTCAGATTTCTGAATGCCCTGCCCCGCTTCCCATTGCTATTCTCTGGGCCCAAGACGACATACGTGGGAATGAAGTTCCTTCTCTTGAGTCTGTGTGTCAGACTAGGAAGGGTGGGCTCAGGGTCCCGGGTGATTTCAGAGAAGCAGCCTCTAGGCCTTTTCACTTCTTGTACATCTCTTCAACCTTACATATTGCATTTCTGTGTTGTCTCTTAGGGTCTGAGTGAAGGCTGCAGTGGGGAGAGGTAAAAATTATTTAAACTGTTTAAAGAGTATGTGATCTAGGTGAGAAAACTGGGCAGGTACAAACATACCTTGTAATTAAGCGACAGCAGCGCAGTGTCCATGTGTGCCTGCTGAGGCCCACTCCAAGTGGAAGGATGCTCTACAAGTCAGCCCTCTCACTAATGCGGGGCCTCGCAGGAGGGAAATCGAATTAGGGCACATGGTTATCAGAAAACAGCACCAGCAGATCTGGGATTGGCACTTCAGGTGTGTGGCTGATTTTCCTAATTAACCAAAACTGTATCTCACCAGCTACAGCTCTGTGGAGATCTGTATGGGGACATGGGGAGGGTGGTCAGGGAATTGCGGTTGAAGTGTATCCTATTGGAGATACATAAGTGGTTATCAATATTGAGGCTTTAAGGTGTGGGAGCAGGTGTTCAGTGGAGGGGTTTCAAGAGTGTGATCCAGGCCTAGTTTTTCAGAAAGAATTCAGGTATGTGAGGGGTTTCCTAGCCAAGGATGTAGCTTGATTTGGGTCATAAGTGATTGGGTATAAAGGTATCAGAACCATGTTGTGGTCTTAGTTTCTTTTGTTTTCACAATATTGCTGGACTCTAGTCTTCATTCTCCAGTACGCTCCTAGCCCTTTCCTTGACTAGGACTTCACAATGCAGCTCTCTAGATGTTTTGTTGATACAGAATGCCTAAGAAAACTTGTTTTGGTATGAGATGCAGACTGTCAGATTCCTTAAAAATCTGTGAGCCTGTGTGAGAGCTTACAAACCTGAGAATTCCTTCCATCCCCTCTTGCAGATATATCAAATATTTTTAATCTCATTCTTATAAGCATGAGTGAGGGATAGGTTTTGTCTCAAGTGAGGAGGAATTTGGACCTTTTTTTTAGAGGGAGCAGGCCATGTTCTTTTTTGTTTGTTTCTTTTTTTTTTTTGCAGGCCATGTTCATTGTGGAAGATGTAGTTACGATGAATGTCTGCTTTATGTTGCTCCTTCATCCTTGCACATTGCTCCAGCAGTACCAGAGTCTTTGATATTTTTGGTATATAGTATATTTTAGAGGTTCCACGATCTCAGGAAGCAGGGGACATTTGTATTAGAACAATCCTTTACTAATTAGCTTTTAAGAAACGATGTGATGTCTTGCAGATAGCCAGGAATCTCTTTTATTTGTATCAGGAGCTCAGTAAAATATTTGAATCCATTGTGTGAGACATATTTAGTAATGAATTAAGAATATGGCACCTGATCTCGTTAGGTGGCACATTATCAGGGGCCCATCAGCCACAGGGATTGACTTCAGAGTTAGGTCCCTTCATCCTTGATTTAAACGATGACTGCATCTGTTCATTTTAGCGTCTGATTGACCAGGGCCACTCATGAAGTCAGAAATGAAATTAAATCCAAACTGAGAAAAGTTAGACATGGGCTGCCGAGGTAGGGTAATATTTGATTACACAAATGCAGGAAATATAGTTGGGGATTAAAAGCTAAACAGGTCAGGACTAGAAACAGTTCTGGATAAGTAGACATAAAATAGAAGTCTTGAGAAAAATAAAGGACCTTGGGGGTCTTGGCAGTGACTCAGCAGTAGAGTGTTGGTGCCAAAAAGTGTGACAAGATTGATAAGGGCCAAGGATGCCAGGGCAAAACTGAGGAACAGTCTTGCTGGATTCTGAGTTTCTTAGAGCCAGTTAGTTTCTAGTTTGAGTTTTCATTCTGAGAAGAATATAGAGAATGCTGAATCAAGAAAAGAGCAATGAAAGCACATAGGCTGGTCAGTCAGACCTGAGCAGAGGCTTGGGTTTGGGGCCCCAACATCGCCTAAGCAGCTCCGGCAGGGAGGGCGCCAGAGGGTGGGGGCGGCCTTGTGGGGGAGGGTCTGTCCCAGCAGGTTCTCCTTTGGGTATGAGTGAGGGGAGGGAGTGGTCCTGGCACTGAACTTTTTGGGGTTTTTTGTGATAAGTCCATTAGAACTTAATTTCTCCGAACTCTCCTAATTCAGTAAAATCTCTAATGTCTTTTTTCTTTTTTTTAAAAAAATGTGTTATTTATATATGAGAGGAGCAGATGACAAGATAAGTCTCAAATTAGATATTGGTCAAAAGAAGCAATTTCTAATTGCCTAGGGTCATTACAGCTTCAGCCTCATCTCTCATAACTTCTGCTTCACCCTCAAGAATGTAGAGCAGTCACTGATGTTCAGTGTCCTGAGCTACTTCACGATCGTCAGAGGTAGATAGTTTGCAGTAAAAGGTTGAATTAGGTCCTTCTGGCTAACCTCCAGTTAATTATATTTTAGAAACCCCATTTTCTTTGAGCATTTTGGTTTATCAGAGTTTTACTGGATAGGGAGTAAAATGCAGATGAAGGGCACATTTGAAGGCTTTATTAGTGCTAATTGGCCATTCTTCATCTCCACAGAAGGCAGAATTAGAGGAATAGGCTTAGTCTGCAAGAGAGATTAGGGCAGGCAGAAGAAAGAACTTCCTGATGGTAAGGGCTACTCAGGCTGGAGGGCTGCAGTTTGGGAAGTGGGTGCGTCGGTCCCCGGGCGCAGGCCCTGGGCACGTTCTCAGTGCAGAAACCTCCGCTGTTCTCAGGCCTAGGACCTGCCTCCATTTCTCATCTTCCCCACCCTTCCTCCTCCTATCCCTTTTTGGGCAGCATTTCATAGGCCTCGTGACAGGTCTTTCTGGCCCATGGGGAAGCCCTTTACCTGTTTTGGGGATACAGTATTTTGGAGATAACTGGGGAGTAGGAAAGAGAACAGTAAGAAGCAGGCATAAAGTGGCAAATGAACCAACTGGTAGTGATTATTAACTTGGTTATGTTTTTTAATAGAATATTTAGAAATTCCTCCTTTCAACAAGCAGTACACAGAATGCCAGCTTCGAGCAGGAGCTGGCTACATTCTTGAAGACTTCAATGAAGCCCAGGTAAGGCATTCTTTTGTGTAGCTTCCCAGGGGAGGCAGTAATGCAAGTCCACTTGCTGGACCAAGAAGCGGCTGGATAGAGTTGGTAGAGATTTTGGGAACTGAGATGCTGCCAAAATGTTGTTGCATAAAATAGAACCTTTACAATGTACAAGGAAGAGAAGTCAGAACCTTGGGTTACATTTAAGAGGATTGGTTCTGTTGCTGGGACAAAAGCAGATTAAAATTTGTGTTTAACGGAAATCTTTTTCACGGTACTGGCTAAATGCATGGGGTGTGGTTGTCCCTTGAGGACTTAGACCCCCAGAAAGCTGCAGGTGAGGCAGGGAGATGATCTAGGGAAGCTGCTTGGGTGAGAGAAGAGGCCTTGGGTAGGACAATGGACTCAGTCACATTTTGGATAGTATCTGGAGGTGTTCAACTGTTTCCTGTGACTCATTAAGGAAGCTATTAAGCGGCTTTCCATAGTCATCACCAGACCCACTGGTTTTGTGCCGTTTCTTCCAGTGTAACACAGCCTACCAGTGTCTCCTAATTGCGGATCAGCATTGTCGAACCCGGAAGTACTTCCTGTGCCTTGCCAGTGGGATTCCTTGTGTGTCTCATGTCTGGGTCCATGACAGCTGCCATGCCAACCAGCTCCAGAATTACCGCAATTACCTGCTGCCAGCTGGGTACAGCCTTGAGGAGCAAAGGATTCTGGATTGGTGAGTAGTTGTGCGCCTGTCTAGAACAGCAGACAGGAAGACAGCAAGCTTCCAGAGGGAAAGAATCTCAGTGGGAGAGTAAGTATTTCTAGAAACTGGAACAATCATGGGATACATGACAGAATTTGGGTTTGAGATTATTTTTGCAATTTAGTTTGTTCTCCTAGAGTTAGGGACCTATGGTTAGGGACCTTTTTAAAAACGTGTGAGATTTTCATGTAGATTCAATATTCTCAACTTGTCAGGTGAGGGGACTAAGTTTTAAGCAAGACATTAAAAAATACAGACCCAGGAATGTGATTTGACTGATTTGGGGGCTCAGGATAAATCTGGAAATCAGAAGGGGCAGATTACGAGGTCAGGATCCCAGAGAAGACACATCATTCAAAGAAAGAGGGAAGGGGGTGATGCCCTCAGCAGCGCTTTTGAAAGCATTCAGATGTACCCGAGTCTCTCTGCAGAAAGGCTGTTGTTGGATATTATTTATCATGCTGTTTTTCCGACTCCTCCATAGGCAACCCCGTGAAAACCCTTTCCAGAATCTGAAGGTACTCTTGGTATCAGACCAACAGCAGAATTTCCTGGAGCTCTGGTCCGAGATCCTCATGACTGGGGGGGCAGCCTCTGTGAAGCAGCACCATTCAAGTGCCCATAACAAAGGTACCTGCAAAGTGTGTGTGGTGTTACTGAGCCAAGGATGTCCGTAGCTCTTAGGCCTGGTGCTCTAAGTCTCAGGCCTGATAGAAACACACGTAAGGTCAGTCTAAGAGAAGAAAAATGGTGCTTTCACAAGGTGAGCCACCATGAGTGAAGTACTGGGCTGTCTGTGCTTCTCTCGGTGTCCACTGGGTACTTGCTAAATAGAAGGCCAGCATATAGTGAGCACAGCTTTCCACTTTGCTTGTGATCAGTGGCACTGTGTTTGACTTGAAGGGCTTTAATTTGGGCAGAGTGGGATATACTGGTGAGAAGGTTTACCTGTCTTTTTACTGGAGGGCTAAATTGAGTCTCCTTTCCTCGTCCACCTTCCCCTGCAGATATTGCTTTAGGGGTGTTTGACGTGGTGGTGACGGACCCCTCGTGCCCAGCCTCTGTGCTGAAGTGTGCTGAAGCGTTGCAGCTGCCTGTGGTGTCACAAGAGTGGGTGATCCAGTGCCTCATTGTTGGGGAGAGGATTGGATTCAAGCAGCATCCAAAATATAAACACGATTATGTTTCTCATTAAGGATACTTGGTCTTACCGGTTTTATTCCCTGCTGTTGTGGCGATTGTGTTTTAACCAGGTTTTAAATGTGTCTTGTGTGTAACTGGATTCCTTGCATGGATCTTGTATATAGTTTTATTTGCTGGACTTTTATGATAAAATAAATGTTGAATCTCTTTGGTTGTAGTAACTGGGATTTCTTCATCCATTTCTTTGAGCTTAATCTCAGAACAAATAGCAAGACAAACACAGTAACTTCTCTGCAGTTTTCAGTGGACTTGTTTGCTGTAGGACAGCGGGGCCAAGGAAAGTAAGACAGTGAATTTTTTATAGTTTTCTGTGGTATCACTGTCAGAAGATTAATCTGGGTTGTCTAAAATTCAGTACTTCCCAAAATCTGATTTTACAATAGGCCAGATTATAGTTGTCCCAAAAGCTGAGTCAAATTGGGCACATATCTTAGTTTTCTGGTAGTGAAAAACAAATCTCTTTAGAGTTGAACTTACAGCTGACTTGTGGGTGCTATACTCTCAGAGCTAAAAAGGACCAGTTGTTGTGAATGGCTGGTGACTGTAAACTTGATGACTTGCTCCAAGGATAAACATGAGAAACAGTGATAAAACACTTGAAAATGTTAGCAGCTCTAGTCAGAGGTCAGAATTTTATTACTGTCACAGTCGGAAGCTGTTCCTTTTCTACTCCTAGCATCATCCCTGTTAAATGTCCTCTCATTCTCTAAATCAAGGCTTAAATCTCTAATACCTTCTTTTCCTCCTGCCAAATAGTAAATATTTTAGGCTTTGTGGGCCATTTGGTGTGTCACTACTACTCATCTTTGCTATGATGGCATGAGAGCAACTGTAGACAATAGGTAAGCAAATGAGTGTGGCTGTGTGCCGATAAAACTTTATTTACAAAAACAGGCTGACCATAGTAATGCTAACCTCTGCTCCAGAGGCAGCAGTGGAAGGGTCATCTTTAGCTAACAGTTACAGGGGATAGATGTCTATATGTGGTAGAAGAGGGATGGACAAGGGCCAGATTGAGTGAAGCCAGAATTATCTTTCAGTTTGGAGGCAGTTGTCCAATGCATATTTATTTTGGCTCATACTGATATGAAGATTGATGGTTATCAGTGATGGCTGGGCATATTACTCCTGTGGTTCATCTAATAAGGGATAATCAGACCTGCATCTTTAAGTATTTGAAATCTTTTTTTTTTTTTCCCGTAAGGACCCTTTTCTCTTTGTTAAAAAAAAAATACATTCTTAACAGTCTGAAATAACTGGAAGTTACTGGTAGAATTCTTCAGTCACAGTTGAAGACCCTTAAGGATGGGAGACTCTCCATTTCAATTTCTGAAAGAGGAAAGGAGGTCTGTGGGCAAACCTAGCTTACGTGGTGTTTTTCTTGCTCAGTGGTAACATCCAGCATTCGACCTGTTTATAATTCCTTTCTCACATGAGCCATATAATGTTCTGAGCTGTGTAACTTACTGCTGTGTCTCTCGAAGCTTGAACAGTACTTAGGCATGTAGTAGGTAACCTCCAACAAATGTTCCCAACGTAACAGACCTTGCCTGGTCAGCGGTGGGCCGAAGCTACAAGCTACAGAGTTGAGAACTCTGCGGGGGTGGGGCAGAGGCCCCTCCCACACAGGAACCAGGGGAAGGACTTGCACCCGTGGATGTTCAGTAATGGCTTCTAGGAGAGAAGTCAGAGCTTTTCTAGTAGCTGCAGCTGTACGGAGGCCGGCGAGAGAAAGGGGATGTTTGTTTTGAATCTTCTGTCACAATGCAGTGGGATTATTTCAGGTTGTGGACCAGAAATTCTCACATCCCGAAACTATAGAAAGAAAAAAAGAGCTGGATCAAAATATCATGCATTCCCGAGATTTTCTTCAAAAAAGTACGAATTGGGGCAACCTGTGATCTAGACAATCTCATTAAAACTCTTTTTGCTAAAATCACTTAGGAGGACTCTGCCTGACATTTCAGAGAGCAAAAGAAGAGTAAGTGCTTTTTTGAATGAGACAGACATTGGAGAAGCCACCTACGACTGAATCTATTAGATTTTTTAAAAGTTTAGAGTGTGAAGCAGCGGTTCCCTCCTTTCAGAAGCAAAAGCTCTGAGGGTCAAGGAGGCTGGGGGTAAGGGGCATTAAGGCTGAACAGCTGGCTCATGTCAGAACTGGGAACTGAAGCCATGCTGCCTCCCAGCAGAGCAGTGTGCAACTTAGCCAAGAATTTAAAGTCCATCTCAGTGTCAGGAATTTAAGTATTTACTTAAACTTCTACTGGAAAATAATCTTCGCTGATGATCAGACACAGCCTTTTTCTTCTCCAAGCCTTGCTTTCTTTGTTTGGACTAGATGATGGCTAAAGTCTCCTTCCAACTCTGGAATTCTACAATTCGTTAAAAAGCCACACACAATCCATTGAACGCCCTAGAGGCGATTGTTCTTACCTGCCCAGAGTGCCACCAGCCTGGGTGTAATATTTGTTATAATCTAGTCGTAGGAGTAGCTGAGCCAAATCCGAGTTGATCTGATGATTGCGAACACTGGAGAGGATCTTGAATAGGAGGGACGACTGACGGCTAAAGCCCTGCAGAAAGAAGGACTCAAGCTCTGTCATTCCTCTTAGATCTGCCAGCTACCCATGTGGAGTGAAGGGGCAGAGGGGAAAGTCTCCCTGAAAATTCCACAGCACCAACTGGCCTTCCGACAGTCCCATTTCTCTTGACTCCAAAAATGACTTCTTTGTACTGAGTCCACAGAACACAGAATTTCCCATGAAAGTACTCTTATTCTCAGTAGGAATTTAGCAGCCAGCTTTAAATGAGTATATTCTGCTATGTACTGGGCTGGCGAGAACCTGTGTTTTCAGATAACAGACCTGCCTGTGTTACAGGCAGATAATTATAATCGCGGTGAAATAGGGGGTTTAGTTCAAGGAAGTAAGGAGGTTGGATGTTAGAAAGCAGGAACAAAGCCAGTGTGTATTTGGCGGCTTAATAAATCATTTGGGGCTTAACTGCATTTGAACACCGAGCAGCACATACTTACCTGCTTCAAAAACTGATAAAACATTTTTTACCTTTGTATCTTGTTATTTGTGTGTGTGTGTACTGGGGAAAAGACCATGATTCCCCACGTGCAGAACCACCTGTATCCCTTGGATGGGGCTGCAGCCGGCCAGTGGCCAGCCTGACTCACCTTTACCAGGATGCTGAGCTGGGCAGCCCCACGTTCATCCAGTGGGCCCAGGTTCTGACTGACCAGTGAGCAGAAGCCGTGGCAGAGATCTAAGATTTCATTCAGGCAGTGAAACACCTACCCAGGAAACAGTTGGCATTAGGAGAAAAAGGAAGACACATCTGTGAAAGATTCGGGAAAGTAAGAGCTAACCTGTTCCCACCTTGTGGGCAAAGGCCCTGCACAAAACCTCCACCTGCGCCACAATAAACAGGCGTCGTCTCTCGGACCCACGAAGCGCGCCCACGCTGAGCTTCGCTTTTGGTGCTGCTCCCTGCGCCTGGGGCAGTTTCCTTGTACCTGTCCCCGCGGTGCCCCTTCCCCACTGGAGCCCTGAGCAACCCCTCGCCTCCCCCTCTGTATTGTGTGTACTGTTCACTTGGCATTTGTTCAGGCCCCCTGTGGTGTTAATGATCTGTGATGTATGTAAGTCCTGTTTCTCCAACTAGATTGTGAGCTCCTTAAGGGCAGAGCCATGACTTATACCTCTTTGTATCCCCAGTGCCTTGCATACAGTAAGCACTCAATAAATATTTGTTGATGATCACCTGCTCTGATACTCTGCTTTTCCGCAAGAACGCTCATACTGGGTAAGGACAGTCTCCCTGTCACAGGGGTTCTCGGTGTTTCCAACTCACAGAACCCTCCAGAGTGGCACCTATCTATAGAGCTCACTCTCCTTTAGAAATGGCCCCAAATGCCAGAACAAAAGAGTGTGACTGAGGAGTAACGATTAGCTCCCGTCAGAGATAAGGCATAACTATGCTATCAGAAAGTACTAGGAAAACGACAAAACAAAACACTACCAGGGGTCCTTTTAATCATTTTGCCTTTTTTATCCTTGAACTGGAATCAGTTTGTGCGCTAAGACTGGTGCCAACTGGAGCCTGGGTTCTACTAATGTAAGTGCCTAGTGCTCTGGGGCCTAGATTTCTTTTTAAAAGCTCCCAGATGATTCTCATGTGGAGCCAAGGTTGAGAGTAACCTCCCTAAAGGAGATATACAATATATGTATGTACACAGCCACACAGACACATACATAGGAGACACTACTCTAGCTATCTGAAAACAAGTTCCAAACTGGTCCATCCTGATCCGAAAGATTGCTAAGAAAGTAAACTATGTGCTTTCCATTAGTCTTTCTATGGTATCATAAAAGCTTTTTAAAAATTTCTTTAAATTCTTCTTTCTTGGGACTTCCCTGGCAGGCCAGTGGTTAGGACTTTGCACTTCCACCACAGTGGGGGCACAGGTTTGATCTCTGGTTGTGGAACTAAGATCCCACATGCCACAAGAAACAAATCCTTCCTTCTGAGGGGTAAGCATATATTATCTATAGGTGCTCACCAGGTCCTATGGTATAATATTATAATATTTCAGAAATTCAAAGACATTTTAAGTTCCTTTTTAGTATTCCGTTAGTTTTTGTCCATTGTAGATTGTTAACAATGTTTAAAGACAGACCGAATAGCTGCTGAACGATAGTTCCCCCGTTCCTGGCGAAGTCAGAGTGTCTAAGTGATCAGTCAGGCTAGAAGCAGTCTGAGGAAGCAGCCAGCTCTACTTACAGGTTTCAACAAGATAAAGGACTGGGCCAGCAGATTGCTCAGGAAGTGGTCGTGAGCCAATCGGATGCTTTCAAAGTCTCGGGTCGAATTGATTTGATGAAGCAGCTGTGAGAACTGAGACTCCAGCACATCTACCTTGAGACAATTACACAAATCATTTTAGTACCTTGCTCAGTCTAGGGACTCAAGGACATTAAGGTGCCTGAGCGATGAAATAGAAATTCTTTGTCCCTACCAACCTCCAGTGTCTTGGCAGATCCCTCCTACCGCCCATTCCCTCCACTGATTGCTTTGGTTCAGTCCTGATCCCAAAAGTTAGAGCAAACTAGGTTCAATGGGCATGTACAGCATGACTGCTGAGTGGATGAAGGAGAATGAGGAGTCAAGGTCCTCATTTCTACTTTCCTCTAAAATGCCGCCCAAGAAACAGACCTAGTGATAAAATCCATGGATTTTCAAACTCCAGTGTTTCACCAACTGCAGGATTCTTCAGTGACTCCTGCCAACCTGGGCTTTTCCCTTACCCCTTCCTCCTCCTCCCGCCATACAGACCTGGAGGTAGTACTGCAGGTTATCCACTAAGAATGCCATGCGGTTTCTGAGGCGCCACTTGACTGCATCGCTCTGGTTGGACTTGAGGTGCTTGCGCTGCATCTGTAGGGCCCAGCAGTGCTGCAGCTCAGCTTGCACCCGGCGCACACTCAGCAAGTACTTGAAAACGACATTGTACCTGGACAGGGGCACCAGACCATTCAAGATAAAACGTCACCCCCCCACCTCCGCCCACGACAGACCCTAGGACTCCGTGCCACCCACCTGTCCCCTAAAAGGCAGGAAGGACATCAGAATGGCTAGAAATGTGAACAGGTAAGCTGGTTTATTTCTATGATGGAAAACTGCACAGCCATCATGAAAAAAACTTTAGCTGTACAATATTACAAAATGACTCCAAGTGATATGATCGTGAATAAAAAAGGGGAACTGCAAAGACTACATATAGCCTGATATCTTTTTGGTAATGCTTAAAACAACTAAGTAGAAAAAAGAATACTCTGGGGGAACATATTTAGATACTATAAAAATGGGATTTAGGATAGTGGTCACTTAGGGCTGAGGGAGGCAAGGGACCAGGGCTGAGAAGGTCCACACAGGTAGACAGACATCAGGGTCTAGAAGTGGTTTTATGGTGTGTGTATAAGAAGGAGGGCAGGAGGGCCTTGCATGGACCAATAAGAACATGTTGGGAACCAAGGATTTTGGTTACTGTGATTCTCCCTGAAGACCAGATAGAGAAAATTAAGGGCTCCCTGGGGAGGGGGGAATAAATTAGGAGGTTAGGACTAACAGATACTCACTACTGTATATAAAATAGACAACAGGGTCCTCCTGTATAGTACAGGAAACTACATTCAGTATCTTAAAAACCTATACTGGGAAAGTATGACAAATATGAATCACTGCTGTACACTTACAACTAACACAACATTGTAAACCAACCATACTTCAATTGAAAAAAAAAACAAGGGCTCCCCTCACTGAGCTCAAACTAGCTGCCTGATGTTGAGTCCTGTATTGAGAAGATGCATGGGAAGAGCAGCCAGTTCCTGGTGGAAATAGGCTTATTTACCTATTCTTACCTATTCTTAGGGAGGCTTGCGTAAGAACCTGATTCCATCTGGCTTTAAAAAATGTTTATTTCTAATGGAACAATGTACTGAAAATAGTACATACACCTTGTTTGGATTCTGATTTGAACAAACCCAACCATAGAAAGACATCTTTTAGGTAATAAGGGAAACTTCAATATGGAACTATTGTTACTTTTACTGGGTGTAATAATGGCATTGTAGTTGTGTTTAAAAATGTTCCTTTTTCGAATTGCTTAGTGGTGGAGTGAAATGACTGGGATCTGCTTTAGGAGGCTCTGGCCAGAAAGAGGCGACGAACCCAACAGCATGACATGGCTGGTTACTGGAGACGGATGCTGTGTCCCTGGGAGTTGGTTACAGTCCATACTTTTGTTTACATTTGGGAATTTTCATAATAAAATGTTTAAGAAATACTTCTGAGCTTGGTTTCTTCAAGGGCGTTAGGAGCCTATGAAGTGAGGAGAAGAGTGGACTGGGACCTACAGATGCTCTCAGAGTCCGGGCAGCTCACTTAGGTGGGCTGTGGCTCTGTCTTCTCCCTGAACCAGCTCTGTCTTTGCAGTGTATGTCTATAGTGTCTCGTACCCTAGGCTGCTCTGCCCCCAAAAGTTGAGGCTTGTGTACAGGGATGGGGAGGAGGAGGAGGAGAGGCCACATACTGGCAGCCTGTAAATTGCTCCTTGTGTGTGTGCTCAGTCATGTCTGACTCTTTGTGACCCTGTGGGCTGTTGCCTGCCAGGCTCCTCTGTTCCTGTACTATACAGGAGGGATTTCCCCAGCAAGAATACCGGAGTGGGCTGCCATTTCCTCATCCAGGGGATCTTCCCAACCCAGGATTGAACCCATGTCTCCTGCTTTGGCAGGTGGATTCTTTTATCACTGCACTACCTGGGAAGCCCAAATTGCTCCTTACTTTGCAATTAAAAAAAAAAAAGGTTTTAAGGGTTTGACCCTCCCAGTCATTGCAGCATTCACTGCCGTCTCACACGCACAGCTTCACTTACTAGTGTTGTCTCTGGTCCCTGAAGGCATCCGAGTTCGCAGCCTCTGATTTACAGACTGTTCTGTAAATCAGAACAGTCTTCTACTCCTGATACTTTCTTCCATGGAAGTAAGTTGGATAATCATTACCTATGAGAAACTCAGAAATACTCACTTTTCCAGGACAGCAGGGGTGAAGAGAATGTGTAGTGGCCACTGCACTTTGTAGGAAAGACCCAGGGCCGCCCAGCCGGATGCAGGGGCTTCTCGCGGAGAAGTTTCCCGAGAAGGCCCTTCTCTTGCCTGAGTAGCATCTGTTAAGAACAGAGAAGATGACTTTGCTCATCTAGAACCAGGGTTTCAACAAGGTGAGAACAGTCATGAGATGAGCGCTCGCTTGAGCCGACAGTGTGAGAAGCAGAAAGGGGACACAAAAGGACTTGTAGGAGGCAAGGAGACGCCCGTGCGGGGTTCTCGCAGATCTGTCAGAGGTTATTTTTTCAGCCGCAAAGAATGGCGGCTGTAAATAAACAGACCATTCCAGCAGCATGACGAAAACAAAACCTTGGCCTGGCTGTCTCTTAGCATCTCTTGACCTCCCTTTTGTGTAAAATTAGGGCGCTGGATTAGGTGATTTCTGAGGTACAAACTTATACGGTTTCTGCAGAAGTAGATGGAAGCAGAAGAGACAGCGACCAGCAGCAGCAGAGAAGACGCGTGAAAGCAAGGCAGACCTTTGTGCTCCTTGCCGTGATACTCGATCGTCAGGTGCAGCAGAGGGAGCAGGTTGTCGTCGTCCAGCAGCACCTTGTGCGCCGACTGCTGGAAGGCCACGTTCACGTCTGCGGAGGAGGACACACGGGCCGAGTGGAGGTCTGGCTCTGCCACACATCCCAGCTCCTCTGGCTTTTCACCTCTCCCCAGCCCGCCCATCTCCAACAGCAGTTGCTTCTTCCTGACTAGCAAGCATTCCTTCTCCTCTTGCTAATAAGAGCATCCTGGTTTTCCCTGGAGAATCAACCCGGCCCAGAACAATCCATGTAGTTCCACCAGGGGCTGGTGACCCAGGAGTGATCTACCTTGTTACATTATGTTGTTTAGGGATATGAATATGACCCAATCCAGAGGTTCTATTCAGATTCTGAAAGAGGGCAGCTCTTTTCTTGTTTTTTTTAGATAAACGGAGTCAGTCAGATGTGAACTTGGTTACAGGCCATCTTGCTACCATACAGGAGGCCTGCTCAGAAGAAAAGGCAGAGGCGAAAGATGGAATGACACCAAGCCCTGAAGGCGTCAGGTGAGCCTTGGAGCAAACTGCCTAGAGCCATCATACCTGTGGCCTTTTCAATTATGAGAACTGAGGTTCTTTTTTCCTTTGCTTAAGTGAATTTGAATTGGAAGTGGATGGGATTTGAATTTAGTTTTCTGAAATCTGCAACCTAGAAAGTCCTATGTAAGTACAGTGGACATCTACTGTTTTATAGAGCTAGAAAAATGGTAACTGTTTTCTCTCCTACCTCTCCCACACCTTTTTTGACACTCCGCCTTACCTAACTCTCATGTAGTTCGGATGGGAATGGTTATCCTTCCTGTTAGTCAAGGGTGAACACTTAATTGAAGTAGGCATTTTCTTTGGCTGCACCGTGAGCCATGTGGGATTTTAGTTCCTCAGGGATCAAACCAGTGAGCCCTGCAGTGGAAGCTTGGAATCTTAACCACTGGACCACAGGGAAGTCCCCAAATAAACAGCTCTTCATGTCTGACCTCTTTGATACAGGGACAGGTATACAATCTAGTTGGACTAATCAAAACCCCTTCCCTGGAATCCTTTAACCTGCTACCAGAGAGACCAGGTTTGACTCCCCCAGCAGATGCTGTGAGGTATGTTCCTGGGAGCTGCTGGTGGCCATGTGGCCAAATGGGACTGGACGGCCACCAAAGAACACACAGACGATCCTAGCAGTGAGAGAATCCTAGCAGTGAGAGGGTCCCAGCAGTGAGAGGACCCTAGCAGTGAGAGGGTCCCAGCAGTGAGAGGACCCTAGCAGCCTCTGGTTCTTAGGCCCAGCTACATCCCCATGGGCCGCCTCATTGGCCTGGCGGTAAAGAATCTGCCTTTCAATGCAGGAGATGCTGGTTTGAGCCCTGGGTCAGATAGATCCCCTGGAGAAGGAAATGGCAACCCACTCCAGTATTCCTGCCTGGAAAATCCCTTGGACAGAGGAACCTGGTGGGCTACAGTTCATGGGGTCTCAAAAGAGCCATGACTTAGCGATTAAAACAACAAATATCCCTATCCCACTGGAGTTACAGATACAATAGCAAATAAATTCCCCCCTTCTACTGAGGTGGTTTTCCATCATTGACAACCTATAGAGTTCTAATACAACAAGGGGCAATAAGTCCCAATATGGGGACTTCCCGAGTGGTTCAGTGGTTAAGACTGTGCATTCCCAGTGAAGGGACCAAGGGGTTCAATCAGTCCTTGGTCAGGGAACTAAGTTTCAGCATGCTGCATGACTCAGCCAAAACGAAACAAAACGTCCTAATATATCCCTTAAGAGAGAGATGGCTACAGGGACTTCCCCAGTGGCCCAGTGGTTAAGACTTTATCTTCCAGTGCAGGGGATGCAGGTTTGATCCCCAGTCAGGGAGCTCAGATCCCATATGCCTCCTGGCCAAAAAACTAAAACGTAAACAGAAGCAATATTGTCACAAATTCAATACAGACTTAAAGAAATATATGGCTATAATCTGATGAGATAACTCGTTTGAAGGCTTCTACTACCTCTTCGAGGAAGGCTCACACGCTGAGGCTGTTCCCAGTGACAACACTGTGAGCATACCTGAGCGGCCTTCTGTCTTTGGAAACACTCTAACTAACCAGGCTACTTTAAATGTGGACCAGGTCTAAATGGTTCAGCAGCAGGCCAAGCCATCCCTACAGCCCTGGGACTTCAGCAAGCTGGTTAATTCTCAGGCCCCAGGGTGATTACCATGTTCAGTTACTGCAGTGGGTGGTGTTTTTAACATGTGTTGGGCTGTATCAATGAAGGCCTGAAACAGTTCTCCACGTCCCAGAAGGTAAAAGTCTTTAATGATCTGCAGAAAGAATTTCAATTTTTAATTCAGTAAACCAGCAAGGCCAGGAGCTCTTCACTATCCTAAGAGATTCAGGCATATAATTTCATCTGTTTCAGTCCAGCTTACAAAAGGAAATAGGGTTTTGGCATTTTAAAGGAGCATACTTGGAAATGAGTGACTGGCGTGTCTTTGATATTATTTATTCAACAAAAACACAATTATGCCAGAAGAAAGTAAACAGCCAAAGCTTTGTGCTAGAGTAAGTCTGTAGTGTTAGATGGAGTTTGCCCACCTGGATGAGGACATAAAAAGCCACTCTAGAAGTCGGGATAGGCAACCAGCGCCCTCAGGAGAGGCTGGAGAATAAAGGCATTGTCCACCAGCATCATTTTAAGAGGTAAAAGAAGAGGTAAGCTATTACCTTCAGCTGACCCAGTAAATCTGACTCTTCCACCATCAGCTTCCAGAGATGCTGTGAGAAGGACCAACAATACAGGGTCAAAGGTTCATTACAAAGAACGGTTCTGTGAAAATCCAGCAATGTATTGAAAAAGGTATACATACCATGACCACACTGGGTTAATCCCAGGAATAAATGTTTAAAAGGTAAGAAAATACGAGATGGAAATACTCTGGAATTAGACAGTGGTGATGGTTGTACAACATTGTGAACATAAAAAAAAAAAGTGAACCTGCCTATTTTTAAATGGCTCAAACGTTTAAGTTTGATGTGTGTTTTCAATCTCAAAAAAATTTAATATGAATATAACTTATTAAAGTTAATAACTTTAATAACTATATTAAAGATTAAAAAAGAAAAACCATGATTGTCTCAATAGATGCAGAAAAAGCATCTGATAAAACATCTGTTAATGATTCTAGAAAGCAAAGATTAGAAGGAAATCTTTTTATTCTGATAAAGGGTATATACCAAAATCCCACAGCAAACAACCTATTTCACAGCAAAACATTAGAAGAAATTCCTTTAAAGTCATTCAACATTGTACTAAAGACTTGCCAATATGGGGGAAAAAAATAATAATTGCAAAGGAAGAAACAAAACTGTTACTATTGTCAGATAATATCACTACCTGCACAGAAAGTCCAAGAGAACTGACATAAACTATTAGAACTAGCAAGAGAATTTGGCAAGCTTGATGATGAATATAAAAAAATCCACTACATAGCCATTACCGCATCAAAGGATCCTGACTAGGATTTGCCCAGTGAAGTGATGGGTGTTGATTCAGTGTGCCTGGAATCTTTACCTGGGTGTTCCTACTCTCTGCCCTCTCTCAGGAACTGACACAGACTAGGAACTGGCCTTTGGCCCTTCTCCAATACACGATGCTAGACAAAACAGCTGACCTCCCCAGGGGAATGTAAGCACAGAGGTCAAAATAATTAGGCATGGGAGGTGTAAGAGGTTCAACAGACTAGATATACACGGCCTTCCCAGGTGGCTCAGTCATAAAGATTCTGCCTGCTAATGCAGAAGACGTGGCTTCAATCCCCGGGTCAGGAGATCCCTTGAACAAAGAAATGGCAACCCACTCCAATATTCTTGCCTGGAGAGTCCCATGGACAGAGGAGACTGGTGGGCTACAGTTCAGAGGGTCACAAAGAGTTGGACACGACTGAGCGACTAAACAGCAGCAGCAGGTAACACTGGGGAAGTTTCAGAACTGCCTCAGGGGGTAGCATAGTTAGCCGCCCAGATCTCCCCAGTAAGACCGAGACATTCCATACGCCAGCTGTTCAGAATACTATCTGTTACTGGTGCTTTTGGCTAAAGGGAGCTACTGTGCCCATGTTTCCCTCCTGAGGAACCAATTTCTGATAGATGTGGAGGTACAATGGCCTAGCCCTCTAGTCTCAATTTGGGACATCTCTGGAAGGGCCACTCTAGCTTCAGAACTCTCCATAAGACTGGCCAAGGCTTCTGCTGCCACTGCATCACAGTTTATTTGCTCTGGAATCCTAACCACTAGGTCTCCAGCAACCCTCCCCTTGCTTTTCCCCCAAATTTAAAATACTCTTTATAAATATGCTTAAGAGGCAAGGATAACAGGAATATAAATAAAAATAAATAATAAAAAGAACCAAGATGTTGGATCAACTGAATATCCATACACAAAAATTTAAAACTTGATCTATACCTTGTACCACATACAAAATTAATTAGAAATGATTATGAACCTAATTGAAACTAAAAACTATAAGTTTTCTAAAAGAAAAGAGAAAATTTTTGTGACGCTGGGTTATGCAAAGTTTTCTCAGTCACAACACCAGAAGCATGCACCACAAAATAAACAGAAATTGATAAACTAGACTTAATCAAAATCAACACCTTTTGCTCTTTGAAAGACTCTGTTAAGAAAATGAAAAGAAGTCACAGGGAGAAAATATTTGTAAGTCACGTATCTGATAAAGGACTTACAAATCCAAAATGACTCAAAACTCAATAGTAAAAAGTAAAGTTTTTCCAATAAAAAATGGAAAAAAGGTTTGGAGACTTCCAAGAAAAATATATGGATGACAAATAGAGAAATGAAAAAAATTTCAGGCTTCCAGTTCAAGATGGCGGAGTAGAAGGATGGGCGCTCATCTCTTGTGAGAGCACCAAAACTGCAACTAGCTGTTGAACAGCGATCCACAGGAGGATGCTGGAGCCCACCAGAAAAAGATGCCCCACGTCCAAAGGCAAAGAAGCAGCAGAGAGACGGTAGGAGGGGCACAGTCACGATAAAATCAAACCCCAAATCCACCGGGTAGCTGACCCACAAACTGGAGAACAGTGGTATCAAAGAAGTTCTCCCACTGTTGTGAAGTTTATGACGTCAGACGATAAAATCAAACCCCACATCCACCGGGTAGCTGACCCACAAACTGGAGAACAGTGGTATCAAAGAAGTTCTCCCACTGTTGTGAAGTTTATGACGTCAGGCTTCCCAGCCTGGGGATTGAACAAAGGGACTGGGAATCCCCAGGGAATCTGGCCTTGAGGGCCAGGGGGATTTGATTATAGGACTTCCAAAGGACTAGGGGAAACAGACTCTAGTCTTGGAGGGCCTCCTGTGCAGGGTCAGTAGGCAGGGCCTCACCACAGGGACAGGGGCACTGGAAGGTCCCCCTTGGCGAAAATACTCTTGGAGTTCACCATTACCCCTACCATACAGCCTGTAGACCCCAGGGCAGGGTCGCCTCAGGCCAAACAACTACCAGGGAGGGAGTGCAACCCCATCAATCAGCAGACAACTGGATTAAAGCTTTACTGAGTGAGGCCTAGCCAACCAGAGCAAGGCCCAGGTTTTCCCACCACCAGTCCCTCCCATCAGGAAGATTATACAAGCCATTTAGTCTCCTCCATCAGAGGGCAGACAGAAGAAGCAAGCAGCAGCACAGTCTCACAGTGGCTAAAACAAAAACCACATTACAGAAAGTTAATCACAATGAAAAAACAGAAAGTTACGTCCCAGATGAAGGGACAAGATAAAACCCCAGAAAAACAACTAAATGAAATGGAGCTAGGCAACCTTCCAGAAAAATAATTCAGAATAATGACAGTGAGGATGATCGAGGATCTCAGAAAAAGAATGGAGGCAAAGACTGAGAAAGATGAAAGAAATGTTTACTAAAGACCTAGAAGAACTAAAGAAAAAACAAACATGCATAATACACTCGAAGGAATCAACAGCAGAATAACTGAGGCAGAAGAATGAATAAATGACCTGGAGGGCAGAATAGTGGCAATCACTGCTGCAGAACAGAATATAGAAAAAAGGATGAAAAGAAATGAAGACAGCCTAAGAGACCTCTGGGACAACATTAAACACAACAGTATTTACATTATACGGGTTCCAGAAGGAGAAGAGAGAGAAAGGACCAGAGGAAAATACTTGAAGAAATAATAGCTGAAAACTTCCCTAACATGGGAAAGGAAATAGTCAACTACGTCCAGGAAGCCCAGAGTCCCAGGCAGGATAAAACCAAGGAGGAACACACCAAACACACATAGTAATCAAACTGACAAAAATTAAAGATAGAGATAAAATAAAAACAACAAGGGGAAAATGCCAACATAAAAGGGAACTCCCATCAGGCTGTCAGCCGATTTCTCAACAGAAACTCTACAAGCCAGAAGGGAATGCCATGACATATTTAAAGTGATGAGGGGGGCATCCCTTGGGGCTCAGCTGGTAAAGAATCTGCCTGCAGTGCGGGAGACCTGGGTTCAATCCCTGGGTTGGGAAGATCCCCTGGAGAAGGGAAAGGCTAGCCACTCCAGAATTCTGGCCTGGAGAATTGGGTCACAAAGAGTCAGACATGACTGAGTGACCTTCACTTTAACCTATGATAAAATGATTTAAAAAAATAAAAAATAAAGTGATGAAGGGGGAAAACGTACAACCAAGAATACTCTACCCAGCAAGACTCTCCTTCAGATTTGATGGAGAAATCAAAGGCTTTCCAGACAAGCAAAAGTTAAGAGAATTCAGCACCACCAAACCAGTTTTACAACACATGCTAAAAGAACTTCTATAGGCAAGAAACACAAGAGAAGGAAAAGACCTACAGAAAATAAACCCCAAACAATTAAGAAAATGGTAATAGGATCATAGTGAAGTCGCTCAGTCGTATCTGACTCTTTGTGACCCCATGGACCGTATAGCCTACCAGGCTCCTCTGTCCGTGGGATTTTCCAGGGAAGAATACTGGAGTGGGTTGCCATTTCCTTCTCCAGGAGATCTTCCTGACCCAGGGATTGAACCTGGGTTTCCTGCATTGTAGGCAGATGCTTTAGGATCATACATACTGATAATTACCTTAAATGTAAATGGATTAAACGCACCAGAGACACAGACGGTTGGGTGGATGAAAACGTGTATGTCTGCACTTCTACTTACTGCATCACCCTGCTTGACCCCCACAAATTGTATATAATTATTTTATATTGTTAAATTAATCATGTTTTCATTATGGCTTGAAATTGTAATTATCTTTTATTTTTTCTATGGTTATTGATTGTGAAAATCAATAAACATTTTTACTATGGTGACATCGAAAAACCAAGAAAGTTCCAGAAAAACATCTCCTTTATTGACTACCCCAAAGCCTTTCACTGTGTGGATCACAACAAACTGTGGAAAATTCTTTAAGAGATGGGAATACCAGACCACCCGACCTGCCTCCTGAGAAATCTGTATGCAGGTCAAGAAGCAACACTTAGAACTGGACATGGAACAACAGACTGGTTCCAAATAGGAAAAGGAGTATGTCAAGGCTGTGTATTGTCACCATGCTTATTTAACTTATATGCAGAGTACATCATGAGAAATGCTGGGCTGGATGAAGCATAAGCTGGAATCAAGATTGCTGGGAGAAATATCAATAATCTCAGATATGCAGATGACACCACCCTTATGACAGAAAGCGAAGAAGAACTAAAAAAGCCTCTTGATGAAAGTGAAAGAGGAGAGTGAAAAAGCTGGCTTAAAACTCAACATTCAGAAAACTAAGATCATGGCATCCAGTCCCATCACTTCATGGCAAATAGATGGGAAACAGTGGAAACGGTGAGAGACTTTATTTTGCGGGGCTCCAAAATCACTGCAGATGGTGATTGCAGCCATGAAATTAAAAGACGGTTGCTGCCTGGAAAAAAAGCTATGACCAACCTAGACAGCATATTAAAAAGCAGAGACATTACTCTGCCAACAAAGGTCTGTCAAAGGTCTGTCTAGTTAAAGCTATGGTTTTTCCAGTAGTCATGCATGGATGTGAGAGTTGGACTATAAAGAAAGCTGAGCACCAAAGAATTGATGTATTTGAACTGTAGTGTTGGAGAGGACTCTTCAGAGTCTCTTGGACTGCAAGGAGATCCAACCATTCCATCCTAAAGGAAACCAGTCCTGAATATTCATTGGAAGGACTGATGCTGAAGCTGAATTGTATCATGACTGGTAAGAGAAAAATAATAGAACTCTATATCACCAAAACTAGGATCTAATAGAAAAACCTATAATCACTTTTTATAATCCAGATGCATATCAGAATTATCTTGGAGTTTTTGGAAAAATACAAATACTCAGGTATTGTTATTTTTTCTCCAGAGGTCTAGATAGATTTCTAATGAGCAGTCATGTTTAAAAACAAGTGATGATCTTTAACTTTTATCTAGTTGGTTTCACTTATTCTATTTCATACTCAGTGCTCTCATTTCATTCACTTTATGTACTTAAATTTCTCCATCTCTTTTTTTTTTAATGTTCTTTCTCAAGCGTTCATCAAGTGTAGTAGAAGCTTTTGTGTACATATATATAAATATGTATGATATATATATATATTTTAGAAAACTTATGAATTTTTGCCTAACTAAAAAAATTATGACATTTTGATTCTACTTGACTTAGTTTGAATAGAATGCCAGATTTCTAATTAAAAAACAGATTGCAACAAGCAAAAAAGGTTCACTGTATAGCACTGGGACTATAGTCAGTATGTTGTAATTACCTATGGTAGAAAATAATTTCCCAAATACTACATGAATACATGTGTATCTGTGTAACTGAATAACCTTGCTGTGCACCTGAAATACTGTCAACTCTACCCCAATAAAATACATATATTAAAAATAAAAGGGCCATGTATAACAGACCTACAGCTGGTGTCACACTCAAATGGAGAAAGTCACAAGATAAGGATGCCCACTCTGACAACTTTTATTTAACATAATTTTGGAAGTCCTAGCTACAGCAATCAAAGAAGAAAAAAAGTAAAGGGAATCCAAATTAGAAAAGAAGTTAAACTGCCACTGTTTGCAGATGACATTACACTATACACTGAAGATCCTAAAGATGTTACCAGAAAACTACTAGAGCTCATAAATGAATTTGGTGAAGCTGCAGGTAACAAAATCAATACACAGCAGTCAGTTGCATTTCTATACACTAACAACAAAAGATTAAAAAAAAAATTCAAGAACCAATTCCATTTATCATTGCATCAAAAAAGAATAAAATACATAGGAACAAACTTACCTAAGGAGACAAAAGACATGTATTCCTCTTTTGCTATAAGATGCTGATGAAAGAAATCAAAGAATACATAAACAGATGGAAAGATATACCATGTTTGTGAATCGGAAGAATCAATATTGTCAAAATGACTATACTACCCAAGGTAATCTACAGATTCAATGCAATCCCTTTCAAATTACCAATGGTATTTTTCACAGAACTAGAACAAAAAATTCTCAAAACTTATATGGAGACACAAAATAGCCAAATATACCCCGAACAGCCAAAACAATTTTGATAAAACCAGAGCTGTAGGAATCAGGCTCCTTGACTTCACACTACACTACAAAGCTACAGTCATCAAAACAGAATGGTAGTGGCACAAAAATAGAAATACAGATCCACGGAACAGATAGAAAACCCAGAAATAAGCCCATGCACCTGTAGTCAGTTAATCTATGACAAAGGAGGCAAGACCAGACAATGCTGGAAAGACAGTCTCTTCAGCAAATGGTGCTGGGAAAACTGGACAGCCACATGTTAAGAAAAAAGAAGTTAGACCATTCCTTAATTCCATACATAAGAATAAGCTCAAAATGAATTAAAGACCTAAATGTTAGACTGGACACTATCAAACTCTTACAAGAAAACATATGCAGAACACTCTCTGACATAAATCACAGCACCATCTTTTTTAATCTATCTCCCAGAATTGTGGAAATAAAAGCAAAAAGAAACAAAATGGGACCTACTTAAACTCAAAAAGTGTTTGCACAGCGAAGGAAACAAAAAACAAAAGACAACCCACAGACTGGGAGAAATATTTTTCAAATGACGTGACTGATAAGGGATTAGTCTCCAAAATTTCCAAACAGCTTATGACACTTAATAGAATAAAAACAACCCACTCAAAAAATGGGCAGAAGACCAGAAGAGACATTTCCGCAAAGAGGACACACAGATGGTCAACAGGTCCAGCATCACCAGTTATTAGAGAGACGCAAACCAAAACTATAATTAGGTATGACCTCACACCAGTCAGGATGGCAATCCTCAAAAAATCCACAAACAACGAATGCTGGAGAGGGAGTAGAGAGACGGGAACGCTCCTGCACTGTTGGTGGGAATGTAAGTTGGTGCAGCCACTATGGAGAACAGTATGGCAGTTCCTTAGAACACTAAGAATAGAGTTGCCATATGACTGTGCAATCCCACTCCTGGGCATATATCCAGAGAAAAGCGTGGCCCAAAAAATACACGCACCCCAGTGTTCACTGTGGCACTGTTTACAATAGACAAGACATGGAAGCAACCTAGATGTCTGTTGGCAGGAATGGATACAGATGTGGCATACATACACAGGGGACGATTACTCAGCCATTAAGAAGAGTGAGGTGAGGCCATCCGAAGCAGCATGGATGGACCCAGAGTGTGTCACACTGAGTGCAGGTCAGAGAAGGAGAAATGCCATATGATATCCATCATATGTGGAGTCTAAAAAGAAATGATACAAATGAACTTACTTACAAAACACCCTCTTTCAAACAAATCACCCTCTTCCAACAACACAAGAGAAGACTCTACACGTGGACATCACCAGATGGTCAATACAGAAATCAGACTGATTATATTATTTGCAGCCAAGATGGAGAAGCTCTATACAGTCAGCAAAAACAAGACCAGGACCTGACTGTGGCTCAGATCATGAACTCCTTATTGCCAAATTCAGACTTACATTGAAGAAAGTAGGGAAAAAACCACTAGACCATTCAAGTATGACCTAAATCAAATCCCTTATAATTATACAGTAGAAGTGAGAAATAGATTTAAGGGATTAGATCTGACAGACAAAGTGCCTGAAGAACCATGGATGGAGGTTTGTGACACTGTACAGGAGGCAGTGATCAAGACCATCCCCAAGAAAGAGAAATGCAAAAAGAAAAGTGGTTGTCTGAGGAGGCCTTACAAATAGCTGAGAAAAGAAGAGAAGCTAAAGGCAAAGGAGAAAAAGAAAGATATACCCATTTGAATCCAGAGTTCCAAAGAATAGCAAGAAGAGATAAGAAAGCCTTCATCAGTGATCAATGCAAAGAAACAGAGGAAAACAATCGAATGGGAAAGACTAGAGATCTCTTCAAGAAAATTAGAGATACCAAGGGAACATTTCATGCAAAGATGGGCACAATAAAGGACAGAAATGGTATGGACCTAACAGAAGAAGATATTAAGAAGAGGTGGCAAGAATACACAGAAGAGCTATACTAAAAAGATCTTCCTGACCCAGATAATCACGATGGTGTGATCACTCACCTAGAGCCAGACATCCTGGAATGTGAAGTCAAGTGGGCCTTATGAAGCATCACTATGAACAAAGCTAGTGGAAGGTGATGAATGCCAGTTGAGCCAGTTCAAATCCTGAAAGATGATGCTGTGAAAGTGCTGCACTCAATATGCCAGCAAATTTGGAAAACTCAGCAGTGGCCACAGGACTGGAAAAGGTCAGTTTTCATTGCAATCCCAAAGAAAGGCAATGCCAGAGAATGTTCAAACTACTGCACAATTGCACTCATCTCACATGCTAGCAAAGTAATGCTCAAAATTCTCCAAGCCAGGCTTCAACAGAATGTGAACCGTGAACTTCCAGATGTTCAAGCTGGATTTCAAAAGGCAGAGGAACCAGAGATCAAATTGCCAAAATCCACTGGATCATCAAAAAAGCAAGAGAATTCCAAAAAAACATCTACTTCTGCTTTACTGACTACACCAAAGCCTTTCACTGTGTGGATCACAACAAACTGGAAAATTCTTCAAGAGATGGGAATACCAGACCACCTGACCTGCCTCCTGAGAAATCTGTACACATGTCAAGAAGCAACAGTTAGAACTGGACATGGAACAACAGACTGGTTCCAAATAGGAAAAGGAGTATGTCAAGGCTGTATATTGTCACCCTGCTTATTTAACTTATATGCAGAGTACATCATGAGAAATGCTGGGCTGGACGAAGCATAAGCTGGAATCAAGACTGCCGGGAGAAATATCAATAATCTCAGATATGCAGATGACACCACCCTTATGACAGAAAGCAAAGAACTAAAGAGCCTCTTGATGAGAGTGAAAGAGGAGAGTGAAAAAGCTGGCTTAAAACTCAACATTCAGAAAACTAAGATCATGGCATCCAGTCCCATCACTTCATGGCAAATAGATGGGAAACAATGGAAACAGTGAGAGACTTTATTTTGCGGGGCTCCAAAATCACTGCAGATGGTGACTGCAGCCATGAAATTAAAAGACGGTTGCTGCTTGGAAGAAAAGCTATGACCAACCTAGACAGCATATTAAAAAGCAGAGACAGTACTCTGCCAACAAAGGTCTGTCTAGTCAAAGCTATGGTTTTTCCAGTAGTCATGCATGGATGTGAGAGTTGGACTGTAAAGAAAGCTGAGCACCAAAGAATTGATGCTTTTGAACTGTGGTGTTGGAGAAGACTCTCGAGAGTTCCTTGGACTGCCAAGGAGATCCAACCAGTACATCCTAAAGGAAATCAGTCCTGAATGTTCACTGGAAGGATTCATGCTGAAGCTGAACCTCCAAAACTTTGGCCACTTGATGCGCAGAACTGACTCACTGGAAAAGACCCTGATGCTAGGAAAGATTGAAGGCAGGAGTAGAAGGGGATGACAAGGATGAGATGGTTCTATGGTGTCACCAATTCAATGGACAGGAGTTTTGAGTAAACTCTAGGAGTTGGTGATGGACAGGGAGGCCTGGCATCCTGCAGTCCATGGGGTTGCAAAGAGTCAGACACGACTAAGCGACTGAACTACTGAACTGAAGAAGGTGTAGAGAAAAAGGAGCCCTACTGCACTGTTGATGGGAATGTAAACTGATACAGCCACTATGGCGAACACTATGGAGATTCCTTAAAAACCTAGGAATAAAGCTACCACATGACCCAGCAATCCTACTACTGGGCATATACCCTGAGAAAACCATGATTCTAAATGACACAGTTCTCCCAATGTTTATAGAAGCACTATTTACAATTTTCAGGACATGGAAGCAACCTAGATGTCCATCGACAGACAAATGAATAAAGAAGATATAGTACATATATACAATGGAATATTACTCAGCCATAAAAAGAATGAATTTGAGTCAGCGGTATTGAAGTGGATGAGCCTAGAGCCCGTTATACAGGTTGAAGTGAGTCAGAAAGAGAAAAATATGTTATTAATGCATATATATGGAATCTAGAAAAGCAGCACTGATGAACCTATTTTTAGAGAAGAAATGGAGACCCAGACAGAGAGCATGGACTTGGGGACACAGTGGGGAACGGAGAGGGTAGGACAAAGTGAGAAAGGAGCACCGACGTGTACACAGCACCACGTGTAAAACAGAGAGCTAGTGGGAAGCTGCCACGTGACACAGGGAGCCCAGCCTGGCGCTCTGCCATCGCCTAGCAGGGCGGGAGGGGAGGCAGAGACAGCGGCTCAAGGGGGAAGGGATGTATACAATTATGGCTGATTCTTGCTGTTATAGGACAGAAACTCATACAACATTGTAGAGCAATTATCTTCCAATTAAAAAATTTTTTAAATGCTGGAGTGCAAAAAAAAAAAAAGGAATGGAAAAATATTATTTGTTCTGCCTTCCTATGATCGATTATCCTAAGGCTGTTACTAAAATAATAAGTAAGGCACTAAATTTAGTCAGAAACAGTGGGTCCCCTGGAGTCACTGCCAACTATACAATGGACTCAAAAGGCTGTCTATCTGAAATAAACCAAAATCTTTGTTTATTACTAATTAACTGACTAGCTAACAATCAAACTCCTGTCAGGTGGGAAAAGGCTAAGGCAGTTCCGCCTCTATTATTAGAATGGAATGCTTTTATTTTCTACTTCCTGCCCTTCAACTCTCTCAAACACTTCCCTGCAAGTTAAGTTCTAATCACACCAAGAGGGAATAAATCAAGTACTCAATTTCTAGGAAACTAGTCTATTTTCTTCCAAAGAAAATATACTACGAGGGGCCTCCCTGGTGGCCCAATGGTTAAGAATCTGCCTGCCAGTGCAGGGAACGAAGATGCCACAGGCCTCGGGGCAACGAAGCCCCTGAGTAGCTGTGTGCCCCTAAGTAGCCACAACTATTGAAGCCCAAGAGCCCCAGAGCCTGGGCTCCACAAGAAAGTACTCCCTGCTCACCGCAGCTAGAGAAAGCCCGAGTGCAGCAACGAAGAACTCATGCATCACGACGACGACCGAGTGCAGTCAATTAAATAAATAAACTAAACTATATGTATATTGAGAAAGACGAACCTCGGCCACAGTACTGCGAATACGATCCACCACCTGCTCAAAGTCCACCAGGCTGAAGAGGGGCTGCTGCTTGAGACGATGCAACTCTGCTGCAAAAGTGTCCTCCTGGTTCTTCAGAATGGATCCTGTAGAACAGTAAAGCACTCACGGTCAGCGGGAGACAGGAAACCCGCACAGGCAAGGGGCTCTCTTTCTGGGGCTGCCGGGAACATGAAGGTCCCTAGCCACCCACTCTGCCCAGGCCGACTCTGGGGCCAGCATGATGTCAAATATGCCTTTGAGGATGGGGTTACCCTGGGCAAGGATATTCCTACCTTTCCTGGTCAGGTTTACATTTTGATTTTCGAACATCTGGACAGATTCTCCCACAAAGAGGATTTTTTCAGCAACCCTCACTGGAATGTAGGACGGCAGAATCTCCACTCGCAGAGAAAACTGTTTGAGAGATGGCGCCAGCATGTTCTCCTCCTCTATCAGGCGCTGGGCAAGGAAAAAACCCACATCAGAGATAATGTATGAAGTGAGAAAGGGGAAACGGGAATATCCGGCAGCTCTCCCAACCCACGATTTACAGTTTCTGGAACCAGGGACTTTAAATCTGAACTTGCATAATTATTAAATCACCAGTGCTAGAGAAAGACATTCCATTTTTAGACAGAAAGATAGCACGGTGGAAATAACAGTGGTTTTATTAACATTAGGATTTTCATTCTCACTCTGCCTTGACCACTGTGTAAAAACTTGAGCAGTGGGTCTGGAACTCAGTTTTCTTGTTTGTACCATGGAATAACTGATCTGTTTGTTTCCAGGTCTGCATGTCTATAATTTACTATCTTGGGCATGTCTGCTCTGCCCAGCTCTTTACAGAGGCCTGAGTCATATTGCCATGTGGTTCTCATAACCTGGCTCCTGGGCCAGCACCACTGGCCTCACGTGGGAGCTTGTTAGAAATGCAAAATTTCAAGCCTGTCCCCAGAGCTACAGAAAACCTGGGGGGTGAGGTCCAGCAGTCTATGTTTTAATAAGCTCTCCAGGCGATTCTGGGCACTCTACAGCCTGACAACCACTAATCTAGACCGTGAAGCCCCAGATTCTTGCTGTCTAGCCAACCAGGTCCCTGACTTGCTGCTAATTTGACCCTTATCCAGGGTATAGATAAGGAACCCCAAGCTCCATTCTCCTGACTTTGATCTCTGCTATCCGCCCTTTCAATTTTGGGCTTGGGCACCATCCAAGACCCTTTTTTCCTCTCGCTCTCCACACTCTTCCTAAATAATCACATCTTCTGAGGCTGAACTGATCATAACAGGTATTTTTAATCTTTCTGCATCACAGGACTCTCTGCAAGTATAAAAGTGATGGACCTTCCAGAAGAATATGGAAACATACACTTCACAGAACCTCTGAAGCCACCCATGGACCTCAGATTAAAAACTTTCAAATACTGATAACTCCTAAAACTTTTATCTTTAACCCAGACTGCTCTCATCAGCTCCAGGCTCAGCCCACTGGTTATTTCCTACAAGCGTCTCAATGTGTCCAGAGGTAGACACATCATCTCCCCCCGCCCTCTCCCATCAGCAACCCACATTCCTTATCATCACCACTCGCCTATCACTAAAGGCAGAGACTTGGGCATCATCCTTGATGCTTCCCTCTGGGCCCTTAGCCAATCAATCACCACGACCTGCCTGTTCCACCTCCTAAATATCGCTGAAGCCTCTTTCTTCTTCACCATATTTACTGTTCCCATCCTTGGTGCAGGCCACCATTATTTTTCAGCTAATGTCCCCAACAGGCTTCACCGATGGCTCAAACAGTAAAGAATCTGCTTGCAATGCAAGAGACGCTGGAGCCTTGGGTTTGATCCCTGGGTCAGGAAGCTCCCCTGGAGGAGGAAATGGCAACTCACTCCAGTATTCTTGCCTGGAGAATCCCATGGACAGAGAAGCCTTGCAGGCTACAGTCCATGGGGGTCACAAAGAGTAGGACACGACTGAAGCAACTGAGCATATATAATGTCCCAAACAGTCTCCTAACTATTGTACTTGCGGCTAATCTTAATTTTTTAAAAAACGTTTTCCCGCAGTTTCTAGAGTGATCTATCATAAAGTCATAACATACAGAGGTGTGTTAACCTGTTGCCTAAAATTCTTTGTGGTTCCCAGCTCTTTCCAAGCTCAAGTCCAAATTCCTTCCCATTATTCACAAGGGCTTTCATGATCTTACCTCTGCTCATCTCAGAAGCTTCACTGACTGCCACTTCCCACGTCCCCTCCAGCTGTCCCTTACACTCTATATTTCAGTCTTTACTTACTTGACCATCTCAACTGAATTACTAATGGGTCCCCAAATGATCCATGTCCGTCATGGCCTCTGTACTGTACACAGTCCTTCCCTCTGCCTGGAATTTTTTTTTTTTTGGGGGGCCATGTGGCATATGGGATCCAAGCTCCCGGACTAGGGATCAAACCTCTGCCCCCTGCCCTGGAAGCTCAGTCTTACCAACTGAACCACCAGGGAAGTCATTCTCCCAAACTCTGTGCACTTAAGATATATATTCCACTCTAGTCCATGTCCCCAGAATACCCAGACTCACTGGTCCAGAGCACTTAGTATATTGTAATAGGTCTTCCACTAACTGTAAGCTCTTTAAGGACAGGGACTACTGCATTTTATTTGTTTATGCATTGTGGCACCTGGAACAGTTGTGCCTGGCATATAACAGGCATTCAATAAAATGTAACAGGATAAATGAATGGATAAGAACAACACAGGACTTTGGGGAGCCTAATCAAAACTAACCTGTAATGTAAAAGCTCTGGGTACCCACAAGACTACCTAAAGGGACAAGACTTATTATTACTCTCCTCAATGCATATACCAGGAAAAGGGGAAACAAAAGGAATCTTACAAATGCATTTCTACTTTAGAGTCTCACTGTTAGGCATTAAGCTTGAGTATTAAGCTAAGCCAACTGTCTACGTCTACAGAATTTATGGAACATGCTCAGGCCGTGAGGAGCTGGGGGCAAGTCACCGGAAGGTCATCTAGATGTCGACTTGCCCAGCTTCTGGCAGGAGTGGGCTAGGCTTCTTGCTGGGCTCTCACCAAGTCCTGGAGTTCTCTCAGTTGTTTTCCTGTCAGTCCCCCAATGCCCAGATCCTCCTCATCCTCTTCTGGCTGGGCGCTGACATTCCCGGAAGATGGACCCTGTTTGATAAAGAACTCTTCGTGCTGATCCAAGAGGAGTCCATGTAACATCCAGGCTGAGAGCTGCTTATACATGACCCCGTGACACACGGCCAGGATCCTGAGTGGAGAGGACAGCAAGAGCCTTAGAAGTTCACTCAGAGGACAACAGCGCAGAGGGCGTGCTTTAAACTGGATAAACAGAGGCCTGAGAGTTTGGTCAGTCAGGAGGGAAAGGCCCAATTAAGGTAAAAATTATTGTGCTATTTTAACTTCAATCTCTGCGGATGAACTAAGTGGTTAGATTTCCAAACCTGTAGTCTGAAATGCTCAGTAAAGGTTCTGATCATCTTTTAGAAGAAGCACACTTCTTCCCTCCTTTTGAGTAAAATAAGTTTCAAACTGGATGATTCCTGTTAAAATTAAATGGACTTACAGGAGTCTCTTTCTGGCTAACACAGTATTAACTTTTTACTTTTGTTGGAATCACATAAGGAGAGTAGATCCAGTATGTGAGAGGCAGATATACCTGAAAAAGTATTATCCAACAAAATGCAGAAAGGTTGTTGGAGAATGGGATAGTTACACAGTCTCAAGGGATCACACCTCAGAAAACATATCAATGACAAAGTTGAAAATGTTCCTCTAAAACAGATCTGGTGGGAAACACCTAACCCTAGTGACGAACCTTTACACCAGAATGGGACAGACTTGCTCTGTGTGCATTCTCATATGCTCTAACAGGAAATAATATGACCTAGGCAGTATCTTTGCCAAAAATGTTTAATCTGAATCTACTCATGAGGAAATAATCAGAAAAATCCAGACTGCAGAGTATTCTCCAAGAAGCCTTTGATCATATTTCACATTTAACAGTTGCAATCATAAGATACATATAATTTTGTGTCCTTTTTTCAGTTAGTATTATAAAAATATTTTTACATGTTTCAGAATTTGTAATTTTAATTGCTTTATAGTCTATCAAGTGAATATATCTTTATTCAGCATTCTATTCCTGGTAATTTTCTAAAAATCACCTGATTAACAAGCTCAGGTGTGGTAAATAGGGGTTTCCTATGCATATAAAGATGTCTTTATTGCTCTTAATATAGCAGACAACATTGCAATGAATAATGATTGTGTATATGGTTATTTTCTTCTTTTGGATAATTTTGTTACAGTAAAATTAAGAGGATTATAAAGCTACTCAAAATACACATGTTTAGACACAGCTAAGCATAATCTGGAATATTTCATGGAAATTCTCCAAGGATAATGAGATTCAAAAATGAAGGATTGCCTCAAGATCATCTAGGCAGCTAGGTCCTAGCCTGGATGCTCAACACCTTAGAATCCCTTTACTGTGGTTTCTGAGTCACCGTAAGGCTGACACGGGCTCCTGTACTCACGGGACAACTACCCCCAGAGGGAAACCCGAGATAACCTAGAAACAGCACTTGGGCCAAGTCAGGCCACTTGGCCACCCCCTCCCCCACTACGCCAGTGAAGCCACGACTTACCTTTCTAGTGCGCTGCGGACAGGAGGCAACCCCCCACAGCTGTGTTTGTATACTGTTTCCAGGACTTGACAACCATGAACCTGTGGAAAATACAGCCTTGTCAAGCTGAATTCCATTTTAATAGTTCAGGTAACACAATCTCATATTCTATATTCAATCCAGAGGGCAAAATCCACAAAGAGTGAGGATAAACTCGTAGGATCTATGCACAGTTCCACTTCTGACTCCAATTCCAGTGTGTGTCGGGGGGTGGTGTGTTCCCCCACACCACCAAGCAACTCTCTGACACCAGCTGGGGGTCCTGCAACCCAACTCAATCCCTGGGTTCCACTAACTTGCTAAAGCAGCTCACAGAACTCAGGAAACCCATTTATCCACTAGATTATCAATTTATTAGGAAAGATACGCCAGGATACAAATCAACACCCAGATGAAAGGATACATACAGCGAGGTCCCGAACAAACGAGCTTCTGCGGGGCACAGTGACACACATAAGCACTCTGATTCACCAATCTGGAAGCTCTCCAAACTCCATCCTTTCGAGTTCCTATGGAGCCTTCCCAGCTCTCTGCCCTCTGCCCACTTTTCTTGCCAAAGGTCAGGTGGGAAACGTGGGACTGCAAGTTCTAACCTTCCAATCACAGGGTTGGTTCCCCTGGCAACCAGCCCATATTTCAGTGTTTTCCCAAAATCACCTGGTTAACAAGCTCAGGTGTGGTAAATAGGGGTTTGCTATGCATATCAAGATGTCTTTATTGCTCTTATTACTTAGGAAATTCTGAGTTTTAGGAGCTCTGCGCCAGAAATGGTACAAAGACCAAATCTATTTTTCTTATTATAAATCACAACATCACAATAGTTGTTCTTAAGTACGGACCCTCCACCTCCCTGTCCTTTCCTAGCCCACACCATTCCCCAGCAGCATCTGCATCATCTAGAAACTTAAGAGCTACAAATTCTTGGACCTTGTTCCAGACCTGCTCAATCAGGATCTCTGGGGTGCGGCCCAGCGATCTGTTTTTAACAATCAGCTCCAGGTGATTCTAATGCACAATTGAAGTTTGAGAACTACTGCACTAAGGAAACCAGAATCATTTCGAAATTCCAAGAAAATAAGTAAAAGAAAGCTCTTTACTTCAGATTAAGGCCTAATTCAGACTACTTATAAGGTACACACTTTTCTAAAAACCTGCTTCCTCTCTCAATGTCCTTTTGCCTCTATTTTTTTTAAACAGCCTTACTGAGGTATACGTTATACACCATAAAATTCATCTAATTTAAGTGTACTTTCAACAACTTTTAGTAAATTTACAGCACTGTGCAACCATCAACATGATCCAGGGTTATAACATTTCCAGCACTCTAAAAGGACCCCCTTGTGCCTGTGTGCACTCCCCTGTTCTCACCCACAGCCTCATTTATTTAGAGCCTCAGCACTCAGCTTCCTACCCCCTCCCCGGTAGGAAGGAAGGTTCGCCCATCTGCAATCCATCTACTTGTTTTCCACTCTCCTTCCTGGGGCCAATGGAAGCTCAGGGTCAACTGAGATGTGCAGCCATGCATGGACTCTTGCGCTAACCCCACTTACCTAGACGGTCCCCTCTAGCTTTGGGAGACAGTTTAGCAGAGTAGTTAAGAGCACAGCCCTGGGTTTATATCCTAGTTGTATCGTTTATTACCTTCTGTATGATCCTAAGGGGCTTCCCAGGTGGTGCAGAGGTAAAGAATCTGACGGCCAATGTAGGAAAAGCAAGAGAGACAGGTTTGATCCCTGGGTTGGGAAGGTACCCTGGTGGAGGAAATGGCAACCCACTACAGTATTCGTGCCTGGGAAATTTCATGGACAGAGGAGCCTGGCAGGCTCCAGTCCATGGGGTTACGAAGAGCTGGACGTGACTGAGCAACTGAGCATGCATGCACACATGCACGTGCGACTCTAATTACATTCCTTAACCTACTTGATTCCGTAGGAGATTGACCTTGATAATACATGTGAAGCACATGTGAAGCACAGTGCCTGGTATACAACAAGTGCACAATAAAGCTTGATGTTATTTGATGAGGGCAACTAGCTTTGCAGGGTCAGAGGGCACCGTCCCCACTGACTTTGCTGCCACAGAATGAATGCAGCAGAGTGTAAGTTTCTAGACGCATACAGCAAAAAAAAAAAAAAAAAAAGAAGACGTAGCAATCTGGCAAACTGACTAGTTAACTAGTTATATTCAAGGCACAAATATACCAGCTTAAAAACAGGAATTAACTAAACATATTTAATCCACTTGTCCTTTCTGATCCAATTATGAACCAGCAGATTCTTCTAATGTAAAATCTCAAAGCATCTCAGAATTATTAATACTACTCAGAAAAGACATTCTTTGGACACTGGAGACCCTCTTCTCAATGCATATGATAAAAACTTGTGATAAGAGGCATATTTAACTAATGAACAGCTGGGTTTCACCCAATGACTAAACAATGCTCAGAAAGCTGCCAACACCCTAATAATAAACCTATTACCTTCTTTCTAAGGATTAACTTTCTACATCTCCTCAAGTTCCATATCCAAAAATTCTGAATCCTTAGTGTACAAGACTCTCACCTTCAAGTATCCATAGCTTTATCCTCTACCCAGCAGCATTCTTGGGGACATCTGTTACTACTTCCCCCAGCTTTTGGACCAGGAGGTGCTTAAGGGCAGGGTCATAACTTATTTTTGCTTTGCTGATACTTAGCATGATACCCAAGCAGATATTGCTGAATGAACGAATGAATGAATGAATGAATAAATAAAAACTACTGAAAACTAGGGTCTTCAAAAAGGAATGTAAAGGAAAATGAATTATGATTATGTCCTTGGTGCTCACCCCAGCAAAAGGAATAAGTACTCACCTTTTGACTTTTAATTTGTTCTACTACAACCATCACAGAGGGGAAAAGGAGCTGGAACTACAAAGTAGAGAATGATTAGGATGGTATATATCCAAGCACAAGGAAAAAAAATTAACTCAGGAAATGCCTTTGTTTCTAACCAGTCCCATTTATTATAAAGATGGCAATACCACAGAACAGCCAAGATCCTAAGGCAATCTGATGTGGGGGTTGGCTGTAGATAGAAAGAGAACAGCAGACACAAGCAGTTTCCATGTCTGAGGCACATAATTGTTAATACTGAGGCCAATGGAGAGCATTAACATCAGACAGTAAGTTTTCATTAAATGTGGAACTCTTCAAACAGTTCTGATCTAGGAAAACAGATGAAATAACAAATGCTGGGCTCTGAAACCAGAAGGAAAAAAGTTCTCAAAAATAATATCCTGAGTTAGAGTATTCCAATGATATCAACAGATTCCAAAGCATTTTGTTACCTGATCTAAGGAGTAATTGACATGTGATATGGAGAGATGGGGGTCAGCCAGGAACTGCAACAAAAAACACTGTGATTAGGGCTCCATATATAATATCTTGAGTCTACTTCATCTGTGAAAACTAGAAGGGAATCTGAGAGTAGGCTTAGGGTTCATTTTAGGGTACTGAGAATTGATCATTTACAGAAGATAATTAATTCTGATTTTTCGACAATAACAAAACCAAAGCTAGGGCTCTTCTAAACTCACTCAGGAACCTCGGCCGTGATCCACCTGCCACTCTGACCATGGCTTGGGCAGTCACAGAGAGCAAACTTACCCTCCAGCCACGCAGCAAATAGCTCACTCTTAGCTACCTGACCATATCAGAGGGCATTTCAGATCAGGAATGTGCCCTCATCTGCAGTCCCAGAGGTGTGGCTTCCCATGTCTCTTCTCACCTCTTGTTCCAAATCAAGTAGAGCTTGGCGGTAAGGCTGCAAAACTGAATCCAGCCCCGTGCAGAAGGCCCTGAGGTAGATTCCATGTGACCCACCTTGGCCCTGCTGAGATGGATGGTGATCCTGAAATCAACAGAGAGAGGTCAGCTTTTCAGCTCACAGCCTGAAACCCGAGGAAGACATTATCCTTTATTAATGGCATTATTTTTGCTTAAATAATTTCCAATCAAAGTAGTGTTTTCATGAGAGGAAAATCTGACTGAAGAGACAGATTTTGAGTCCGGACCTTTTAAAATGTGATAATGTTTTAATTTTCCAAGTGGCTAAGATTTTACAAACTGGGTATTCTTCCACACTGTCCCTAGAGATTTTTCAGCAACTCAGTTCTAACCTTGTAACTTCTGGCTTAAATTCCTTTGGTGGCTTCCTCTTACCCAAGAATAATATCTAAACTCCTCTACATAGCATACAGTGACTTCTGTATTCTGGCCCTTACCCTCTCTCCAAAATTATCTTTCACTGCTTTCAACTTCACATCATCATTTCCAAATTAATCAACAGTTCCCTGAATGTGCCTTATTTCTATCGTGCACCTCCATGAATCTGAGTGTGTTCTGCTTATAACTGTGTGCCCATGCTTGTGACAAAACCTACTCTTCCTGCGGGGCCCAACTCAAGCATCTTTTCCCTGCAAAGCCCTTTCTAACTCTCCCCAGAGAATTAATAGCTCCCCTCTGTTGCTTTTATAACATCTCTATTCAGTGCTGGAATTGAACTTTTGATTATTTGTTCCCTCACTAGACCAACAGCTTCATGAAGCAAGGGCTCACACTTTGCCCATCTTTGCATTTCATTTCCTAGCACAGTTCTTTGAAGAGAGGGTGACTATTTACTGTATAAATAAAATGACCTCAGTTCTCCTCCTAACAACCCTTCCCCTATCTCGCGTGGCAATTCATTAGCGAATCTGATAGTCAACACGGGAAGTTAGAAGATGCTCACCAAGAGGCTATTCACAAATATGGCTTGTCTTTCAAGAAAGCTGCAGTTTTTCTATAAAAGCATTCTTCTTCTTTTACATGGGGGAATTGCAACTAACAGCTGACTAGAGACCATGATGACTTAGCCTTTCTGGGTGGTCAGGCTCTGGCAGCAGTAGATACCATAGGAGAATTAAGCAAAAAATGTGGTAGGAAGCTTGGGCTCAGGGGTTATAAGGCACAGTGTAGCCAGAGGATGCCACAAAGGATACTAGCAGTTCCTGGAGATAAATGTTCACAGCTATAATAAGAACATGGGCATAGGGTGAAACAGACCAGACTGGCTTACAACCAGGCAGTTTTTTTTGTTTTTTTTTTTTTTTCTATCTTGTATCATTCCAGAGAACAGAATGTCTTCATTTATCACAAAATGAAAGAGAAATTGCTTTTTATTTTTCAAAAATAAATAAATAAATAAAAGGTACTGCAAATAGCTTTAGGAACTGGAGAAGTAGGAATTCACATATAAAATTCATGTAGTCACGTGAATATAGAAGAGGTTAGCTTTTCTTAAAGTGATATATTGTTGTTGTTAGTCACTAAGTCATGTCTGACTCTTTTGCGACCCCATGGATTGTAGCCTGTAAGGCTCCTCTGTCCATGGGATTTCCCGGGTCAAAAATATTGAAGCAGGCCACCATTTCCTCTCTAGGGGATCTACCCAACCCAGGGATGGAATCTGCGTCTCCTGCATTGTGAGTTGAGTTCAATCACTCAGTCATGTCCAACTCTTTGCAACCCCATGGACTGCAGCATGCCAGGACTCCCTGTCCATCACCAATGCCCGCAGTTTACTCAAACTCATGCCCCTCCGAGTCGGTGATGCCATCCAACCATCTCATCCTCTGTCATCCCCTTCTCCTCCCACCTTCAATCTTTCCCAGCATCAGGGTCTTTTCCAACGAGTCAGTTCTTTGCATCAGGTGGCCAAAGTGTTGGAGCGTCTGCTTTAGCATCAGTCCTTCCAATGAATATTCAGGACTGATTTCCCTTAGGATGGACAGGTTGGATCTCTTTGCTGTCCAAGGAACTCTCAAGTCTTCTCCAACACCACAGTTCAAAAGCATCAATTCTTTGGTGCTCAGCTTTCTTCACAGTCCAACTCTCACATCCACACATGACCACAGGAAAAACCATAGCCTTGACTAGACAGACCTTTGTTGGCAAAGTAATGTCTCTGCTTTTTAATACATTATCTAGCTTGGTCATAACTTTTCTTCCAAGGAGCAAGTGTCTTTTAATTTTATGGCTGCAGTCACCATCTGCAGTGATTTTGGAGCCCCGCAAAATAAAGTCTGTCACTGTTTCCATTGTTTCCCCATCTATTTGCCATGAAGTGATGGCACGGATGCCATGATCTTAGTTTTCTGAATGTTGAGTTTTAAGCCAACTTTTTCACTCTCCTGCATTATAGGCAGATTATTTATTGCTGAGCCACTACAGAAACCCCAAAGTTACAAACACTTAAAATTAGAGCCCTTTTCATCTATATCAGGATATACACAGGTTCCAAATTTAATTGTTGTCTTATTTTTATTATGTCTTCATAGCAAACTAGCATTGATTAGATTTTGAATTCAAGTTTAGCTTATGTACTTTCTCTGCAACAAAATCTCTTTGATAGAACCAGAATCCCTGTCCCAGAAATGAACATTTACAGGCATTATCCTCCAACATCTTTGCCCCATAGAAAACCACCAAGGGCCTGACAAGTGCTTACAGAAGAAGAGGCAGATGGTGCTGTCAGCATGTTTCAGAAAGCACCCTTCCTTTCCCATTCTAGAAGAGAAGCTGTTCTCTTCGACCAGAATCAATCTTTCCACTGGGAAACAGTCATCACTGAACCATTCACACAACGCAGCAATCTTTTTACTCACCACTGACAGAACTGCAGACTGTTAAAAATAAGAGAGAACTTTAAAACTTCTCTTAAAGATTATTTGTGGGTCTGCTGTACACTAGGCACTTCACATGAACTACCTTGTTGAATCCCCACAACCCAGTGAGATAGGTACCATCTATTATCCCCATTTTATAGGTGAGGAAACTGAGCCTCAGGTTGCTGCTGAGCAGTCTATGGTCAGTAAGGGATGGACAGGACACGAATCTTTGGCTTCTACACTATAAAGCATTGACTTCCAATTCATATTAATGAACAATATTAAGTTTCACCACATGCCAAGAACCTTCTCCAGTTTAACTTTATTTACAAATAAAAAAACTGAAGCCTGAAGATTTGAATTGCCTGCCTCGATGTGACTACGGTAGTTAGAAGAAGCAAAGCAACAAAGGAATTGGAAATGATGCTTTGTGTTTTCACCTCTGGAATTGGAACTCTGATCCAATTCAAACTGATTTAATTTAGGTTCCTAAAACTTGGGCAAAGCATACTTTCTCAATCTGCCTAAATTGGTCCCCACGTATATTTTCCCCTTGTTGGCGGTAGAGTCACCTTACCCTTCACTTGAATAATTCCAGTGGTGAGACATTCATTACTTCTTAACACTTATGTCACATGAACTACCAATGGAAATCACTGAAAGTTTGACTTAGCCCCTGCCCACAGGAGGTGTAGATTCTCAGAAAACAGAAACCTACCTGCTGCTGCACATGGCCCGTGTACTGTTCAATGAACTCGGTGAAGCGAATATAGTCCGTGCCCAGCCGGCAGAGGCGATTCAAGACACTGGTTTCACTGGGATGAAGAAATGGGAAGTCCTGTGACACCTGGAGGAGGAGAACAATGCTGAGAACGCTGATGCCTGCTACTCACTGCTCGCTGCAACTGCTGTCTCCCTTCGCAGATGCCTGTTTAAGAGCGATAAGTTCTGGATAACAAAAGAATTTTCAAGTCACTACGAAGACCTTATTCCCTAGCTCTAGCCTAATTAGTCACTTATCGAAAAGGGGGGTAATGCATGGTAAAGATTTGAACAATACAAAATGGTGTACATGAAAAATAAGTCAACCTCCTCAGAGGCAGCCACTACCACCTATTTCTTTTTTTGCTAATTGAAGTACAAATATTATATTGGTTTCAGATGTACCATGTAGTGATTCAGTATTTTGAAAGACTACACACTGTACAAAGTTATTACAAAAGGCTGACTATATTCCTGTGCTGTACATTACAAGCCTGTGACTTATTTATACTTGGTAGTTTGTACTTAATACCCTTCACCTATCTCATCCCTCACCCTACCCCTCTTCCTTTTGGAAATGGCCATTTGTTCTCTGTATCTACGCATCTGTTTCTGTCTTGCTATGTTTGTTCATTTTGTTTTCTATATTCCATATGTAAGTGATTTCATACAGTATTTGTCTTTGCCTGATTTCACTACGCATAATACCCCAGGCTCATCCACGTTGTCACAAACGGCAAGATTTCATTCTTTTTCGTGGCTGAGCATGTTACCTATTTCTCATGAAATGTTTCTTCCTGGGATGATCTATAATGATACTAGGGGTTTTCGACCTGGTTGCAACAAAGTCTCTTGAGCAATACTGCTCTAACTTGGATCTGCACACTCCAGAGGTTTCTCAAACATACTCAGAGGATTTACAAATTCTCTCTGAAATTTTAAATTTTGTTTTCATTTCAGTAAAAATGTAACGCTTAAAAGAAAAGAACAAAAAAAGTAAAGTTAATGTAGCATATTATAATCTGCAAGAGCACCTTAAAACTTGACATATAATTTACTGTCCATATTTTCATTCATATTTTTAATTTAAATCATGGGCAAATGATAACTTAGTATGGTATACAAACATTTCACAGCAGTTCAAGCAGAAAAATAGTAGTGAGAGAATATATTCATTCAATCAACCTAAAAAGAAATTCATGGCAAAATATGCACAAAAGTTATCAGTTCAGCCATTATCCAGTGTACAGTCTGGTGGCATTACCTGCATTCACACTGTTGGGCAGCCATCACCACCAGCATCTCCAGAACTTTCATCCTTCCAGACGAAAACTCTGTGCCTACGACTCTCCATTGTTCCTTAACCCACAGACCCTGCCAAGTGCCCTTCCGATTCTGTCTCTATGAATCTGACTGCTTTACAATCTTGACTCTTTTGTGACTGGCTTATTTCACTTAGCATAGTGTTGTCAAGGTTCATCCACGTTGTAGCACCACGTTGTAGCACATGTTAGAATCTCTCTCCTTTTTAAGCTGGAATCATATTCCACTGTGGCCTTCCCAGGTGGCTCAGTGTTAAAGGATCCACCTGCCAATGCTGAGATGCAGGTTGCATCCCTGGGCTGGGAAGATTCCCTAGAGGAGGGAATGGCAACCCACTCCAGTATTCTTGCCTGGGAAGTCCCATGGATAGGGGAGCCTGGTGAGCTACAGTCCATGGGGTCGCAAAAAGAGTCAAACACAACTCAGACTAAACAACATTTCATTGATATGTGTTGCACTTTGTTTAATCACTTCCTTTGTCTACGGACAAACTGCTTCTACCTTTTGGCTACTGTGAATAATGCTGCTATGAACATGGTGTAGAAATATCTACCAGAGTCTCTGCTTTCACTTCTTTTGGTTATATACCTAGGAATAAAACTGCTGGATCATTTGGTAATTCTCTGTTTAAGTTTTGGGGGAGTTGCCATGTCTTTTTCCTCAGGGACAGCACCATTTTACATTTCCACCAGCAATGCACGAGGGTTCTAATTTCTCTACATTCCCACCAACACTTGTTATCTTCTGTTCTTTTGGTAATAACCATCCTAAAGGATATAAAATGATATTGCATTACGCATTTTCCTAAAGAATCATGCTACTGATCATCTTTTCATTTGTTTATTGGCCACTGAATATCTTCTTTGGAGAATCAACCAACTTTTAGTGACCACCTACTTATCCCAGGCACTGTGCTAACTTTCCATAAATAAGGAGCAAAGTCAGATATATTTACTACTCACAAGGAACTCAGAATATTTCATATTCATAATGTATTATATTTTGTGGAAGCCATTTTTATATGATAGTAAATGTAATAAATAGGCAAAAAAGAACTTTTCTGTTACTGATTCCACAATAATTTGATTAAGAATCCATTTAAAGCAGACTTAATGACACAATGTTAACCATATCTTCAAGTTAATAACTTTAAGAGGCAGCATGACATAGTGCTTAAGAACCTGGTCTCTGGAGTCAGAATGCTTGGGTTTGAATCCCTGAGTCACCTCTTACTTCCTTGAAATCTTAGGCAAGCAATACCCCTCTGTGCCTCATCTTTCATACCTATAAAGTAGAGATAATAATTTTGAGAATTAAATATGTAAATCACACGTGCCAAGCACATAGCCAAGCGCTCAATACATGTCAACAATTTCTTATTATTCAGTTCAGTCACTCAGTCGTGTCCAACTCTTTGCAACCCCATGAACCGCAGCGCACCAGGCCTCCCTGTCCATCACCAACTCCTGGAGTCCACTCAAACCCATGTCCATTGAGTTGGTGATGCCATCCATCTATCTCATCCTCTGTCATCCCCTTCTCCTCCTGCCCTCAATCTTTCCTAGCATCAGGGTCTTTTCAAGATGAGTAATATTTTTTATTATTAGGACAGCTCTATTCAGTTATTAAGTGATATTACTATTAAAATTGGCATTTGCGCAGTGTTGCAGGAATTTTAGAAAAGTTCAAGGTCTGGTTATTCTGAAACAGCAAATGTTACCTTAAAGTTATTGGTACTGTTTAGTATAACTTACTTATATGAACAGAGTTACTGAAGTCAAAATAGGAAATAGCCGGATCTGCAGCAAAATCATTCTACTATTAAACTCAAGTGTTGACAATTTAGGTTTAGCAAAACAAAAGTATATACTGCATTAGCTCAATGGTTCTCAATTGGGGCAATTTTGCCCCCAAGGGATAGGGTAATGTCTGGAGGTATTTTTGGTTGCCAGGGGTCCTTATTGGCATCTAGTGAGTACAGATCACAGATGCTGCTGAACATTCTATAACGCACAGGACAGTCCCCACAACAAAGAATTATCCAGTCCAAAATGTCAACAGTGCCAGCACTGAGAGGCTGTGTCAGATTGTCAATGTGAATTTATCAATTTGATAGCATTATTTACTTAGTAAAAATAATTGGGTTTACAGTTGTTCAAGAACAATATGCTTGAGTTTATACTTAGCTTAATGTGTGTACATATTCTATATTACAATAAAATTATTTTTATCAACACAGAACATTCACGACAATTTTATCCAAATGTGAAAAACACTGTTCTGAAGAAAGTATGCAATATTTGCTGGTTTGGGTACAATTTTTTCTTTCGTAAGTGTCTTTTTAATTAAAAAAAAATGTATTTGGCTGTGCTGGATCTTAGCTTCGACATGCAAACTCTTAGTTGTGGCATGTGGGATATAGTTCCCTGACCATGGATTGAACCTAGGCTCCCTGCATGGGAGCATGGAAGTTAGTTACTGGACCATCAGGGAAGTCCCTCACAAATATCTTAATACCAGTATGTGGCAGAAACTGTTAGGTGCTTCTGCAATATCTGTGAAGACCACTGGGGCCTTTGCCCCCATCGGCAACCTATGTGAGAGAAAGACTATATATGTAGGTAATAACAATCAATCATATGAATTATGATGTCCTCTAAGGGAAATAAGTTGCTGTGATGGAAAATAAAGGCATCAGAAGTATACTTAAAGAGGTGGTTAAAGGTTTTCTTAGACGTTAACTTTAAAACTGAGAACTTAAAGAGGAAAATATCCAAATGAGACTTTTTATAAGAAAAAAAAGGAACACAGCTATTTTTCCCATCTTCTGTTGTCTCTTTTTACCTCATAGTCAAGCGCACGCAATTACTTCCTGAGCCTTTTCCTCCTACATGCCTGCACTGTGCTAATTTTACAGGTGCAAAGAAATAATAAGAGGAATCTGTTTGATTTATAAGTTGTAAAAACCAAGAATGTAATTCTTCTGCTCCTCCACAGCTCATACTACCGATTCTCATACAAACAGGCATGATTTTGTGATCAGACAGAGCTAGATTCAAATCTTGCCTTTTTAAGACTAGCCACCATAAAGTCCTCTGAGCTCCAGTTTGCTCTTTTGTAAACTGGGGCTAACAATACATAAGTTACTAAGTTATGGAAATGATTAGATAATATTACTGGAAGCAGAAGTAGAAAAGAGTGGTTCAAACACTGAAGTCAGACAGACCTGGGTTCAAGACCCTAAACTTATTATTCTCTATTAATCCCTGACACCGGGAATTAATCTCTGATATGAAGATAGGTGGTTGTGAAGATCAAAGCATACAGGTAAACCATATATATAGTATATACATAGCCCCCTTGAACATCCCTGGATACACGAAAGGCCTCCCCTGCTCCAACTTCTCTGAGTGCAGAAAATTTTCCGGCAAGGAATAATAAGGAAAACACCCGCTTTTTCATTCAACAAAACTGGCTGAATCCTTACTGTAAAGTGAAAATGAAGTCTTAGTCGTGCCCGACTCTACGACCCCATGGACTGCAGCCTACCAGTCTCCATCCGTGGGATTCTCCAGGCAAGAATACTGGAGTGGGTTGCCATTTCCTTCTCCATATTGTGTATTGCCATGCCTGCGGGGCAACCCAAGATGGGCGGGTCATGGTGGAGAGGTCTGACAGAGCGTGTTCCACTGGAGAAGGGAATGGCAAGCCAGTTCAGTATTCCTGCCTTGAGAACCCCATGAACAGTATGAAAAGGCAAAATGATAGGATACCAAAAGAGGAACTCCCCAGGTCATTAGGTGCCCAATATGCTACTGGAGATCAGTGGAGAAATAACTCCAGAAAGAATGAAGGGATGGAGCCAAAGCAAAAACAATACCCAGTTGTGGATGTGACTGGTGATAGAAGCAAGATCCGATGCTGTAAAGAGCACTATTGCATAGGAACCTGGAATGTCAGGTCCATGAATCAAGGCAAATTGGCCAAGAGATGGCAAGGGTGAACGTTGACATTCTAGGAATCAGCGAACTAAAATGGACTGGAATGGGTGAATTTAACTCAGATGACCATTATATCTACTACTGCAGGCAGGAATCTCTCAGAAGAAATGGAGTAGCTATCATGGTCAACAAAAGAGTCCGAAATGCAGTACTTGGATGCCATCTCAAAAACGACAGAATGATCTCTGTTCGCCTCCAAGGCAAACCATTCAATATCACAGTTATCCAAGTATATACCAACCAGTAACGCTGAAGAAGCTGAAGTTGAACGGTTTTATGAAGACCTACAAGACCTTTTAGAACTAACACCAAAAAAAGATGTCCTTTTCATTATAGGGGACTGGAATGCAAAAGTAGGAAGTCAAGAAACACCTGGAGTAACAGGCAAATTTGGCCTTGGAATGCGGAATGAAGCAGGGCAAAGACTAATAGAGTTTTGCCAAGAAAATGCACTGGTCATAGCAAACACCCTCTTCCAACAACACAAGAGAAGACTCTACACATGGACATCACCAGATGGTCAACACCGAAATCAGACTGATTATATTCTATGCAGCCAAAGATGGAGAAGCTCTATACAGTCAACAAAAACAAGACCAGGAGCTAAACTGAAAGCAGGGAAAACCGCTAGACCATTCAGGTATGACCTAAATCAAATCCCTTAAGATTATACAGTGGAAGTGAGAAATAGATTTAAGGGCCTAGATCTGATAGAGTGCCTGATGAACTATGGAATGAGGTTCGTGACACTGTACAGGAGACAGGGATCAAGACCATCCCCATGGAAAAGAAATGCAAAAAAGCAAAATGGCTGTCTGGGGAGGCCTTACAAATAGCTGTGAAAAGAAGAGAGGCGAAAAGCAAAGGAGAAAAGGAAAGATATAAGCATCTGAATGCAGAGTTCCAAAGAATAGCAAGAAGAGGTAAGAAAGCCTTCTTCAGCGATCAATGCAAAGAAATAGAGGAAAACAACAGATTGGGAAAGACTAGAAATCTCTTCAGGAAAATTAGAGATACCAAGGGAACATATCATGCAAGGAGCAATCAATGCAAAGAAATAGAGGAAAACAACAGATTGGGAAAGACTAGAAATCTCTTCAGGAAAATTAGAGATACCAAGGGAACATTTCATGCAAGGATGGGCTCAATAAAGGACAGAAATGGTCTGGACCTAACAGAAGCAGAAGATATTAAGAAGAGGTGGCAAGAATACACGGAAGAACTATACAAAAAAGATCTTCACGACCCAGATAATCATGATGATGTGATCACTCATCTAGAGCCAGACATCTTGGAATGTGCAGTCAAGTGGGCCTTAGAAAGCATCACTGCAAACAAAGCTAGTGGAGGTGATAGAATTCCAGTTGAGCTGTTTCAAATCCTGAAAGATGATGCTGTGAAAGTGCTGCACTCAATATGCCAGCAAATTTGGAAAACTCAGCAGTGGCCACAGGACTGGAAAAGGTCAGTTTTCATTCCTATTCCAAAGAAAGGAAATGCAAAAGAATGCTCTAACTACCGCACAATTGCACTCATCTCACATGCTAGTAATGCTCAAAATACTCCAAGCCAGGCTTCAGCAATACGTGAACCGTGAACTCCCTGATGTTCAAGCTGGTTTTAGAAAAGGCAGAGGAACCAGAGATCAAATTGCCAACATCCGCTGGATCATGGAAAAAGCAAGAGAGTTCCAGAAAAACATCTGTTTCTGCTTTATTGACTATGCCAAAGCCTTTGACTGTGTAGATCACAATAAACTGTGGAAAATTCTGAAAGAGATGGGAATACCAGACCACCTGACCTGCCTCTTGAGAAATCTGTATGCAGGTCAGGAAGCAGCAGTTAGAACTGGACATGGAACAACAGACTGGTTCCAAATAGGAAAAGGAGTATGTCAAGGCTGTATATTGTCACCCTGCTTATTTAACTTATATGCAGAGTACATCATGAGAAACGCTGGGCTGGAAGAAACACAAGCTGGAATCAAGATTGCTGGGAGAAATATCAATCACCTCAGATATGTAGATGACACCACCCTTACGGCAGAAAGTGAAGAGGAACTAAAAAGCCTCTTGATGAAAGTGAAAGAGGAGAGTGAAAAAGTTGCTTAAAGCTCAACCTTCAGAAAACGAAGATCATGGCATCTGGTCCCATCACTCCCTGGGAAATAGATGGGGAAACAGTGGAAACAGTGTCAGACTTTATTTTTTTGGGCTCCAAAATCACTGCAGATGGTGATTGCAGCCATGAAATTAAAAGACTCTTACTCCTTGGAAGAAAAGTTATGAGCAACCTAGATAGTACATTCAAAAGCAGAGACATTACTTTGCCGACTAAGGTCCGTCTAGTCAAGGCTATGGTTTTTCCTGTGGTCATGTATGGATGTGAGAGTTGGGACTGTGAAGAAAGCTGAGCACCGAAGAATTGATGCTTTTGAACTGTGGTGTTGGAGAAGACTCTTGAGAGTCCCTTGGACTGCAAGGAGATCCAACCAGTCCATTCTGAAGGAGATCAACCCTGGGATTTCTTTGGAAGGAATGATGCTAAAGCTGAAACTCCAGTACTTTGGCCACCTCATGCGAAGAGCTGACTCATTGGAAAAGACTCTGATGCTGGGAGGGATTGGGGGCAGGAGGAGAAGGGGACGACCGAGGATGTGATGGCTGGATGGCATCACGGACTCGATGGACGTGAGTCTGAGTGAGCTCCGGGAGACGGTGATGAACAGGGAGGACTGGCGTGCTGCGATTCTTGGGGTCGCAAAGAGTCGGACACGACTGAGCGACTGAACTGAACTGATTGTATATTAGGCACTGTGTATTTGGTCTAGCTTTCAAAACTCAGTTTAAAACGTTGTGCAAGCATGAAGATGGGAGAAGGCGTCTCTCTCAGTTTTACATCTAGTTCTCTAGCAACTCTCGCCCAGACACTTCAACCTTAGGCCTGGTCCGGGATTCCCTCCTCCCCTAAGGCAGAACCAATAGGGATCCACCCTTCGCTTTCCGCCTAGGCCCAACCCTCTCCAGGTGTCTACACCATCCCTAAGCCCCTAGGGCACAGCCCTCAGGTTACCCGTCCACGGATACGCCCCCCACGCCTTGGTCCTTGCCAGCCCCGCCTTCTTGCTCCCTCAGACTCCTCCTCCCAAGCGCTGGCTCGGGTCCACCCATTCCGAGCTCGCCAGTTCCCGCGCTCCGAGCCGGACAGTACCTGGAGGCCACTCCGCTTGTTCCAGGTGAAAATGGACCCTGGGTACCCGCTCAGAGCCAAGAGCAGTTCGTGGATCATTCCCACGGCGGACCTCGAGTCCCTATATCCGTCGCGCCCTCCTCCAGGGCCTCAGCTGGCGACCAAGGAGGCGAGCGCTCCCTTCTCTATGTGCGCAGAGGTCTCCGGGACGCACTGTTCCTCCTGACTTGACCCGCCGAGACAACTGCAGGGGAGACCGGACGGAAAGCAGCCGGCGCGCCGCGTCCCGGAAGTGCGCCGCGCTCGGCTGGGCCCCCTCGCCGGCTCCAGCCGGTGCCCCGCAAGAGTCGCGGGAGCTGCCCTTGCGCATGCGCCTTTGGCTCCCGAGGCACCAACTCGGACTTCCGGTTTGGAAGCTGGACTGGGAGGCTGGCGAGCCCGGGCTGGAGCCAGACCCTGACTGGGTGAGGCTGGCCGGTGGGCAGAGATGCGAGCGGGTTGAGCGAGAGCCTGAGTGGGAGAAGCTCTCAGGTGTGGGCCACAGGGTGCTCTCAGGGCGCCTCAGTCCGGTCGGAGGCCTCCGGAGGGATTCATGACGGCTCCGAGTGACCTGGCCGGAGGGAACGAAGACAAAGAGGCCGGAACCCCGCACCCGCCGCTCCTAGACCTGAGCTCCGCGCTCGCGAACCTCGCAGCCCTCGGAGCGCCTGGCCACCACCCGAACTCGTCCTCAGGAGACCCATGACTACTGCCCCCTCGGAATTCCTCTCTCCACCAACTCAGTGTGACTCTCCCCAAACCCACTCGGACCTCGCTTCAGGAGGCAAAATCAACTTCTCTCAGTGCGCGAGATTTCCCGTCAGTAGTTCCCGGATGTTTACTGAGCGCTTACTTCTGCTGTGAGGGAAAACAGAGACCCAGTATTTAGTACTTGATTTTTGTTTGGGGTGGGAATTGGTAGTGGTGGAGTCTCAGGGAGCGGGGCGGGCTGTGAGGGCCTGGGGAAGGACAGTGGAGAGCAGCTTGCTACCCGCTGGACAGAGGCTTTGTTACCTTCAGCAGAATGGTGAACTGCCTTTAGAACCTTCCGGGCTCCCGGTCTCCCAAATGGTTCGAACTCACTGGTCAGGGGAGCTCAATGGGTCAGATTTGGGGGCGGCGGAAGAGTAGACAGTACTTTTATCCTTTGCTGCTTCTCCGGGCTGCCCTGGATGTCGCCCAGAGATGCAGCCTTTGAATGGCCTCTCCCCTTCATGCTGTTTTGACTTCCTGACCTGAAGCTGGTGCTACCTCAGATGACCACTTGGAGCATATGGGCAGTCAGGCCAGCTCTGGCAAGACCCTAGACATATATTCCTTCTGATAGTGCCATCTCTCTCTGCCCTAGGAGGAAACTGCTTACAGAGACAGACTCATCTGCAGGTGATTCCCCAAGGACATGGGAAGATGGGCTTAAGCCCTGGAACCTAGACCTTTAAGTGAAGGGAAGCTGCTTCCTGCTGTGAACCATGGCCAAACCCACCCTGAGAGGGAATGGCTCTAACTCTGAGGCCTTCCGACAGCGCTTCAGGAAGTTTCATTATCAGGAGGTGGCTGGGCCCCGGGAGGCTTTCAGCCAACTCTGGGAACTCTGCTGTCGTTGGCTAAGGCCAGAGGTGCGCACCAAGGAGCAGATTGTAGAGTTGTTGGTGCTAGAGCAGTTCCTGACCGTCTTACCTGGGGAGATCCAGAACTGGGTACAAAAGCAATGTCCAGAAAGTGGAGAGGAGGCAGTGACTCTGGTGGAAGACTTAGAAAGAGAGCCTGGAAGACCTGGACGTTCGGTGAGCAGGGAGGGGGAATTCAGAAGTATGTGACTGGGAAGGGGCAAGATAAAAGGCCAAATTAAGGCACAGTCTCTATTAGTGAAGCTCCTACAAAAGGTAACTTTTTCAGACAGCTTATTGGGAGATGCCACCTGAATGTAACTTTTTGACATAATGAGAGGGGAATTCTTTTTTAGTGTGGAATTGGGTTTACTATTTTGTTCTGGAGTTCCAGCTGCTCTAAGCTAACAGTAATGGAGTAAGAAAGACCCTTGTTCTATTAACCAACCCCCCACCACCACCCCAACCCTAGCCATGTCCCAAAAGGATGATCTCTTTTGGGATATTAACTAGACTCCTCTGGGAATACCCCTCATTATGACCTTGCAGTGACAATTCATGGGGGTTGTTTCCAGGTCACAGTCTCTGTGAAGGGGCAGGAAGTGCGCTTGGAGAAGATGACACCCCTGAAATCATCACGAGAGTTATTAAGTGTTCGGCAGGAGTCAGTGGAACCCCAGCCCAGGGGTGTACCCAAGAAAGAGAGGGCAAGAAGCCCAGACCTGGGACCACAGGAGCAGATGAACCCAAAGGAGAAGCTCAGACCTATTCAAAGGAGCGGTGAGGAGTAGATTCATCTGGGAAGAGAGGATGCCGTTCTAAGTTGGGAAGTAGGGTTGGGAGCAGTGAGTGGGAAAGGGATTTCAGGAATGAGTGGAAATGGAGCATGCAGCTGTTGGGGACCTCCTGAAGGCAAGTAGCTTAGCTCTCTGTTGCAATAAGTATTCTTATACTTCCTCTTTTGGTAAGTCTGCCAGAGAATGGCTCTCTATAGTTTTTACCAGGACTTGGAATTTCTTTTCTCCTGGTAATGACACTTAAGTCTGAATTTTCTAGATAAAAATTCTTTTCTGTACTTGGCTTATCTTCCCTTTAGTCATTTTCTTTCTCCATATTAAACTAGATTTGTTTCTTTAAGCTTTTCCCCAGAAGCTCCATTCTTCAGACCTACTAAGTTTTTGTTACTCTCCTTTGGAAAATTCTTCAAACATCATGTTAATTGTGGAGAATTAAATTATATATATTATTCCAGTGAGGGTCTGGCAGGTAGAGGCAGACTAAGAATTTTACTTCTGAATTTCATTATACTTTCTTTCAGTATAACTCAACTAATGATTATCATTCACTTGATACTCCCAGGTCTCTTCCTGATTGTCTTTGTGCTTGGTTCTTAAACTTGGTTTTGTGGGACTTGTTCTTCTTTGTGCTCTCCTGAGCTCCATGTTGTATGTTGTTTTCCTTGAACACTTTAACTTGTTGAGGTGGTTTTGAATTCTGATGTTATCATCCCAGACACCAGCCTTCTCAGCCAGGCTGGTAGTGGTCTCTGTCTAGTCATCCAGATGCAGTCCCTCAACCCCAGTTGCAAAACTGATCTGTTTTTGAACACCTACCAACATGCTCAACACCATGCAGGGTCCTTGGAACGAGGAACGGTGCCTCTCAAAGAGTCTACAGTATGATTGAGAATATTAGAGTTAACATAAATATGTCAATTGAACTGTATTCAAACAGTGCCAAACCATGACTTGTTAGTTGTGTGAGTACAATAGGGGTTGGTAGAGTAGGAGATGAGGGAGGGCTGTATGGAAGGCTTCAGGGGGGGCACTAATGGGTTAAATTTGCATGGAAAGGAGGGAGTTAAAGGCAAGGCAAGGCAGAGTGGTGAATGTGTGCTGCGTTCTGGAGAGAGGAGTCTGGTATGAATGTGCTGTGCCTGTCAGGCACTCAGGTTAAGGTTTGGCAGTACAAATAGCACGTGAGCTGATGAAGCAACAGCCCGGAGTTAGGTAGAGCAGTGACTGCTGCATTACCCAGGTGAAGGAAAATAAGAGGTCTAGACTTAGATGGTGGCAGTAGGAATAAAGGATATACTGAGGGAAAAGCCTCTAGAAGTTACTGACCGTGTGAGAGAAATGAAACAGCTGAAGACAGTCTCTTCCTTGCAATCACTCGAGTTTAATTCTCTAGTCCCAAGTAGAGAACCACAGCTGACCCTTGAACAACATAAGTTTGAACTGCACACAGGTCCACTTATACACAGCTATCTTTTCATAGTAATTACTACAGTACTGTAGTTGGTTAAGTCTACAGATGTGGAGGAACGTGGATACAGAGGGCCTACTGTGAGCTCTACTCGGATTACCACCACCCCCCTCCCCGCCCCCGTCGTTGAAGAGTCAGCTCTCTAGGAGGCAGGAAGTGACTTTTCAGCAGTGCCAGGACCTGCATACAAGTAGTCAGGAGAGCGAAGCAGTAACTTGGAGCAGAATTATCTGCTCTGAAAACACAAGAGGATGCTTTCCTCTGTCACCCTGCTCTGAAAAGTATTTCTCATTGTTTGAGGCTTTATGTATTTTCCTCACATTCTTCAACCCACTGATCTTTCTGAAAACATTTTCTTACTTTTCTTTATAAGCTTCTTGGATTAAAAAAAAGCAAGTCTGAACTCAGAGATACATTTTTATGATGATTCCAAACTATGATATCCTTTGTTTGCTTCCCTGCAAGCAGGATTTCCATGTTCTAAATCCAGCATGGTCTCCAGCTTGGAGCAAGGAGAGCCATGGATCCCAGATCTGGGCTCCAAGGAGAAGGAACTCCCAAGAGGCAGTCACACAGAAGACAGAAGAATGCCTGCTGATCTGTTACTGTCCAGAAGAGAGAGAAGCAGCTGGGTGGACCAGGATCACTGGGGCTTTGAAGATGAGAAGGTGGCAGGTGTGCACTGGGGCCATGAAGAGACCAGAACTCTTCTCGCAATTCTCAGTCAGCCTGAGTTTTATGAGGCTCTCCGAAACTGTCATCGGAACAGCCAAGTGTATGGGGCTGTGGCAGAGCGGCTCCGGGAGTTTGGGTTCCTCCGGACCCTGGAGCAGTGTAGGACCAAGTTCAAAGGTCTCCAGAAGAACTATCGAAAAGTCAAGAGTGGCCACCCACCTGAGACCTGTCCCTTTTTTGAAGAGATGGAAGCCCTGATGAGTGCCCAGGTCATTGCCCTGCCCAGTAATGGCCTGGAGGAGGCAGCTTCTCACTCTGGCCTGGGAGGCAGTGATGCTGAGACCGAGGAGCCAGAGCAAGAGGGCTGGCACCATGAAGAGGGAGAGGAGGCCACAGCTGAAGAGTCCGACAGTGACGAAGTGGGCCAAGAGGCCACCCCCCAGGACCCTGACAGCTCCACCACACCTGTCCTTTTCCGTAGCCCAAGTGGTAAGCTTTTCTTCTTGGCATTTTAGGATTAGACTGACAAATTATGAGGTTGGGTGTGGAGTCAGTAAACTTAATGTCACTTGCCAGCTTTGTCACTTAAGAGAATAGCGGCATTTCTCAGTTCTTTATGTATTTCATTCTCTTGTGGGAAAACCAGTGAGTTAATAGTAAGTGAAGAAAAATATTAGATATTATAAAGAAATATACTCAAAATTCAGGTGAGTCCTGAAAAGGAGTACCATTCCTTCTGTTTCTTTCTTAAAATATATTTTCCTGATTATAAAATCACTGAAGGCTGAGAAAATCTTGGCAGTATAGTATCTTTAAGGAGAAACAGTTTATCTGTTGAGTGCCTTATATGAACTGGTGTTTTATTTTTACCCTCCAAACTCAGTTTATTATGTGTTCCTTTTTACTTAAAAGAGCATAGTGAAGGACTGCCTCAAGTTGGGAAAACATTTTCTATGTTTCCTCTATGAGATTTGCATCACATATTGGCATTTTAACAGGACCCAGTTTTGCAGCAAGAAATCTTAACACTCCATTGAAATATTATTTGCCTATGGAACCATCTTTAAATATCACGTTATTACTGATGTAATCTGTACAACTATGCTGTTATGGGAAAAACACCACATATGAAGCAGGAGGCTTTGTTTCTAATCCTGCCCACTCATCAGCTAGGGGAACATTTCTCAGTTTGTGTCCTCACCTGTAAGGTACAGACAGAGCTAACTCTAAAGCTGCAGTTCTATTGGGAACAGTTATCTATTCTGTCCACGTTTTATTATGTGTTGTTACTTCTGTTCTGGTCTTCTTGTCTTGCACTTTTTCCTTTTAAAAAAAATAATTCTCTTTCCCTTTTTGTCACTGGAATAAATTTAGGTAAATCACAAACATGGCCCATGTGCTACCTGCTATTACTTTCTTTATCTCTGTTCTTTTTGTCTTTTTTCACTGCTTTTTCTCTGTCTTCCAATTATTTCCCTTTTGCTTCCCTGGCAGAGAGTGGAGGATAATGGAAGCAATGTCATCGCCACCTGGCTCTCAAGTGGGAGGAAGGCTCTTGGAATCTCCCTTCCCTTTAGCTTGAGGGACCTTCAGGGAGCAGTCTCTAGTCATCCTGATGAAGTTCTGCCCATGTTGGGGACCAGGAGGTGCTCTATGCTCTGCTTCCTTCCTCCTGGCTCTGCCAGTCCTCTGCTACTGAGGAGAAGGTGCATGACCACAGGTTCTTGTCTTGTACCCTTCAGGCTTTGCTATTGTTGGGCTGGCTTTTTGAGACTGTGGCCAGGTGAAGAAGGGCCATAAAAGGGAGTGCAGTAGGCAGCAGTATGGATCTGAAAGAGACTGTTCCTTGGGATTTTGAGACATTCTTTGGGAGACTTGATTTATGAGGAAGTAGGGCTGGTAGGAAAAGATTGATCAGAGAATGTAAGGATGGCTCCTGGCTGACAGTGACTGACTGTAGGTTTTCTAACCAGTTATTTTCCAGTTAGGATCAGAACTCCAGAACTGCTAGAAGAATGGGGAAATGCCTTCTGTACACTTGCCTCAGTGTGCATAATGATCACGACTGTGATCAGGTGAAAAGGCCTTTTAAATTGAATGTAGGAGTCAAGGTCTCTGAAACTGATATGGGTCAGAGAAGCAGAACATCCTGAGAGTCTGCACTGATTTGGAAACATGAGCTGTTCATGCCTTCTCACCTGGAGCTCAAGCTTAGGCGACTTTTCATGATGCAAATGCTAGGACTGAGGGATTGCGGCTATAAAGCCCTGCATTAAGTGCTGTTAAAACTTCTCTTCTGGTGGCAGGTGTGCACTGGGGCTATGAAGAGACAAAGACCTACCTTGCAATTCTTAGTGAGACTCAGTTTTACGAAGCCCTTCGGAACTGTCACCGCAACAGCCAGTTATATGGAGCTGTGGCTGAGCGGTTATGGGAATATGGCTTCCTCAGGACACCGGAGCAGTGTCGGACCAAGTTTAAGAGCCTACAGACCAGTTATCGGAAAGTCAAGAATGGCCAAGCACCAGAGACCTGTCCCTTCTTTGAAGAGATGGACGCTTTGGTGAATGCCCGGGTGGCTGCCCGGCCTAGTGATGGCCAGGAAGAAGAGATAGCCTTATGCCCCATGCAGGAGACCAGTGAGGCTGAAGCCGAAAAGCAAGCCGAGCAGGCAGTCGAGGCCATAGAAGATGATTCTGAAGATGATGAAGAGGATCCCGAGATACCTCCAGAGGCACTGACCCGCGCTCCAGTCTTATTTCAGAGTCCCAGTGGTAAGATCCTCTTCTTAGGTAGAAATGGCAAAGGGAAGGCAGTGGCATCTAGGAGAAAAATTATCAGATTGAGAACCAGGAGAACTGACCTCTACACCCAATACTCAGGGATTCTTCTCTTTTCTCCAGGTTTCCTGTCTATGTAGGCAGCTTTCCACTTGACTTGCTTCCTCACACTGTAGCATCAATCTGAGATGGTTGCAGACTTTGTAAATGTGCCATCATCTGCACGTGAGCTGCTCAGTTACTAGCCCACATTCCTAGCAGGGACTCTGAGAGCTAACATTTCCCAAACAGCATGTCATGTACACATGGTACATGAAGTTGGTTTTTTAAAGTTCATTCTCATTTCTGCTGTTTTCTTCTAGTTTCAGCTTATGTATCATCTGTATGCCTGCTTTATTCATATATATGAAAACCTGATAATCTCTTTCTTCAGACACACTTGCCCAAAGTCTGAAATTTCTGAGGGAACTGACCCTTTGAATCTTACTTACTGTTTAAGAAAGAAAAAAAAAAAAAAAAAAACTTCATTATGGCTTCCCTCCTTGCAGGAAGAATTCTGTTTTTGGAGTCATACATATATATGTATATGAATATGCACTATGTTACTAGTTGAGTACCTTAAAGCAAGTTACTTAGCCCTATAATTTTGCTTATATATTAAGACCGGCCTCACAAGATTGATGTAACTGAAGTACCACAGTGAGGCACCTAGCACAGTACTTGGGCATTTGATAAACAGCAGTTTTCTTTTCCAAAATATTCTTTAGATCTGCATTCTCCAAGTGTGCTCCACAGAGCATCAACTCCGTGAAGCTGTTAACACGTTCTGCTAGATAACAGCTTCTAGGTTTAGGAAATGCTAAGTACCCCTTTCAGAGGCTCATAATTTATAGTCATATATTTAAGTTTCTGAGATTTCAGTTAATATAATGAACCTCCATTTCATGGGTCTAATCCTAACACGACTTCTGGGTAGAAATAGTGCTTTAAGGGGTACATGTTCTCAGATTTAGTCCAGGGTACTGGGATCCAGAGTTTATCTGAAACCTCTGAAAATTCTACAAATTCAAACTAAATTTGCAAACTGAAACTTTCCAAGTATCTACAAATTCTCATAGCCTAGGCCTGGGAAGCCTGGCATTTGGCTCTTAGAAGAATATTAAAGCTTAGTTTGGGCATTAGAGTAGTGCTTTGGAACATCTAGTGGTTATTTGTCCATGGGCAAAGAAAGTTTGAAAGAGATAGCACCTACCAAAATTTCTCTCTCAGAAGGCCTTTTGTTCTTTGAAAGACAACAGGAATCTTTCTACCCTGTTTTTATTCTCAACACATGGAATTTGAGAGTGAAAAGGACTCATGCCGTTCTTCCTCAATATAGAAGTTCCCCAGTTTCCCTGGGCATTCCTTTCTTATCCCTTTAGTTACTGGCAAGGAATGTAAACCGTGACAGGCCTGAGATGAGGCTAAAATACAGCATTAGAAAGTGTCTTTCCTGGATAATCATAGTGATGGTTTTATCTTAAATCTGGCAGGTTTTTTCTTGGTATACTGAGAGGATTTTCTGAAGATCACAGATACCCAGGAAAAAAGAGTTAAAAGAACATATTCATCAGATCCCCTGTAGATGAGAAGCATGTGACAGATTACCAAATAGAAGGTTTTAATAGACAGTAGTTATTTAGGATCTAGAGCTCCCTAATTTTTATGTTAAGTCATCTAATGTGATACTTTACACTCACACATAATAACTGAGAAAATGGGTAACTTTTAAATTTCTATTCTTATGTTAGGTTTCGAGGCTGGATTTGAGAATGAAGCAAATCTAAAACGGGATATTTCTGAGGAAGTACAACTACATAAGACATTACTTGCAAGGTCTGAAAGGAAAATTCCCCAGCATCTTAATCAAAGGAAAGGCAATGAGAGTGAATGCAGATCTGGAAGACAGTGGGAAAACACCCCGGGAGAGAAAAAAGGAAAACCAACATTCCCTGAAAGGAGTTTAGGTAAAGTTCCAAGTCATCAGAGAACTTACTTGGGAGAGAGACCCTATAAATATCTGAGATACGGCAAAAGCTTTGGTCCAAACTCCCACCCTATGCATCAGCTAGCCCATCAAGTGGAAAATCCATATAAATGTGCCGATTGCGGGAAAAGCTTCAGTCGGAGCGCTCGCCTCATTAGACACCGGAGGATCCACACTGGAGAGAAACCTTACCAATGTCTTGACTGTGGGAAAAGTTTCCGTGATAGCTCAAATTTCATCACCCACAGAAGAATCCACACAGGAGAGAAACCATATGAGTGTGGTGAGTGTGGAAAACGCTTCAATCAGAGCTCAAGCCTTATCATTCACCAGAGAACCCACACAGGAGAAAAGCCCTATCAGTGTGAAGAGTGCGGGAAGAGTTTCAATAACAGCTCTCATTTCAGTGCACATCGGAGGATACACACAGGAGAGAGACCCCACGTGTGTCCCGACTGTGGGAAGAGCTTCAGCAAGAGTTCTGACTTACGTGCACACCACAGAACCCACACTGGAGAGAAGCCGTATGGGTGTCAGGACTGTGGCAAGTGCTTCAGTAAAAGTTCCGCTCTTAGTAAGCACCGAGAGATCCACACACGAGAGAAACTTCTGTCACAGCCAGCACCTAAGTAAGCCCTTGAGGATCTATGAGAAAACCAGCCTCATTACATGTATTGAAATTGTTTGGAAATAGTTCTCCAGTAGTGAGATCCATCTTCTAATCTGTGCCCAACTAGTTAAGGAAACAGTCTAGAATTTACCCCACTGCTTGTTCCTGTGTTTCTCTTGGATCTAGAGTAAGAATGAAAGGAAGATTCGTTCCCTCTCCTTGCTTGTATTGACGGTAACACCCTTTCCTCTCAGAGCCTGTGTTGTTCCCCTAACAGAGAGGACACAGTAGCAGATCCTGTGAAATTTGATGTGTTCCCTTTACTCATCACGTTACGCAGTTGCATTTCAACTAGAAAAACCCACACTGCAGCATTTCATGGAGAAGTAGTGAGGATTCTCACTGAATGGGTCTAGCTCTTTGTACAGTAATGGAAATGCATAAAATGATTTTTTTTCCTGCTCACTTAAGTCTGTGCTCAGAATGATATACTTATCACACACACTCCTTTACCTTAAAGAAGGAGCCTCTAAGTGTCCAGTCTGGTTCTGACCTATAAACCATTTTGTCAAAAATCTAGGTGTGCTTATATGGGGGAACAGTGTAAACCTCATATAAACAGTGAGGTGTGAACCCTGAATTTCTTACTGTCTTCAAAGCCCCAGAAGCTTTGGAATAGAGTAACACTGTATTTACAGCACTTATTGTGATTTTTTTTTTCTGGTCTGTCTCATCTAAATTTTGTCTGTCCCTTGTGGTCCAGAAGCCCAAAGAGGAAGGCAAGGGGATGCAGTAATACGGAAAGCAGTTAGAACTGCCATAATCCACACACCCTAACACCGGGGTGAGTGTCACGCACCCTGTGGACACAATACTAACGTGCGATGAGCAGAAGCCACTGGCTATGCTCCCACAGACTGGGAAAACAGACCACTTTGTGTCAGAAACTCTTTACCCTAATGGTAAGGGGGACAAACTATCTTTGGTCAGTGGAGCTGACAATACTTACACACACGCACACACATTCAACTGTATACATCTATTTTTAAAAGCAGCTCTTCAAACAAGTGTGACTGATATCATAGAGATGGTATTGAATTAACTGCCCACATATTCGCAGTAGTATGAGCCTGTACAGCACAAGTTAAACAGACCCCGTCCTTGTCCTTACAACCTACAACAGATGACACTGACATGAACAAATACGTACAGTTACAATGGTTTTAGAGAAATTTAGAAAGCTAGGTAGTAACACTAGGCATAAAAGTTAAGGTCTAAAGCATTAGAGTTTGGGGAAAAAATGAGAGGTATTTTCTTCTCTTTAATCATGAAGGTTTCATGAAGCAGGAAGTGCTCAGAGGGAAGGTTTACTGGGCAAGATGAACTTTCCAAAACTAACTGTAAAACTGCATGCTGAATGGGTGAGAAATGGGAAAACTGGGGAGCAAGGGAGCAGAGGGCAAAGGACAGACTGTAAGGAAGGTGAGCCAATGCTCAGAGGAGCACAAATTTGAGGGGTAGCACAATAAGGCTGTGCAGGGGGCAGAGAGGGACTTGCTTCAGCTGAAACGTGGAGGGCCAGGAACACCATGGACGGGCTTCCATCCCCCAGAATATTAGTATATCAGGGCCTGTGCTGCACTTGCTGAGTGGCACTGGGTAAGAAAGATGAGCGGTTTTAGGGGACTAGCTCCTATGGGAGACAAAGGTCAGGAACCAGTATCCTGAGAGAAGATATTTCGAATGGCAGGTCAAAGGAAAGAAGATGCCCAATGGCTAAGGTCTGAGATAAGTAGCCGTGTCACAGTCACATTTATGAGCTCTCAGATAGGAATGAGATCTGGGAGAGAAATGGGGAGATAGGATATTCTAAAATCCACAGCTTACTGTGGTAGACAGTAATGATGTCTACCAATGATGAACTGGAGTTCTGGTGCTGAGGGAATTTCCTAAGTCTTAGGAATTAAGGGGAGGTGGTATCTCAGTTATGTTGCCTAAACAGACAGGGAGATAACAAGAAACACCAGTGTAAAGCAATGCCTCAGGATCTGGGATAATTTAGGCAGTGTGCTGTAATGTTTTTAAAACATGAGAGTACTGTGTTCAGTATGTCTGTGTATAGTCTTGTGGAAAAAGCACTGGTTGTGGTATCAACAGATATGAATTCTGGTTCCAGATGTCTTACATGTAAGTCAACCTGCCTCCATTTCCCTTTGTGTAAAGTAGAACAATGTTTACACCTTAATTTGCCTCTCAGGGATACCAAGTTAATAAAAATTATAAAGTGCCCAGTGGTTCTTCAAGTGCTTTTTTTAAAAAATGTATATATGCAAATTATGATTAAGTCATTCCTGGGAAGAAAAGATAAATCTTTACTTGCTTTTTTTGGCTCCCTGTGTGGGGCTGCTACAGGTATGCCTGTCTAAATCTTTATGTTCCAGGCTGAAAAATCAGAATGTGGTAAAAGACAAATCAGAATGAAAATTCTTCCTTAGTATCTGTATCCATATCCTTTAGGACAATCCATTGGGACCCATTATAATTGGGCATGGAGAATGAGTCTATCTTAGAAGACCCAGGACCAGCCCTCCAATCTCCAGATGAAGAAAATGTGCAAAATGAATAAGACAAAAGCAAAATTCTTACCTGGGAGAACCCAACCTTATCGCAAACTAACTCACAAACCATTGTCTGCCACTCCTGAGGATGGAAGAGGCAAGAAATAATACATAGCCTTCTGACACTCTAAGAGAAGCCAAGCCTGCTGCTGGGGGAGCACGAGGATCTGTGCACCCCTCCCTTTAATTCCTGGAAGACCTTGAGGACAGACTGGGTGGCACGTGCAGCAGAGAAAGCAAGAGTATCTTGGTAGGAGCTGGACAGTCATGTCTGTTCTCATCAGTTGTTTCCCTAATGCTATTCTTTTTTTCTCCCCATGCTATCCCTTCTTCGCTTTATTGTTTATTCTCTATGGCCAGTGCCATACAACTTAATACACACATATACATAGGTTCCCCGGTGGCTCAGAGGTTAAAGCTTCTGCCTGGAATGAGGGAGACCCGGGTTCGATCCCTGGGTTGGGAAGATCCCCTGGAGAAGGAAATGGCAACCCACTTCAGTACTCTTGCCTGGAGAATCCCATGGAGGGAGGAGCCTGGTAGGCTACCGTCCATGGGGTCGCAAAGAGTCGGACATGACTGAGCGACTTCACTTCATACATAGGTTCATATATATACATATATGTGTGTATACATGCATATATATAGAGAGAGAACACTGCCATTTCTCTTTTACTGTAACCTGAGTATATGGCTGTCCTATCAGCTCTATAAAGAACTATTTTTATGGTGACAAGGAAGGGAAGATGAGATATGAGCACAAAAATGGATCAATTCTCTCGCCATTATTCAACTCAAAATCTAAAATGTATCTTGACTCCAGAAGGAATCATGAGAAGGGCAAAGGCAGATCTCAGCAGCTAGCTTGATCTGTCATGAGCGTCACCCAGAGGAGGTTCACCCTGGCTACTGGGATTCACAAAATTACATGGTATGCAGTGCAGCCTGGAGGCCACAGTCCTGGGGAAAACTTAAGGGAGTCTGATTAAAGTAGGCACAACAAAACAGAGCTGTCATCACAAGCTAGATAGGTTAAAGGCTTTGGTAACAATCTGTATTCCCTTCTCGCCTTATTTAGACTAGCAATTCCAAAACTTTTCCCGATGAGAACCTAGTTTGATTTTCTTGAAGTTTCATGATCTCTAGTGAAGAGGGACTGTTAAGGCAAAACCACTGCTAGAATGGGGAGCTCAGTGTGCAGCGGCATTCAGGTCCCTTCCTGAAAGCAGCATGGAGGTAAGCCATGGACGACCTCAGAGGCTTCAGGCGGTTTAAGACAGACTTACTGAGCACCCACCATGGGAAAGGTGCTGCTGTCGGAGTCCGCAGCACTCGGCTGCTACGGTTCCGAGAGAGGAGCAGCTTACTAAGCGGGATGTGGCAAGGAGATCTAGGTTGGAATACATACTCAAAAGTAGTTCACCTCGTTACAGCTTAAAAATGGGGCTTCAGATGACTCCACTTCTTCCTCAGGTCAGCCTTGGTGCTGTCAGAAGCAAAGATGTAGTTGATGGACTCATAAGACAGATCCCACACCTGAGTCTGGGTCAGATGAAATGTTTCAGCCGCCAGCTGGTACTCTTGAGAAAGGCGTGTTGCAAAAACACCCTTATCATCAGTCTGTCAATGTAAGAAAGTTTCAAAATGAACCAGGAAATGACTGTTTAAAAAAAAATAACAACTCTCAACTTTTGCTGAGAGTATTTTCTTATTTACCATGCATTTAAGAGTCTAAACGGGGGCCTACAAATGTATCCAGGCACATTTGTTACTGAACAGTCTTGTTTATCCTTTTTAAGAACATAAACCACCAGAGTAGTGGCTCTCAACCATGGCTGCATGTGCAAATCACCAAGGGAGCTTTTAAAATGCATCTGTGCCTAGGGCTCAGCCCCGATCAATGAAAACATTATCTCAAGAGGTGGGTGTTGGGCATCGGTATTGTCGTTCCCCAGGTCCTGTCCAGGACCTTCCCCTGCAGAGCCAAACCACAGTCACACCTTTGCAGCCTCTCACACTCCCCTCCTCTCTCACTCCTCCACTTGGGCACCAGCCCTGGTGTGCAACGCAGCCAGCCAGATAGTGAACGTCTGACCTACGGCAACTCTGGGACTAAAAGGGAGCAAAACGCCTTACACAGATCACGGCAGGATGGGCAATGCTGTACCAGAATCCAAAGTGATGTTGGTCGTAAGATGGAACTGTCTGACTTTTGATGTTTGAGGTCAAACAAAGTTCTAGAACGAGGGGGGAAAGGAAGAAGCTTCTAATTAAAAGACCTATTAGCAGATACATGGGAAATCTTTCCAAGCTATGCTCATTTTTAGCAGCTGGCCTTTTCTTACATGCGAAAACTGCCATGTGCTGCGGTTTACAGCAGCGACTGTACCAGGCGGGGAATTAGTGTCCCCTTCACAATCGCGTGCTTCCCTTTTTCTTTTACGAAAAAGGAGAGGAAAGAGGAGCGTGATAAGCCAGTCACCGTGACAAACGCGGGGAAGCATGAGAGGGGAGTAGACGGAATCTTCACAGGGCTGCTGCACTTCTTCCACAGGCTGAAGCAAAGCTTAGGAAACAGGAGCAATGCTTGAGGGCTGCATGTTATAAAACTCCAAGAGTGGAAATGGACCTTTTCCATGAAAAGAAGGAAAACGTCTCAACTCCTTCCATTCACTGCCTCCTGCAAAGAAGTCTATCTTAAGAATGACTTCTATGATTACAAAACCCCTGCCTGAGATGCTATGCCCGGCTCTCCAGCCAGAGTGAAATGCTTCGCTGACTTGACTGATGGCATCCGTTCCTCTGAGTGAGGCGGCTGGCTGCGAGCCAGGTCACGCAGTCCCAGGAATGGCAAACCCAACCTGCCCCTGCTGACTGCGGAGCCAGGACACCACTCCAAGTAAGACCACTAGGCAAGTGGTTTCCTAGATTCTTTACTTTTGTGGCTGTTTAAACATTTCTTTATTAAAAAGAAAAAAAAATCTCACCCATTATGAATTGCTGAAAAACTCTATAAATCAGTCAAAAAAGCACACCCACAAAAGTGTTACTACAAACTGTTAAATTTGTAAGTTCAGTGAATTCATCATTCAGTAAAAAGGTTTTCAGCCACCTGCTTTTTCCTCTCATCAGAAAGGCCTTCCCCAACCATCCAATCAAAAGTGGTTAGCTTATCACTCTCCTCTACCAGCCTGTTTAATTTTCTGAAAAGAACTTATCACTGATATTTTCTTGTGTATTTGCTTACTGTCTCTCTTACCCATGCTAGAATATAAGTTCCTTGAGAAAGAAACATTGTCTATTTTTTTACTGCTCTATTCCCAGCAACTGGAATAGTGACTGGAAGAGAGCAGGCACTTCATAAATATTTGTTGCTAAAGAAAAACAGCTCCTGGTATACACATGTAGACCAGTATGTGATGTTAACAGACATATAAAAGTACACTTGAAATTTTGCAGACGTCTTAATCTCTAAACATGTTATACATTTTCATAAGTAAACAGGTTAAAGTAATTCCAAAATGATAGATGACCCTATTACTTCAATATAATACCGAGTTCCAGGAATTGGGGAATGCAGCAGTGAGCAAGACAGATGAGGGCCCTGCTCTCATGGAGCTTTTATACTCTAATGGGAGCTATTAATAAACTTTCCTGTTACTTCAATAAGGTTGAGAAAGCATCACTTCATTTCTAAATGATATCTACGTCTTTAGAACAGCGCTTCTCTACATACGGGTGGCAAGCTGCAGGCGGGGAGGAAGGGTCAGAGAGTGGCCTGGAGGACCTGACGCCTTACCGAGCGGTATCTGATGTTGCCTCACAAAGTCCACCAGATCCGAGGATCCTTCCTCGGAGGAGCTGAGAAATGTCCCATGCCCGATTCGGTCAGGAAACAGGTTCAGGAGTACTTGTGTTTCTGTTTTTCGGTTTGGAATCTCAAAAAAAAAGAAGGGGAGAAGAGGGCATCAATAACCTCCTTCAGTGGTTCTTAAAAGTACTTCTTCTTTGCCTTTGATCTTCCCGTTCATTTCCCAATATTCTTCTGGATTCCTTTCAATGATAATAACAACTAGAGAGCCAACAGTTATTGACTTTTCACATACCTTCTGCTTTAAACCTCACAAGAATTATACAAAGTATTAAGACAAAGAAATCAAAACTGAAAAAGTAAGTGCTCAATAACAAAATCCCACAACTCTATATGCATACGTGTCTTCTGTGTTGTGTACATGTCTTCACACATATTAGAAAAAGAACTGGGAAAACATAAATGCAAAAACTTAACAGGATCAGCTCAGGAGCAGAACTGAAGGGGACCTTCCATTTTTTATTTATTTACTTCTACTTTATACTATTTCTCTACTCTTCCATTTTCTTCAGGTACATAAAACTTTCGTAGCTAAAAATATAAAGCATTTTAAAGAAAAGCTGTCCAGATATAAAGCATTTTAAAGAAAAGCTGTCCAAGCTCACAGAGCTAGCATAATGGTAGAGATGAGGGTGAAACCTGGCTCTGTCTGACTCTGGGGCCTAGACTCCACCCACACACAGGGCATTCATGTTCTGTCTTGACAAGGCTGCCTATGTGCATGCCACAAGCACCACGAAAACGTGTGTCAGGCTGTGCTCTCCATCTCTTAGACAGACTAAAAGACAAATGACCATAACACGTCGAAATGAAACATTTCCCACCCCATGGATCAAATAAGAGAACAGAAACTAAAGGGCAGGTTCTTATGCTGTGCAGAGACCAGAGGTAACTGGCCTCACGCTGGCTGTTCTGTTACCCTGCCCGACGGCCTCAGTTTGGCATCAGTTAGGTCAACTAGAGGGTGTCCTCTGTGTGAAGGATCTTTAGGATCCGAGTGGAAACACAGATCCTAGACCTTAAGTTCTGCTACTAGATGACTGACTCTCTGTTTGTAGACGTGAAAAACACTCAGTACTGACAAGAAGCTCCAATTTCTGCCTCAATTTTTATATCATGACCTCATCTAATACTCAAAATAATCATGTGCGGTAAGCAGGTGATATTTCCTGCATTCAAGAAACAATTAAATCCAAATTTATCAAGTTGCATACCTTAATTATTATTTACAGCTTTTCGTATGTTAATAAAAGCAAGCATTAAGTAGGTAGAAGTACTGAGGTAAGAAAGCAAATCTATCCATAAAATGGAAAAGTGCAGAAGAGCCCTCGTTTGCCTCTCAGGGACGTGCCGACCAGGGAAGTGACTGTTCTCCAGCTACTTCCACGCATGAACTGCCCTGCGCTCTTGCTGTCAAGTTGGGGCCCACAGGGGCACCCGATCTCCCTCTGGGCCTTATAACACGATGATGAGCTACTTTCTTTCTTGCCAGGGTATGTGATACATTCCGATCCCTTCCCTGCAAGGACAAGAGGGGCAAACTCAGGCTTTTCTCAGTGTTGGTTTGCTGATAACAAGGCTGCTGACTAAAATTCATGCATTTTCTCCAACAAGCTGTTGTTGAACTGTTCTAAGGATACAACTGTAGCGCAAGTCAACAGCCAAGCCCAGGAACTATAACAACATAGAAACCAAAACTCCAGGGCCTATGGCAAGTTATGCCTTTATCATTATAACTTACACAAAAATATTTCCATTTTCTCTCTAAACGTGTTTTCCCAAGCCAGGCTTATCTTTAGCCCTGTACAAGCGCTTATTATTTTCTGTTAATGGTTTTCCATGTAATCCACCCTCTCCAGCCTAATTTTACAGTATTATTTACCTCTGAAAGATGAAGTGCCAACTTCAGACCAGATTTTTTAGCTTCTAAAAGAGGTTCCAAGAAGTCTTTTGCTTGTCCTGCCTTGAAGATAAAAGTTAAGATGAGGATATATGAGTCTAGGCAAACTGAAGAACTGAGTACTCTGTCTCAATAACAAAGGAATAATGGCAGGAAATAAAGTGGCAGATGGACTCATTTGTACATTTTGTTTATAAAGCAAAATTAGGGAATTCAAAGCTGGCAAAGCCACTGTCCTTGCCCTCGACCATCTCAAGGATCAGTGAACCTCAGGTGAATCAGCTAAGCTAGATATAACAGTCACCAAATTTTATTTCTAGACGGTTATCTAGGTATCTAGAGCTTTAGAAATAAATATGACGGGTAAAGAAAGCTTCTATCAAACGGATGATGAAACAAGGCCAGAACAGCCCCGGTTTCATTAAAGCTGTAAAGAACCAGGTTCAAAGGACTCTAATTCAATGATTTTCAACCGAGGTGATTCTGCCCCTCAAGGGACATGTGGTGACGTCTACAAACATTTTTGGTTGTTACAACTAACAAGGTGCTGGGATCTACTGGGAAGAGGTCAGGGATGCTGCTAAACATCTTAAAATACACATGACATTCTCCTACAATAAAAATTCTTTGGCCCAAGATGTCAGTAGTGCCACAGCTGAGACACCCTGTTTGAATATGACCTTCAAGAAGCTCTAGGCCAGCCTTTTTCAAATGGGGCTTCTGCGAGATAATTAAGTCCTACCCACAGTTAAGCATTAATTAAGCATTAGACATCAGTTCAGTTCAGTTCAGATCAGTCGCTCAGTCGTGTCTGACTCTTTGCAACCCCCTGAATCACAGCACGCCAGGCCTCCCTGTCCATCACCATCTCCCGGAGCTTTGATTTGATACATCTAGTCAAGTCAAAGCATTACACATGGACTGTAATAAGTCAACTCTCTCTATGTATCTGGAATGGTACTAGTTGGGTACCATCTTTAGAAAAATGAAGAAAATAATCATACTGTCATACAAATCTTGGTTTTTTTTTCTTTTTTTTGGAGGGCTTAACTCTTTCACTGAAACCTGGAGAGCAGTTGCTGTGGACATTCTGGTCATCCAGGGCAGAATAGGGCTTCATACACACAGGGTGTCTGCTGAACCTCTGGAGAACGCAAGGTGCCCCAACCTAATCCTTATCCCACAAACTGATTCTACCTTTTAGAAATAAAACATATTTTGGAAAAATAACTTACTGCAGGGTCTCCACTGAGGTCAAGGCCAAGAACTGTATCCTCTGCAGAAAGGAAGAACTCTTCAGCAAGTTTAACAGCCTCCTTGGCTGCTGAAGGGCCACCTCTTCTGTCAATTGATATCAAATACCTTCAATGCAAGAAGAACACAGTTGAAAACGAATGCAGATTGTAAAGATGAAAAAGACAACTCTGGGGAAGGCCAGAGACGTATGGCAAGCTACTTGCGATGTATCTTACTGCAGAAGTACAGCCTGACTGACTTAACAGCTTACTTTGCCAGAGGGAGGGAAACATAAATTTCTCAACAGCACCAGATATCTAGTTACTGCTCAAACTTCTGATTATTTCATGGTTTTATTTTGTTGTTGTTCATGTATTTGGTTTTTAGTCTGTTTGGTTCAGAATCAAACTAAGGTCCACACATTGTTTTGGTCAATGTGTCTCAAGTTGCTTTTAATCTACAGCTACTTCCCACCCCTCTCTCCCACCCTCTACCTCACACCTCTCCCCAGCCTCTTTTCTTGAATTTATTTGTTGAAGAAACCAGATCGTTTGTTCTGTAGAGTTTCCCACACTTTGATTTTGCTGATTGAATCCCTATGTTGCTAACCTGTTCTCCTGTCTCTTGTATTTCCTACAAATTGGAAACTGGATCCAGTCTAGAGGCTTAGTCACATCAGATTCAATACTGAGGCAAGAGGAATTAATAGGTGGTGGTTCCTTCATCAGAAGGCTTAGATCTCTTATTTCATTAAGGGTTCAGTTCAGCTCAGTTCAGTCGCTTAGTCGTGTCCGACTCTTTGCGACCCCATGAATCGCAGCACGCCAGGCCTCCCTGTCCATCACCATCTCCCAAAGTTCACTCAGACTCACGTCCATTGAGTCCATGACACCATCCAGCCATCTCATCCTCGGTCGTTCCCTTCTCCTCCTGCCCCCACTCCCTCCCAGCATCAGAGTCTTTTCCAATGAGTCAACTCTTCACATGAGGTGGCCAAAGTACTGGAGTTTCAGCTTTAGCATCATTCCTTCCAAACAAATCCCAGGGCTGATCTCCTTCAGAATGGACTGGTTGGATCTCCTCGCCGTCCAAGGGACTCTCAAGAGTCTTCTCCAACACCACAGTTCAAAAGCATCAATTCTTCGGTGCTCAGCCTTCTTCACAGTCCAATTCTCACATCCATACATGACCACTGGAAAAACCATAGCTTTGACTAGACGGACCTTAGTCGGCAAAATAATGTCTCTGCTTTTGAATATACTATCTAGGTTGCTCATAACTTTTCTTCCAAGGAGTAAGCGTCTTTTAATTCTATGGCTGCAATCACCATCTGCAGTGATTTTGGAGCCCCCAAAAATAAAGTCTGACACTGTTTCTACTGTTTCCCCATCTATTTCCTATGAAGTGATGGGACCAGATGCCATGATCTTCGTTTTCTGAATGTTGAGCTTTAAGCCAACTTTTTCACTCTCCTCTTTCACTTTCATCAAGAGGCTTTTTAGTTCCTCTTCACTTTCTGCCATAAGGGTGGTGTCATCTGCATATCTGAGGTGATTGATATTTCTCCCGGCAATCTTGATTCCAGCTTGTGTTTCTTCCAGTCCAGCGTTTCTCATGATCGACTCTGCATATAAGTTAAATAAGCATGGTGACAATATACAGCCTTGACATACTCCTTTTCCTATTTGGAACCAGTCTGTTGTTCCATGTCCAGTTCTAACTGCTGCTTCCTGACCTGCATACAGATTTCTCAAGAGGCAGGTCAGGTGGTCTGGTATTCCCATCTCTTTCAGAATTTTCCACCATTTATTGTGATCTACACAGTCAAAGGCTTTGGCATAGTCAATAAAGCAGAAATAGATGTTTTTCTGGAATTCTCTTGCTTTTTCCATGATCCAGCGGATGTTGGCAATTTGATCTCTGGTTCCTCTGCCTTTTCTAAAACCAGCTTGAACATCAGGGAGTTCACAGTTCACATATTGCTGAAGCCTGGCTTGGAGAATTTTGAGCATTACTTTACTAGCATGTGAGATGAGTGCAATTGTGTGGTAGTTTGAGCATTCTTTGGCATTGGAATGAAAACTGACCTTTTCCAGTCCTGTGGCCACTGCTGAGTTTTCCAAATTTGCTGGCATATTGAGTGCAGCACTTTCACAGCATCATCTTTCAGGATTTGAAACAGCTCCACTGGAATTCCATCACCTCCACTAGCTTTGTTTGCAGTGATGCTTTCTAAGGCCCACTTGACTTCACATTCCAAGATGTCTGGCTCTAGATGAGTGATCACATCATCATGATTATCTGGGTCGTGAAGATCTTTTTTGTATAGTTCTTCCGTGTATTCTTGCCACCTCTTCTTAATATCTTCTGCTTCTGTTAGGTCCAGACCATTTCTGTCCTTTATCGAGCCCATCTTTGCATAAAATGTTCCCTTGGTATCTCTAATTTTCTTGAAGAGATCTCTAGTCTTTCCCATTCTGTTGTTTTCCTCTACTTCTTTGCATTGATTGCTGAAGAAGGCTTTCTTATCTTGTCTTGCTATTTTTTGGAACTCTGCATTCAGATGCTTATATCTTTCCTTTTCTCCTTTGCTTTTTGCCTCTCTTCTTTTCACAGCTATTTGAGGGTTACAAGACTGGTAATATTCTAACATGTACCCAATAGCTGATACAAATTATATTAACATATATTAAAAATAAACAAAATTATCTGATTATTGACGTTAAATAGTTTTCTATACATTTATTGGCCATTTCTCTGTTTTCTCTTCTGAATCCTTGTCTTTTGCCTGTTTTTGTTTTTTAATTAGGGTATCAGTCCAGTTAAGCATAACTGAGAGACGTTATAGACGGATTTTATAGCCAGAAAGCCAGCTAGCTTTCTTTATTTTCTTCCATCAAGGACTTACTGAGCCCTAATTATGTGCCAGCTCCAAGTACTGGTGAATCAAAAGACAACGTCCCTGGCCTCACCGAACTTACACTCTAGTGGGTGAATGTGTATATGTATAAATAAAACAAGAAAATTTCTGATTTTGTTAACAGGAGTGTCATAAAGGAAATAAGTGGAATAACTAGAAGACGTGGGGAGGCATGTGTGATAAGGTGGTCAAGGAAGGCCTCTCTGAGGAAATGACAGGCACATGAGACCTGAGTGACAAGCAGCCAGCCACGCGAGGATATGGCAGAGCGCTCGAGGCAGAAGCAACAGGAAGCACAAAAGTGCAGACGTGGGACGACAGTCTTGGCCTATTTGAGGAACAGGGGGAAGGTCAGTGCATGGTGAGTGGCCAGTGGAACACACGAGGCTGCTGAAGTGAGAAAGGCCGCACATGGGACCTTGCAGGCCCCAAGAAGAAGTCTGGATTTTTGCTGAAGAGCCATGGGAAGCCACACTTCACTACAGCAACAGGACTCAGAACTTTATTGCCACAGGAAAAAAAAATTCAAAACTGTATTCTCAACTTTAGACAATGCAGTTCTTGACCTTTCTTCTATTATAAAATAAAAGTCAGATATTGGTTGATTTATACTCATGCTCAAAAGAGTAAAACTGTCACCTTCTAGTATTTTCAGTGGTGACCACTAAGGCACAATGTTTCTTACCTAACATCAATGTCTACGTTTTCTTCTTTGGACTGTTTTATACCCTCAAGTATAGATTCCACATAAGTCTTTTTAGTCATTCCTGGAAAGGACACAAATAAAACATCTGTAAAGAGATCATCAACAACTTCATCCTTCAACAATCGTATTCCTATATCAACAATTACACTTCGCTTTCTGTGTGATAAGTGTATGGTTACAGATGAGTTATGGATGTGTGTGCACACTCAGTCATGTCAGACTCTGCAACCCCATGGACTGCAGCCCGCCACGCTCCTCTGTCCATGGGATTCTCCAGGCAAGAATACTGGAGTGGGTGGATTCCTCTTCCAGGGATCTTCCTGACACAGGGGTCGAATCTGTATCTCTTGCATATGCAGGCTTTAGTAAATGCCATTTGTACTTAATGAGCTTCCCTGGCAGCTCAGACAGTAAGGAATCTGCCTGCAATGCAGGAGACCTGAGTTCGACCCTGGTTCAGGGGAAGGGGGCAAGAGAGGATGAGATAGTTGCATGGCATCACTGACTCAACAGACCTGAGTTTGAGCAGACTTCTGGGAGTTGGTGAAAGACAGGGAAGTCTGGTGTGCTGTAGTCCATGGGGTAGCAAAAAGACACAACAGAGCAGCTGAACAACAACAAATTCACACACACACACACACACACACAGAGTGATATGACCTGGTGACCAAACAACAACAAAAATACAATTCTGAACAGATGAGGTGCTAGGTGTATGTGTATCACAGTCATTCATTTAGCACTGTACTCTGAGCATGTCTTCATGTCATTAAAGTGTCTTTGCAAATATTTTTAATGGTTACCAAATATTCCATTAAACTTTAACTATTCCCCTATTCTGCACACTTAAGTTAGCATTTCCCTTTGACTCTCCATTTGAAGGGTCAACTAGCACTAATAATCTACAGATTGCTTTTCTCCTTCCCTTTCACCATCCTCACCAGCATAACTTGGAACTGATCCTAAAGTTTAAAAAATGTGAAATGAGAATCTTCTGTTCAGGGGGAGGGATAATTGGGAGATTGGGATTGACACATACACACGACTATATGTAAAGCAGATAACTAAAAAGGACCCACTATATAGCAAAAGGAACTCTTCTCAATACTCTGTAATGACCTGCATGGGAAAAGAATCTAAAAAAGGGTGGATATATGTAACTCTTCTTAATACTCTGTAATGACTGTCTTTGGAAAAGAATCTAAAAAAGGGTGGATATATGTAACTCTTCTTAATACTCTGTAATGACTGTCTTTGGAAAAGAATCTAAAAAAGGGTGGATATATGTAACTCTTCTCAATACTCTGTAATGACTGTCGTGGGAAAAGAATCTAAAAAAGAGTGGACATATATGTATAACTGATTCACTTTGCTGTACAGCAGAACTAACATGACATTGTAAGTCAACTATATTCTAATAAAAATCAAAAACAAAAAAAGAATCTCCTGCTTATCTCATTTCAACACTTACTTTACTATATGTAGTTTAAAATTTCACCCCTTGAATGATGCTGGCTACACATTATCCAGGCACAAGATGATCTGGTCACAAAATGCTAAGCGGGACCCAAGCACATCATAGAATACCTCCTGATGCTGCTCTTATCAGCAGAAAGAGGGCCCTAGGAAGCTTCTCCAGACCATATCCAGATCCGCTCATCTCCATCCAGAGAGGTTAAACCACATCACAGCTGGCTCCTGGCCTGATACCATCCGTACCCGAGAAGAGACTGAATAACTTCATTTCAGTGACTGTCATGAAACGCGATTCCACATCCACTCAGGAGCACTGTGTCACAAGCACTTGATGCAGGGAACATGAACTAACGTCTATTTAAGAACACAGCTATAAGGAACAAGTGTTCTTTTTTCAGAGTGAGAAGAGCAAACAATAATAAATGAAATTTTTGCAGCCCTTTTAATTTCCCTTCAACAGATAATACCTGACCTGGTATTTTAACTTATAAATAACTGACTGACTCATTAATAACATATGTCATTAAAGTACATCGGAAGATATGGACCTTTGACCCTACTTTTACAACAGTGTAACAGTAAATGCTGCATAGCTTCAACTTTGCAGGCATATGGATGATCCAAGCACGTGAGGAAAAAGATAGACATATGCTGAGAAGTATCAGGAGTTAGATTTTACCTGTAGCATTTTCTCCTCTGGGTGTGCTCCTTAGTTCCAGATACTTGACACCGTCATCTGCAAATTCTTTAATGACATCTTTCGTCACCTGATAATGAAAGCAATGCTCACAATACTGATAACATTAGTGTAAGGGGCTCCATGAAAATGCCACGTGCTACAGCTCTATTCCACGCGTTAAATGACTCGCAGGGAGAGGGGGGAGTCTCCCACATGGTGAAGAGCCCTGCTTTTCACACCCTTAGTGGCGGCTGTGACAAAACTACCATGTTTCCAACAGCTCCCCTTACCCCCCTCACTCTCACATTAAATCCAAATCTGCACAACCCCCCGCCACCTTTTGTTTCTCTTCTTCCCTTTTAACCATTTCTCTATTTCCTAGAGAACAGCAGACTGATAAAACAGAGAAATGAGGCAAAACTAAAACCAGTAAACCATCTATGAGTGTATAGTACTGGAACATTACATATAGAAATAAGCAGCTAAAATGATTAGGCAGTACTGATGTACCATTTAATGTCATGGCTTCTCATAGAGGAAAACATCGGCAGAACAGTGTATGATATAAATCACAGCAAGACCCTCTAAGACCCACCTCCCAGAGTAATGGAAATAAAAACAAAAATAAACACGTGGGACCTAATTAAACTGAAAAGCTTTTGCACACCAAAGGAAACTATAGACAAGGTGAAAAGACAACCCTCATAATGGGAGAAAATAATAGCAAATGAAACAACTGACAAAGAACTAATTTCCAAAATATATAAGCAGATCATAGAACTCAATATAAGAAAAACAAACAACCCAAACCAAAAGTGAGCAAAAGACCTAAAGAGACATTTCTCCAATGAAGACATACAGATGGCTAATAAACCAACAAAAAGATGCTCAACATCACTCATTATTAGAGAAATGTAAATCAAAACTACAATGAGGTATTACCTCAAACCAGTCAGAATGGCCATCATCATCAAAAAATCTACAAACAATAAATGCTGGAGAGGGTGTGGAGAAAAAGGAACCCTCTTGCACTGCTGGTGGGAATGTAAACTGATACAGTCACTACGGAAGACAGTATGGAGAGTCCTTAAAAAACTAGGAAATAAAACCAGCACATGACCCAGCAATCCCACTAGCAGGCATACACCCTGAGGAAACCCAAACTGAAAAAGACACATGCACCCCAATGTTCAATGCAGCGCTATTTACAATAGCCAGGGCATGGAAGCAGCCTAGATGTCTGTCGACAGATGAAGGGATAAAGAAGTTGTGGAACATATATACAATGGAATATTACTCAGACACAAAAAGGAATGCATCTGAGTCAGTTCTAATGAGGCGGATGACCCTAGCGCCTATTATACAGAATGAAGTAAGTCTGAAACTAAAACAAATAACACATATTTGTGCATATATGTGGTATCCTGAAAGATGGTACTGATGATCCTATTTGCAGGCTGGCAATGGAGACGCAGACATAAAGAACAAGATTTATGGACACAGGGTGGGGGAGTGGGGAGGAGGACAGGGTGGGTTGAATGGGGAGAGTAGCAAGGAGACATATACATCGCCATATATAAAATATACTGCCAATGGGAATTGGCTGTGTGACTCAGGGAACTCAAACCAGAGCTCTGTAACAAGCTAGAGGGGTGGGATGAGGTGAGAGGTGGGAGGGAAGCCCAAGAGGGAGGGGACATATGTATGCTGATGGCTGATTCATGTTTATGTACGGCAGAAACCAAAACAATATTGTAAAGCAATAATCCTTCAATGAAAAATATATATAAGAGTCATGGCTTAAGGTTCTTATTCACATTTTTTAGGGATAAGTTGAACTTTGCAAGAATTTCTTTTGGCAGGTTTAAACTCTCCCCAAATGTACTTAGGAAGATTCTTTTAGGCAAAGAAAATGGGTGATAAATTTGAGTTAGAAAACTGTATTCAATCTAATAGAAAACTCAACAATCCAAAAATTACTCAGCGACCAAGATAAATGATATCTAAAGGCTGAAGGCATGTTTTCCCTCATTGCCATTACCTAAAATGTAAAAACCTAGGAGGAAAAAGGACCAGGTTAGAAATGCTGTGACAACCAGCCCTAGTTAGGCCTTACAGCTGGTACCCTACTCTTAACCTGCTTTGCCCACATGCACATGGGCACACAGATGCAGTGTCCTGGCAGAGAAACAAGGCTGGCTGACTGTACAGACAGTGCTTAACAGGGAGGCACCACCTTGGTGGATTCACTGCAAGCTAAGGTCTGGGCCTCATCTTTTTTCTTCATACTAAAGCCAAAATGGAACTTATTACAACATGCATATAACAGGTGGCTCAGATTCACCAGGAGGTCTGGAGAATCAGCCTTAGAGATCACATAGCTCAGGATGTTACAGGCAAGACTCAATTTTGACTCCATGCTGGATCTGTTTCTTCGACTTTAACCTTTGCTTTCTGTTGCTTTTATTATTATAAGCGTACAAAATGGCCTGCCTCGGAGAACCCTGCCCCCCTCTGCCTTAATGTCAAACCAAAATGCCTTTGTTCAGGACTTTGTCCACCTGTGGATGGCTACAGGAAGGAAAAAATTAATATACCCTCTCGTGGAGGCTGGCCATTCCAGAAGACATTTGTAAGATTAACAGCATTTTTAACCTTAATCCCTCACCTCTCCCCATCTTTGTTCTGTAAAAGAAACTGGCATCCAGACTCCAATAAGATGGTTATTTTGAGACGTTAGTCTGCCATCTTCTCCATCTGCCAGCTTTCCCAATAAAGTCATATTCCTTGCCTCAACACCTCATCTCTTGAATTTATTGGCCTGCTGTGTGGCAAGCAGAGAGAGGTTGGCCTCAGTAACAAGGATGACACAAAAGCATTCAAAATCACGTGACACCCTTGGACCAGGCAAGACACTATTGCTTCCTCCACCACGAGGCACGACCCTGCAGCCTCTGTACTATCATCAAAGGCGCTAGACCACCCTGTAACACTGGTGTTCCAGAAACCCCACGTTGCTGCCACTGCCATTAACACAGCACAGTCCTTGTCTTTGCAGGTGTGAGGAACTCAGATCTTATCTTCACTCCTTAACTAAGCAGATCCAGAAAGACCAACTCCTCCTATCCCAGCTCGCAAGAGACTAATGCAGAAGCCTGTCTATAATGTGTGGATTGACAACGAGGGTGAAGGGAAGGTGTGAAGTGATCATATCTACTATCCAGGGCATCCCTTTTCCTGGCGGTGAGGTACCTGTGAAACCTAAAGGAACAACAGAAAGTTGCTGGCAAGTACTGATTGAAAGCAGTGGAAGGAAGACTTCGCTAGGCCACAGTGAGACCTGTGGAATCATCTCTAGCTCATATCCAAGAACACTTCTCTAGGGAGTGACTTCCCTTCCCATGTCAACCAGATTCAGTCCTTTCTGCTCCAGGCAGCAACAGGTACTGCAGTCAGCTCCTGGCTCTTTGGGCTTTGTTCTCCTATGCTCTGGACTGAGAACATCGACTCAAGTTCTGTCTTCAGATAAGAGTACCTCACAATTAAGTTGCCGCTTACTCCAGGGATGGTAAGACTGCACATCTCAAATAAGAAAGGACAAGGACTCTGGAATCAGACAAAACAGCCAATTTTGCCACTTTACTCATGGTGAGTGACCTTGAACAAGTTATATTTAACCTCTTTAGGCCTCAGCTTTTTTCATCTGCAAAAAGGGAGCAATAAAAATGACCACTTCAGAAAAGTCATGTTGAGCACAGAATCTAGCACATGCAATAGTTAATGTTTTTTTCAGATACATTTCAATCTTGTCTTTTTGAGATTACACTCAGTTACTCTGATGAGACTGTTAAGCGATCCTAATACACTCAGTCCCATATCTATAAACAATCCCTTGACTTATTCCCACACAAGGTTCATTTATTAAAGCTTCTTAGCAACTTTAAAAAAAAAAGAAACAATGAGTACGGCATATTATACCCACAGAACTCAGAATCTAAAATGTAATCAGTTTTGCTCTGTTCCACTCAACAACAGAAAATGAGACAAAGCCTCCTGTGGTGGATGTCCCTAGCAGGGTTCAACGGGACCTGCTGAGTGGCTGATAAGACAACAAACGCTCCCTAGGGTTCCTATAAACCCCTGTCCATGTCTCCAACACAGAGCTTACCTCTTGATGTTGGATTTATCCTCTTATGGGTCTGTCTCTCCAACCTGACTATGGATTCCTGAGGGGCAGGGACCATGTCGATCTTTTTGTCTCTCAGTCCTAGCAGAGTGCCTGGAACACTGGGGACACTCTGTCAACTTCTGCTAAACTAAACTCTTAAGAGTTAACCTTCCTCCAAAAGGTGATTAATTTACTTAATAATTATCAAGAGGATCAGTCTCAGCCAAGGAGAAAATTCTTTCTTGACCAGTCAAATGTCACCTCTCCAAAAACACATTATATTTCTTACTTTGCACTTTTTCCCTAAGGGTTAAAAACACTGATAGGATTCTGCTTCTCTCCAATTAGAAAGAGAACATTTAAAAATGCCATCCTAATCAGATCAATGATACAAATCTGATACAAAGCCAGTCATCCAGCTAAGGGAACACAGTGGAGTCCTCTAGCCCTTCATCTCCAGAGGGAAGGCAGTTTCCCTAAGGATTAATCATTCAATCTCTAAGCAGCTCTTGAATGTCTTCATTCTCTATACTGTCCACCCAGAAACTTCAAAGTATCCCAAGCAATTAAGGTAAAGCCTGTGGTCAGATATTTCATATGATATGTTTGTATACAGAGTTTATACATATATGAAAAAAGGACAAGCTTTTCTCCTCCGCACTGTCCAATTTTCTACCTAACAGAAGATTTTGATCTTGGTTCTTTCCTCATATAGTTTACAATTAATAGAGTCTATTAGCTGTTAGGCAAATGTCTCAACATTGTTTTTCAAAAGTTACCATAAAAAAAGCAAAAAAATATTTTTCATCAGACTCGAGTCATGTGCAACAACAGAAGGGCATCAATTACTTACTAATGTTTAAACCAGTCTAAAAATGCTTCATTTCTCACCATTAGAACATCTTCAGGGGTAGTAGTAAGTAGATGAATTATTTGAAACATCTGGAGGCACCTGCAATATGAAAAGTTTTAACATACTTTAGTCATCAAAAACTTCACTAAATTAATTGATTTTAGGCTAGTAGTAATTATATATTTATAAGGAACAACAGAATAGGCTTCTCAAAAATTACACTGATCTGGACAGATCATCAAATGACTGAAAATTAAATGTTACTTTTAAGTGGAAAACAATAGTTTCCCTTCTTCACCTCCACAACCCCTATCTCAAGTGCAAGTAGGAAACAGGGGGAAAAAAATCAAGAAGTCTATATTTCCAAGTCTAAAGAATATTCCAATATAGTATAATTTCACGAACAATACAAATCACTAAAATTTGTCAACAGTCTGACAGCTGGAAAAAATACTGTTTGTCAAGTTATACTCTCCATACCAGATGGCTACCTTATTCCTTTAACTACAAAAATCTGAATCCTTACATACTATTTACAATCGCAAAACAGAGAAAAAAAAAGAAATGTGTCCACAAACTCCCCCGAACTCACTCTTCTAAAGTTCTTTTCTTTCCTTTGTCAATCATAGTCATCTGGTCGTGGATTTTAAGATCTGGTTTCTTGGCTATTAATTTCTTTATGGTATTGGAACTAATGGATCCATTCAAGTGGGCATGAAGTTCCTAAAATAAGAGAATACAATCAGTAAAAATCTTCTCAAGTCCACGAGAGTCACAGCATTGTAGCAGGTGCTTGATGTTGGTAGACTGCGCTAGGCAAACGGCCTAACAGATGCAGCTATATAACTTTTAAAATGTACAAAGTTTACAAATTCTATGTATAAAATTTATTTCTCTTTTTATGAAAAGAAACAACACAGAAGTCATTATACTTAGCAACACTCCAGAATTTTGGGGTTGAATTCTTACCACTTTAGGTAATTTTGAGTAAAAGGCTGTCTTCCGTGGCTGTTCTTCTGCCTCCATCATCATTTAGCAGAATAGCAAGGTCTTTCCCCAGCCACTTATTCTCAGCATGAATACTAAAAGTAGTTCAGTCAGTAAGTTTGGTGGCCTTGAATTTCCTTCAGACTGCTTTATTTCCACCCGTTTTGATAAGATTAACAGTATACGTAGTTCTGGGCTCAGTTTCACCTATGTAAACAAATGTGGACATGTTTAGATGTTGACGCAAAAGCAAAGAAACAGGTTCTGTTAATTTATTCCTCTAAAGACAAAAGCTCTCCAAAGCTATTAATAATTTAAGTGAGCCAACAACCTGAATTAGAAATAAGAAGTCTTCAAGCTGATAAGAGGGAAATTAAAATCTGAAATTTAGTAGGGTGTTTAGGATTAAGGATTACTCGCTCAGTCGTGTTCAACTCTCTGTGACCCCATGGACTGTACCCGCCAGGTTCCTCTGTCCATGGGACTCTCCAGCCAAGAATACTGGAGTGGGTTGCCACTTCCTTCCAGGGGACCTTCCCGACCCAGGAAGATTTATACCTTTACAAATAGGGTATATACTTTTACCTATTAGCACTTTCTACAAAACTATCTCTAAAACTAGAAATTTATAAGATCTACTTTGGGTTCAAACGTTCGCATTTTCAAACTGTTTAAAATATATAAAGTAAGAATAGAGGCAACGGAATCAGATGGACCTAGGATAATCCTTGTACCAGTTCTGCCCTTTAGTAGGTGTGTGGCCCTGAGTCACTTCTTTTTTTTTTTTTCCTGAGTCACTTTTAACTCCAGGCTTCAGTTTCCTTAACTGTAGAAACGGGATTAAAAAATGGGATAAAAATTCAATAAAAATGCAGAGTAGATGAATCTAGAGCCTGTTACACAGAGTGAAGTCAGTCAGAAAGAGAAGAACAAACATCATGTATTAATGCATATATACGGAATCCAGAAACACAGTACTGATGAACCTATTTACACTGAAGAAATGGAGACACAGATGTAGAGAAAGACCTTGTGGACACAGCTGGGGAAAGGAGAGGCTAGGAGAAGCTGAGAAAGTAGCACTGCCATATATACACTTCAGTTCAGTTCAGTTGCTCTGTCGTGTCTGACTCTTCGCGACCCCATGGAGCACAGCACGCCAGGCCTCCCTGTCCATCAGCAACTCCCAGAGTTGACTCAAACTCACCTCCATTGAGTCAGTGATGCCATCCAACCATCTCATCCTCTGTCGTCCCCTTCTCCCGCCTTTAATCTTTCCCAGCATCAGGGTCTTTTCAAATGAGTCAGCTCTTCACATCAGGTGGCCAAAGATTTGGAGTTTCAGCTTCAACATCAGTCCTTCCAATGAACACTCAGGATATATACACTACCATGTGTGAAATAGAGAACCAGCAGGAAGCTGCTCCATAACACAGGGAGCCCAGCCTGGCGCTCTGTGAAGACCTCAAGGGACTAGGATGGTGTTGGGGGAGGGAGGCTCAAGAGGAGAGGAGATATATATACAATTATGACAGATTCACAGTGATGTAAGTCTGAGACCGCCACAACGTTGTAAAGTAATTATCCTTCAAAAAATAAAAAAAGAAAGCAAGCAGAGTAGCTGTGAGGATGAATAAAGTAACTTAAACTCACCTCCTCTATCCTCCTGGAGAACCCAGTGAGCATGTCTAAGTCAGCAGTTTATCACACTGTATCTACATCACTGATTTGTCTGTCTCCCTCACCAGAACTATATAAACTTCCTAAAAACAGGGACTATGGCTTATACGACCTCCCCAGCACCTGATAGGGGATATGGTGAGTGCGTGCATGCTCAGTCATGTCTGACTCTTTGCGACCCCATGTTCTGCAGCCCGCCAGGCTCCTCTGTCCATGGGATTTTTCAGGCAGGAATACTGAAGAAGGTTGTCATTTCCTCCTTGAGGGGATCTTCCCGATCCAGGGATCAAACCTGTGTCTCCTATATCATCGGCATTGGCAGGTGGATTCTTTGCCAGTGCCATCACCTGGGACGCTCCAGGGATAGAGTAGGATAATTAAATAGTTTTAAAATCCCACTGCTAAGTTTCTTCAGTCGTGTCTGACTGTGCGACCCCACAGACGGCAGACCACCAGGCTCCACCGTCGCTGGGATTCTCCAAGCAAGAACACTGGAGTGGGTTGCCATTTCCTTCTCCAATGCATGAAAGTGAAAAGTGAAAGTGAAGTCACTGAGTAGCGTCCAACTCTCAGGGACCCCATGGACTGCAGCCTACCAGGCTCCTCCATCCATGGGATTTTCCAGGCAAGAGTACTGGAGTGGGGTGCCATTGCCTTCTCTGAAAAATCCCACTAGGGGATTATTAAAAACAGAAAGGGAATTTTAAGGAGTTTGGGAGACTGTTGTAAGCTAAAGACCACTCAACAAAAGAATCCAGTAACCTGCTAACAATCTACCTTGAAGGAAGACTAGGGGCATTCAAGTGCCAGACACACTCAAGCCAGAGACCCTGACAGTTATAAACACAAGACCATAGATCTGGGGTCTGAATCTTGTTATACAAAGTCAGGCAGTTAATAGTCCTTGGAGAACAGCATTTCTGCACACAGCCAAGACAGAAACATAGGTGAAAGGAGAAACGAACCAGGTGAGAGGAGACATTACACTGAAACCTGAGCTGTATTACCATATTTTAGTATATGTCACCACCCTTCTGCTAATACACATATGATTTAAATAGCACCATGACAGTCCCATTTAGACCATAGAAAACCAAAGGAGAAACTAATGATGTAAGTCTTGACATCTGCCCATGAATGAGGAAGAAGGTGGTCCTGGAGCAGAGCCTTTTCATCCGCCCATTTGCATTTCTCACAAGTGTGAGAAATACACTCATTTTTTGCCTGCCACTCTGCCTCTCGCTGAAATCTTTCTGCAATGAGACAAAAGGACCTGAGCGTCAGTAAATCCTAACACCAGGTAAGCACAGCTTACCTGGATCACTACCATATGATCCAGCAATTCCACTAGTGGGCATATACCCTGAGAAAATCACAATGTAGACATTCCTTGCGGTCCAGTGGTTCAGAATCCATTTGTACTAATATTTTATCAAATTAGAGCACAGCCAGAATCAGATCTTCTCTTTTCCCAGGGAATTTTTTTCCTCCCCACCCTCTGTCCTTGCCCCCCAAAGGGAACTCAGAATAAAAACACTCGCTACTATTTGTTAAGCACTCAGTATGAGCCAGATGTTCTGCTAAATGTCTTAATTGGCAGCTGTACTTAATTCTCATTAAATCTATGAGATATTACTGTCCCATTTTACAGAAAAATATACAGATTTTTAAAAAATAACCTGAGGGGGGAAAATAACTGGAGGGAATTCTCTGTGCTTTCACTGCAAGGGCATGGGTTCAATCCCTGGCCAGGGAACTAAGATTCCAGGAGACACCTGCAGTGCAGCTGAAACACACACACACCAGAAAACAACTGTGAGGTACCCAATTCACAAATTCTGCTCCATTCTCTTTCTTCTTAAATCACTTTTTTTGATATGTTCTTTACCAAAAATATAGTATTTCTAATATATCATGCACATTGATTAACTTGTCATATAAAAATTTATTTCTACAGTGCTATACATTTTGTCCAAAGTCCAACATTCCTCTTTTTTTCTCTCTCTCAGTCAACCCTGAGACACTTCACATAATCCACTCATTTTAGAAATGAACATCTCAAAGCCCAGCAAACTCAGGGAAGTCCTTCTCCCATTTCCTTCAGGGGCAATTTTAAACTCCTCAAGAGCTCCGCTAGACCCAGCTGCCTCACACTCAACTTTACAACTCAGTCACTAGCTTTACAGAGACAACAAAAGCCTTTATGCATGAATTTCCTGTATTTCTCTCTGCTCTCCCTCCCACTTAATCTTATCTGTATCTATACCCCTTCTTCCTCCATGAGTCAGAGAAAGAGGATTCAGTCTCCTGTTCCCAAGACTAATCTATGCCCAATATTCTTATCTATTCCAAGTCATTATTTCACTAGTTAATCTTCTCACTTTTCTGCAAGTCAACCTCTCTCCACTTGCTAATTTCTCCTAGGGAACCACCACGCAACTACAGTACTTGCTTCCATCTTAAAAAAAAAAAAAAAAAAAAAAAAAACTTTCCATTATCCCCCATTCTTCTTTACTGACCCATCTCTTCTTTCCTTCCGAGCTACACTCCTTGAGCTGCCTCCATCTACTTATCTCCCATTCACCGAAACATGGATTCTGCCCTTACGGTTTCACAGAAATTGCTCTCCCTAAAGTCACTAAGTCTCACACGCTAGTAAAGCAATGCTCAAAATTCTCCAAGCCAGGCTTCAACAATACGTGAACCGTGAACTTCCAGATGTTCAAGCTGGTTTTAGAAAAGGCAGAGGAACCAGAGATCAAATTGCCAACATCCGCTGGATCATGGAAAAAGCAAGAGAGTTCCAGAAAAACATCTATTTCTGCTTTGTTGACTATGCCAAAGCCTTTGACTGTGTGGATCACAATGAACTGTGGAAAATTCTGAAAGAGATGTGAATACCAGACCACCTGACCTGCCTCTTGAGAAACCTGTATGCAGGTCAGGAAGCAACAGTTAGAACTGGACATGGAACAACAGACTGGTTCCAAATAGGAAAAGGAGTATGTCAAGGCTGTATATTGTCACCCTGCTTATTTAACTTATATGCAGAGTACATCATGAGAAACGCTGGGCTGGATGAAGCACAAGCTGGAATCAAGATTGCTGGGAGAGATATCAATAACCTCAGATATGCAGATGACACAATCCTTATGGCAGAAAGTGAAGAAGAACTAAAGAGTCTCTTGATGAAAGAGAAAGAGGAGAGTGAAAAAGTTAGCTTAAAGCTCAACATTCAGAAAACGAAGATCATGGCATCCAGTCCCATCACTTCATGGGAAATAGATGGGGAAACAGTGGAAACAGTGTCAGACTTTATTTTTTGGGGCTCCAAAATCACTGCGGACGGTGACTGCAGCCATGGAATTAAGACGCTTACTTCTTGGGAGAAAAGTTATGACCAACCTAGACAGCATATTAAAAAGCAGAGATGTTACTTTGCCAACAAAGGTCCGTCTAGTCATAGCTATGGTTTTTCCAGTAGTCATGTATGGATGTGAGAGTTGGACTGTGAAGAAAGCTGAGCGCCGAAGAATTGATGCTTTTGAACTATGGTGTTGGAGAAGACTCTTGAGAGTCCCTTGGACTGCAAGGAGATCCAACCAGTCCATCCTAAAGAAAATCAATCCTGAATATTCATTGGAAGGACTGATGCTGAAGCTGAAACTCCAGTACTTTGGCCACTTGATGGGAAGGGCTGACTCATCTGAAAAGACCCTGATGCTGGGAAAGATTGAAGGTGGGAGGAGAAGGGGACGACAGAGGATGAGATGGCTGGATGGCATCACTGACTCCAAGGACATGAATCTGAGTCAACTCTGGGAGTTGCTGATGGGCAGGGAGGCCTGGCGTGCTGCAGTCCATGAGGTCGCAAAGAGTCGGACACTGAGCGACTGAACTGAAGTGAAAGTCACTAAGAGCTCTTAAACACCAAATCTAAATGACACAGTTCCAGTATCTGAATCAGCTGGACTCCAAAACTCATGCCCTTCACCATTATGCCATACTGCTTCAAGGTAACCATACTTAAGAATCATCCTGATTTCCTTCTCCATCTAGGCTCCCACAGTCACCAAATCCGAATTAATAAGTTACAAATCCCCCAAGTATCCTTGCAAGTGATTTCCTACTGGTCATGACTCCCAAACACTCAAAGTAGAAATTTGATGATTCTTTTAAACTGCCAAGACTCAGAAAGAATAATCACCTCTCTTCTGTGATTCCCTCTTCTGCAGACATATTCAATTCAATCCAAGAAGACAGAACTTTGCACGTGGAGGGGAGTATCACTTTACAGCTGAGAAACAGAGGCTGAATGGTTTACTTACTGTAAGCTTAGCACAGAGCCTGGGATACAAGGGAATCAACATTATACATTTGTGGGGAAACATTGACTGAGTGAATCACAACTTCTGTAAAGGTTTCTTCATTTTGTACCTGGCCTCACTGACTTGTTTTCAGACATAAATGGGATCTCTTCGTAAGTATTCGTAGTTAGCATCCAAGGAAAGACCGTTCCTTCTCCTTGCCCCCTAAAATTAGTGGTCCTAATCCTGTTTTGTCCCTACCAGACACTCAATGCAGGCGCTGCAGTCCAAGGAGTTCTGGGTTGTCAGTCCCCACAGACTCACCTCTGAAAGATTTTTGTCAACAGCTGAGTCAGCTTATGAAAACTTAAGATAAATTTTCGTTTCAGCCAGGAAGGCTTGTAGAAAAGTGACAATCCGCGCTTCCCCGACAGAGTCCACGTGTCCACAAAAAGCCGCAGCCGTCAGTCCTCCCGCGAAACCTCGGTCATAGAAAATCAAAGAAATGTCAATCACAGCCGACTGTCAACGCCAGCTGCAGCTTACTCAAACCTGATTGGCGAGGCGCGCCCTTCCCGGAAGTGACGCCCGCCTATCCGAGGAAGAGATGTAACGACGCGTAGTTTCCCACCCCCTCCCGCCCCGCCCAGTACCGAGTCCGGGAGCTGTACTTGAGGGTACAGGATACTACGGGACCGGAGGGCAGCTCACCACCCCGACGGACCGCCGCTCCTGACTCCCCGACCATGGGCTCGCGCAACCGCGAACGTCGGGCTGAGGCAGTGCAGAGCACCAACGACAGCAGCGCGCTCAGCAAGAGCTCCCTGGCCGCGCGCGGGTACGTGCACGACGCCTTCGCTGCCTTGCTGGTTCCGGGGACGGCGCGCCGCGCGCCGCTCATCCACCGCGGCTACTACGTGCGCGCACGCGCCGTGCGGCACTGCGTGCGCGCCTTCGTAGAGCAGACGTGCGCGGCCCCCGGCACCCCTCGCTCGCAGATTCTGTCGTTGGGCGCCGGGTCAGACTCACTGTATTTTCGCCTCAAAACTGCTGGCCGCCTGGCCGGGGCTGCTGTCTGGGAGGTGGATTTTCCGGACGTGGCCGAGGGCAAAGCGCAGAGGATTCGAGATACGCCGGATCTGTGCGCGTTAACCGGGCCTTTCCAGAGCGGAGGCCCCGGGTCCACGCTGTGCTTTGAGAGCTCGGACTACCGCATCCTGGGCCTGGACCTGCGGCAGTTGCAGCAGCTGGACCAGGCCCTTGCCGCCGCGGGTCTTGACGCGGCCGCCCCGACTCTGCTCCTGGCTGAGGCCGTGCTCACCTACCTCGAGCCAGATGATGCCGCGGCCCTCATCTCCTGGGCCGCCCAGCGGTTTTCTAATGCCATTTTCGTCGTCTACGAGCAGATGAGGCCTCAGGACGCCTTTGGCGAGTTCATGCAGCAACATTTTCGGCACCTGAATTCTCCCCTTCATGGCTTGGACCGCTTTCCCGACGCGGAGGCCCAGCAGCAGCGCTTCCTTCAGGCCGGCTGGACTGCCTGTCGCGCCATGGACCTGAATGAATTCTATCGCTGCTTTCTCCCAGCAGAAGAACGCCGACGCATGGAAAATCTTGAACCTTTTGATGAGTTTGAGGAGTGGCATCTGAAGTGTGCCCACTATTTTATTCTAGCCGCTTCTCGGGGAGACAGCCTGTCCCAGACTCTCGTGTTTCCACCCTCAGAGACGTTTCCTCGGATAGATCCTGCTTCCCCTTCAGGAGTCTTCCCTGCCAGTGTAGTCACTGGGGACACCCAGGGCCTGGGCCTTAAGAGATATGGCCACGCCTCTGTCCTTTTGAGCCCAGGCGTTATTCTCAGTGCAGGAGGATTTGGAGAGCAGGAGGGGCGACATTGCCGAGTGAGCAAGTTTCACATGCTGTTAAGATACAGTGACTTTGAATGGAAAGGCAACCAGATAGGCAGTTGGGGAACTGAAGCTCAATGGGATGGACGCCTTTATCACACCATGACAAGACTTTCAGATACTCAGGTTCTGGTTCTAGGAGGGAGACTGTCCCCAGTAACTCCAGCCTTGGGGATACTCCAACTTTCTTATGAAAATGAGGATAATAGCGCTGAGGACCCAAATGTAACAGTCACGAAGTTCGGTCCAGAAGATTCTACCTTGTCACGTTGGCGCCATTCAACAACAGAAGTGTCCTGTGAGAATCAGAAATATTTGTTTGTGTATGGGGGCCGCAGTGTGACAGAACCTGTACTAAGTGACTGGCATTTCCTCCATGTGGGGAAAATGACTTGGGTTAGGATCCCAGTGGAGGGAGAAGGACCTGAAGGTCGGCATTCCCACAGTGCCTGCAGCTGGCAAGGGGGAGCCCTCATTGCTGGAGGTCTGGGTGCTTCTGAGGAGCCACTGAGCTCTGTAGTCTTTCTGAAACCAATCACTAGTGGATTCCTCTGGGAATCCATAGCCATCCAGCCTCCCATTACCCCAAGGTACTCCCACACAGCTCATGTAGTCAATGGGAAGCTTTTGTTGGTTGGAGGCGTCTGGATTCATTCCTCTGCAGTTCCTGGAGTGACAGTTATTGATTTGTCTACAGGATTGAGCTTTGAGTATCAGATTGACACAACATGTGTGCCATGGCCATTAATGTTACACAATCATACCAGCATCCTCTTCCCTGAAGAGCAACAGCTCCTGCTCCTTGGAGGTGGTGGGAACTGCTTTTCCTTCGGCACCTACTTCAACCCCCATACAGTGGCATTAGACCTTTCTCCTTTAAGTGCTAGACAGTAAAGACTGACAGTTAAAGACTGGACTTCCTATATATTCAGGACCCACTAGAATGGACGATGAAGCTTTCCAAAATAGGATTTGACTCTGGCTTTGGACGGTACCACTCCCCCTTCCCACTCCTTTATTTGTTTTTGGTTTTTTCTTAGCACTGCTATTCAGTGCAGAAAGTGGAGCAAAAAAAATTTTTTTTAACACACCAAAATTCCAAGAGATAGTAGAAAAATAGAGTGGTCATATAGTCCTAGAGTCGAATTTGGGGGCCTTTGGGTCCCCATATCTTAATTTCTTGGTGGTCTTCCCACTTTCTAATCTGAGTTTACCCAATTATAGAGTTACAATGACCTTTCGCCTAAGTAAAGTGAAAAATTTCCCACTCCCAGGCTTTGTGATTTTAGATGGGACCTTGGAAAAAGTTTCACACAGATCCTTGCTAAGAACATAAGGCTGAATATAGGTGAAGGGGCATGGTTTTGACCTCATTCTTCATGTACAAAACCTGAAATGAACCCAGTTGCAGTTTGATTAAAGCACTGTACCACTTAGCTCAGCAGAGAGCTTCATCTAGCTTTAATAAGACATTTATATGACTTTATTGAGACACATGCATTTGTTCAATTTTTTTTTGCCACTAGTTCCATACTTATTTATATTTATAAATGATAATAAAACGGTTTATTTCTCAGTTTGTACATGGGTATGAAAATGATTTGCTCCATATCTATGCTTCACTATGTTCTGTGCCCCAGGAGGTCAACCTTTACGAACTGCATCAATGAGTTTTCTTGTTCTCTGGTTCCTGGAGAGTTCCATCAGTCAGAAGTACCAGAGAAGGATGGTTCGACAGGAAGAGTGAGGGTATTCCCAGTGTTTCCCCTCCCAGGCTGTAAGTTGGCAGCAGCTGCATTCTTCAGTCAAAAGCCACAGCCATAAGTTGACTTGGCATCCCTCCAAAGAATTCAGCATCTTTGTTGCATTAACCACATCCTAAGTGTCCAATAGCCACATGTGACTAATTGCTATAGAATTAGACTGCAGATGTAGAACATTTCCATCACTGCAGAAAGATCTGGACTCCACTGAGATACTTCACCATTTTGACTTGGTTTACCTAACCCTGCTCATCCCTTTTTAATTAGTATCTTCATTAAACTCTCCTCAATTACCTCCTTTAGATGAACCATTTTTCTGGTGAGCCTTCTGAGATCCGTAGAACATCTTAGGTATTCATTCTTAAAACTTGAGCCTTAGTTTGTCATCAAAATTGTGTATACCTTGTGAATTCATGTCTCAAAAATACCACTTCAGTATTTCTTGTTTGTCTTCAATCTTTGAAATCTTAATAATTTAACTTGAGATTCTACAAGTACTATCAATGTTAACATCTTGATGGACTTAGTATGACCTACAATCCTTTTCCCCTAAATATTTATATTAACAACTTCATATATAAAGTAATCTATGAGAACCAACTAGCAAACACAAGCCTAGTGCACAGAGAGGGCATTGTCGGCTCTGTTACATGAAGGCTCTCAGGAGAAGACAAGCTGAAGAAAGTGTTATCTTCTAACTTCAGCTTCCCTGAGACTGCAAGAGCCCTTTCAGGGGAAGTTATTAGTGAGTCCTGAGAAACAAAGGGCTTACCATGGCTAGGCATCTGACAAGGCTGTCGGTGGACTGGGTACTAGTGTTAATAACTTGGCAGGACTGTGACCAGAAAGGGAAAAGGCTGCTGTGTATTTACTATTTCTAAGTTCGCCACAAGCCTACCTCCAGCTTTCAGAAGCAGGTCAAAGCAGAACATTGATGAAATTGTTCTCAGCTATGTAGCAGTTAGTACCAGAATTTGAAACTAGAAATAACGCCAAAGTCCCAGAAATGCCTTCCATTATGCTGCCTTTTAGATGGTACCAATCAACCATCATTATTATCATCACTTTTGAGCAATACAGAGCTCTGGGGGAGCGGGGAGTGTTGGAATGGGGGGATGTCAGGAAAACATGGCTGTGTGCCAGACCAAAATTACCAGTGATGCCTAGTCCCTCAAGCGCTGCCCAGTATGGCGCATTATGAGTAATTGGGCTTGTTCTCCCCAGAGGAATTATCCACATTTTCTGTGTGATTATCAGATTAAGCATGCCCTCCACCTCTGACCCTATACATGCATCATACTCAGTTAAGGACTTACTCATTTCTCAAGCTCTAGTCATTAGAACACTTAAGAGTTTTGTCAGTAATATTAATTCTGTGTCTTTGGAGCAGCACTCAGTAGTGCTGGGTCCTAGTTTCCTAAGAGAAATCTGCAGTAGTTAGAGATGTGGGTCAGATTAAGAACTGAAGTTGTGGACTGTACTTTTTGCTTCTCCACTTCACCTTTGAATATTTAAAATTCTGGTATGGAGACACTGGGGTAATTACGAGAGTTAGTAAATGTCCTTTTCCTCATTTAATGATTGCTTCTTTTTAGACCAGAAAAACTAGTTAAAGGAGGAAGGGAATTTCTTATTTTGCATCTCTGCTCTGTCAGGGTCTCAAAAACACTGTACATACTAGTGAGGATATGAAATGAGGTTAAGAACAACTCTTGTAAGAAATGTTCCTCAAAGGCCAGGACTGTCACTTACGTGTTTTCTAGATTTTGCCACGGAATGTCCATTTTTCATCATTCTGCAGATTTAAACCTCCTTATTGGTGTTAGGAAGCTGACATGTAAGAGACGTGTTCCAATGCCCAGGCACTGCATGTCCTTCTCTTTCAGTGATCTCAGACCTTGAAGTCTTGCTTTATTCCATATTCATGTTGTGATCCTAAATTCACCCTCAAACAACTCATACCTACTCTAGGACCCATCCTACTAGATATCTTCTGGAAAATACTCCTGTATGTGAGCCCCAGATGTAATCAATCACTGTCTTCCTGTAAGAGAGGAGCCTGTGCTCTTTGGACAGTATAGTGATTAAGAGAAGAACTAGTTACAGGTAAGTTCTTAATCACAGGGACCATCCAATGATGTCCAGTGTGACATTAAAACTAAGTAAGCTTTTTGACTGCAGTGATGAAGAAAGGGCTATAAAATAGCATTAGACTGGCAAGTTCAGTTCAGTTGCTCAGTTGTGTCCGACTCTTTGTGACCCCATGGACTGCAGCATGCCAGGCCTCCCTGTCTATCACCAACTCCCGGAGTTTACTCAAACTCATGTCCATTGAGTCGGTGATGCCATCCAACCATCTCATCTTCTGTTGTCCCCTTCTCCTCCCACCTTCAATCTTTCCCAGCATCAGGGTCTTTTCCAATGAGTCAGTTCTTTGCATCAGGTGGCCAAAGTATTGGAGTTTCAGCTTCAGCATCAGTCCTTCCAATGAATATTCAGGACTAATTTCCTTTAGGATGGAATGGTTGGATCTCTTTGCAGTCCAAGAGACTCTCAAGAGTCTTCTCCAACACCACAGTTCAAAAGCATCAATTCTTTGGTGCTCAGCTTTCCTTATAGTCCAATTCTCACATCCATACATGACTACTGGAAAAACCATAGCTTTGACTAGACAGACCTTTGTTGGTAAAGTAATGTCTCTGCTTTTTAATATGCTGTCTAGGATGTTCATAGCTTTTCTTCCAAGGAGCAAGCGTCTTTTAATTTCGTGGCTGCAGTCACCATCTGCAGTGATTTTGGAGGTTATTTATGACCTTGCTAATCATATTTGGATTTGATGTTTAAAGAGAGAAAAAGAATATATAGAGCAGAAATTATGAAAATTATAATCAGCTTTAGGGTAGGCTGAGATTTCCTTGGATGTCAATAATTATGTACACAAACAAGTTCTATCATTCCATGGTTTAGTTAAAAGACTTCTCACTTATCTTTCTTGGACAATGATCTTAAGTACCTGGTCCTAAAGTGGGAATTCTTTGACAAAGAGAAAGAATTATGTCTATTTCACTTCTCTATCTCCAACATAGTAGATACTCAATAAATACTTGTTGGTCCAATCTGACACTCGTATTTGAATAAATTTTATAAATTTATTGAATATTACCATTGTGCCTACCATGTACAAGCAGATGTCAGAATTCCTTTAATCACCATGTGTTGTTCGAAGGCATTCAAGTTTTAAACACCCTCTGTTTAAAATTCATCTGCCTTGACCTGGGTAATGGTAGTAGACTTCCTTGTGTTACTCCTAGATTTGCAGAATACTCTTGAAACTTCTTGACTAAGTTTCCAGCTGATCTTCATCCCTTTTTGCTCAACAATGGACCATGGTAATCTTATTCATTGGAAATGAAATGAGCTCACTTTGCCAAAAGGCTAATCTGAGGGAGTAGGAATGTGCAATTAAATACGCTTGGGAGCACATAAACACAGGATCTTCCTAGGATGTGCTGATGCTTCACTGGGCATGACTTGGTGTGGAACTCTCTAAGTAAGTTTAATAGAGGGAGAGGAAAGACCTTGCCCTAATATTTATGTGAAAAGTCATTTGTCACCTAATTGGAAGACTAAGATGGAGAAATAAATTGTAATAATAATGATTTTTAGGATATTACACTACATACAGCTTTTCTCATGCCCTAGTCTTTGTCCATATTTTTAGGATTTTCCAATGAAAAGAGCCTCAATCTCTGATTCACATTTAAACTTGCTATCTCAGGAAAGTCCCTTTGACTGCAAGGAGATCAAACCAGTCAACTGTAAAGGAAATCAGTCCTGAATATTTATCGGAAGGACTGATGCTGAAGCTGAAACTCCAATACTTTGGCCACCTGATGCAAAGAACTGACTCACTGGAAAAGACCCTGATGCTGGGAAAGATTGAAGGCAGAAGGAGAAGGGGATGACAGAGGATGAGACGGTTGGATGGCATCACTGACTTGACGGACATGAGTTTGAGTAAGCTCCAGGAATTGGTGATGGACAGGGAAGCCTGGCATGCTGCAGTCCCACAGGGTCGCAAAGAGTCGGACACAACCGCGTGACTGAATTAAACTGAACTGGATCTCAGGAAAAGTTAGCAAAACTGTTATCTCTTATTCCTGGATACATCAGCAACCTAGGGAGGAAAAACTTTGCCATCACTTTCCCCACTGTCTTGCTTTTTTCTGATTTTCATTTTTTTTCTATTAATATTTATTATACCTATGATGTAATTCTTCCATTAGCTGCTTTTTCATACAGCTAGAATCTGACACTGTGTACCCCACAAACTGCACCCACCGCCATATCTTCTCTGTCTATTGACATCCCAGTTATAAAGAAGGCCTACCTGGGTCCCAAAGACAGAACTCTGGCACACGCTTCCATTCTGCCACTTACAGGGCTCTTACTGTTCAGACTCTTGGTGCTGCCTCTTTTAGCTTCCTCTCAACCTCACTATCCCAACTTTGTTCATGCAGCTGCTACGTGGCTCAAGGCTTGTCTTTGGAAAGCATTCCCTGGCTCTAATCCCCCCACCCTTTCAGGCTGGAATGTGCTACCTTTCTATATTGCCATAGCACCATGTAACTGTCATCTATATTGTGTTTTTCTAATGTTAATACAGGTTAAATTATTTATCTATATATTTTTGGCTGCGCTGGGTCTTAGCTGCTGCACACAGGCTTTCTCTGGTTGCGAGGAGCAGGGGCTGCTCTCTAGTTGCAGTGCACAGGTTTCTCACTGTGGAGGCTCCTCTTGCTGCAGAACACGGACTCGAGGCATATGGGCTTCAGTAGTTGCGATGCGCTGGCTTAGTTGCTCTGCAGCATGTGGAATCCTCCTGGAGAAAGGATTGAACCTGTGTCCCCTGCATGGGCAGGCGGATTCTCTACCGCTGGACTGCCAGGGAAGTCCCATATTTTGTTATAATTTGTTTTCTCATCTGTCTTCTCAGTAGGTATTACCCCTACCCTAGTTCCTTAAGGGTAGGAACAGTATCTTATTCACCGTTGTATTCCTAGCACCTGGCATCAGCACTGGAATTGGACAGGGATCTCTCATCGTCAGGGTTTAATGTTTTGGAGCCAAAACATTAGATTTCTCATATCTTTTTTTTTTGGCTGTACTAGGTCTTCATCATGGTGCACAGGCTTCTCTTCCTGTAGGGCACAGGCTCCAGAGCTTGGGCTTAGTTGCCTTGCAGCATATGGGATCTTAGTTGCCTGACCAGGGATCAAACCACTGTCTGCCTCCTGCATTGGAAGGCGAACTCTTAACCACTGGACCACCAGGGAAGTCCAAGCTTATACCTTAGCACTAGTGAAAATTAATACAATGACACCCTAAATGCAAGCCTGTGATGCAAGCCTGTTCTTTTGGTCATACATGCAGAGAGAATCAGCCAGAACCGTTAGAACATAGCTGTGATTATAAATAATATGCTTTTGGGAACCTCTCTCTTAGTCCTGCTACTTCCCCTATCTTCCACGCAGACATCCAGTGGGTAGTGACAGAGATAAGTAACCACAGACAGTGAATTTTTTTCTTATTTTGGTAGAAGACAATCATATTAGCTGCATCTTAACTATGAAGAAGATTTACCCCATAATGACTTGAACCTGAAACTCATCCTCTATCCCAGTTTCCTTTGATTTTTTTCATTTTGGGTAAGACTTGCCTGTGGCCACTTTTGGTTTGAGCTGATGACCTAGACTCACACCAGTTTCAATTCAACTAGAACACAGCATCGAAGTTTCTATATCTTGTTATGTGTTAGCCAACAGGTCATTTAAAAAACGCTTATTGTTAATGATTTTTAAAAAACCTTATTTACAAAACAGAATCACAGACAGAGAAAACAAACTTATGGTTACCAAACGGGAGTGTGGAGGAGGGATAAATTAGAAGTTTGGGATTAGGAGATACACACTGCTGCTGCTGCTAAGTCACTTCAGTTGTGTCTGACTCTTTGTGACCCTATGGACTGTAGCCCACCAGGCTCCTCTGTCAATAGGATTCTCCAGGCAAGGATCCTGGAGTGGGCTGCCATTTCCTTCTTCAGATACACACTACTATACATAAAATAGATAACTGAATCACTTTGCTATACATAAAGTGAAACTAACACAACATTGTAAATCAACTATACTCTAAAATAATAATTAAATTAAAAACTGGAATAAACAACAAGGTCCTTTTGTACATAGCACAGGGAACTATATTCAATATCCTGTAATAAACCATAATGGAAAAGAATACAAAAAAATAACATGCATATACATGTATAACAATCACTTTGCTGTACACCAGAAACTAACACAACGCTGTAAATCAACTATACTTCCATTTTTTAAAAGGTTATAGATTTAAAAAAAAATACTCTTATTGTTGCTATTTATTGTACATATGCTTATTATGGAAATATTTTAAAAAGCAAGATCTGCTACATTTATTTACTAGGACTTTCTAAACATGCTGGAGTCACATTGCATGCTTTTCTGTAAGTTCTGAATACAAATTTTCATAACCACAAAGAAAGCTAACTTCGGGGGCATAGAATCAAGTGATGGATAGGTCTTGTGCATGGCTCTTGTTCAGCTGGTGTCTGCATGACAGTTCCTCAGATGATGAATGTCCTCTCTGATGGCTGAGAGCCTTCTCCTGCTATATCTGGTGAGAATCACTTCAGGTCCCTTGCTGCTAAGTCACTTGAGTCGTGACCAACTCTGTATGACCGCATAGAGGGCAGCCCACCAGGCTCCCCCGTCCCTGGGATTCTCCAGGCAAGAACACTGGAGTGGGTTGCCATTAGGTTACTAAGACTGTGAAACTAAGGTATATGGTATTATTCATGTTGCTTTTTACAAGATGAGAAATATGGTCTATAAAATCAGCTCTCAGGAGACCTGAGGAAGAGAATGCGCAGGTGAAAAAGCAAAGTGCTCTTGCCCAAGGCAGAAGAGAGACAAAATATAAACCTGAGGAGCACAGCAAATGTGCATTCATTGGCAGCTTGAATTAATGTCCTCTCATCCTGAACCAGGAAAAGACAGGGAAATCTGGAAGCAGGATAAAATAAGACACCAGTATCAGATGGCCAATATATCTACTACTGTGGAAAGAATCCCTTAAAAGAAATGGAGTCGCCCTCATAGTCAACAAAAGAGTCCAAAATGCAGTACTTGGTGGCAATTTAAAAAATAACAGAAGGATCTCTGTTCTTTTCCAAGGCAAACCATTCAGCATCACAGTAATCCAAGTCTATTCCCCAACTTATAATGCTGAAGAAGCTGAAGTTGAATGATTCTATGAAGACCTACAAGACCTTCTAGAACTAACACCAAAATAAAGATGTCCTTTTCACCACAGGGGACTGGAATGCAAAAGTAAGAAGGCAAGAGATACCTGGAATAACAAGCAAGTTTGGCCTTGGAGTACAAAACGAACCTGGGCAAAATCTAACGGAGTTTTGCCAAGAGAATGCACTGGTCATAGAAAACACTGTCTTCCAACAACACAACAGATGACTCTACACATGGATGTCACCAGATGTCAGTACTGAAATCAGATAGATTATATTCTTTGTAGCCGAAGATGGAGAAGCTCTATACAGTCAGCAAAAACAAGACCTGGAGCTGACTGTGGCTCAGATAACCAGTTCCTTATTGCAAAACTCCAACTTAAATTGAAGAAAGTAGGGAAAACCACTAGGCCATTCAGTTATGACCTAAATCAAACCCCTTATGATTATACAGTAGAGATGATGAATAGATTCAAGGGACTAGATCTGGTAGACAGAGTGCCTGAAGAACTACGGACAGAGGTTTATAACATTGTATAGGGGATGATGATGAAAGCCATCCCCAAGAAAAAGAAATGCAAGAAGAAAAGTGGTTGTCTGAGAGGGCCTTACAAATATCTGAGAAAAGAAGAGAAGTGAAAGGCAAAGGAAAGAGAAAGATATACCCAACTGAATGCAGACTTCCAGAGAATAGCAGGGAGTAATAGGACTGGTTTCAAATAGGAAAAGGTTTCAAATAGGAAAAAGAGTACGTCAAGGCTGTATATTGTCACCCTGTTTATTTAACTTATATGCAGAGTACATCATGAGAAACACTGGACTGGAAGATACCGGGGACCAGCCCCGGTTGGATCCAGGGTATCTGAAGTGTGGATGTTGTGGCAAGAGAGATAGAGAGATAAGGAAAGAATTTTGCAGTTAAGAAAATAGAGGAGAGAAAGAGGCTGATATTCCTTGGTTTACATAGAAAGCCAATAAAGTCCCAAGACAAGGGACTTACGCCATTCACGTAGGCCATAGGCGCCCGCTTGAATAGCGGAGGGTGCCCCACCTTGGGCTCCCTCTTGTGTGGGTCTTAGAAGCCCGGGAAGAGAAGTGAACATGGAAGACCCCTGCGCCCCAAGGGATCAGCCTAAAAAAGAGAGTAAGAGAGAAAAAAGAAAGAAAGAATTGACACGGGGGAACCAGGCTTTCATGGAACTGGTCTGTCACTTTATTTTTCAGGGAAGCTTTTATGCTTTGGGTTGTACATAGAGATAAATGTAAGAAACAGAGTCATGCAGGGTCAGCAGCTCTGACTCTTATCAAGACCAGGCTTTCTTTCTGCATACCTATCTGCATGCATAGGTCTTAGGTGATTTACATCATCTTCTGGCCAGGAGGCCTGTTAGCATTTTATGACCCTTTTCTGATAACGGTCCATCAACCAGAAAACTTATTTGCCCTAAAAGTGTTGTTCTTTCCAAAGTCTGGTGCCACTCTCAGAAAGCACTAAATAAAGTTACATTCTTACATAGCAAGGATATAATGATTTATAACAAAGAAAGAGGAGTACAGTGATTTATAACAAAGAGAAAATTCATTAACTCAAAAGTCTAGTATTGCCAACATCAAAACTACTACATTCCTTTTTCTAAATCCCAATTACATTGATGAATATCCTCCCAGGTGCCTAAAAGATAAAGGATATGGAGGCCTGGCAGCAATCATTAACTCAACAATGAAACCCTTCACCAATATAATTCTTAGCTCTTTAAAAGGCTCTATATCTTTAAGGTATTTTAAGCTTCCTGTGCCTCTCGCAGTTGGGAGGCTGTGAACAATCACATGCGTAGTTGTAAAAGTCCCGGTAAACCTGTCAGGCAAGTTAGAGAGGCATCAGAGGGGTTTGAGCTGAAACACTCCTTATACATGCAGGAGACTATTAACTGGAGCTCTAAGTTAACTTTTTCCAGAGAAAGGTGGCCAGGAATAGCCCCCTGTTAATGTCAGAGGAGTTGGTGAAAGTCATAAAATAGTAAGACAGACAGATTCTGGTTTTAGGGTAGATGCTCAAGCAGGTCCAGGGGGTCCCTCGAGTCCTGACTCGTCTTTGCCTGTCAGGCCTCTTCCTCATGACCTTTGTCATGGGTGGGATCTCCCATACTGGCTCCTGGCAGGAAGAAACACAAGCTGGACTCAAGATTGCCGGGAGAAATATCAATAACCTCAGACAGGCAGATGACACCACCCTTATGGCAGAAAGTGAAGAGGAACTAAAAAGCCTCTTGATGAAAGTGAAAGAGGAGAGTGAAAAAGCTGGCTTAAAGATCAACATTCAGAAAACGAAGATCATGGCATCTGGTCCCATCACTTCATAGGAAATAGACGGGGAAACAGTGGAAACAGTGTCAGACTTTATTTTGGGGGGGCTCCAAAATCACTGCGGATGGTAACTGCAGCCATGAAATTAAAAGATGCTTACTCCTTGGAAGAAAAGTTATGACCAATCTAGATAGTATATTCAAAAGCAGAGACATTACTTTGCTGACTAAGGTCCGTCTAGTCAAGGCTATGGTTTTTCCTGTGGTCATGTATGGATGTGAGAGTTGGACTGTGAAGAAGGCTGAGCGCCGAAGAATTGATGCTTTTGAACTATGGTGTTGGAGAAGACTCTTGAGAGTCCCTTGGACTGCAAGGAGATCCAACCAGTCCATTCTGAAGGAGATCAGCCCTGGGATTTCTTTGGAAGGAATGATGCTAAAGCTGAAACTCCAGTACTTTGGCCACCTCATGTGAAGAGTTGACTCATTGGAAAAGACTTTGATGCTGGGAGGGATTGGGGGCAGGAGGAGAAGGGGACGACAGAGGATGAAATGGCTGGATGGCATCACTGATTCAATGGACGTGAGTCTGAGTGAACTCCGGGAGATGGTGATGGACAGGGAGGCCTGGCGTGCTGTGATTCATGGGGTCGCAAAGAGTCAGACACGACCGAGCGACTGAACTGAACTGAACTGAATAGGAAAGGCTTCCTAAATGAACAATACAAAGAAATAGAGGAAAACAATGGAATGGGAAAGACTAGAGATCTATTCAAGAAAATTGGAGTTACTGAGGGAACATTTCATACAAAGATAGGCACAATAAATGACAAAAATGGCTAGGACCTAAAAGAAGTAGAAGAGATTAAGAAAAGGTGCCAAGAATACACAGAAGAACTGTACGAAAAAGCTCTTAATGACCCACAATGATGTTAACCATGTTAACCACGTGGTTAAACACAATGATGTGGTCACTCACCTAGAGCCAGACATCCTAGAGTATGAAGTCAAGTGGGCCTTAGGAAGCATTACTAAGAACAAAGTTAATGGAGATGATGGAATTCAATTTGAGCTGTTTAAAATCTTAAAAAATGATGTGGTTAAAGTGCTGCACTCTTTATGCCAGCAAATGTGGAAAACTCAGCAGTGGCCACAGGACTGGAAAAGGTCAGTTTTCATTCCAATCCCAAAGAAAAGCAATGCCAAAGAATGTTCAAATTACTGTACAAATGCACTCATTTCACATGCCATCAAGATATTGCTCAAAATCCTTCAAGCTAGGCTTCACCAGTATGTGAACTGAGAACTTCCAGATGTACAAACTGGATGGAGAAAAGGCAGAAGAGCCAGAGAACAAATTGCCAACATCTGCTGGATTATAGAAAAAGCAAGAGAATTCCCAAAAAACATCTTCTGCTTCATTGACTATGACTGTGCTAAAGCCTTTGACTGTGTGGATCACAACAAACTGTGGAACATTCTTAAAGAGATGGGAATACCAAATGACCTTACCTGTCTCCTGAGAAACCTATATGCAGGACAAGAAGCAATAGTTAGAACTGGACATGGAACAATAGACTGGTTTAAAATTGAGAAAGGAGTATGTCAAGGCTGTATATTGTCACTCTGCTTATATATGCAGAGTACATTGTACAAAATGCTGGGTTGGATGACTCACAAGCTGGAATCAAGATGGCTGGGAGAAATATCAACAAACTCAGATATGCAGATGATACCACTTCAATGGCAGAAAGTGAAGAGGAACTAAAGAGCCTCTTGATGAAGGTGAAAGAAGAGAGTGGAAAAGCTGGCTTAAAACTCAACATTCATAAAATGAAGATCATGGCATCCAATCCTATCACTTCATGGCAAATAGACAGGAAAAAGTGAAAACAGGGACAGGTTTTATTTTCTTGGGCTCCAAAATCGCTGTGGATGGTGACTGCAACCACGAAAGAAAAAAATGGTTTCTTCTTGGAGGAAAACCTGTGACAAACCCAGATAGTGTATTAAAAAGCAAAAACATCACTTTGCCAACAAAGGTCCATCTAGTTAAAGCTATGGTTTTTCTGGTAGTAATGAATGGATGTGAGAGTTGGACCATAAAGAAGGCTGAGAGCTGAAGAATTGATGCTTTTGAACTGTGGTCCTGAAGAAGACCCTTGAGAGTCCCTTGGACAGCAAGGAGATCAAATCAGTCAATCCTAAAGGAACTCAACCCTGAATATTCATTGGAAGGACTGATGCTGAAGCTCTAGTACTTTGGCCACCTGATGTGAAGAGCTGACTCAGTGGAAAAGACCCTGATGCTGGGGAAAATTGAGGGCAAGATAGAATGGGGTGACAGAGGATGGATGGTTGGATGGTATCACTGACTCAGTGGACATGAATTTGAGCAAACTCAGGGAGATAATGATGGACAGAGAGGCCTGGTGTGCTGCAGGTCATGGGGTCGAAAAGAGTCAGACATGACTAGTGACTGTGCTGCGGCACATTGGTCGTGTCTGACTCTTTGTGACCCTATGGACCGTAGCCCACCAGGTTTCTCCGTCTGTGGGATTCTCCAGGCAAGAATACTGGAATGGGTTGCCATTTCCTCCTCCAGGGGGTCTTCCTGACCCAGGGATTGAACCCACATCTCCAATGTCTCCTGCATTGACAGGTTCTTTAGCACTAGCACTACCTGGGAAGCCAGGTGACTTAGCGAGTGAACAACAACATGTAACCCAGGCCAAAATTGACAGAGCTCAAAATAGAGCATTTACAATAAAAATAGATGGGAAGGAACACATCCTAGACTATTTGTAATAATAAAATCAGTAGCAGAAATGAATCAAGCACTTACAATGTGCTGGCACTATGCTGAAAACTATTTATCACAGCAACTCTATGAGGAGTTCATGTTTATTTTTCCTATTTTAAAGATGAGGAAATTGAGGTACAGAGAGGCTAAGGCACAGCTATAGGTGGTAACACATTAAAGCAGGAGTGTCAGAGTCTTATTTATTTATTGGCAGCTCCTGGGCTTAGCTGCAGCATGTGGGATCTTGCGTTGCAGCACAGGGGCCCTGTAATTTGTGGCACACAGGCTCTCTAGTTGAGGTGCAGGGGCTCAGTTGCCCCACGGCATGTGGGATCTTAATTCACTGACCACGGGTCAAACACATGTCCCCTGCATTGGACAGCAGAGTCTTAGCCACTGGGCCACCAGGGGAAGTCCCAATCCCAGGATGTAATTTGTTCATGGACACAGGCTAATGGTAGAGATAGATTCAAACACAAGTTTGAGAATCCTGCAGTAATCCAGTCTCTGGATAGTTCCAAGGCTTGGACTGAATCCCATACCACTGAACTAATCTGCCTGGTAAGAACCACCACCACCACAACATGCCTTTGATGCTTTCCAGATCCAAACTAGAATAATTGCGCTGGCGCTTGACAGCAGTGCCTCAGACAATGTGCTGCTGGTTAGACAGGCTGCACAGGCAGCATCAACCCTGCCCCTGAAATGCCAAAACTCCCTTCCTGTCAGCCCAGCAACCTGAAACCCATTTCTGTTGACTTTGAGATTTAAACCTTACATAACCCTTCACTGTCTCTACTCCTTTAATAGGCCCATGATTTCATGCCACAGTGAAGTCAAACAACCGAGACACAAGCCATCAAGGGGGAACCGAAGTCCTTCTGTCCAGAACAAATAGCCAAGCGTGACACTATGATGGAAATGCGTGGTATTTCCTGGGGCTGATGGACGCGGGCAGCCACCCCAAGTGCCCAGTCTGTATATCATAACTTGATGAAAACCAACTGGGATGGCTAAGTTTTAGGATAAGTGCTGGGGAGTGAGTTGGCCTGAAGTCAATTCTCTCTCATCCAGAAATTTTGGTTCTGTTCCATCAGGTACCTTAGAAACCAGACTCATTTTAGCTCCTCATTTCATATCTATTGCCTCATTTGCTACATAGGTCAAAAGTTAAGAGTAGGGGACTTCCTTGGCTGTCCAGTGACTGGAACTCCATGCTTCCAATGCAAGGGGCATGGGTTCAGCCTTTGTTGGGGAACTAAGGTCCCGCATGTTGTGCAACACAGCCAAAAAATAAAAAATAAATAAAACTAGTTTAAAAAAAATTTAAAGGACTTCCCTAGTGGTCCAGTAGTTAAGAACCCACCTGCCAACACAGGGGACGTGGCTTTGATCCCTGGTCAGGGAAGATCCCACATGCCACAGAGCAACTAAGCTCATATGCCACAATTACTGAGCCCAGGCGCTCTAGAGCTGTGCTCTGGACTAAGAGACAACGTGCCTGTGTGCTTAGTCATGTCTGACTCTTTGCAACCCTTTGGACTGTGGCCTGCCAGGCTCCTCTGTCCATGGGGTTTTCCAAGCAAGAATACTGGAGCGGGTTGCCATTTCCTTCTCCAGGGGCTCTTCCCAAGCCAGGGATCAAATCTACGTCTCCTATGTCTCCTGCATTGCAGGCAGATTCTTTACCCACTGAGACATTGCTGCTGCTGCTGCTAAGTCACTCCAGTTGTGTTCGACTCTGTGCGACCCCATAGCCGGCAGCCCACCAGGCTCCCCCGTCCCTGGGATTCTCCAGGCAAGAACACTGGAGTGGGTGAGCCATTAGGAAGCCCCTGGATCAAGAGAAGTCACTGCAGTGAGAAGACCATGCACCACAGGGAAGAGAAGCTCCTGCTCACCACAACTAGAGAAAGCCAATGCACACAACGGAGACCCAGCACAGCCAATCAATCAATCAATAAAACAGGACAAATTTCCTAAGTATAATATATTTTTTAAAAAGTTAAGAGGGGAAACTAACTTGCAGGTCCTGGGATAACTACCCATACAGAAAAAAATGATGTCTGTCCTGGTACCAGACCTTTCTGGGAGGCATCGTCCTTCTTGAGATCACAGATAAGTGCCATTTTCAGGCAGGGATCTTTGAGAAGTTCTCTGGCTTTACGTTGAGTAGGAACAGCTGCTGTTTTGAACCTTGGGACTCTAATTCACAGTTACACTCAGCACCTCCCCTGCCCTATCCCTGAGGGGTTGTCAAAGTCACCAGACACTCCAGAAACCTTGTTTGATTCCTGAACACTGTCCAGATGCTCTCTTTCAGGAGAGTTAACAAGGAGATGGGGCTTCCCATTGCCCTCCCTCTAATGAACATCCCGAGTTTCTGCCTTCACAGGAGTTCCATTTTATTGATTTATTTATAGTTATTTATGGGTCATAAACGGTGGTCAGGGAAAAGATGGAGGATCAACAGACTGAGACCAAGATATCTGTAAAAGCAGTAAAGCTTTTGCCTAACCCCAAGCCAATGCCTCTCAAGAGATGAAGCCATCTCTCATTTAGGGCTCTTGGTGAAAGTGTTGAAACAATGACTTTAGCCATGCAGCAGTGCTTAAATTCTGACCTGGCCTCTTGCCCAGGTGCAAGGTTTCGTCAGCCAAGGTTAGAGAACAGCCACACCTTACCCTAATGATTTTTGCCCAAAGTCTGTCCCAACCGATGAAGATTTCGAACCAGAATAATCATTAACATCACCACAGATTTACATAGAATGATTGTAACCTGACTTTTTGCCAGGTACTAAATAAACCTTCCAGCTTCAAGCTTGATGGCCCTTTCTCTGGTTTTAAAAGTTGTTCAAGCAGTTGCTCAAGTTTATTGCACATGGGAGCTGAACCTCACCAGGACAACAGTCAGGGGACTGTCAGACACAGATGGAGTCCTGGACCTAAGACAGGAGTGAGGAGCTATGAAACCGTGGAGGCAAACCAGGGGAGGGTCTCCTATTCCTGTCAAGAGATCAGAGGGGGCTTCTGCCTATGGCCAAAACCTAGTCACAGAAACTGGGTGTGGGATGTACTCAGTCAGCAACCAGAGGAAATAGCAGAGTGCCGTACTCCTGCAAAGAAATAGCACACACCGTTTTAGCAGAAGTGAAAAAGGCAAGACCCTTCATGGGCAAATAATATGGGATGTAGAAAGAGAAGACATTTCAGAGCCTGGATTCCCCACTGGGTGACCTGAGGGAAGTCACATAGTCTCTCTGGGACACACTTTTCTCATCTGTAAAACAGGTCTGATGATAGTATCCACCTTACAAAGTGCTTATGAGGATCAAATGAAGCAAGTGTGCTGCATGGAGTGTGGCAAGTAGGGCGCATTCAAACACTTAGACGTGGGTGAGTGAGGCTCTCAGAGCGCCCTGCTCTTTGGAGTGCCTTCCTCAAAGTATTTGAAATGCCTCTCCAGTGAAGCCTGACATACTGTCCAGCCTAGACCTGGTCCCACAGGTCCCAGAATGATCTGGGACTAATGTGAACTTCAGGGTGCAGAATGTGAGACGGAAGCTAGTGTTTGAATGCGCACCCTCAGTTTCGAATACTACAGATCCAGATTCACAGAAGCAGGAGGTAGACGTGCAAGGGACAGAATCGGGAAAGAGGTTTGGTGGACTCTTCTCACTCCCTGATCTTCACTTGAGATTCAGGGTGTGGTCGTCCCGTCTCCTTTCTTTAAAATGATGATTGGCGGCTGTCTGTCTACAGCCTAAATTCACCTCCCCACCACAACTTCCTGCCCACTCAATTTCTTCCACAGGAACATTTCTTCCACAGCATCAGGATGTCTGTAATGCAGGCCTCTGATTTCTCTCTATCCATCAGCTTCCACCTGCCCTCACCTATCTCCAAATCTAGTTTAGAATCTATGGTTCATAATTTTAGTCACTCTCTCCAGGCAGTTCTAGATTCTTATTCCTCAGGGCTTTTATTTTATTATTTTTTTTACAATTCATCCGATAAAACTCCAGCCCCTGGTAAAACCAACACCCAGGTTTTTCTCCATGGCCATATCCTGAGATGATCCCCACCAGAGAAGAAAAGCGCAAGGCAGAGCAGATCGCTGTGGCAGAGATTCCCAACTCCATGCTCTAAAATGTAAGAGAACTGATATCTAGTTGGAAACACTGCTGCCAGGCATGAAGTATTGTATTTCCCAGCTGCCCTTATATGCAGGTGTGGCCAAGTGTCTATGTTATAGAAAACAAGGGAAAATGTTGTGTGACTGCAGCAGTAAAGTGTAAGAGAGCTGATTCAGGGGAAGAGCCGCCCCTTACCATCCAGTGTGGCCCCTGAGGACGTCTTGAACCATAAGGTAACTTTGAGGATGGAAGCCAAGAGCCAAGATGCTGAAGCAAAAAGTAGTCATTCTGATCCCTGATGAAGTCACGTGCCAGCCCTCGTCTCACCTCCATAATCTCTCTGTGTGAAAGAAATAAACTTTGATGTTTTCAAAGACGGCATTATTTTGCTGTGTTTTTCTTGTTATATACAGCTGAAGTCAACCTTAATTAATATAACCACCAATCTCAGAAGGGCTTGAAATACTGCCTAACAAGCCTATCATTTCTTTCCTAGTCCATTCATTTTTGAAATCTCTGTGTCTGTATCAAACCATCCCTACTCTTCCCCAGTATGTGACTTTCTACTTCCCACCACAGAGTCAACAGATGACTGGGCTTCCTGATGCGCTGGCAAAACTGAAGTCATCAAATCCAAAATCCCTCAGATTCCTGCCACAAACACCTGCTTGCTTTCACTCCCTTACTACAGTTCCTCCCGTTACCATGGAGACCATTTTCCTCCTCCACCTGAGGCATATCTCTCCACCAGACATCTGAGTCCCCTTCCTCATATGTTTTAAGAAGCCTTATCCCCTCAGTGTTAGACTTGGGCCATAAAGAAGGCTGAGCGCCAAAGAATTGATGTTTTCGAACTGTGGTGTTGAAGACTCTCGAGAGCCCCCTGGACAGCGAGGAAATCAAACCAGTCAATCCTAAAGGAAATCAACCCTGTATATTCATTGGAAGGACTGATGCTGAAGCTAAAGCTCCAATACTTTGGCCACGTGATGCAAAGAGCTGACTCATTGGAAAAGACCCTGATGCTGGGAAAGATGGAGAGCAGGAGGAGAAGCAGGTGACAGAGGATGAGATGGTTGGATGGCATCACTGACTCAATGGACGTGAGTTTGAGCAAACTTAGGGAGATAAAGAAGGACAGGGAAGCCTGGTGTGCTGCAGTCCATGGGGTCACAGAGAGTCAGACACAACCGAGTGACTGAAGGACAACAACAATCCTCTCAAACATTCCAGAGGCCATAAAACAATGTTGTGGCCCACAGACATATCTTATGCTTAACCTATATAGGTTTTTTCCTTTTCTTTTTATCTTACTTAAAATGAGGGAAAATGGAGGGTAAAACCTTTCCTTTTTCATCTATAATTCCACAAGTTTTGATCAAGACATACATTTGTGTGTATACTGCCATTACCATCAAGAACAGTTCCATCAACCCCTAGGCCACCCCTGTGCCTCAGGCCAGTATTTAGAAGGAGCCTGTGCTCTCCAGAGTCTTGCAGTTTCTGCCACTCTCCATTTCTTACATCCCACTGTATCATTCATTTAGGTCACCTACTGGCCCCTTGGACATTTGAGTTTGAGGCTCCTGGATTATTCCTTCTCTTTCCTCTATCATGTAGCCAATGCCTTCCTACTCATCCTTTCCCATTAGCACCTAGTCATGCTCAATCCTCCAACTTCAGGGGAAATCCCTCCTTTGACCTTTCCAGATGCTATTCTTCATTGCAACCAAACTTCTTAAAAGAGCTGTTACTTGGGGACACTCTTGGTCAAATTGCCCTTTATATACCTGATATTCTCCTGAAAATCATCTTATCTTGGTGAGAAGTTTCCTCTACTTCTTTGGAAAAAAACAGAAAACAAAAGCAAGTTAAACTGAAATTTTGCACATCTATTCAGATGACAGATTCCTCACATTGCCACAAGCAGAATATGTAATATCCCTCCAAAATTCCAGTAAGAAATTTCTATCCAAATCATGCCAACCTGATCTTTCATGTTAAAATTACAAATAATGCAAGTCTTGCCTATGACAGGTCTCAAATGAGGGAATTAGATGGTATTAGATCCAATGTCATATATATAAATAATTTCTGTCTCCACTTTCTCTTTGAAGGAATCACCTAGTGTAAGAAATCCTGTGTATTTCTTTTCCCATGAAGTATGGGGTCCACTTGAACATTTGGAAAAGGAAGAAAAAACATGAATTCACATCCACAGAGGACTGAAACAAATGTGGGTCACATTTAAATATTACTGAATATGGTTTTGAATAGAAAATAAAGGGACAGTGGAAAAAATCCCCTTCAACTGGCCTCTACCTACCCACATACTGAAATTCCTCCTTCACTGATGATTTTTAAAAGCACAAAAGTAAAGCCTGGCAAAAGGAAAGAAAGTCAATTCCAACTTTGCCCACATTCACTTTCTCCATTTCCTCCCCTCTTACACAGTTCTAAACTCTCTCCAATATCTTTTCCTCACCCCCATCACGCTATGAACATCTCTCACTAGGGTATAATCGTCTTTATGTCACAAGCTGATGGATAGTTTTGAGGCTTTGTGTTACTTGGTGACTTGTCAGCACCTCATTCCAGTAAGCACTCTCTGCTTCTTGAAACACTCTTTCTTTGGCTTCTTGGGACAACCACCTCTTGCTTTTCCTGTCCTCACCCTCCACCCTTCACCAGACTCACTAGGTCCTCTTGAAACATGCCTGCACACATGTCCAGTTATTGAGTCATGCCTGACTCTTTGTGACCTTATGGAGTGCAGTCTGCCAGGCTCCTCTGTCCATGGGATTTTCCAGGCAAGTATACTGGAGTGAGTTGCCATTTCCCTCCTCCGGGGGATCTTCCTGACCCAGGGATTGAACCAGCTTCTCCTCTGACTCTTGCCTTGGCAGGCAGATTCTTTTACCACTGAGCCACCTGGGAAACCCTTGGAAACATTTGATGTTATTCAGCCACTGAGTCACGTCCAACTCTTTGCCACCCATGGACCGTGGCATGCCAGGCTTCCCTGTCCTTCACTATCTCCTGGAGTTTGCTCAAACTCATGTCCATTGAGTAAATGATGACATTCAACCATCCTCCGTTACCCTCTTCTCTTGCCTTCAATCTTTCCCAGCATCGGGGTCTCTTCCAGTGAGTCAGCTCTTCACATCAGGAGGCCAAAGTACTGGAGCTTCAGCATCAGTCCTTCCAATGAATATTCAGGGTTGAGTTCCTTTAGGATTGATTGATTTGATCTCCTTGCTGTCCAAGGGATTCTCAAGGGTTTTCTCCAGCACCACAGTTTGAAAGCATCAATTCTTCAGCTCTCAGACTTCTTTATGGTCCAGCTCTCACATCCATACATGACTATTGGAAAAACCATAGCTTTAACTACTGGAAAAACCATAGCTTTGACTAGAAGGACTTTTGCTGGCAAAGTGATGTCTCTGCTTTTTAATACATTGTCTAGGTTTGTCATAGCTTTTCTTCCAAGGAGCAAACATCTTTTAATTTCGTGGCTACAGTCTCTGTCCACAGTGATTTTGGAGCCCAAGAAAATAAAATCTGTCACTGTTTCCACTTTCCCCCTATCTATTTGGCTGGATGCTATGATCTTCATTTTTTGAATGTTGAGTTTTAAGCCAGCTTTTCCACTCTCCTCTTTCAGCTTCATCAAGAGGCTCTTTAGTTCCTCTTCACTTTCTGCCACTGAAGTGGTATCATCTGCATATCTGAGTTTGTTGATATTTCTCCCAGCCATCTTGATTCCTGCTTGTGCTTCTTCCAGCCCAGCATTTCACATGATGTACTCTGCATACAAGTTAAATAAGCAGGGTGACCATATACAGCCCTGATGTACTGCTTTCCCAATTTTGAACCAGTCCATTGTTCCATGCCCAGTTCTAACTGTTGCTTCTTGTTCTGCATACAGGTTTCTCAGAAGACAGATAAAGTGGTCTGGAATTTCCATCTCTTTAAGAATTTTCCACTGTTTGTTGTGATCATCATAGTCAAAGGCTTTAGCATAGTCAATGAAGCAGAAGTAGATGTCTTTTCGGAATTCCCTTGCTTTTTTCTATAATTCAGCAGATGTTGGCAATTTGATCTCTGGTTCCTCTGCCTTTTCTAAATCTAGTTTGTACATCTGGAAGTTCTTGGCTCATGTACTGCTGAAGCCTAGTTTGAAGGATTTTGAGCATAATCTTGCTAGCAGATGCAGCAAGAACAATTGTATGGTAATTTGAACATTCTTTGGCATTGCCCTTCTTTTGGATTGGAGTGAAAACTGACTTTTTCCAGTCTGATGGCCACTGCTGAGTTTTTCAAATTTGCTGGCATATTGAGTGCAGCACTTTAACAGCATCATTTTTAAGGATTTGGAATAGCTCAGCTGGAATTCTATCATCTCCACTAGCTTTGTTTGTAGTAATGCTTCCTGAGGCCCAATTGATTTCAGACTGCAGGATGTCTGGCTCTAGGTGAGTGATCACACCTTTGTGGTTATCTGCGTCATAAAGATCTTTTTTGTATAGTTCTTCTGTGTGTTCTTGCCACCTCTTCTTAATCTCTTCCTCTTTTTGTGAGGTCCTTGCCTTTTCCATCCTTTATTGTGCCCATCTTTGCATGAAATGTTTGAAACAGGCACTCAATAAATCTTTGTGGAATGAGTAAGCGAAATGCATGTAAATTACATGAACATTTATCAGGGAAGTCATCCAGGAGAAAAGGATGTGTAAGCTGGAGTTCTGAGAAAGAGGAGAAGTTAGGCAGGAGAACAGTCCAGGCAAATGCATGTGAGAAGGCTCTGAGAAGATGTGCCCAAGGAACCAGGGGAGCTCAGAGGGAATCCCAAACTCCTACCCTTAGTTTACAGTGCCATCTGGCCCCTCCTTTTCTCTGACCCCGGCCAGCAATTCCCCACACCTTTCTTACCTCTGTCACACTGGCTGCCCTTTTCCTCCAACAGTTCGTCACCTCTTCCACCCCCATACTCCCTGCACCCCTGCTTCCAGCCCTAGGGCCTTTGAACTTTCTGTTTCCTGCCCCTATTTTCAAACAACTAGGTTTGTTTCATCACTTCGCTTCAGATCAGTATCTAAAGTAGCATCTTGCCTCCAAATATTCTTTCATCCCCTTGTTTATTGTTTTTCTTCAGTTATCCCCACCTGAGTATATTTTGTCTATTTATCCATTCACTTCATTGTTCATTGACTCTAAATTTAAATGTAGTCCCTCCCCCATTAAAATCTAAGTTCCATGAGGGCAATAACATCATCAGTCTCGTTCTCTGTTGTATCTCCGGCACCTGGCACTTAGATGCTTGGCAAAGATTTGTGACAAGAACAATAGCTATGGCAGAGAGAGAGAGAGGAGAAGGAAAACAGAAGTTGGAACAGGCAGGGCCTTGGAGACTGCTTTATATCTTTTGGATCTTACTCTAAGGGGAATAAGAAGATAGGGAAGAGTTTAAGCAGGGAATTGATCTGACAATGTTTGCTTTGGGGTGGGAATGGAAAGAAGTGGAGGATGTGCAGCCTGAAGATGTTACAAAATATGATTGTAGCATAATTGATGGGATTAACATATAATAAAGGAATAAAAATATTTTTGGCTGAAAAAATGATGGGTCTGCTAGGCATAATCTCCAACCCAGTTCTAGCTGTTTAGACAAAATTCCTCCATCATTTTTGAAGGGCAAGAGAAGATCCTGGAAAAAAAGGTACCCAGGGACCAACTATGACTAACTCCCCTTGGATGTTTAGTTGTTATTAAAACAAGTTTGATGGCCAGGGGTGGTCCAGACTGAGATCAGATCGGCAAGTGAGGACAAGACAGGTGCAGCTTCATTACCAGGAAGGGGCTGTCTGGATAGAAACCCAGACTCAGCAGCAGGGGTTCAGGAAGTGATCCCGGGTAGGTGTGGCTGATTTCACTAAGCCCTCCTGCCCCACCCTCCCTGCCTTATAACTGAAGGCCTTTGCCATCCTCCAGGTTTATGGAGTTGGTCAAGAACCTCTAGCCTGGCAGAGCCAGCTAACTTATCCTTGAAAAGAGTGAGGCTGAGTTCCTAGTCTTCAAGCAGGCACCAGCTGTCAGGAGAGCAGGAGGATTTCTGGAAAACAGTAAGCAACCCTGGGGATGCTCTAGGACTTATGGGGAGGGGATCCCAGGAATTTCTCGACTTTCTGCTGATTTCATAGGGAAAGGACTGGTGTTTGTTTTAATTTAGATAGCACAGAACATGCTGTTTTGTAGAGGGCTTAGTCGGATCAGGTAGGATCATCCGGATGACACACAGAAAGACAGAAAAGCCTAGGGGGAGACGAATTCAGAGTGTGATCAGTGCTGTGAAGAAGAATCCAGGAGGTCCAAGAGAGCAAATGTGGGGCTGCAGCTAGTCAGCAAAAGCTTCTGTGGGGACTGACATTTTTGCCGAGACCTAGAGGGTGGGTAGAAAGCGTGACCAGAGAAGGGTATGACTTGGAGAAAGACTTCCATTTGGCAATTGGGCACACCACCAAAAAAAAAATCAGAAATCAGAGGTAGAACTGAGGGCGATACAGATGGAGATGTGGTCAGCGTGAAAGTGGCGGCAGAATGTGGGGAGCGATGCAAACCAGTGACAAGTCAGGGTATGATCCAGTCAGTTCACTTATCTATGGTTTCCTCAGTTCCCCTGAGGATAATCTAGCCAGGAGTACTGACAAGACTGAGATTGAGGGGCTGGCCTTGGCTATGACAGTTTCTCTGTGGTCATGAATGTCTCCTTGAGCATCTTAACAACAGATCTTGACACACAATCTTTCACGCAACATGAATCGCACAATCGGAAGGATCATAAATATTACTGTTATCAGTGAAACTGGCTAATGTTTGGAGAGCACTTTAACACTTCCACAAACACTATCCACTTGATTCTCAAAAGAACTCCATGAACTGAGCACTACTCTCAGCCCCATTTTACACAGGGCTGAAGCTCTCATCAGTACTTCCTTGATCAAGGTTCAATAAAGCCAAACAATCTCAGAAGCGCTAGAGCAGTATCCTAAACCAGGTTCCCTAATTCAGATACCTCTGTTCTCTCCATTTGGTCACAAGACCTTCAAATAGAAGGTTCCAGACAACTAACGAAATTCTGTAATATTTACAAAGATGAGTAAGAAATTATATGAATTTCTGGGGGATGGGTGGGGCTAACAAGTTCAATTTTGAAGATACTGAATCTGAAGTGACTGCAGGATCTTCAAGTGGAGAACCCAGTAAACACATATTAAGGGTGTGGAGCCACGAGAGGATTATAATGTGTCTGTATTTATTTTAGAGTTAAAGATCTCAGAGCTTGCTGTCTTGTAGGACAAATCGAGTGGATTAACCCTAATAGAGGTTAGTCTATTATCAACACAGAAATGATTCTATGTTTCAAGGGCTTTTTTCCCCTTGAAACTAAATGTAAAACTTGACTGTGTTGGGCATTAGTCTTTAAGGGGGGTGGGGGGGAAATCTATAAACAGGATATAATACAGTCAAAGAACATGATTTGCAAAACCATCATGAATATTTTTTAACTGAAGTGTAGTTGATTTACAGTGTTGTGCCAATCTCTGCTGTTCAGTAAAGTGACTCAGTTGTACACCTATACACATTCTTTTTAATACTCTTTTCCATTATGGTTTATCACAGGAGACTGCACATAGTTCCCTGTGCTACATTAGGTCCCTATAGAGGACCTCATTGTTTATCCATTCTGTATATAATAGTTTGCACTTGCCAACCCCAAACTCCTGCTCCATCCCTCTCCTTCCTCCCTCCTCCTTGGCAACCACAAGTCTGTTCTCTGAGTCTGTTTCTGTTTTGTAGATAAGTTCATCTGTGCCGTGTTTTAGATTCCACATCTAAGTGATATCATGTGATATTGTCTTTCTCCTTCTGACTTACTTCACCTAGTATAACAATCTCTAGTTGCATCCATGTTTCTACAGATGGCATTAGTTTGTTCTTTTTTATGACTGAGCAGTATTGCATTGTATATATGTACCATATCTTTCTCCATTTGTCTGTCGATGGACACTGAGGTTGCTTCCATGTTCTGGCTATTGTGAACAGTGCTTCTATGAACACAGGGGTGCATGTATCTTTTTGAATTGGTTTTGTCCAGATATATTCACAGGAGTGGTATTGCTGGGCCATAAAAACTGTAATGAACATTGATCATAACGTAATCAATTGATTATAACCTAATTAAAAATTAGTTGCCCAATATAGTTACCTAGCTACATTCCAGGCCGGGTGACAAGCACATATAAGAGGCTGGTGTGGGAACTACATTTAATATCCTGGGATAAAGCATAATGGAAAAGAATAGAAAAAAGAATGTATATGTATGTATGTATGTATAGCAGAGTCACTTTGCTGTACAGCAGAAATTAACACAACATTGCAAATCAATGATACCTCAATTAAAAAAAAGAAAGAAGAAGCTGACAGGTTTATGGAGTTGGTCAAGAACCAAGGTTTAGTGTAATAAAGCTGGGAGTAATCAAGGGCTCAATTTGATGGGGGATGTTAAAGTTTTAAAACTAATCACCAGCATCTATAGAACTCTTAATTTCTAAAGCAGTGAAGGAAAAACAGCATTTATTTAATTATTTATTTTTTATAATTTTGAAACTCCAAGCCTCTGACCCTTTGCTTTTATTCTCTTTGGTCAATGCAGGCAATTCCCATGCCAGTTTCAGAAGAAGCCCTAGCTTTCCCCATTTTCCTCCTTTGTTCAAGCTGTGCCTTTGACCTGGAAATTCTTTTTCCTACCATCTCTCTCTCTCTGTCTCTCTGTTTTTCTCAAATCCTCTTCATCCTTCATGACCAGTGGCTGCTCACATATCACAAAGCCTTTCCTGAGCTCCTCCCTAAAAGACCCCCATAGTTCTGACCTTGCTACTCAGGGCTGGGTCCTTTGCAGAGAATATTTGTGTGTGTTTTATCTTCACCAACATATTAAACAAGAGGTTAAAGATCAGCTTTTACTACCTTTGTGTGCCTCAAAACTACTAACATGATGCCATCGACATCACAGTCATCAATTCTTATAAAAATGAAGGAAGGAGGGAAGGAAAATAGTACTGGAAATTGGGACACTCAGTCTTAATGGGGCCAACAGGATTGACAAAATGGAAATTGTTTGGTTAACCTGGATAAAAATATTATAGTTATTTTAGGAGAACTTCTTTTCCCATATAAGCCCCCAAATAAGAATTGAAGGGTTTGAATAAATAATAAACAAATAAAATTTAAAAGTATAAAAGCTTATTTTACAAGGCAAAAGTCATTATATTATTTAAGGCCATATTTTCAAGTAGAATGGCAAACTGTCTTATATGGATATTATCACTTCAAACAAGTTCTATCTCAAAATACAGGATAGCTGCAACTATGGGAAAAAAACAAACCACCTCAGCATAGATAAAATAACGAGAAAGAAATTTACCAAAATGTATACCGCCCCTCAACACGAGCGAGTTCAGTGTATCCAACTAGGACTATTTCCTTAAATACACTCAACACATTTTAAAAAGGCAAAGGATATGACAGAAAGCTTTCGTTATAATAAGCCCAGAAATTTGTGATGAATCACACAGATTAACCCAGGCAATTAGGCGCCTCTTACATACCTTGGACAATGATCAGTAAATATGTAAATATCTTTCTGTTTTCTCTGCAGCACTATTATTTTACCAAACTAAATACTTCCTCCAGGACTGTTGACTGGATGCTTCTGCTTCTCTCTGTAAACTGTCAGTCTGGTTGAATACTCAGGCCCAGATCTCCAGCCATGGTCCTCTTCCTACTTTTCTCACTTTTTCTTAACAAAAAAAACTTTTTTTTTTTTTTTCCTGGGATGTCCCTGGTGGTCCAGTGGTTAAGATTCTGTGTTTGCACTTCAGCGGACATGGGTTTAATCCCTGGCCAGGAAACTAAGCTCCCACATACGGAGAGGTGCAGCAAAAAAAAAAAAAAAAATTTTGTTTTCCTCCCTTATTAACATCTTACCCTTGCACTGTGTGTGCGCATCAGTCACTCATTTGCGTCTTGACTTTTTACGACTTGCCAGGGTCTTCTGTCCACGGAATTCTCCAGGCAAGAGTACTGGAGTGGGTAGCCATTCCCTTCTCAGGGGATCTTTTCAAACCAAGGATCAAACCTGGGTCTCCTGCATTGCAGGCAGATTCTTTACCATTTGAGCCACCAGGGAAGCCCTACCCTCGCACTCTGGATTTGTTTAAATAAGAAAAGTATAAATCAAGAAATCACATTCACAATTTGCTCTCACAAAAGAGCAGTTTATGGTATTTACTTCTGTCTTTTAAAAATGGGTCCACCTGCACAAATAACAGTTTTTACAACATTGGAATAAGCTGCGTTGTTTCCTGCTTTTTCCTTCCAGTTAGCCTTATATTATAGGCATTCCCCCTTCTCCTTGGAAAGTTTGTCAGCTTCACTCTTAACCAATAGCACAATAATTCACCATTTTAATATACTCATTAAAGATAGAGGACGCAAAGTTCTCTGGTCCTATGGCTCTTCGTGAAAAACCTTCCAGAGGGTAGCTCCTTCCTTCCTCATCTCTCTCCTTGACTTAGAGTGAACTGGGTCCCAAGCCTTGAAGTGACAAAGGCAGAAAATGACTGATCCAGACCAAGCCTTGCCTTCCATGTGGAGTCTTCTCAGCTTAAAAAGGAGACCTCAGAAACAAATCCCTCAGCAATTTTAAAAAAGGCTTTCGACAGAAGCTCGTTTCCTTAAGCTAAGATGCACCCGGAACAACGGGAAACTTGAGAACAGGAGGAGTACTAGGAGGAGGAGGAGGAGGAAACTGCAGCCCCACCCGCCTCAGGATGGAGGGAAAGGTTCTCGTGAGATGACTAAACACTTAGGCAATTTGGTTTAGAGTCTTAATGCTGATTAGCTGAAGGGCCTTTGACAGAAGGAGGGAGATGGATGAGGGTGAGTACTGGGAATCTAACTTTTCTGAGGTGCTAAGTCAAGGGAAGGGAGACCTTCGGCGAGGGGAGGAGGAGAACAGCAGAGACAGGAGACCCTGGATTGAGGCTGTTACCTTGTTGCGCAATATGCCTCCTTCCTCCCATTTCCTCACCTTTGATCAGACCTTGGCACAATCTTACAGTCATTCCTTTCCTTCTGAATGGATTCAGCTTAACCTTGAAGCTATGGACAATCTTTTCTTTAACATCCTGGGACTGGAATGACTTTGGACGGTCTGAGGAGGCCCACAGGGTGCCTTTGGTACTTGGGAGGTCGTTTCCATGGCTGACTCTGGAGCTGAGGGAGGGCCACCTCCAGGACCCTAGACCTCTCCTGGTCCAGCTGCTCCTTAGAGAGCTGTCCTGGCCCCTGAGCTCAGGCCGCCTCAGAGCTGCAGCCACTCTGCTGCTGGGACTGAGAAGAACAGGGCCTGGCAGGCCGGGTCAGCCTGGTGGACAGACACACCGGGCCTGCCAGGCGAGGGGACTAAGATGGAGTGTGCATTTCTTAAAGCCGTGTCCTAAATCCTATATTATATGAACTATTAGGAATTAGAGGTGCACACGGTATTTTTATACAAGCCAGAGTTTAGTAGAGCCTTCTCCATAGACTTGTTGTTATGCTAGATTCCAGGGTACTTTTGTGCTAAATTCTAGGGTATTTCCCCCCTTGGCTATCCCCAATTACTGTAAGCCTAAGATGTTATATTATCTTTTAAAATATTATGCTTTAACTAAACAAGTAATACACACAAAAAAATATGCTTGTTATAAAAGGTAAAAAGTACATGTTTTTGGATAAAAATTCCCAAGTCCCCTTTTATGTATAATGTATTCCCAGTCCTCCTCCTTCCTCATTGGAAAGAACTGTCAACAATTTGGTTAACTGCTTTTAAACAACACTAGGTTATATAAAATTGTTTTATACAATAAGATTATATAATATATATTATTTGATGACTTGCTTTTTAAAAAACTTAATCATATATCTCAGAAATCTTTGCAGGCTGGTACATATTGGTTTATCAATTGGTCTAAATAATTATAGTTTTCCATTCTGGGCATATAAATACAATTTCTTTAATAAATTTATTTATTTGTACTATGCCTTATTCCTGGACATTTAGATTGTTTCCGATATTTTTCTCTTATAAACAATGCTGCAATACATGCCCCTGTCAATATAACTTTGCATATGTATACAAATACTTCTGTGAAATATTTCTAAAAGAAGAACTATTAGACCAAGTACAATATCCACTTTAAGTTTTAATGGATATTTGTAGAGAAGGGAAAACTTAACATTTTTCCCTCTCCCAGTTAGGCTTGTTGGCTGGGAACCTATAAAGTAGATCAGCAAATGACAGATTAACAGAAAAAAAGAAGTTTATTAACATGTGAACTGCACATGTGCAAAGAAGCATGCTGTGATGAGTAACTCAAAGGGGTGGTGAGAACTTGGGCTCATACATCATGTTAACAAGAGAACATGCATTTTTACAGAAAGGACAAAAGAAAAGGACTTTGAGTTTCTAGGGCAGTAGATTGTTGGGTGGTAAATTATGGGAGGGAACTAATGGAAGGTAAGGGTTAGTTAATACAGTGTTATATAGATCCCTGTGGTTTTTCCTGTGGTCATGTATGGATGTGAGAGTTGGACTGTGAAGAAGGCTGAGCGCCAAAGAATTGATGCTTTTGAACTGTGGTGTTGGAGAAGACTCTTGAGAGTCCCTTGGACTGCAAGGAGATCCAACCAGTCCATTCTGAAGGAGATCAGCCCTGGAATTTCTTTGGAAGGAATGATGCTAAAGCTGAAGCTCCAGTACTTTGGCCACCTCATGCGAAGAGTTGACTCATTGGAAAATACTCTGATGCTGGGAGGGATTGGGGGCAGGAGGAGAAGAGGACGACAGAGGATGAGATGGCTGGATGGCATCACTGACTCGATGGACGTGAGTCTGAGTGAACTCCGGGAGTTGGTGATGGACAAGGAGGCCTGGCATGCTGCGATTCATGGGGTCGCAAAGAGTCAGACACAACTGAACAACTGAACTGAACTGAACTGAACTGAACTGGGGCTATCTCTGGATTGATGAGGGTCTAGAACTGTCTCTGGTGATTAACTTCTGTCCTTCCTAGTAGAGAGGGGAGGGGGGGTGTGCGTGCTCAGTCAGTTGCTTCTGATTCTTTTTGACTCCACGGACTATAGCCCACCAGGTTCCCCGTCCCTGGAATTTTCCAGGCAAGAATACCAGAATGAATTGCCATTTCCTGCTCCATGGGATCTTTCCAACTCAGAGATCCAACCCGTGTCTCTTGTATCTCCTGCACTGGCAGGCAAATTCTTTACCACTGAGCCACCAGGGAAGCCTGGGGATGGGGTGGGGGTGGGGGGGCACCTTTGTAAATTAAGTCCTGCTTTTAGGCAAATAGGGGAGGTCAGAGAGCTTTTCTTTTATCTGCTGCTTCTCAGTTGCCTTCAGCTCAAAATAATCTTTATCCTGAAGTGGTATATTTGGGGGTGGCATAATTTGCTACCCTTCAGTAGCAACAATTTTCTCTAAAAAGTCTGTATGAATTTATCCTCACACCATATATGAAATATAGGAGACAGTCCATTTCCATATACCCTCACAAAATAGACTGTTATTCTTTTAAGCATTTCTGAATGGATCAAAGATGGAATCTCATTATTGTCTTCATTTGCATTTCTCTGATTATAGCATTTCTCTGATTATTGCATTTCTCTGATTAATATTTATGGCAACTTTTATATATAATGGATATTCATCCTTTGTTACATTTGCTGTAAAAGACCTAATAATTTAACTTGTACAGCCAGTCAGGTAACACTTTTGTCCTGCCAGCAGCTATTTGAAAATTGCTGAGTACTGAGTGGAAACAATCAAACAATACAATCATGTAGACACCATTAAATGAAAACAATGTTTCAAAGAAGAAACGCAGTAGTACATGATTAACTGACAGACAAGTGGTTCAAAGGCTAAGAAATCAAAGAGCAGGGCAAAAGGCCAGGTGGGTGCCGGAGCTTGTTCTTCCCTGATTTGCTGGCATCGTAGGATGAGGAGGTTAAGAGGGGCTGTGGTTTCCATTGTGTTCTTCAGACCCATAGGGCTCTACAGAGCAGTCAAGGGAACCCCCATCCCAGTTCTTCCACCAGAGTTGCTCCTCTCAGGTATGTTTGTTATGTTTTTATTTGAATAAATTACAATAGTCATTTATTTGGAAAGTAAAAAAAAAAAGTGAAAACCTCCAAACTAACTTAAGAACTAGGTTCTACAATCAAACTGTCTAGGTTTAAATGACAATTTTGCCACTTACTAGGTAGGTGATCCTGGGCAAGTTACTTAACCTCCCGAATCCTCTGTCTGCTCATCCGTAATACGGAATTTGTATTATCTTTTTGGGTAGTTGTAGGGATAGAGGGAGATAATGCATAACACACATAAAGCCTGGCGCTTAACAACACTCAGTAAATGTTAGTGAGATATGAAACTTGTCACAGATGCTCCCCATCCTAAAATAACAGGGAAAGATTCATAAGGAAGTGGATGCCGAGTTTGCCTGAAGAATGGGTACAATACGGACATACACAGGTTGGGAAGAGGCAGGGCCATCCAGAGGTAAAGCTGGCCACAGTCTACTGGGAGGCCACAATACACACAAGGGAAGTACAGTTGATTTATCGGCTGTTGGGAGGTAAGGCTGGATACATGTGTTAGGACCCCATCGTGGAGGGCTTTGACTGCTTGGCTAAGGAATTTGGACTTGCATCTTTAGGTAGTGAGACATTTTCCTCCTTATACAGAAATGCTCAGTAGTAATCTCATCACAAAGAAATCTCTGTAAGCTCTCACACAGAAGTGCCCTTTCATATTTCTTAAAAGGGAAGAGATGAAAAAGAATGAAGTGTTAATCAAAGTCCCAAACTGACAATAACAATGAGAAGTGGAAAAAGAAAAGACATGGAGAAGAGGACTAACTGCAGGGACAAAGGCAGCAGAAGTAAAGGAGCCGAGTCCACCTGACATTCAACGGCGGGTGTCCACGCCCTCTGCTGACTGTACCAGGGCCGTCTTGTCCCCTTCACTCCCTCTGTCTGGAGCTTTCTAGTCCTTTACTGCTTGCCTGGGATGTTGTGGGCAGTGGATTCTTTCAACTTGCCCTAGTCTGCATCCAAATTAGCCGAGGCCTTAGGAAGCCCAAGACGTCAAGGTATTTCACCAGAGGCTTACTAGCTCGCGTACACCAGGGTGGTTCCTCCTTTCTTCCTACCCACGCCTTTGCCGAGATCTCATTAGCCTTTGCCTAGATTATTGCAATAGAATTCTTACTGCCCTTCATAGCCTAGTCTTGTTTCCCTCTGGTCTGGATTAATTCTGAAGCACAGCTGTGATCGTGACACTCCTCAAAAACCTCCCTTTAATCAAAGCAACACTTTTCCTTAAATACAAAAGGAATACATATTCAAAGCAAATGCTGGGCTGACAGAAAAAAAACTCAAAGGAAAGAAAAATTTCCCATAATTTTACCACCTGCAGTTAATCTGTTAACATAATGTTTTTTTTTTAAATTTTCTGTGTTGCTTTCTAAAGTTGCATGAATTATTTCCCCATATCCTTTGTCCTTTTGTTGATTACATTAGGATGAGAGGGATAAACTTTACATATTCAAGTCTGAAAAAGCTGGCTAAAAATGTAACATTCAAAAAACTAAGATCATGACATCCAGTCCCATCACTTTATGGCACATAGAAAGGGAAAAAGTGGAAGCAGTGACAGATTTTATGGTGGGGGGCTCCAAAACCACTGTGGACAGTGACAGTGGTCAGGAAATTAAAAGACACTTGCTGCTTGGAAGGAAAGCTATGACAAACTTAGAAAGCATCTTAATAAGAAGAGACATCACTTTGCCAACAAAGTTCCGTCTAGTCAAAGCTATGGTTTTTCCAGTAGTCACGTATGGATGTGAGAGTTGGACCATAAAGAAGGCTGAGCACCAAAGAATTGATACTTTCAAACTGTGGTGCCGGAGAAGATTCTTGAGAGTCCCTTGGACTGCAGGGAGATCAAACCAGTCCATCCTAAGGGAACTCAACCCTGAATATTCATTGGAAGGACTGATGCTGAAGCCAAAGCTTCACTACTTTGGCCACCTGATATGAAGAGCTGACTCATTGGAAAAGACCCTTATGCTGGGAAAGATTGAAGGCAAAAGAAGAGGGTAGCAGAGGATAAAATGGTTAGATGGCATCATCGACTCAATGGACATGAGTTTCAGCAAACTCCAGGAAATAGATAGTGAAGGACAGTGAAGCCTGGCATGCTGCAGTCCATGGGATCATAAAGAGTTGGACACAATTTAGTAATTTGAACAACAACATCCAGTCCTTTTTGTAGGATATTTGGGTTGCATTGAATATCCTTATGTTTATACTTTTATACACAAATTTTGATTTTTCTTAGGAAAAATTTCTAGAAGAGGAATTTGTGGATCAGAGGAATTTGTGGATCAATGGAATTTGTTTCAAGGCAACCTTTCATTTCATAAGAAATGTTGATAAACTGCCTTCAGAAAGGTGTAACATTTTATCCTCCCATCAGGGAGAGTTAGACACATTACTACTGAGCAAATAGCAGCATCTCAGCCTGGAGTCAAGCCACTCCTCATACTGGCCCTGCTGCCCTTGAAGGCCTCTCTCTCTCCTCCTCTACAGCCTTGCTGTCGTCTGCCAGGTTATTCTCCTTGTACTTCACACATATCCATTCATGCAAACATCTCCGAGCACCCACCAGGGAAGGCAGGAGATTGTGGAGGTTAAAGGGGCAGGCTCTAGAGCCAGCCTACGGGGGTTTGAGCCCAGCTCTATCCTTGCTGCATGGCAGGGACAATATGAACACCTCCATCCCAGAGTGGCTGAGAGAACGAAAATGATTTCAGACACATCAAATGCTTCAGACAGTGCCTAGCATGTGGTAAGTGTTCAGTGAATATCAGCTGTAATTATCAGCAATTAGGAAAATGGTTCATTCTAGGCAATGGGGGAGGGGTCCAGGGGTGAGAAGATGGCCAAGGTTTCTGCTTCCTGAAACTGATTCTAGATGCTATGAAGTGTGCTCTGTAGAAAGTCAAAAGGCTGTTGTGATGGCAGATGATCATAGGGCAGGGGATGGGGCATCATGTTCAGTGGTTAAGGAAAGTCCCTGCCTGTGTGATGGTTACGTCTGAGCCAAGACCCGAGGGGTACATGGGGCATCTCAGTGTTTTGATGTCTCTGAGGTCAGGAGGTTGGCACCTCAGAGCTCACTGCAAGCAGACAGCTGCTCTAAAGTCTCTATTCACTTCAAGGCTCATAGTACTTGGAGATATATTTTGATCCTTTTATATCCTTGTCTTTGTGTTAGTCAAGCACCAGCAGTCATGCAGCCGCGGCTTACTTCTAATCTTACTCGTCGTTAACCCCTGTGGGCTGGTGGCCAAGGCAAGACAGCCTTGTGGGCGTTACTATGTTGTTTTTTCACAGTTTTTTTTACTAATTGATTCTGCTTGATTTCCTGTTTTGTTGAACTTCTTGTTGATCCTCTTGGCTTTCTTTGCCTGCTCTCTTGAAGGCCCTCCCTTTTGTTCTCTGAAGTCACTGTCTCCTTGACATGAAAAACTCTTCAGTGAGCTAAATGCATAATTATATTAAGTGAATATAATTAATGTAGGATGCATTGTGATATTTTCTATTCTACTCTTTAAAAAAAAATACTGGTCACATTTCTCTAAATTGATTTCACAAACTACTAATAGGTTAGACATGTTTACAAAATGCTGTTTAATTATTCACAGTCATCTGTCTTGGATTGTGCCCTGAATTTTCTGGTTCCAATAATATAACTATTTAAGTGCCTATGTTACATTTAAAAGGCTGGAAAACTTTGTACTATTTGATCCAGTGACTCATCTTTGAATCTGCCTCAGGGAAAGATTGTTACTAGGAGAGGGGGTCAAGTGAGCATTGTACACGTTTTGTTTTCAGCCAGATATTTGACAAATTTGTGAGAAAGATGCAAAATGAAAGCTGGATTTGACTTTAGACTGTGAAGAAAATTTAAAAACACCTAAAAAAAAAAAAAAACCACCCACCTAATCCAGTTTCCTCACATAGAGAATTAGATGCAGTCACAGCAAGCTGAGCAACTCTCCTTACAGAGCGTTTCCCAATGGCTCAGTGTTCATGCGGAAGGAAGCTCCAACGGTGATACTCCACTGGCCTTGGACTTAACCCTTAATGCTTAAATCAGCGTATGACCGAAGACTTGGATGACCACCTGGAAGACAGTTTAGCCAGTTCCCAGATGGCGAGAGAAAGTGTTTGGGTGAAAGAATTAGGACTCAAAAAAATTCAGCCAGGTAACAAAGACAGGCTAAAACCATCAAAGTGAACTCATTTAGTGAAATTGTAAAGAACTTTTGTGAAAAAAGAGTTCAAATTGCAAATGGCACAAAAACTGGCTGGAGCAAACATGAGTTTTTCCTTTAGGGGGCTGTTTGGCAGCATCCCCAGCAACTACCCACTAGACGCCTGTAGCAGTCTCTCCCTGAGTTGTGACAACCAAAAATGTCTCCAGATTTTGCCAAATGTCCTCCAGGGGGCAAAAATTCCCCCGTTTAGAACCACTGAGATAACTGATGTACTACTGGGGGGAAAGGACGGAATGAATTTTTTTCACCAGCAAAAACAGTGAAACAAATACAACCTGAGGCACCAGTGCTAAGAGCAACTGCTGCTGACTGAGTGCTCACCCTGCACCTGCCACCGTGCTAAGGCCTTTACATGTGAATCCTCACTTAATGCCCACATGAACCCTAGGAGGTGGGCACACCATTGTCACCATTTTTCAGCCGAGGACACTGATGTCCAGGGACCTTAACTGACTTGCTCAAGGTCTCATAGCCAAGATGGCGACATCTTGCACTATCCTGCCATGAGACTTCTAAGATTATACACTAAGTATACACATTAGGCAGCAGCCAGCGCCTTCATCCACCTGGAATGTGGCTGAGAAGTAAGAAATTACGTTGTAAATAACCTTGTGGTGCCCACCTGCACCCACATCCTAAAGCAGGGACTTGCCTGTAGCTAAGGTCCCAGCCTCCAGTCACTTCTTTGACTTAGAAAGTGTTAGTCGCTCAGTTGTGTCTGCCTCTTTGGGACTCTGTGGACTGTAGCCGCCAGTCTTTGACTTAACTCATACAAAATTCTAGTACGCTCTTTCTTCTATCATCAGGATAATAGAGGAATTTTTAGATAGCTTGTCAACCAAAGCGATTAAGACCACAAGATGGCACTTCAAGGGTTAAGTTTCAGTTATCTGGAATTGTTGTGTTGTCGAGGACCTCAGTTCTTGAGCTAGGTTCAGAGGTCACTGGAATCACTGTGCTAAATTGCTGAGTCCTGAAACTAGGCAGCAGGGTGCAGAGGTCTAAGATCTGGACAGCAGTCATAGCCAAGTTAGAGCCAGGTGCAACAGAAATGTCGAGAAGTGTTGGGGATGCTGAGCCCAGGAAGCCACAGCTGTCCCCTTGCCCCATCTCACCCCCCAGTGGCAGCCTTGGAGCTCAGGTCCGTCGACCTGCAGAGCGCCAAGAACAACCAGGAGCATCACACACAGGAGATGGGCCTCCAGCGGCTCATTGTGCGCCGTAGCCAGTCCTTCACCATCCAGCTGCATTTCAACCGCCCCTTCCACTCGAAGAAGGACTCCATCACCTTTGTGGCTGAGACAGGTAAGCCCACCCTTCCCCAAGGCAAAGTTCATCTATAGGGCTCCTGCCTTTCCTTTCTGAACCACCCTTTCTCTCTTCTCCTGGGACCCCCAGATTCCTATTAGTGCACTTAAGATCTGGCTGACTCAGCCAACTAAAGTTGCGATAATAACAGACAACTTTTAAATATGCAACAGGCACTGTGCTACAAATTCATGCACGTTATCTTGCACATTATCTCATCTAATCCATGACAAGACTTTCAGGTGGATACTACTATGATCCCATTTTATAGAATTAAAACAAACAAACAAACTGAGGCCTACATTGGAAAAGGGCTTCCCAGGTGACACTAGTGGTAAAGAACCCACCTGCCAATGCAGCTGCCGATCCCTGGATCGGGAAGATCCCCTGGAGGAGGGCATGGCAACACACTCCAGTATTCTTGCCTGGATAATTCCATGGACAGAGGAGCCTGGTGGGCCATGGTCCATCGGGTTGCAAAGAGTCAGAAACGACTGAAGTGACTTAGCATGCACGCACTTGATAAAGAATATGCCTGCAATGGAATAGACCTGGGTTTGATCCCTGGGCCGGGAAGATCCCCTGGAGAACAGAATGGCTACCCACTCCAATATTCTTGCCTGGGAAATCCCATGGACAGAGGAGCCTGGTGAGCTACAGTCCATGGGGTTGCAAAGAGTCTGACACGACTATCACTACACAGATGTTAAGTGTTTGTCCAAGGACATCTAGTGTCAGTAAAAGGATTAGCAAGTTGTGGGAGGAGGTAAGGGTCCTTCCAGTTCCCCTGCAATCAGGTCACATAGATTTTGAGCCTCACTTCAGGGTCTTTCTCTCTCACACAGGACCAGCACCCAAGGAGCTGCTGGGAACCCGAGCCACCTTCTTGCTCACCCAAGCCCGACAAGGCAATGGCTGGAGTGCTTCTGACTTCACCGTTCATGCCAACTCGCTCCATGTCTCCCTTTTTACACCGCCCAGTGCAGTCATTGGTCCCTACTCTCTGAAGATGGAGATCTCTCAGGGCCCAAGTCATAGCATGACCCACCCTCTGGGGACCTTCATCCTACTTTTTAACCCTTGGAGTGCAGGTATAACGTGTTCACAGGTTGTAATGCTAACTGATCCATTGGGAACGATCTGTGAGGGTCTACTTAGAAAGTCCCGAAGATAAACTGCTGGATATCTATGCAATGTGTTACCATGTGCTCACTAAAAATCACCTTAACAGAGAATTTTTAATGGGATGATAAAAAAAGGTCATGGCTTGATGTTAAATGAAATCGATTAGGGAATGGAACACATATGATCTTAATTACACATATGTGCAGAAAAAGAAAGTGCAGACAGGTTACACCAAAATATAATGACGAGTGTCTCAGTAGTGGGAAGGGGTGAACTTCACTATCCTCTTTCCGTCATCCATATTTTCCAAATCTCTATGACCAGCTGGCTGCTTTTAAAACCAAGAGAAGATAACCTTTTTCTAAAGTGTAGCTTATATCTCTGGCCTCTAGAAAAGCACATAGACTTTTAAGGAGCCCAGTCTTGATGTCTATTGCCATCAACCCATTGCTTCTCTGATTATCCAGGAAGATACTGTCGTTACTGTTTTTTAATTTTGTTACTGTTTATTTTTTGGTTCGGGGCTTTGTCCCCTCTGCTACTCTTATCTGCTCAGAGGACGACGTCTACCTGCCAAGTGAAACGCTGCTGCAGGAGTATATCATGATGGACTATGGCTTTGTTTACAAGGGTCATGAAAGATTCATCACCCCCTGGCCCTGGAACTACGGGCAGGTAACACTGTCAGCTGAAGTGGGCCTTAGACAACTCTGTTAGCTCGTGAAGTACCACTAACAGAAGTCAGGGTGTGTAGTGCTGGAGTGAGAGGCGCAAGGAAGGAAGGGGAAATGCTTTTTCTTCTCAGTTTTTAATATTTTGTATGAAAAACTTAAAGCATAATGCAAGTAGACAGGCTACTCTAATGAACCTCCATGAACCTCTCACCTTCAGCAGTGATCAATTTATGGTGAATCTCGTTTCATCTGTATCAAGGATTTACAAACTATAGCCTGTGGCCCACTGCCTGTTTTTGCATGGCCCAAGAGCTTAGAATGGTTTTCATACTTTTAAAACTGCCAAAAAATAAGAATTAAAAAAAAAAAAAAGAACACAGTCGTCCTTCAGTATTTTCAGGGCATTGGTTTCAGGATGCCTCCACAGATACCAGAAACAAGCATGCTCAAGTCCTTTATATAAAATGGCATAGTACGATATTTGCATATAACCTACGCACAACCTCGCATGTACTTTTAACTCATCTCTAGATACTTATAATACCTAAAACAATGTAAATGCAATGTAAATAGCTCCTGGAATTGTGCAGCAAGTTCAGGTTTTGCTTTTTTGGAATTTTCCAGAATTTTTTTCCCCTAATATCTTTGATTCTATTGGTTGAATCCATGGATGCGGAACCCACTGATACAGAGGGCTGACTGTATTTTGTGATGTGCAAATTATATGAAGTTCAAACTTCAGTGTCTAATAATACCCTTTTATTGAAACACGGGTATGCCCATTCATTGAGGTAGCATCTGTAGTTACTTTCACGCCACAATGGCAGAATTGCGTGTGGAGACTGAGACCCTATGGCCTGCAAAGGCTAAAATAGTTATTCTTTGGTCCTTTACAGAAAAACTGCTGATCCCTGGTGTATTTTCCCCCATTCCTCCTACCTCATCACTGAATCTTTTGGAAGCAAATTACCACATCATTTAGTTCACTAATACTTCCAACTATAGTTCTAAAAGATGATGACTCTCTGAAAAATTAAACCACAATCCATTATTGTAACTGAAATAATGAATGCAGTTCTTTAATAACACCAATTATCCAGTTAGAGTGCACAGCAGGGGATCACTGACTCTGAGCAACTTTTCTACTCCACCTCCAGCCATGGCTAGGATAGTTTCTCTCTGCCTCCCACTACCATCTCAGCCCTGTCCACACACCCTGGGAGGGAAGAGTCGGGTGGGGGCAGGAAGCAGGGAGCCTTGCTGAGGAAGATCAGTTTCCTGTTCCCTAACAATCTGTATTATTTTTTGAAACTTGGAAAACCACCAGGGCATTTGATAGCCAAAAGGCTTAGGATGCATGTACAAATATATGTTGTGTGTCCTGCGTCTACACTGTCTTCTGTGCCCACACCATCAATGCTGAACTCTCTCCCTGACTTCAAGGCTCTTCATGCTCTTCTCACTCCTCACATGCCTAGCCTTATATTTATCCATCCGATCGTTTCCTAACCCCACAAGTCCTCCAGAAAGAAAATCTCTGAGCCTTTGTCTCTGGTATCCACTGCACCCAACGACCTCAAGTGAACACCCCTACCTAGAGCTTTTCCTGTCTACTTAGTCCTTCCAAACCCACCGGCTCCAATAGTCTTCTCCTTTCAGTTGACTCACATCTCTCTAAATTCCATTTGCATTTTCCATCAGAAACACACAGGTCAGTTCTTCAAATCCTGAATCTGACACATTCCCAACTTGACTTATAAGCTCCTTGAAGCCAGGACCTGGTCTGATATTTAGCACCTACCCCCGCCACATATACACCATCCCTAAAAGTCAGTGCTACCGAGTTGGCTTCAGAATTCTAGACGTTTTTATTCTTCTCTTTGTTCTTCCGTGACTTCCCTGGCAAGTTTGAAGAGGACATCATAGATATCTGCTTTGAGATTCTGAACAAGAGCCTGTACTTCTTAAAGAACCCGTCCAAAGACTACTCGCAGCGGAACGACGTGGTGTACATCTGCAGGGTGGTGAGCGCCATGGTAGGACTGGAAGCTTCCCCGGCCCCACCCCAGCGTCCCCAGCTCGGGCGCTACAGAAACTCATCTGTCTGTCCTCTTTAGATCAACAGCAACGACGACAGCGGCGTGCTGCAGGGGAACTGGGGAGAGGACTACTCCCGGGGGGTCAGCCCCCTGGAGTGGACGGGCAGCGTGGCCATCCTGCGGCAGTGGGCGGCCAGGGGCGGGCAGCCTGTGAAGTACGGGCAGTGCTGGGTCTTTGCAGCTGTGATGTGTACAGGTGAGTGAGGAGGGCGGGGTGGGAATGCAAACTCGCTTATTGACTCTTTTTTTTTTTAATTTTTATTTTTACTTTATTTTACTTTACAATACTGTATTGGTTTTGCCATACATTGACATGAATCCGCCATGGGTGTTGACTCCTTATGATAACCCTCTGAGGTCGGGCTTGGATTGTCTTTACTTCACCTCAGTTGATTGTGGCTTGTCTACAGCCCCACGGCTAAGGAGTCGTGGACATTCAGCTCTTAAACAGCACACTCACTAGTCTCAGGGAATCCTGAAATATCCAGTGAAGGGCTGACCTGCTGCAGTCACTCCACAGACTCCTTGATGGAGCAGTTAGACTATTAGAATGGTCACCTGGATAGAGGAGCTTCTGGTCCCAAAGTGGAGGCAAAAGTGGCTTCTTTCTGCCAGCAGCTCAGGCTCCTCAGCTCAAGATGAGCCTGGGGTCAGGGGCAAGTTGGGGTAAGCTTGAGATGCCAGAAGATGATCTGGGAAAACCTCATCTCACCTGCTGGCTCCCAAACACAACTGAGAGATTCTTGAGGAGTTATTAAGAGATTTACTACTTTGTTAACTACCCTTAAGGAGCATCCATGTTTTATACATTTATCAGTTACTTATAATTTAGTCCCTGGTCATCAGTCATATTACCTGTGGATATGAGGGAAAGATGGAAAGCACTGTGGTGCCTGTTTATCCTCCCCCAAGAGGCAGGAGTACCTGGCACAGTGCTGCCTGTTCCACTGTGAGGCTCGAGAAATGTTGACTGAACCGATATGTTGACTCTGAGTTGGAGAATGAGGGAGCGCAGAATGGGAAGGGCAGAGACGGGGGCCGAAGTTCCAGACTTTTACGAGAAGGGCAACACAGCTTCGCAGTTATGTACAGGTGCTGCAGACAGCAGAGAGGTTTACATATGAGCGCTGAAATCAAGGGACCTCCTTGTGCTCGTTCGTTTTCACTGGAAAATGCTCAGCACAGTGGCCGCACTCAGTACAGCCAGATGGGCCTTAGGCTGGGATGTCCCTGATCAGGCAGGAGTTAAGGAGGAGGGCTTAGGCCTCTCGACTCTGCGAAGAGAGGGAGAAGGTCTGGATCTGCGTCTTTGCTCCACGTCTGGGCCTCTCCACGGCCAGGCCCGAGAATCTACAGCCTTTGCATGAGGGGAGAGGTGCTTCTGCTGTTACCTCTGGCCACTCGCAGCCCTGGTCTGACTCTCACCCCTGCCAAAGATTTGTGAAAAGCCCAGGAGCTGTGCTGGGAGTGGACAGGTGATTGCAGACAGGTGGCATCCTTTGGGGCACTTGAATGAATTGAAACAAAAAGACTGGCCAATCTTAATAGTCCTCTTACATTTCAAAGCATTGACATCCCCACAGCAGCCTCAATGGGCACCATTTGCTCCTAAGAAGTATTGTTCAGTAGCTAAATCATGTCTGACTCTTCGTGACCCCATGTACGGCATCATGCCAGGCTCCTTAGGGGTGGGAAAAACCTCTCTCTAAACTCCTCACCTTGCCCGTAGAGGTGGGGGCCTGGGTTTCAAAGGTCACATCTGGCTCTTGGCTTAATTTCTTCTGCCCCTGGTAGGTGTGTCTGGTGGCGGCAGTAGGAATGGGTTGCTATTTCCTTCTCCAGGATGATTCCTAAGAAGCCACAAGAGGGTGCTGTTGTCTTATCGAAGATGGTCATTCCCTCACTGTCCATGCAAGATTCCCTTTGTCGCTGATGTCTTCTGCGTATCTCTATAAATCTATCCTGCTCTTCTATCCATACTCTGATTTCTTTCTTACCTGCTTCAAACCCTTTCATTTGAATTGAGTTACAGATCCAGAATTTCAGAACTGAAAATCATCGGGTCCAACTCCATTCTGTTACATAGAAGCTAAGGACTGTCTACTTAAGGTCACACTGCTTCTCTTCTGAACACAGCACAGGTCTCATTTTTTTTCTTTTCTTTCAAATTATTAAATGCTTAGGTTCTCTGTTTTTGGTTTGGAAAGCTGCTGAATGGGAAAAGCCCTCAATGATCAATTGGGTTGTTGTTAATTGTTTTAAGTGACTCTCAAGTGATTTCTTTCTCCTGGTGGAATGGAAACCATGGGTAGGACAGGTAGGCTGCAAGGATTCTGGGCCTGGGTGCGGTGCTCTGAGGATAAAGGAGGTATAACCTGCAAGAAGGTTTAACCTGTAAGCACTTTGGCTTTTTTCTCTCCTCCAGCTTAAAAGTGAGAAAGTATGTACGTGAGACCAGTGATTCTGCTTGAAACGGATTTGGTAATTCCCCATGCGTTTCCTCTCTTTAGTAATGAGATGCTTAGGTGTTCCAACACGTGTTGTTTCCAATTTCCGTTCTGCACACAACTCGGATGCAAACTTGACCATCGACACCTACTATGACCAACATGCAGAGATGCTGCCAACTCAGAAGCGAGACAAAATATGGTAAGGGGCACTGTCTCCTGCAGATCTCTGCTCTGTTCCAGGTAGGGCAGGAAAATTCTGATGCTTTCTGATGTGATGCTTTCTGGCCTTAAGGAAATACTGCCCCATACATTGTTGCCAGTGCTCAGCCAGTCCTCAGCCAGAAAGCTGTTCTGGCTAATCAGATCATCACATCAAGCTCATTTCAGACATAGAAGACTACGAGTTAATGTACTCTGAGGTTGGCAACCAAATGAACAGACTGTGAGCCCTCTGAATACTGACTTCATCTTCTTCTTCCTTCATTGAGCCTTTCTGTCTGTCTGCATATTTCTGTTTCTCTCTCAGGGCAAAGCCAGGACTAGCTGTCTCTGCATACTTACTCCGGTCTCTCTCGACCTCTCCTCTCCCTGCCCCACTCTCCCTCCTGGCTGGCATCCGTGTGTGTCTCTGTGTGTCCCTTTATTTTTGGACCTCCCGTTGCTTCCCCTGGCTCCTTTCTCCTCTCTTCTACCCCAAATCTGATTTCCTGTTTTTGCTTTTCCAGCCAGTTTCCAGGTAAGACCTTTGAATTGTATGAGAATTAGCTGCTGTCCCTAGCACTCCCTCCCTCTCTGAGCTCCTCGAGGGCTGAAACTTCTCTAGCTCAACGAGCAGTAGTTTATCTGGGGAGGACATACAGTCCTGTAGAATTCTGTCTGAACACACAGCCTGAACCTAATCAGGAGGAAACATCAGGCGAGTCCAAAATGAGGACTACTCTGATAAAAATCAATCAATCAAGACTATGTTCAAAATGTCAATGTGATAAAAACAGAGCCTGCGGAACTCTTCCAGTTCAAAGGACACAAAGGGTATTGCCCAACTAAATGCAATGTGTGATCCTGCACTGGGTGGAAAAAAAAGGCCATAAAGGACATAATCAGGTCAACTGACAACACTGAAAAATAGACAATAAGGTAGATAAAGTATAAATATTAAATGTGTGAAGTTGAGAACTGTATAAGACTATGTAAAGGAAGATCCCTATTCTAGGAAATCTCCATCTGAGAGAAAGCCAGTGCTAAAGCGAATGGAGCAAAATGCTAACAATAGATGAACTGGGTATATGGGTGGTGTTTATCCTAGTCTTGCAACTTTACTGTAAGCTTGAAATTACTTCCAAATGTAAACAACATAGAAGAAACAATGATATAAAACACTCAGTGTAGGGTCTGATACCTGGCAAATCCTCTGAAAATGTGAGCCCTTTTCTCCTTACTGCCTTCTGCAGGAATTTCCATGTCTGGAATGAGTGCTGGATGATCCGGAAAGACCTCCCTCCAGGATACAATGGGTGGCAGGTTCTGGACCCCACTCCCCAGCAAACCAGCAGCGGTGAGTGAAGACCACTGTGGAAGGGCCTGCACTCTGTGGAGAGGCCAATCAAAGTGACTGACCCCGTGAGCAGGAGGCCAAAAGGGAGCGATGCCTGTCCCACTTCGTCCACTTTTCAAAGTCGTAGCAGAGACAACTTCGGGTCCAGGGTCTAACTTTGCCATTGACAGCTGGGTGGGCCAGTGAGTCACCGGACCTCTCAGTCATTTGCTCCCCTGTAAAGGAGGGAAGATGAGGATGATGCTTCCCAGGGTGGCTATGAGCATCAGATGAATTCGTGGGAACTGGAGAGCACCCTGTGGAGGAGGCTCATTGATGCCACTGCCTCTCCCCATCCCACCTCCCTCCTTTGCCTCCCACGGCCATGCCCCACTTGCCCTAGCCCACCTGTCAGCAGCCGAGTTAGTGGTCCACCACTCCTGTTCCCTGCCCAGGGCTGTTTCGCTGTGGCCCTGCCTCCGTGAAGGCCATCAGGGAAGGGGAGATCCACCTGCCTTACGATACCCCATTTGTGTATGCCGAGGTGAACGCTGATGAAGTCGTTTGGCTATTGAAGGATGGCCAGGCCCAGGAAATCCTGGCCCATAACACCAGTTCCATCGGGAAGGAAATCAGCACCAAGATGGTAGGGTCAGACCAGCGCGAGAACATCAGCAGCTCCTACAAGTACCCAGAAGGTGCCTGGGACCCCAGGATTTTCAGGGAGGGGGGCAGCTCTTACCTCCTTTGCTTGCCTGGCAAGGGGTTTGAAGATGACTCTCATGTGTAAACCATCACCACCTAACCCAACCACCTCCTCCTCAAAAGACGACTAAGAACAGCGTCCAGTGCTTATATTCAGGAGCTCATTTAACCCCAATTTTTGGGAACTCTGTGAGGCAAGGAGATATCCCTGGGCTGAATGTGACAGAGCCCTGCACCAAGAGGTGAAGGGACCATGATGGAGCGAGGGTTTGAGCCCAGCGGCCAGCAATACCCATCCCCGTGTTCTCAGCTGTGAGGCTGTATCATCTCTTTCAGCAGCTATTCTTGGGGTTGGGGCTTTGGGAGGGGGTCTGGGAGTTTCTGGGAGCCTTGTTTCCCTAAGAAGGTCATTGTTCCTCTTGAATCCTCCCCACTGATGTCTTTCCTGCCTCTCCTTTCTGTCAGGATCCCCTGAGGAGCGATCTGTATTTATGAAGGCCTCCCAGAAAATGCTGGGTGTACGGAGGACCTCTTCACCATTCCTAGATCTGTTGGGGTCTGGGGGTGCTGTGGGCCAGCCGGCACAGCTGCAGCTTCACCTGACCAGGAAGCCTGAGTGGGGCCAGGACCTGCTGCTGAAGCTGCATGCCCGGAGGGTGGCAGACAGAGCCCACCCCCAGGGGCCCATCCACCTGGTGGTGGACTTCTGTGCACAGACTCTGCTGCACAACGGTGGTACCCGGAAGCCCCTCTGGAGACAGAAAGTGCACTTGACCCTGGACTTTGGCGAGGGTGAGTATGAGGCAGACCTGGAAAGGCATCTACAGGGAAGGGAGCTTGGGGCCATGAACAAGTCACCCCCAGTACACACACACACTCTCTCACATACATCGGGCAGTGAAGCTGCTGTTGACAGGAGGTTGAATGCCAGGTACTATACCTCTGATGCTGCCACCAGGGAAACACAGCAGTGACCTCGGGGGGCTGGGGTGTCGGGTAAGCACCATCTCTCTCTTTCTCACACACACACACACACGTAGACGCACACTCATTCTCTCTCACACACATACACATTTTCACTCTCTTTCTTTCTGAGACCCATTCCTGGACTCAAAATGCATTTTGTCTGTGCTTAGATATACAGTGGCCGCTCTCGCTACCTTACAACAATTACAGAAACAAGCTGACGGATGAAAAGCTGATCCGTGTGTCTGGCATCGCCAAAGTGGAGGAGACAGGGAGGTCCATGCTGGTTTTAAAAGATATCTCCCTGGAGCCTCCCCACTTATCTATTGAGGTAAGGCATCTGGACAGAGCAGGGGCTGGGGGGGTGCCCTCTGACTCAGCCAACCCAGGGGCTGGGGGTACAGCAGCTAACAAGACACAGTCCCCGCCCTGGACACCAAATGGATGATTAAAGTGCAGTATGGTGTGGTCTCTGTGCTCTGTGCAAATGGAACGCTTCCCAGGGGAGGTGACATTTTATGGAGGATGCACAGGAAGACACTCTAGAGAATAATGCATTTTAAGGCAAAGAGACAAGAAAGGCAGTGTCTGGAAGATGGAGGAGAGGAGACAGTTTTGAGAGAGACTCAGGCCAAATTCCTTGTCACCTGATAAGACAGGGGTGACAAGGAAGAGGGAAACAAATGAAAGGTGAGCCTCACATCTCCAGTTCAGAGGCCTGAGGGGCTGGCGAGGCCATTGCACAGGGAATGAACACAGGTGGAGGAAGGGTCAGTGGAGGAGGGCGGGGACGATGCCCAGCTCCTGTTACCAGGGTTTTCCTTCCTCTGAAGCCTCCTTCCCCCACTCTCCCCTCTTACCTGAAAGACTCGCCCACTGCCTAATCCTCACCTGCCTGTGCACCTGGAGGATTTGTCAACAGCACTCTCCATCCCGATGGGAATGAGAACTGAGTGGCTCCACGTCATAAACCATCTGGCCACCTGACAGTTTTCTCCTGGGCTGTGAGGTCATCAGGCAGCCTCCCACAGAGTGGGGGGTGTGGGCGGGGGGAACAGTGGGCAGAATCACAAGAGCAGACACGAGCCTGGGGCTGAGATGAGGCCCTGCCCACCACACAGAGCCCTGGTTACAGCAGGATCCACTGCAAACACATCAGATGCCAACTAGGCTATTAACTGGTCCCCGTTGGTAAGGAGATTCCCAGGTGGCTCAATGTTAAAGAATCTGCCTGCCAATGCAGGAGATGCAGGAGATGCAGGTTCAATGTCTGGGTTGGGAAGATCTAGAGTAGGAAATGGCAACCCACTCCAGCATTCTCGCTTAGAAAATTCCATGGACCGAGGAACCTGGCAGTCTACAGTCCATGGGGCTGCAAAGAATTGGGTGTGACTGAGCATATTGCTAAGGAACCATGGAATGATTTGTATGACTCTGCTGGATACCAAAGCTATTTTGATCTTGTTCAACTCTGGCACACACACTAGAGTACAAAAGACTCGTTTCTTTTCTGTGAGTTCCAGGGGAGCCACAATGTGTTCCTTTTCTGTGATTCTCTGATTGAGCCAGAACACACTCCCAGTAGGATCTGGGTGGTCGAGTCATTTCCGTTCAACACTTGTTTACCAGATAGCCATCATATGGCTGGCAGTGTGCTAGGCACTGGGGCTCAAGAAGTGAGTAGGATGGCACCCCTGCCTCCCACTCACAGACCAAGGCCATGACTGCCCTATGACACAGCCCTCACAGGTGATGCATGGAGCGCACCTGGGGAGACTCAGAGTGGGTCTGCTGATGTACATGGAGACAGAGCAGAGTGGGAGAAAGACCCTGGCTGGGGTCTGGGACACCTGGGTCAGGTCTGGGCTCTGCCATTAACATTTCTTGGGACCTTGGCCTCAGAATGACATCATTGGTGGCATATGGATGGCACGCATGACACCACTCCCTCATCCCATGCCTGTGTCAGACATTACTAATCAATCACAACTCTCTCACTGACTCTGGATTGTTCTCAAGATGCTTTTTTTTTTTTTTGTAAATTTATTTATTTTTTAACTGAAGGATAATCTTAAGATCCTTTTTAACACAGCATTCCTATCAGTCACAACTAGCAGATTGGAGCTGGCACTTAAGTTGAAATCTAACTGCCATCCTGAGCTAGATGATGGGGAGGGAATAGAGTTCACCTTGGTGCCAATTCCCCATTGGCGGTGGCTTCCAGAAGTACTGTGAGCTTATAAGACAGGCCAGGGTATGTGATAACCACGAATACCCTGGGCTTCTGTTCTCTCCCTTGCAGCATCTTAACCCCTAAATAAGCAGTCCCTGGTGGTCAACAGATGGATGGAGTTTGCTGAACCGAGTGCAGGAAGGAGGCCACGTCCCCATGATATCCTTGTTTCCTCTCCACACAGGTGTCTGAGAGGGCGGAGGTGGGCAAGGCACTGAGAGTCCACATCTCGCTCACCAACACCCTCTCGGTGGCTCTGAGTCACTGCACAATGGTGCTGGAGGGCAGTGGCCTCGTCAGCGGGCAGATATCAAATGAGTAAGTCCTGTGGCCACCCACCTGTCTCCTGCTGGTCTTTGATAAGGGGAGTCTCATGGGCTCATAGGATGGTCCTTAGACTCCTGGAGGATGCCTCCTTGCCCCCACCTTCCCACCTTCCTCCAGAAAAGGTTGAGCTCGGTAGGTGGTATGGGTGGGGTAGGGTGGGGTGGGGTGGGAAGTGCTTACTGACCAAGAGCAGAATCCAGAACACTCACCCCAGCAGTTACTCCAGGCTCTAACAGGCCCTTTTTGACCTGCAGCCTTGGGACTCTGGTGGCCGGACACACTATCAAAATTCAAGTGGACCTCTACCCCATCAAAGCCGGACCCCGCCAGCTCCAAGTCCTCGTCAGCAGCAATGAGATCAAAGAGATCAAGGGATACAAGGACATCCTTGTTGCTGCAGCCAGGGCTCCTTGAGCCTCACGCTCACCTCCTCAGGCCCTCTAGTTGCCCAACTCCTTCCCTGCCCCATCTCCAGAAGCCCTTTCAGTACCCCTATCTACCCCTCAGGCCCACCTTGCCTTCTTCTCCTCCTGGAGGTGTGTTTGATCTTTGTTCCTCTGCTGTCCTCTTCCTGGCCTACCTGGGGGCGAAGGGAAGCTCTGTGCATCTTGGGAAGAGACAATAAAAATACTTTATCACCCGTGTTCTTTTTCTGTGCTAACAAGCTACTTACTGCTTATGGTCCTCTGTGGCTGGGCCCTTCCTGTCTTCTCTCTCCTCCTAGAAGGGCCCCGGCCACAAGAGAATGAGCTGTGATTTCCTCTAAATTAGCCTTTCTGGAATGCTGGATCCCAGGTCTCTTCATTTAAATCATCTTAGCAAGTCCGCAAGCAGAGGCTGGAGGGACGTCTGGGGAAGGGGACCTGGGAGGATTCTTGGAGGACAGTGACTGCGGCACTGTGGGGACCAGGCAGAAGCTGCTGCTGGCCTGAGAGCCTGGGGATGGGGAGGCAGGGCCCACTCAGGGCGGTCCCAGGACGACTGGGAAGGACTTCGTAGAGGCTGCCCCCTAAACAGGCCCTCACATTCCCTGGCCCCGTATTTCCCCTTCTTAGGCCCTCACCTGCTAACTGTCCCGAATCTTTTCTTCCTGTTCCAAGTCACACTGACGCCCCTCAGCTTCTCCCTCCTTCATTCATATGGCGTATTTTTGTTATTTTAAGGATAGGGAGCCACTCTTTTGTATTTTGTTCCTGTAGTTCTTCAGATCATGTGTGCTCATCTTAGCTAATTTGGAAAGAACAGAAAAGTGAAAAAGAAACGAAAGAAAAATCACTGATAGCTTCCCCATCCCTAAAGAACTCTCTGCTAACATTTGCCACATACCTTTCTGGTCTTTCCCCCCCATCATTGTGTCTCTGAAAGTTATCATTACATGTGTGTGTTAGTCGCTCAGTTGTGTCCGAGTCTTTGTGATCCTATGGATTGTGGCCCACCAGGCTCTCTGTCCTCGGATGTCCCAGGCTAGAATACTGGAGCGGGTTGCCATTCCCTTCTCCAGGGGATCTTCCCGACCCAGGGATTGAACCCAGATCTCCTGCATTGCAGGCAGATTCTTTACCGTCTGAGCCACCAGGGAAACCCACCTTAAACTTATACAATATTATATGTCAGTCATATCTCAATAAGAAAATAAAAACTAAGGTTATTATTGCAATTAGACCTAGCTCCATCGCGGGGAGACTGAGAAAATCCAGAAGCGCAGGGAAGGCGAGCACCATCCTGTGAGTTCTCAGGGTGAGCCCTTAGACCTGCCGCCCCTCCCTGCTCCTGCTCTGTGGCTCCTCAGGTTCACTTGCTTCCTCTCGCCACCCTCCTCCCCTCCCCTCTTCCTCCTCTCTGCTTTTCATTTATTTTGCTTTGGGCAGGTCAGGCAGGAGCCTGCACACCTGCACTCCACCCTGGGTGCCAGCTACACCCGTCCCCATTAAGTGCTTATCTCTGCAGTGTTCCGGGTGGCTTCCCGCCCTCCCCTGGGGCGGGGGACCCGGAACCTGGGCTGGCGCCTGCCGAAATCTGAAACCTTGCTGGTCTGCTGAGTGCCAGTCCTCCTTTGTTTAGTCATTGCCCCTCCCACCCAGGAAGTCTGGTGGCATAGGGCTCCCTGGCTGGGTCATTTGTGTCACTGGACGGGGAACAGTAGACTGGCTTCTCCCTGGGTGTCCCGGGGCCTCTGAGGGGGTGGGGATATTAGCCACCTCGGCCTTCCCAGTTGACCTTTCAAATAATTTCCTCTCTCCCCACCTAAAAACTAGCTTAAAAAACATACTCTGTATGTTCTTCTCTTTTCTCGTTTTCACGTGGTGAGCCTGTCTGGCTTCGTTTTCCCACCTCGTTTGGACAAGCCTGACAGTCTCAAAGGTCCCATCCCCAAGACATGCATCTATGCCCACTGCCACCACACACCCTGAGGTTAGGTCCTGAGCAACCCTGCCTCTCTGTCCTCACCCTAATTCCCTGTGGGGCCGGGCGGCTCAGGCACTGGCACCCACAGATAAACTGGCAAAAGAAGTGCTGGGGCTGTGGAACAAAGAGGCACAACCAGACAAGCACCCTGGCTCCCGACTGCTAGTCTTCCTGTGGCCTGAGGCGTCCATGGAGACTGTTGTTCTCAGGTCCTTTTGGCAGGGGGTTTTTGGGGTCCATGCTGATTTAAAGCAAAGAACTCTGGGAAGAAGTCCTGGCTCCCTCGGGTGCAAAATGCTAACAACAATAATAGCAGTGCCAGCCCTCCTCCCCTCAGAGGGTTGCTGTGAGGTTCAAATGAGAAAGCGTATCTGTAAGTTGTGAAGCACAATATTAAAGACATCAGATAACAGTGTGAAGATTAAGTGGGATAGTTGCACATGAAAGACCAAAGCAGTTCTTTGAAAGTTATTACTAGTTAGTTCTCCAGGTTTTACTATTAACCACTACCATGATTAAGCCCTGTATGGCAATAAGACACAGGCCATGCCCTCAAGGGGAACTGGGGGAAAGATAGGTAAATATTTATAATGTCAAATGGGATTAGACTGATAAAGAATGTAAAAGGAAGCAGCCCTAAGCACCTGGTGTGGTAAAGAGAGTGTCAGGAAGCTGGAGCTTGGATGCAGAAAGTAGACAAGTGAGGGGTGAAGATTTCAGAGAGAGAAAGAGAGAGAGCACAACACAAGCATGGGAGAACTGGGGGGCCAGAACTGAAGGGGTTTGGCCTCCCTGGACTTCAGGCAAGAGGGGAAAGATCTTGAAGGGCTCTGAAAGTGATATTAAGAAGTTTGGACTTCACTGTCTGTTGGATCTAAAGCAGAGAGCAGCCTGGTTGAATCGGCACTTCAGAAAATTTATTTCGGAAGTTTGGAAGAAGGCTCATTCGGAAGAAGAATGGGTGGGAGACTGGCTAGGAGTTGCTGTTCAGGCAAGGGGGTTCAATGAAGGTAGGGCTAAGGGCACAGGGAAGAGGGGCCAGGTTTAGGAGTTAAGTAGGAGAAGGCAATGGCACCCCACTCCAGTACTCTTGCCTGGAAAATCCCATGGACAGAGGAGCCTGGTGGGCTGCAGTCCATGGGGTCACTGAGGGTTGGACACGACTGAGCAAATTCACTTTCACTTTTCACTTTCATGCATTGGAGAAGGCAATGGCACCCCACTCCAGTACTCTTGCCTGGAGAAGCCCAGGGACAGGGGAGCCTGGTGGGCTGCCGTCTATGGGGTCGCACAGAGTTGGACACAACTGAAGTGACTTAGCAGCAGCAGCAGCAGGATTAACCAGGAGTTGGACTGGACAGGGCTTAGCGACTGCTAGGCTAAGAGAGGGCAGGAAGACAGAGAAGGATAAGGAGTCTCCCCTTGAGTGACTGAGTGGACACTGTCCTCACTCACCAAGACCAGAGATGCAGGAGGAAGAGGAGAGGGGAGGAGTTCCTTTCTGGACTGAAGGTGGGTGCAGGGGTGTCAGACAGTGAATTGTGTACGTACGTGTATACACACTATATGAGCTGACTGGGGACAGAGAGAGCTGACAGAGAGTGGACGGATGCTGGCAAATGAGGTTCCCGAGAAGGGAAATTTAGGGACCCAGAAAGCAAGGGAAGCAGGGGGAAATGTCCCATAGCAGGGAAATGTAGGGCCAGTGCGGGAGCAGGGGGCTTCGAGTATCCCACCCACTCCCTATGAGAAGCCCTTCCCTGCTCCTTCCATTTCTCTTCTCCCATCTGTGATTTTCTTCCTCCCAAGACTTGTACTTGTCTTACTAAAATCAAGGTCATCACTGGCATTCTCACTCTCTTACTTATTTCCCAAACTCCTCCATGAATCTTCCCAAGCTTTCTTCTACTGCTTTTATTTGCAATTTACCTTGGACCAGACATGGAGAAGGATATGGCAACCCACTCCAGTATTCTTGCCTGGGAAATCCCATGGACAGAGAAGCCTGACGGGCTACAGTCCACGGGGTCGCAAAGAGTTCGATACGACTGAGAGACTAACACTTTCACTTTGGACCAGACATATCTCACTCAAGACAGTATCTTCACCAGAAAACGAATACCAACAAGTCATACCAAGAGTGGGTTCTGTCTGCACATGATGTCCAGAAAGTGACTCTTCAGGATACAAGAGAGGGCTCAGGTGCCAAGCAGAGTTCTAGTCTGGAGAGTTCTCTTAGGAGATCTACAGTCTTGGGACTCTGATATTCCTTCCTGCAGGGACACAGGCCTCCTCCCTCCTCCTAGAGGCCCTATTAGCCCACCTCTCCCACCCGGCTTCCCCGTCACAGCACAGTACTCGCCAGGGAATGCCCCATTGCCCAAGAGCTACCAAAGGCCCACATGGCACAAGGCCCTGACAGTTCATTGGCCTCCATATTTCCTCTCAGCCAAGCAACACTGCCAAGAGAAACCTGCGGGCAAGTGAGAAAACCAGTTGTGATCTGCCCAGTAAGCAGGTGGCAGTGCAGCAGCCTCCCCGCCTTCAGTGTCTGCTGGAGTCTTGAGGATGGAAGGGGAAGCAGACACACCAGGACCAGTTTCCTGACACTGCAGGCCGTCCAGCTGTTCTGTGCGGAGCAGCCTGGGAGCCAGAGGCAGCCACCATGGCGGAAGGTACGCAAAGCCCACGGGGCTGCTGGAGCTCAGGGCCGAGGAAGAGAGAGACAGCAGGAGGTCAAGGGAAGGGTGGATTCAGAGGGAGGAATGAGTAAGTCAAGAATGGAGGCAGAAAGAAGAGAAGTTCCAGAAACAGCAGAATTCATCGGTAGCCTGAGAACCAGGAGACCAGGTAGAGGCTGGCAGGTAAACAGCTAAACAGCTGAGCATCAGCACGCCTGCTTCCACATCCCCGTGGGCCAGGGCAGGGCCACGGATTAGGGGGTCAGGGTTCCTACCCTCTCTGCCAGAGCTGGTCTTGACGCTGAACAAGTCACTTCTCTAGTTCCCAGTCCCCGTGCCGGACCAATGAGGGGACTTGGACCAGATCATCTTAAAATTGTCTTCTAGCTCCAGAATTCTCTGAATCTTCATTCTTCTCTTCTCCTCCACTCCAGAGTGTCTGTGACTCATGTTCTCACCACCACCCTTCTCTCCATATCACCTCCCTCTCTCTAGAAAAAGCTGCTACAAAGAGTAAATGGTTGGTCAAAAACATGTATAAAAGTGAAAAGTGGAAGTCCCTCAGTTGTGTCTGACTCTTTGTGACCCCATGGACGATACAGTTCATGGAATTCTCCAGGCCAGAATACTGGAGTCAGTAGCCTTTCTCTGCTTCAGGGGATCTTCCCAACCCAGGGATCAAACCCAGTTCTCCCGCATTGCAGGAGGATTCTTTATCAGCTAAGCTATAAGGGAAACCCAAGAATACTGGAGTGGGTAGCCTATCCCTTCTCCAGGGGAATCTTCCTGACCCAGGAATTGAACCATGGTCTCCTGCATTGCAGGCAGATTCTTTACCAACTGAGCTAATGAGGGAAGCCCCAAAACCATGTGGAAGAATAAGCTAAAACCTCTACAAATGTAATAGCTTCCTCTTCATTTACGATTTTTATGTTTAAAATTTTAGTTTTAAATTTTTATAAATTTTAATTATAAAAGAAATATTGTATAATGAACACACAGTTTGAGTAAAATAAAGCAATAATTACAGATAAACCTATAGTCCCCTGACTACCACTCCAACCTAGCCTCATTTCTAGAGAAACCACTGTTGCTAGTCTTCTGTCTATACATTCACATTCCTGTAAATATGCTCAATGTAATGCATAGGATTAGCTTGTATGGCTTCTTCTTCTTCTTCTTGGCATAGCCATGGTATCATCATATTGCACATATTTTTCTACAGCTAGATTTTTTTTACTCACTAAACAGTATCTCTTGGACCTCTATCCACACCTCTGAGTACCAAAAGATTTACGTCAGTATTTTCCACTTTGTATAGTATTTCCATAGTATGGCTGTAAGTAATTTATTTACCAAGTCTTCTATTGGTGGGTATCTAGGTTGTTCCCATTTTTCAATTAGACAAGCAAGGCTGCAGTGTACTTTCTTATCTGTGCTTCTCTGTGCTCCTGTGAGAGTTTTTACTCTAGGATAGATCTTGAGATCAATTACTTTAAAAGTCTTTCCTATAATTTCCCTTCTATCTCCCTGATCATTTCACCCCATTCTCCCCTCCCATCAACGAGAATAAAAATGTCCAGTATTAAATGTACCTCCTATTTGGATATCTGATGTTTGGCCTGAAGAATAATCCCTGTGCTATAGGCAGATATTAACTTGACCCACGATGCATCCGGAGGATGAGATCTGGCCCCAGTGTTGGCTGTCAGGAAGATGCTGCCACAGCTGTTGAGTAGTTTGGGCCATGTGTCCAACATGAATCAGGGCCAGTTAGCAATCCCTGTATAGGCAATTGGTTTCTAAAAAGGGTGAGCTTCTTTCTTTTCTGGAAAAAAGCTCAGTTGCTTTCCCAGGGGGCAGTGGGTCAGATGTCCTTTCTGAACATGAGTGAAGGCCAGCAGTGGGTGGCAGCTGTTGGGTAATGGTGAGAGCACCGGATGTGGGCCAGTTACCCTAAGTCTGACCTTGGGTAAGATATGTAGCCTACTTACATCTTGGTTTTCTCATCTTCAAGCGTGGATGACGCTTCGTCCCCTCAATGCCGTGGCGAGTATTCCATGAGGTTACTGGCCTAGAGTGCCTCGAACAGGGCCTAGCACATGTAATCAGGCCCTCAACAGGTGGTAGTTGAATCTGAAATACAAAATAATTTCGGGGGATTATATAAAAAAACAGAGAACTCTTATTCAACCTAGTAAACACTGGAGTATCTACAATGTGCCAATCTTTACGCTTACATTTCTTTTATAATAACAATAATAAAACAACAACTAGTTTATGAGAAAGGTACACATTAACTGTAATCAAAAGAACTTAAAGAAGTTTAAGAAGATGAAGTTTAGTATTTATTAGGGTATTTTGGTACAGTCAATTTGATTCATATTTGTTTTATAATAGCCTTCAGTTCAGTTCAGTTCAGTGGCTCAATCATGTCCGACTCTTTGCGACCCCATGAATTGCAGCACGCCAGGCCTCCCTGTCCATCACCAACTCCCGGAGTTCACTCAGACTCATGCCCATCGAGTTGGTGATGCCGTAATAGCTTTACTGAGATATAATTCACATACCATCAAGCTCACCATTTAAAGTGGATAATTTATTGGCTTTTTTTTATACTAAATTCACGAAGGTTTACAAGCATCACCACTAACTAGTTCCAAAACATTTTCATTACCTCAAAAATGAAACCCCATACCTACTAGTAATTTAGTCCATTCTCCCCTACCCCCAGCCCCTAGCAAACTCTAATTTACTTCTGTTTCTATGGATTTGCCTATTCTGCATATTTCCTATAAATTGAATCATACAACATGTGGGCTTTTGTGTGTAGTAGTCTAGCTTCTTTCAGTTAGCATAGTATTTTCAACTTTTATCCATGTTATAGATGTTCACCCTTCCTTTTATATGATTGAATAATATTCCATTGTGTGGCTATACACATTTCATTCATCTGTTAAGCAGGTGATGGACATTTGGACTGTTTACAGTTTTGAGCTATTATGAATAAAGCTGCAATCAATATTCAGGTATAGGTTTTATGTGAACTTACATTTTTCATATCTTGGATATATAGCTAGGAATTGCCAGGTCATATAATAACTCAACATTTAACATTTTGAGAACTGTTTTCCAAAGTTGAAGCACCATTTTACAATCCTACCAGCAACGTATGAGGGTTTCAATTTCTCCACATCCCTACCACCAGCACTGCTTTTCTTATTATTGCTATCCTAATGGATGTGAAGTGCTATCTCATTTGCATTTCTCTAATGATTAATTCTGTTGAGCATCTTTGCATGTGCTTTTTGGCCTTCTGTGTATCTTCTTTAGAGAAATGCTTACATCAGTTGTACATTTTTCATTTGAGTTATTTTTTTTTTTATTGTTGAGTTATACAAATTCTTTGTAGTGAGGGAACATTCTGAGTTGTAGCTCTTGTAGGACCAAAATACACAGACAGGTAGAGCTTTGCTTGGGGACAGACTGGCTGGAGGAGAGGGCCTGTGCTGGGAAGGCTGACAGGTGAGAAGGTAAGCGTAAGTTAAGGCCAGGTCTTCAGGGTCATGAGTGTCCCATTAAGAGTGTGTCTTTTGGATGGCAGCCTGGGGGGTATCTCAGGACTTTTAAAGGAAATAGACAACGGAATGAACAAATTGTCTTGAGGGGAGATAATCTGGTGACGTGTTAAGGGGCAGGTGATGTGGAGAAACAGGATGCAGACGTGATGGAGGCTGTTATAGTCACTAGTGGTGAGGTGAGGAGGTTGGAACTGTGGTCATGTGGAAAGGGACAGAAGAACACCACTGATATTTTGAAGGAACGAGTGAAGGGAGTTATGACACATGAATGGATAGAGACTGAGAAGGTGTCAACTGCGATTTAAGGGCTGTGAACCCAGTGCTTGGGGACTGAGGTAGAAACATGGCCAAACATGCAGGAGTCAGAAGTGGAGCCCTTTGGGGGAGGCACACTTGGAGAACTCTGAGGTCAGTCTGTGTTTCAGTGGAAGCTGCTGAAGGCTGGGAGTGGGCCTTTCTGAGACCGTCCTCAGCTCTCAGCTCCCAACTCACTGGGCACAAAGCGTTAGTGGTAGTCAGAGAGCTAGCAAATTACTTCAAACATAGCAGCTAAGATGGGGCAGCTACAATTAACCTGGGCAGCTACCCCAGGGACTTGCTTTCAGAGCTGGAGACTGGTGCAGGGACAAGGGAAACTGTGAGCCCAAGAGAGTCGATGCAGGAGTGAAGCTGGAGACATCTGACTGAAGGGAGCAGTCAGAGTTGGCCAGGCCTACAAGAGGAGTCAAAGAGGGGCAGAAAACTATGTGCCTCCTTATGGGAGAAAGGGACAGAAGGCCACAGAAGCAGGGAAGGCAGAGAGGAAGGAAGGAAGGAAGGAAGGAAGGGAGAGACACTTGCATGCAAGGAGCCTCATTTAGCAGTAGCTGCTCAGTCATGTCCGACTCTTTGAGGCTCCTCTGTCCCTGGGATTTTCCAGGCAAGAATACTGGAGTGGGTAGCCATTTCCTTCTCCAGGGGATCTTCCCGATCCAGGGATTGAACCCCGGTCTCCTGCACTGCAGGCAGATTCTTTACTGTCTGAGCCACAAGGGAAGTCCATTTTATCCTAACACAAACCCTGAAAGGCTCTTATCATAGATTCTATTTTACCTACTTGGAAACTGAGCTCAGAGAGGTTCAGTTTCTTTTCCAAGTTTGCATAGCTACTAAGTGGTGGACAAGACTGGACCAGACCCCACATCCCTGCTCTTTTGTTTGCCCTTGCTGTCCCATCACAGGGCTGGAGGTGGCCCTCACTGACCTCCAGAGCTCCTGGAACAACGTGCGGCACCATACAGACGAGATCAGCTCCAACCACCTTCTTGTTCGCCGGGGCCAGGCCTTCAACATCACCCTGTACTTCAGGAACCGGGCCTTCCAGCCAGGCCTGGACAACATCATTTTTGTGACTGAGACTGGTGAGGACTCCGGCTGGCTTGCAGGGGTTGCACGCACGTGTGTGTGTATGTGTGTGTCTGTTGGGGGGAATTATCGGGGGTTGGGAGGTCACTGCAGAGTTCCTCAGCTCTGCTTCCTTCTTAGGACCGCTGCCAGATCTGCCCAAGGGGACTCGAGCCGTGTTCAGCCTGGCAGATCACCGTGGCCCCAGCCCCTGGATCGCCTCACTGCAGACCATCGGGGCCAGTTCCCTGGAGGTGAGCCTGTGTGCCCCTCCTGTGGCAGCTGTGGGTCGGTACCTCTTGAAGGTTCACATCAGATCCCTACAGGGGACTGTCACAGCCTACCAGCTTGGGGAGTTCATCCTGCTCTTCAATCCCTGGTGCCCAGGTAAGGCGGGATGCTCTCACCTCTGCCCCATGTCAGTACCATAGACAGCAAGGCTCAAGGGTTTCCAGACTCCTTCTCCACAGCCACTGCAAACCTCCCCAATCCCATGCACTCAGCATCCACTCCCAACCGCCAACAAGCAGGGCAGAGAAGACTTGTTATTTATTTACTTAGAATTTTAAAATAATGAACCAAGTCATCTTTACTTTAAAAGAAAACTTATAATCAACTATTGACCACTGTTAACATCTACCTTCATCATACATTCTAAAGTTAACTGGAGCTTTTCCATTATAAGAGTAATAAGTACATTCCATTGAAAATTTGTAAAATGAAGTACAGGGTAAAGTGAAGAAAGGAAGGTAAGTAGGTAGGGAGGGAGGGAGGAGCCCTTAGGCTCCAGTTTGCTCATTTCCATAGAGGATTAGTTGAGTGTAGCAGAAAAAGCATGCACTCAACATGGGCTCTGTGTTCACATTTCACTCTACTTATGTGTGGTTTGGACAAGTTACTTATTACCCTGAGCCTATTTGTTCAACCTTGAAATGGGGCTAGTATGTAAAAGTGCTTTATAAAGCAAAAAATTCCACCAAAGGTTATTTTTACTTCTACCTTCTGTTTCTATTGATTCTATGGCTGGTGTTGATGGGTGGTGGGGGTGGGTCTCCCCCTCACTCATGCACCTCTTGGAGTCACCCAGCCCTCTCCCCAGAGCTCAGGTCCCATGGGCCTGGGCCTTCTGGAGTGGGACTAGAGTGGGAAAGATGATGTGACTTTTCTGCCTTGTGTCCTCCCACTGTGATTCCCAGAGGATGCTGTCTACCTGGAGAGTGAACCCCAGAGGCAGGAATATGTCATGAATGATTATGGCTTCATCTATCAAGGGAACAAGAACTGGATCCGCCCCTGCCCCTGGAATTATGGACAAGTGAGTCTCAGCTCTGCTCATGGCCCATTCAGGCCCTGGTCTCTTGGGGAGAGGAGAGCAGGAGTGGGTGGGAGGGTGCCCTTCATGCAAGATTCATCCAGAACTGCTGACAAGTGGGAATTAAATGGCACCAAGAAGATATGAGATGTGATCCCAGGGAGCTAGGGGAGCAGCCGTAAAAAGGTGGTAGGTGTTCTTAGATGATCACATCTGATTTGAACGATAAGGCTTAAAGGGGAAAGACAGCTGAAGGCACCCATCCAGGAAGGCCACCGAGAGGGTGCAGATGCAGAGACAGCGGCGGGAATGGTCATGCTTGCTCCTGGATGTTTGTTTGTTAGCTGTGTTTCCAGTGGGGCCCCAGCTACCACGCTTCCTTCATCCTCATGACCCCAGGTGACAGGCTCTAGGATCCATTTTGTCACACTGGAGAAAATTTGTCCCCTGAACATCTCAGCCAGAAGCAGGGCTGATGAGCAGCAGGGTGTCTTCCTCCCCACTGCTATCACCTCTTCAGTTATTCGTTTTGATCACATACCTTTCTCATTATAAAAGTAGTACAGGTACCTCCCTGGTGGTCCAGTGGTTAGTCAAGACTCCACACTTTCACTGGAGGGGGTATGGGTTCAATCTCTGGTCAGGGAACTAAGATCCCACAATGTCATGTGGTACAGTAAAAAAAAAAAAAAAGCAATATATATTCTTTTCCCTTATAGATTATTAAAAAATACTGAGTACAGCCCTCTGTGCTATATAGTAGGTCCTTGTTGGTTATCTATTTTATATATAGTTGTATGTATATTTTAATCTCAAAATCCTAATTTGCAACTGAAAAGAGAAAAGACTGTATATGTTTGCATACATATATGAATTATTATGCTATATACCTGCAACTAACACAACATTGCAAATGAACTATGTGGTGATAGTTTAGTCACTAAGTCGTGTCCAGCTCCCTGTGACCCCACTGACTATAGCCCGCCAGGCTCCTCTGTCCACGGGATTCTCCAAGCAAGAATACTGGAGTGGGTTGTCATTTCCTTCTCCAGGGGATCTTCCCGACCCAGGGATTGATCCCAGGGCTCTGCACTGCAGGCAGATTCTTTACCAACTGAGCTATGAGGGAAGCTCAAACCAACCATACTTCAACAAAAAATAAAATTGGTATAAAAAATTTAAAGTAACATATAATTGCTTAAAAAACTTTATGAAACATTACAAAAATGGGTGTCTAGAATATGAAAGTCTGTCTAGGCACAGTCACCAGCAAGGTGTGTGTTCCTCTACACGTATTCTAAAACATGTGATTTTGTTTGTAAAAACAGCACCGTCCTGATTGCAAGGCTCTGTAATGCCCGAGTTACTGAAAGCCTGCCTCCCACTGAAAGCTCAGCCAACAGCAGGTGCTCCAGGAAGCCCAGAGCCAGGTTGAGCCCTTGCACCACAACACTATGGGGGTCGGCGGGGAGGGGCCAGCTCTGGCTGCTCAGAAGGGGTGGTGGCTGGAGAATTCTGTGGGGGCCTTGTGGCACTTGAATCAGCTTGACATGGGTCCCTGTCCCAGACTTGCTCAAAGAGAACTCTAGCACAGGTGGCACCAGGCCCAGCGTTAGCTCCCAGGGTGGCTATGGTCCAGATGAGATATGAAAGCCTCAAATGGTCCCAACTGACATCCCCAACTCCTCACTCAGCATGGGCAGACGGGGATCCCAGAGGGCCCCTGGACAGGAGTTGGCTGTCATCTGTGAGAAACAGAAGTGAGGAGATGCTGCTTTCTGAGTCCTGGGTTTTTCCTTTCTGTCTCTCTTCTTCAGTGAATGCATACTGAACATCTGCTCAGTGCCAGGCAAGGGGCTGGATGCTAGAAGCATGAAAATGAATAAAACATTGCCCCTGAGCCCACAGTGAAGTGGGGACTCAGTCACATAAGCAGGTCACTGATTATGCAGTGGGATATACAAAGATTGAGTGCCAGGTGCAGGGTATTCTGGGAGCCTTGAAGAAGAGCACTTGATTGGGCATGGGGGTGTTGGGGAAGCTTCCTGGGAGAAGAGATGCTGGAACTGAGTTAGCCAAGTGAAGGGAAAGGGGGAACTATCCCAGGCAGGGGGAAGCATGAGCAGACACAATGGAGAGAAATGATTTGGCCAGCTACAGGCGTTACAAGGAATCTGATGTTGCTGGAGCAAAAACAAACAAACAAACAACCCACACACAGTGGTGAGGGTTATTGAGATATGAGACTGAGAAGGTAGAAGTGGGGCAGATCAGGTAGAAGTGGGGCACACAGGGTCTTATGTGCCTTGAAGAGGTTAGAGCTTTGCTCCTGCAGGCCATAGGACCTGCTGAATGTCTTAAAGCAAAAAAAGTCTACCAATCAAACTGTCCCCTGGGGAAGATGGATCAGAGAAGCCTTCTAATTCTGTTTATGTATTCATTTACTCTCATTCAACAAAGACGCACAGCATCCCTACTATGTTCTGGGCACGATGCCAGGTCTGGGGGGCAGAGCTGTAAGAAGAACTGGAGGGACACAGCATACAGTCAGGCCAGGAGGACAGACCCTGGCCATCTCGGTGTAACTGAATCTGATGAGTTAAGAGATATAGCCAGGGCTATGGAGTGAAACCAGGCTCCAGCTCAGGGAAAGCCTCAGAGGAAGTGGCATTCATTCCAAGCCTGAAGGACAAAGAGTCAGCCTGTCTTGGTGAAAAATTTCCATAACTCGTATGCTATTAGTCAATCCAAAACACTGAATCATGGGTGCTGTGACAAGTCCGTGCCATTGTCTCAGCACTAGCTCCCAATGACGAGCTGGGTCAGCAGGTAGAGGTAGAAGGTGAGGCAACTTGGCTTTAGCAAGAAACAGCCCAGGTGCTCCGGGAGTGTGGATTAAAGGGGAGAAGAAGGAGAAACAGATTTTTTTCAGCCAGTCAGACTCACTGGAAAAAACTCCAGGAATCTGACAGGCAGGAAGTACAAACCAGGCAAGCTGTGACCCCAGAGCTTTGAGACCTTGTAGGGCCGTCCATGGCTGTGCTGCTGGACAGTTTCCTTCCAAATGGGCTTGTATCCCACAAACACACTCCACTGGAGAACTGGGCAGGGTGGGTCATGCATTTCTTTTCATATCCACGTGTGCCTAGCCTGGGCACCTTGCCTCTTTGCGTCTTCTCTTGCAGTTTGAAGAGAATATCATAGACATCTGTCTGGAGCTGCTAGACAAGAGCCTGAACTTCCAGATTGACCCAGCCACAGACTGTGCCCTACGGGGGAACCCTGTATACATCAGCAGAGTAGTGTGCGCCATGGTGAGCTTGGGTCCAGGGAGGGAGGAAGCTCTGCAGGGGCGCCCTGCCCACTCATGGTTGCCCACTGCAGCCGGGGAATGAACAGTCAAGAGGCAGAAGCCCTCTGGCAAAGCCATTTTTGATGAGACTGATGGGTAACAGGTTTTCTCAACTGAGATCTGAAACGGCTGGGTATGACCATCACCTCCATTAATTACAAACTGCATTTTGGGGAAGGACTAAATGAAGCTCTGGTTTGGGAAATAATCTTGTGTCTAAATTTCCTTACCTCTGAAGTGTGTTCAAATGCCCTTAGAGCCAAGCTCTGGCTTTGGAGGGATGGAGGGTGGAGGGGTCAAGAGGGTGGGTAGAAACAGAATAATAAAGTAATTAACAGTGGTGCACAAGTCAGAATAGCTGGCTTCCCACCCTCACCCTTTCCCCAGAAGGTCTGGAAGATCCCAGCTAAAATAACATCAAACCTTCCTGTATCTCAGGCCCAGGAGCCTGGAAGGCAACCCATTTGTTGAGGAAAAGGCTGCTTCTAATGCTTCTACTTATGGCTTCTCTGCAGATCAACAGCAACGATGACAGTGGGGTGCTCAATGGAAACTGGGGCGAGAATTACTCAGATGGCACCAACCCCACGGAGTGGATGGGCAGCGTGGCCATCCTGAAGCAGTGGCATGCCACGGGCTGCCAGCCAGTGCGCTACGGGCAGTGCTGGGTCTTTGCTGCTGTCACATGCACAGGTAGGGAGTGCAAAGGGCCCGTGGAAGGACAAAAAGGCCACTGGCTCATGTCTCGGCCCTCTGAGCCACTCCTGTCCCAGAAAGCTCACACAGCTCCCACCGAGGGACATTTACAAGGAAGCAGAATGTCTCTTCACTGACCTCAGGCTTCACATACCTTGGCTCATCTCACAGGGTAGTTCTGGGGTGGACATCATACACTTCTTAGAACGTGGTGCCCTTCCCTTCTGAACTTGGACAACCTAACAGAATCCTCCCTAAAGCCTGGCTGGGAATTGTCCAGGTCCAAAATAGGAAAGAAGGTGAAAGACCAAGTCATTAGAAAACTTATAAATTGATCAGTGTCCTTTCTGAGCACAGAGAATGAGCTTGATGTAGGTGTATACACAGGAGGGAAATGTGCCACTGAGCATGGGCAGGGTGCACGGGGCCAGAGCAAGATGGCAGCCGAAGTACAATGACCTTGACTCTGGAGATGCCACATGTTCAGTGCACTTCGAGTGCTGACCAAGCCCATAGGGGATGGGGGAACAACAAGAGAGATCAGCTTTTCAGATAGGGAGTGAATATTACATTAGTAGAAGAGAAGTCTAACAATATGTACTGGGAAAGAAAGCAAATGGAAACTGGTTTGCAGGTGGCGAGAGGAGCAAGCAGAAGGTAGGGGAGGGTGAGTGTTAGGGAGGCAACACCTGGACATGAGATACACACTGGAGGTGGCAGGAGGAGGCTTTCTGCTTCACCCAGAAAAGGTCCAAACTTGCTTCTGGCCCTCTCACTGCCCCAATGTCTAGGCCAGCTCTCAGCCTCCTGGCAGGGTATCTGTGTACCTAACTTGAGTCACAATCAGGAGGTTATTCCTGTTGGCTGGGGAAAGAGGCCAGGTATGGCTTTTATTCACAAGGCTCTCTAGGCCAATCCAAGAAGGCCAGATCTGTCCACAGCTTAGTGTTTATTGAGGGCTCAGGCCTTTTGTGTAGAAATTCCCTGTATGCAAAGGCTGGTGAAGTCTGTGAGTGCGTGTGTGGTGTGTGTGTGTGCTGGTCCAGGCTCTTGGAGGAAGGCTACAGAGCCGCAGGCTGCCAAGCAGCAGGCTGTCAGCACACTGTTCACAGGGGCATCAGCCCACAGGGGCATTGGGAAGTTTCTGCCTTCACATGGGTTAGCAAGAGGGGTAGTCCTGAGCTGCTCCTCATCTGCAGCAGCAGAGCTGCATCTGGAACTGGATGCCTTAATGGCCCAGGGTTAGAAGCCAGAAATTTGACAGCTTTGATGCCCAGAGTCACAGACATCGGGGTGAACTGGGATGTCTGAGTCATCCAGGGAGCAGGCACAAGACTGAAGGCAGAGAATGGAATAATCTTGTATAAGACAGAGAGGGAGTCCTCCTGGGACTGGAAAGTCTAGAGTCTAATGGGCAAGGTGTGTGCACAGCGGGAGAGGGCCAGGTGTTTGGGTGTGGTTGTCTGGAATTGGGTGGTGGGAGAGTGAATGGAGATGATGCAATGAGAGCAGACCAATTAAAATTTTTATGAGAATCATGGCCCTTTAGTGACCCTGAAAGCAAAGGCTTGGGCCAAGTTGGTCAAGCGTGGCTGGCTCACCTGCAGCTCAACAACACCAGCCCTCCCCCACAGGGCCACCATGCTGTATGTTGATAAATATGTCTATCAGTTTGGAGAACTCGTCATTCATCCAGCAACACTTCTTGTGTCCTTATCCTATGTTAGGCACTGTGCTTCCAACAATCTTGGTTACAAATATGGGTAACACCCAGCTTCAATCCTCCACTAAATGTCAAGGATTTAGTCAGAATTTTTAACCCAATACAGTTGCCAAAACATGTTGTTAAAAATTATTATTGTTATTCTTTAACAGTCACAATAGCTAATATTTATTAGAGACTTTCTTGGTGCCAGGCATTGTGCTAAAACCTTGACAGCCTAGAATAATGGTAAAGCTTGAGTTCAAATACTAGTACTACCATTAAGTGACTGAGTGATCTTGGGCAAGTCGTTTAACTTGTGCCTCAGTTTCCTCAGGCATATGATGGGGAAATTAATAGTACCTACCTCATAAGATTATTGGAAGGATTGACTGAGTTCATACATGGAGGGTGCTTAGAAAAATGCCAGGCTACCATGAACAATCAATAAGTTCTTTTTTTTTCTTATTGAATGATTTCATTTATATAAAATGTCCAGAAAAGGCACATTTACAGAGTCAGACAGCAGATTAGTGGTTGCCTGGGGTGGGGAATGGAAGTGGGGATTAACGATAAATGGACATCCCAGGGGTCTTATTGTAGAGATTAAAACGTCCTAAAACTAATTTATGATGATGGCAGTAAGTTCTAACTAGGATCACCTTATTTGATTCCCCAAATGACCTTCAGAGATAGGTTCTATCATTATCTCCATTTTACAGATGAGGAAATTGAGTGGCAAAGCTAGTCTCACATCCAGGCATGGTGGCTGCAACCACTAGGCTATACTGCTGCACGAATGATGTCAGCAGCTGCCGTGTAATCAGCATCCCCTGTGCTGAAGGCACACTCTGGGCACTTCCTGATGCTCACAGTCACCTGCGGGTGGATATTACTGTCATTTCACAGATGAGAAAACCGAGGCTTAAGGTGACCACGTAACTCATCTGATTAGATGTGCATGCTCCCCTCTGCAGCTCTGCCTCCCTCCGTTTCCTTTTTTTCTTTTTTGAAACTGGAATCTGTTCAAGAGCCTCTTCTCTCACCTCTGTATTTATATATATATATACATATATATATATATATTTTTTTTTTTTTTCCTGCCAAACGCAGCTTGCGGGATCTTAGTTCCCTGACCAGAGATCAAATCCACACTCCTGGCAGTGGAAACCGCTGGACCACCAAGGAAATCCCATATTGCATTAAAAAAAATAACATCAGCATACTGACTTCAACTTCCTAAAGAAAAATCACACAAAAAAAGAGACTTTGCATGCATCAAAGATATGATTATAATTTTTTGGATAGATGTTTCCTTGACATCAATTTAGTTGGCTGTTACTTTGGGAATTTCAGAGAAATCCCTGACCTTCCCTCCCTCCGGTGCTCGGGGCAGGCTGCTCCACAGCTCTCTGTCTCAGTCATCAGGCGTTTCCTGTCCTGGCTATCCACTCCTTGTGACAAGGCCAGGCCCCTCCGCCCTGAGGTCTGTGAAGTAGCCTGGATGCCTTGCTCTGTATCAAAGGAACAGAGGGAACAGTGATGTTCTGTGACCTGAAAATTCTCCCCAAAGCCAGTGTCACCTATTGTATGATTCCAAATATGTGAAATGCCCAGAATAGGCAAGTTTATATAGACAGAGAGTCATTTTGCAGTTGCCTAGGGCTGGACAGGTGGGAGAATGGGAAGTGACAGCTAGTGGGCACGGAGGGCCTTTCAGAGGTGATGAAATGGTCTGGGATTAGATGTGGAGATTGTTACACAACCTGTGGATATACCACACACCACTGAACTGTACACTTTAAAAGGGTGAATTTTGTGGTATGTGGATTATGTCTCGGCAAAGTTGTTTACAAAAGAAAAGTCAGGCATCCTGGGGATGTGCCTGATCTGTTCCTGCCCACAGCTGCAGGGCGTGGGGTGGGGGTAGCGAGCCTTGGGCAGACCTATGGACCCTCTGTAAAGGAGGGTCTGGGGCCTGCAGCCACAGAGGAGAGTGGTGGGAAACAGCCTGGGAGATGAGGAGGCTGTGAACTTAGGGCTGGGCCCTCCTCTCTTCACCCCAAACTACCCCATGTGTCCATCTTTTATATGTTGGATTCCCACTTATGATCTGGTTCTCATGTGGAGTCCTCTGCTGAAAACAGTTTCAAACATCCTCGGGTTAGAAGTCATCTTATGATTTCTTCTCACTCACTTATATACTGGCCTCTATAAAGTGCTTCACTATCTCCATTTCAATACCATAATTCTAATCTCATTGTTTTTACTGAGCCCTTACCTCTCAAGGAGAAGGAATGGCAACCCACTCCAGTATTCTTGTCTGGAGAATCCCATGGACAGAGGAGCCTGGCGGGCTACAGTCTGTGGGGACGCAAGAGTTGGACACGACTTGGCGACTAAGCACACCTCTCAAAGAGGTGGGGCTTCTGGTGGCTCAGACAGTAAAGAATCTGATGCTATATGGGAGACCTGGGTTCAATCCCTTGGTCTGGAAGATCCCCTGGAGAAGAGGATGGCAACCCACTCCAGTATTCTTGTCTGGAGAATTCCATGGACAGAGGAGCCTGGCGGGCTGCAGTCATGGGGTTGCAAAGAGTCAGACACAACTGAGCAACTGCCATTACCTCTCAGAGATGGACCCTTAGTCAATGTCCCTGACTTTCTGACTTATTCCACTTAGTATGATAATCTCTAGGTCTGTCCATGTTGCTACAAATGGCATTTTTCATTTCTTTTTATGGCTGAGTGATATTCCATTATATACACACACCACTCTTTAAAATATATATATTCATTTACTTATTTGGCTGCACTGGGTCTTGGCTGCAGCCCACAGGATCTTCTATCCATGTTGTAGCATGCAGGATCTTTAGTTGTGGCATATGAGATTTAGTTCCCTGATGAGGGACAGAACCCTGCATTGGAAGTGGGGAGTCTTAGCCCCTGGACCAGGGAAGTCTCATCTTTTTTCTTTTTTTTTAGTTGAAAACAATTTTTATTATCTCACAGTTTCTGTGGTTCAGGAATCTGGGTACAGCTTAGTAGTCTCATGTCAACACATCTTCTTTATCTGGTCATCTGTCAATGGACATTTAGGTTGCTTCCTATCTTGGCTATTGTAAACAGTGCGGCTATGATCACTGGCCTGATGCTGTTTTAATCCCTGGCTCTTAGGCTCCATAGGTCAAGCTGGGTCTTGTGCAAAAGTCGTTTCTAGCCATCCAGCAGACTTGAGCTCTCCTTTGGCGGTGCTGGGTCTTTGTTGCTGAGTAGGCTTTTCTCTAGACGTGACGTGAGGGCTTTTCATTGCCGTGGCCTCTCTTGTTGCAGAGCACAGGCTCCAGGGCATGTGGCCTTCAGTAGTTGCGGCTCATGGCCGCAGAAGTTGCGGCGCCCGGGCTTAGTTGCTCCGTGGCATGGGATCTTCCCAGTCCAGGAATCGAACCTGTGTCTCCTGCATTAGCAGGCGGATTCTTTAGCACTGAGCCACCAGGGAAGCTCCCTCTTCACCACTATTTTACGTTACTTCCCTCTCTTTTCCCTTGGAGTATTTAGGTTTCAATTAATCATATTCTTCATTTCATGGCATTTATCATAACAGGTCAGCTTCAAATCCCTCTTTTGAAAAAATTATTTACTAACTGATTTCCCCCTTTTATCTCATAACCCATTCTTATTCACCTCCTCCTACAGTAGGGAAACATTTTGATGTGTTTGATATGTAGTATGGTATTTGAAAGTGTTCTTACAAAAAATATATTATCTTTGTGCAATATTTTTCCAGTACATTTTTTGTATTATATATTATATTTTTCATCTTTAGAAGTTCCACTGGGTCTTTTTCTGGCTTCTATTTCTCTTTTATGTCCTTGTTTTCCTTTACCTCCTACTGAGTATATTGATAATATTTTTAAATTGGAGTATAGTTGCTTTACACTGCTGTGTCAGTTTCTGCTGTACTTCAAAATGAATCACCATATGTATACGCACGAGTGAAAAGCGAAAGTGGTCTCTCCGTCGTGTCTGACTCTTTACGACCCCATGAACTGTAGCCTCTGTCCATGGAATTCTCCAGGCAGGAATACTGGAGTGGGCAGCCATTCCTTTCTCTTGGGGTTCTTTCCCATCCAGGAATCAACCCAGGTCTCCCACATTGCAGGCAGATTCTTTACCATCTGAGCCACCAGGGAAGCTCATGTCCCCCACCTTTTAAAAAAATTTCTTTCCCATTTAGGTCACTACAGAGCACAGAGCAGAATTCCCTATGCTATACAGTAGGTTCTTAATAGTTATCTATTTTATACATAGTAGTGTATATATGGAGAAGGCAATGGCACCCCACTCCAGTACTCTTGCCTGGAAAATCCCATGGACGGAGGAGCTTGGTAGGCTGTAGTCCATGGGGTCTCGAAGAGTCGGACACGACTGAGCGACTTCACTTTCACTTTTCACTTTCATGCATTGGAGAAGGAAATGGCAACTCACTCCAGTGTTCTTGCCTAGAGAATCCCAGGGTCTGGGGAGCCTGGAGGGCTGCCATCTATGGGGTCACACAGAGTTGGACACAACTGAAGTGACTTAGCAGCAGTAGCAGCAGCAGTGTATATACGTCAATTCCAATCTCCCAACTCATCCTACCCCACCTTTCCCCTTGGTATCCATATATTTGCTCTCTATGCCTGTGTCTCTATTTCTGCTTTTCAAGTAAGGTCATCTATACCATTTTTCTAGACTTACTGATAGTATTTAAAATAGCTGCTTTAAGGTCCTTGTCAGCTAATTCCCTTATATGTCATTTGTGGATCTAGTTTGATGGGCACTTTTTCTCATTTTGAGTCATACCTTCTTGCTTCTTTACATAAAAAAAACAATAGACTATTTTTTAGCAAAGTTTTAGGTTTCATTGTCATTGGAGACAGGAGAGAATTGTTAGATTTTGTGATGGCATATCTGAAAAACCACAGCAATATTACCATCTTGGTTATAAGGGACAGCTAAAGGCATGGGAGGAGGAACAGGAAGTGATGTTTTTACCATGTGGAAGCTTAATGAATTCAGGGTGAAACAAAAATATGCTAAAAGTCATCACACTTAAATGCAATTAATTCTATTACTTGGGGCTCTGACTGTATTCATCAGTATAAGCCACGGAAGTGTGGCAGCAAGGCTGACCAAATGAATTTTGATAAATTGAGCTTGAACTCTGCACTGATTTCTCTTTTAAAATTGGAGCCTCATTTCCACATGGAGGTGCAGAGGAGAGAAGAACTGGTGGGAAGCCTTCATGGCCAGTCCTGAAACAGATTCCGTGTTTTAACCACACCATCAGGACAGGATCCCCAGCTGGTCAGAAGTGAAGCTGCGCTCCTTGAAGGCAGGACTGTCTTACGTCTTTGTGTAAGCATCAGAGCCACTGCCTGGTTTACCATGGGAGCTTTACACTTCTCACTGAATGGGCGCCAAATGGCTAAGTGAAGAGACGTAGTTAATACCAGGAGTGTTGTGTGAGGTAATATACCTCAGGAACTCTATCGACCTTTCCTGACTCTGAGATCTTGTCCATCTTTGTCCAAGCATTGCTGTGTGAATGTGCATGGAGGTGCGTGCACAAGCACACACACACCCCACAGTGGTTTTTCTTTTATGAGGGATTCAGCTCCCAAATTATCCATGAAAATCTCAGGTACAAAGTCACCTGAGACTCACATCAAATTGTGAGTCATCAGGACTCACAGTCTGCAGAAGTGGGCTAAAGAAAACTCATTTCAACACAAATTTAATGAGCATCTACTCTGGCCAGCACTGTGCTGGGAATGAAGAAATGCAAGAAAAGTATTTGATCTGAGCCCTACTCTAGGGCAATTTGTAATCTAGCTGACAAATAGGACAAATAAATGAGATCACAGAGAGCTTCATGCAGTGATAAAATGTGTGGCATTGGTGACTGGAATTAAGTGAAAGCATAGGAAGGAGGATGAGTGGGCATGGAGTAATCAGTGAAAACTTCACAAAGGAAAACACATTGAGAATGACACGTTGCTGGGATGTGTAGTGAAGTTGCAATTGTTAGTGAAGTTGTAGTGAGGGCTTGTGGTTAGCACTGGGAGGCTTTGAGATCAGAGATGCAGGGGTTTAAATCTTGCCATGGCTTTTCCCTTGCTGCCATGTGATCTCAACCACTCTAAACTTCAGGTTTTTCCTCTTCAAAGGTGGAATAATCACAAGGTTGTGGAGAGGATTAAGTGAGATTATGCCTGGGCAGTGCTTGGCACCATTCCTGGCACCTAAAAGGATGATGATGTCACCAACTGGCAAGGAAGCTAGCCAAGAATGGAAGACCAGCTCAGCTGGGGATGTGCTTAGTAACAGCAAGGTCTCCATGTAGGCTCAAGTTTCAAATTTAGGAGTCATGGGCACAGAGTGAGAGATGAAGCCACAGCAGAAGCCCTTTGTTGGGGGACAAAGAAAGCAGGACAGAGGGGGCAAAACCCCGAGAAACATGTATGTGCATGACTGTGCAGGTCTGAACACTGCTTCCTTCGCGTGACACTGAAGCTAAAGACTTGGCTTCTTCCCAGAGTAGAGAACCATTCTTGTCCCTCTGTTGCCTCACTGTGACAGCTATTGTCCCCTAATCCGGTCCTCTCATGAGGCATGATGAGGAAACGGTGAGAATGGATTAGTGCAGACCCATTACCACTCGAAGCTTATGCTCTGTGGAGAGTCAAGCTTGGTATCCACAGCACAGCACACAGTCTTCAGTTGGAAACTGTCAAAATGGACAGAAGAGTCGAGACCTTCATTCACTCTTCCAGCAAAGATGCACCCATGTTTCTGCAGAACAGGCCTGCCTTGTATCATTAATGGTTGTATAATGATAAAGATGACTATCACACAATCCCTGCCCTCAGGAGGAGAGACTCATAAACAAATCATTACATGCCATATACCATGTGTAGCAGAGAACTCAGAGTGCCATGAGATCACTGACCTGTGCTTGGGTAGGAGAGTGCCTGTCTGGCCATGTCTAGCAGCAGCTGACACCACCACTGACACTTCATGAATTTAGCTATCAGGGTGAAGGATGGAGGCTTGCTCCCTGCTCTCTCTGACCACCCCTCTTTGGCATGTGCTCTCATTACCATAAGTGTTATCCACCCTCCTGACTGTAATCTTAGCATTAATGTGCCCACGGTGATGCTCTTGAGTCACGCTCTTGCCTCATATGCTCTTGCCTCACCCCTGTCTCATGTTCCTTCAGTGGCAGCTTTTCCCACCTTCATCCTACTCTCTGGGGTGGTCCTGTGTCATCTCCACCTACAATTCACTGTCGGCTCTGCTCACTCCCCACGCTTGTTTCTTGGCCCTGTGCAGACCTGCCACTCCAGGGAAGTGCAGGGCTCCCCTTTGGCTTCTCTCCTCCCCTTCCTGGGCTGCATCCAGGGATGTATCCCCACACCAACCTGGAGAGGCTTTGTGCCAAAGAAGGACCCTAAACTAAAATCTACAAGCAATTAAATGCTTATTATAAATAAGTATCTAAACTAAAAATTCTAAACATTTTTAAATGACAGTGGTATTTTTGAAGAACTATTAGAAATATCTGTATTTTTTGACTCAGTCATTTTACCTCTTGGAATCTGTCTCAAGGGGGAAAAACAGAAATTGATCTACAGAGATGTCCATCACATCATTAATTACAACAGGGGAAAAAAATTAGAAACCAAGCAAATGTCTAAAAATAACTTCTGCTAAAGTTTAAAAAAGTATATGAACCAGTAACAATACAGTGGGTTCATATATTTTTTTAACTTTAATGCTGTGATGGACATCTCTGTAGATCAATTTCTATTTTCCCCTCTTGAGACAGATTCCAAGAGGTATAGCAATACCGGTCTTCCCTGGTGGCTCAGATGGTAAAGGATTTGCCTGCAATGCAGGAGCCACAGGAGACCTGGGTTCGATCCCTGGGTTGGGAAGATCTGGAGAAGGGAATGGCAACCCACTCCAGTATTCTTGCCTAGAATTCCATGGACAGAGGGGCCTGGCAGGCTATATAGTTCATGAGGTCTCAGAGTCAGACATGACTGAGTGACTCACTTTACTTCACTTCATAACAATACCAAAAAAATGGGAGAGGGAGATTGAAGTGCTTTTCTTTATAGAAGAATGCCAGCTAATACATATGGAAAAAATGATACTGTTAGAAGATAATCATTTTGGTACCACCATGGAGAAGAGAATGGCTACCCACTCCAGTATTCTTGCCTGGAGAATACCGTGGACAGAGGAGCCTGGTGGGCTACAGTCCATGGGGTGGCAAAGAGTTGGACACAACTGAAGTGACTTAGCACACAATCAAGGTTGAGCATAGCATTAATTCAGGCAAAGACTATCAGGAATGCTAAAATTGCTTGGTGAAAGATTGTTAGGGAGCAATATATTTCATGCTAGTGATTGTTTATTTAATGACAAGAAAAATCATAAAGACAGCATTCTACCCTCTTTTAAGAATTTCTCCATTAGCCATAGATTCTCACTTTTCTAGCCTTTGTTACAGCCTCCTTGCCTTCCTGGCTGTATCTGTAAATACTTTCCTTGATGATCTTCTAAGACAGTACAACCACACAGAAGGGGAAATCCAAGCAGCAGGACTCTTTGCCTAAGAATCTGACGGTCTTAATCTTTACCACAGGAGGGATAAAATTTCAGCTATTTGGTTTGAAGATAGAGATTTATGGCCAGGAGGGAAGTGAGACAAGTCAGGCTACTGAGTTTTGCCAAGGGACCAGCCTCTCCCACCTTGCTGGCTAGGGCAGGGAAACCCAAAACTTGCTAGACCTTCTGTTGGCCCTAGGAGAGCTTGTCTGAGGAGGCTCTCACCTTTGTGCGAAGCCTTAGGGAGAGGAAGGTAGGGAGGGAGGTCGGACGTGTCGCTAACCTGGTGCCCCAGACAGCTCCTGCCTGCCAAGTGTATGATTTCCCTGAGTCGAGAGCGCTAAGCCCAGGAATCCATGGCCCACAGGAGATTTCTGCCCTTTCTACAGTGATGAGGTGCCTGGGGATCCCCACTCGAGTGATCACCAACTTCAACTCTGGCCACGACACAGATGGAAACCTGATCATTGATGAGTATTATGACAACACAGGCAGGATTTTGGAGAATAAGAAGAAGGACAGTGTCTGGTGAGAGACATCTCTTTCTGGGGCAAACCACATGAGCCTGCTACCCTCCCATGCACTCCCCCATTTCACCAGCCCTGAGGCTTGGTATCCCCAACCCTAAGGCTGGGGAGCAGCTAAACACAAATACAACCATCTTCTGAGTTTAATACATCACATCACAAGAGCTCTCTGTCCCGAGGGAGTTTTCCTCTTTTTCACCTCCTTCATTTAATACTCAACCTGTGGCTCTGATCATAGATGGCCTGAAGTCTCACCTCTGGACACAAAGGTGAGCCCGTGACTGCCTCTGTGAGTGGACAGCAGACACAAGTAAGGGCTACGAGAGTCTTTTGAGAGAGAGTGAAGGGTTTCCATTGGCTCTGGAACCTTCACTCTTTACAAAGAGAGGAAAGCTCCTTTCTGGGCAAGCTAAGGCTCACCTGCCTCCCACAGAGGTGTGCAGGCCTGCAGCACCCTGACTTTCTATCTAGCTGTCCATCACTCATCGTCCCCTGCCTTACTCCAGAAAGACCTCGAGCACCACCAACTCTCCCTCAGCTTCACCTGACACCCACTCCTCTGGCTTCTGCCTCAGGAATTTCCACGTCTGGAATGAATGCTGGATGGCACGGAACGACCTCCCACCTGGATTCGGAGGCTGGCAGGTGCTGGACGCCACACCTCAGGAGACAAGCAATGGTGAGACTCTTGGGAGGACAGGCAGAGCCCAGCGCCACAGAAAGAGCCCCCACCCCCACCCAGCCCTGCAGCCACAGCCCAGCGAGGCCCCTCTGTTCCCCGTCAGGCCTCTACTGCTGCGGCCCTGCCTCCGTCAGAGCCATCAAGGAAGGAGAGGTGGACCTGAACTACGACACAGCTTTCGCCTTTTCCATGGTGAATGCTGATTGTATGGCCTGGCTGGTCTTTGGAGGGAAGGAGCAGAAACTTCACCAGGACACCAATACTGTTGGCAATTTTATTAGCACCAAGAGCATCCAGAGTGATGAGCGGGATGTCATCACGGAAAACTACAAGTATGAAGAAGGTACGACCAAGCCAGGCCCCTGCAGAGTCCAAGTCCTGTAGGCACCTTCCCCAAGACCCCAGGGAACCTCTCTGCCAGCTGGGACAGTCCTCTGCAGCAGGGGAGCCGGAACCCAGGCCCATTGTCTCCCCAGCCCTTCAGGTTTAAGGGCCCAGTTGGGGTCCCCACTGCCTCACTTCCTCATGTCCTTCCCCACCTCACTCCCCACAGGCAGTGAGCACCCTCCGAAAGATATTCATGTGGATTGCAGGGCCATCGACAGCCATAATCTAGAAATAGTATATGTCCTACTTGACCCTGCCTTCCTGAAAAATCAAACTGAAGAGGGCAGGAGATTGAGTAAACTCTTTCCTACTAATTAATTTTATTAATTTCATTTAACTTCTTGCCTGGAGAATCCCAGGGACGGCAGAGCCTGGTGGGCTGCCGTCTATGGGATCGCACAGAGTCGGAGACGACTGAAGCAACTTAGCAGCAGCAGCAGCAGCAGCAGCAGCAGCAACTTATTGTTTGATTCATGTTTTATTGGGTGTTTGGAGGACAGGCCAGACCATAGCTAGCACCGCAGCTGATATAAGGCCAAATGTTCACTCCCACACCCACACCATGCAGAGGATGGTTCTGAGAAATGGGATCCTTGGCAGGGTCTTCTGACCCAAGCAAGTGGGGCAAGGGGCATCTACGTCAGTCAGCTGTGGACTGATTCCTGGAAATTGAGACCAACCACCAGTTTCGAGTACTAGGGAGCCAAGCAAAAACATGCAGTCTAAGAGGGCCAGAGGCAGGCAGAGGGGCAGGATCTGAGCAGGAGCGAATCAGGACTGTGTGGGCTGGTGGTGGGAGCACCTGAGATTCCTGGAAGTCCATGAAGTGCGTGTTTGTGTTTGTCTATGTGGGCCTTTAGGGCCAACACAGAGAAGGCCCAGAGTCCAAGCCTAAGAGACAAGCATTGAACACATCCAGGGTACTGGCAATCCATCCCTCCGCCTCAATTCTCTCTGTGGCTGTCTTCACTGGGGATCACTTCAAAGACAAGTGGTTTATCAGTGAGGAGATTTAAAAGCTACAGGAGGGAAGGAGAATGAGCAAGTGAGATGAGGAAGGGGAGCAAGCCAATACTGGGGGCCTTGTCAGGCCTGTTAGCACTGTGGGCGGGGGGCTGGGGCTCTGTCTGCTGGGGTCCCTGCCAGGGGGGTGGCTGAGAAAATGTAGGATAAAGAATGCTGTGGTCTCACTGTGGCCAAATCATTTGTTGTTAATCTGAAATTCAAATTAAACTGCCCTGTATTTTTATTTGCTAAATTTGGCAATCCTATCAGAGATTTAGTGTAAAGTGTAGAACAATACTGCAGATTTATCCCACCCAGGGGGCAAGGGGCCTAGGCTATTTATCCACCAACTCTTTATGATCAGGGATTGAGGGCTGCTCTTGGGGGTGTAAATTTCCTAGTGCTTTCAGTCTGCTCCATGCATGAGGTGAGTCAGTTGTGGTGGCAGAGAAAGCCTCAGACGGAGAGTCTCAGGTGGTGGAATTTGAAATGAGGGCACTGGTGCTGTGCTCTGCCCTCCCAGGTTCTCTGCAGGAGAGGCAGGTGTTTCTGAAGGCTCTTCAGAAGCTGAAGGCTGGAAGGTCCCCAGGCTCCCTCCGAGCAGAATCGCAACCCAGGTCCGTGCCACTGAGTGACAGTCCGCGGAGCCTGGCTACTCCTTCTCTCCAGCCCAGTGATGTTGTCCAGGTCTCCCTGAAATTCCAGCTGCTCGACTCGCCTGACATGGGCCAGGACATAAGGTTTGTCCTGCTGGCGCTCAACATGTCGCCCCAGCTCAAGGACCTCAGAGTGAACCTGAGTGCCCAGTCTCTGCTGCATGACGGCAGCCCCCTGCTCCCATTCTGGCAGGACACAGCCTTCATCACACTCTCTCCTGAAGAAGGTATGGGCTCTGGGTATGGGCATGAACACAGAGTAGCTTATGGAAATGCCATAAGGGGGGTCAAGCCAGCCAAGAGTTTGAGGGCAGATCTGTGACAATTGTCTTCCTAGTGTCTCCTCCAGCACATAGTCCTCCTCCTTCCTTCCTTCCCTCTTCCTCCCTTTCCTCTACTCCTTCTGTTTCTTCCCTTTAACCTCCTCCTCCTTCTCCTCAATCCTTCCTTTACTACCTCAAGGAATATGGGCCGGGTTAGTGAGGACAGCCTGAGATTTGAAGTCCTCCAGACCTCGCAGAAGGCAATGGTACCCACTCCAGTACTCTTGCCTGGAAAATCTCATGGACAGAGGAGCCTGGTAGGCTGTAGTCGATGGGGTCTCGAAGAGTTGGACACTACTGAGCGACTTCACTTTTACTTTTCACTTTCATGCATTGGAGAAGGAAATGGTAACCCACTCCAGTGTTCTTGCCTGGAGAATCCCAGGGACGAGGGAGCCTGGTGGGCTGCCGTCTGTGGGGCTGCACAGAGTTGGACACGATTGATGTGACTTAGCAGCAGCAGCAGCAGACCTTGATTAGAGCCTCAGTGCACCCACATACTAGTAGAATAACCCTAGGCAAGTCATTTCACCTCTCAGCCCCTCCAACAGAAAACTGAGTACCTGCTTCATTGGGGGCTCAGTAAGGTTGGCCTCTCCTCTGCATAGTACGGTCCCAGATCCACCCAGGCCTAGCTGATTTCTCTAGCGAGTCTCACCCATCCTGTGTTCTCTCCCTAGCAAAGACCTATCCCTGCAAAATCACCTATTCCCAGTACAGCCAGTACCTGTCCACAGACAAGCTGATCCGCATCAGTGCCCTGGGTGAAGAGAAGAACAGTCCCGAGAAGATCCTGGTGAACAAGATCATCACCTTAGCCTATCCCAGCATCGTGATTAATGTAGGCAAGAGCCCTGCACATGGCCTGAGGGCTCCTTGGGACTGACTCAGGGTGGGGGATAGAGATCCCTGAGAGCTTGCTCAGGAGAGCAGCCCCTTCCCCTGCCTCTTCTGGTGCCTCCAGGAACCTCCCCACCAGGAGCAGGTTTATCAGAAAACACTGGATGAGGTCTCCATCCTCTTGTACCCTAAGAGGTCTTATGGGTGCATCTTGAGCAACTGCCATGGGGAGGTTGGGGAAAGACCCCTCTGTTGTATCTCCTCCTGCTGTTGGCCTTCCCCAGGGTCAACATGAGGAAACTTGGGCTCAAATGGGAGGATCCTGAGTCGGGGAAGAACTCTGCCTGAACAAAGGTCAGCTCAGGTTTGATGTGCTACTTTTTGTCTGTGGATCCTTAGACAAGCCCTGGGCTTCTGCATCTTGAACTGTCAATGATGGGCACTAGACTAGATGGCCTCCGAGGACTCCTCTTTCTCTGACATTCTGGTGGGGAGACTTCACAGGGCTCTTCCTGCCGGTGCTGTTTCCCCAAGGCCAAGCAGCCTCCTAGATCCTGCCAAGTGTGCCTGGGGTGCCCCCTGGTAGGGTGCATCTGGCAAGCTCAGCCATTGGAGTCTATTTTAGGGAGGGTTTCCAAAGGTGCCTCCAAGTTTCCTGAGGCTACTTCCTTCTCTCTAAGCCCTGAATGATCCACTGGTCTTGACTCACACACTGGTGTGAAAAGAAATTCAGCCAACTATGATAAAAGGGTGAGAAGGGATGGAGTTAGACTGTGAAAAGAAAAAACAAAAACTGTCCCCAAATGATCCTACCCACTCAAATTATCCCTGAGAACCCTTCGGAGCTCTTGTTTATTTCACATTTCAATGAAATCCTTGCAGCAGAGGAAATATTACTGAAGACTCCCAAGTCATCAGAACTTTCCGTACAATGGGTCGAGTAGAAATATTTTACACAAATGTCCATACATGTGTAAGTGAAGTAAAAGTTTCACATAACAATATTTTGCATGATGAACACTGATATTCTATTCTATTTCATTTTAAAAAATTAATTTAATTATTTTAATTGGAGGCTAATTATTTTACAATATTGTGGTGGTTTTTGCCATACATCAACATGAATCAGCCATGGGTGCAAAACTGTCCCCCATCCCAAACCCCCCTCCTACCTCCCTCCCCATACTATCCCTCTGGGTTGTCCCAGAGCACTGGCTTTGAATGCCCTGCTTCATGCATCAAACTTGCACCTGTCATCTAGTTTACATATGGTAATATACATGTTTCAATGGTATTCTCTCAAATTATCCCACCCTCACCCTATCCCATATAGCCCAAAAGTCTGTTCTTTACATCTGTGTCTCTTTTGCTGTCTTGTATATAGGGTCATTGTTATCATCTAAATTCTCTCTCTATATATACATATATATATATATATATATATATATATATATACACACACACACACACATTAATATACTGAATTAATGTTTCTCTTTCTGACTTACTTCACTGTGTATAATAGGCTCCAATTTCATCCACCTCATTAGAATTGCTGGGATGTGGGTCATAGAAGATCTTGCTGTGATTTATGTCAGAGTGTTCTGCCTATGTTTCCCTCTAAGAGTATAGTTTCTGGTCTTACATTTAGATCTTTAATCCATTTTGAGTTTATCTTTGTGTGTGGTGTTAAAAAGGGTTCTAGTTTCATTTTTTTACAGGTGGTTGACCAGTTTTCCCAGCACCACTTGTTGAAGAGATTATCTTTTCTCCATTGTATATTTTTGCCCCCTTTGCCAAAGATAAGGTGTCCATAGTTGCATGGATTTATCTCTGGGCTATTTTGTTCCGTTGATTTATATTTCTGTCTTTGTGCCAGTACCATACTGTACTGATGACTGTAGCTTTGCAATATAGTCTGAAGTCAGGAAAGTTGATTCCTCCGGTTCCATTCTTCTTTCCGGCTATTCAAGGTTTTTTGTGTTTCCATACAAATTGTGAAATTATTTGCCCTAGTTCTGTGAAAAATACCACTGATAGCTTAATAGGGAGTCCATTGAATCTATAGATTGCTTCGGGTAGTATACTCATTTTCATTATATTGAATCAATGAACATGGTATATTTCTCCATCTATTTGTGTCATCTTTGATTTCTTTCATCAGTGTTTTATAGTTTTCTATATATAGGTCTTTTGTTTTTTTTAGGTAAATTTATTCCTAAGTATTTCATTCTTTTTGTTGCAATGGTGAATGGGATTGTTTCCTTAATTTCTTTCTGTTTTTTCATTGGTAGTGTATAGAAATGCAAGGGATTTCTGTGTATTAATTTTATATCCTGCAACTTTACTATATTCATTGATTAGCTCCAGTAATTTTCTGGTGGTATCTTTAGGGTTTTCTAGGTAGAGGATCATGTCATCTGCAAACCGTGAGAGTTTTATTTCTTCTTTTCCAATCTGGATTCATTTTATTTATTTTTCTTCTCTGATTGCTGTGGCTAGGACTTCCAAAACTATGTTGAATAGTAGGGGTGAGAGTGGGCACCCTTGTCTTGTTCCTGATTTTAGAGTAAATGCTTTCAATGTTTTGCCATTGAGGAAAATGTTTGCTGTGGGTTTGTCGTATATGGCTTTTATTACGTTGAGGTATGTTCCTTCTATGCCTGCTTTCTGGACGGGTTTTATCATAAATGGGTGTTGAATTTTGTCAAAGGCTTTCTCTGCATCTATTGAAATAATCATATGGTTTTTATCTTTCAATTTGTTGATATGGTATATCACATTGATTTGCATATATTGAAGAATCCTTGCATCTCTGTGATAAAGCCCACTTGGTCATGATGTATGATCTTTTTAATATGTTGTTGGATTCTGTTTGCTAGAATTTTGTTGAGGATTTTTGCATCTATGGTCGTCAGTGATACTGGCCTATAGTTTTCTTTTTTGGTGGCATCTTTGTCTGGTTTTGATACTAGGGTGATGTTGGCCTCTTAGAATGAGTTTGGGAGTTTGCCTTCCTCTGCTATTTTCTGGAAGAGGTTGAGTAGGATAGGTATTAGCTCTTCTCTAAATTTTCGGTAGAATTCACCTGTGAAGCCATCTGGTCCTGGGCTTTTGTTTGTTGGCCTATTTTTTTTTTTTATTACAGTTTTGATTTCCATGCTTGTGATGGGTCAGTTAAGATTTTCTATTTCTTCCTGGTTCAGTTTTTGAAGGTTATACTTTTACAAGAATTTGTCCATTTCTTCCAAGTTGCCCATTTTATTGGCATATAATTGCTCATAGTAATCTCTTATGATCTTTTGTATTTCTGTGTTGTTTGTTGTGATTTCTCCAGTTTCATTTCTAATTTTATTGATTTGATTCTTCTCCCTTTTTTTCTTGATAAGTCTGGCTAACAGTTTGTCTATTTTATTTATCATCTGAAAGAACCAGCTTTTAGTTTTGTTGATTTTGTTATAGTCTCCTTTGTTTCTTTTTCATTTATTTCTGTTCTGATTTTTATTTCTTTCCTTTTACTAACATTGGGGTTCTTCTGTTCTTTCTTTTAGTTGCTTTAGGTGTAAAGTCAGGTTGTTTATTTGATGCTTCTCTTGTTTCTTGAGGTAGGCTTGTATGGCTATGAACCTCCCTCTTAGCACTGCTTTTACTGAATCCCGTAAGTTTTGGATTGTTGTGCTTTCATTTTCATTTGTTTCTATGCACATTTTGATTTTCTTTTTGATTTCTTCTGTGATCTGTTATTCAGAAGCATTTGTTTAGCCTCCATATGTTTGTGTTTTTAGTAATTTTTTTCCTGTAGTTGACATCTAATCTTATCACACTGTGATCAGAAAAGATGCCTGAAATGATTTCAATTTTTAAAAATTTACCAAGGCTAGATTTAGGGCCCAGGATGTGATCTATCCTGGAGAATGTTCTCTGTGCACTTAAGAAAAAGGTGAAATATATTGTTTTGGGGTGAAATTCCCTGTAGATATAAATTAGGTCTAACTGGTTCATTGTATCATTTAAAGCTGGTGTTTCCTTGCTAATTTTCTGTCTGGTTGATCTATTCATAGGAGTTGGGTATTAAAGTCCCTCAGTATTATTATGTTACTGTTAATTTCCCCTTTCATACTTGTTAGCATTTGCCTTATGTATTGAGGTGCTCCTATGTTGGGTACATATATTTATAATTGTTATATCTTCTTCTTGGATTGATCCTTTGATCATTATGTAGTGTCCTTTGTCTCTTATCACGGTCTTTATTTCAAAGTCTATTTTATCTGATATGAGTATTGCTACTCCTGCTTTCTTTTGGTCTCCACTTTCATGAAATATCTTTTTCCAGCCCCTCACTTTCAGTATGTATGTGTCCCTAGGTTTGAGGTGGGTCTCTTGTAGACAGCATATATAGGGGTCTTGTTTTTGTATCCATTCGGCCAGTCTTTATCTTTCGGTTGGGGCATTTAACCCATTTACATTTAAGGTAATTATTGATAAATATGATCCCATTACCATTTAGCTTTTTGTTTGGGGTTCATTTTTATAAACCTTTTCTGTGTTTCCTGTCTAGAGATCTTTAAGCCTTTGTTGAAGAGCTGGTTTGGTGGTGCTGATCTATTTCATTTTTAAAAAAATGTTAATGACAATCCATTAAGTCGTCCATACTTGGAAAAACACAGGCCATGGAAATCTAGTTCTTTAGGAAGCAGATCTAGGGAACAGTGCCCTCCATAAATGTCTGATGAACTGGGGGATGAGACTAATTCTCCTCTCTGGATTTCCCTGTTCAGGTTTTAGGAGCAGCCATTGTGAACCAGCCGCTCTCTATACAAGTGGTATTTTCAAACCCCCTCTCGGAGCAGGTTGAAGACTGTGTGCTGACTGTGGAAGGAAGTGGTCTCTTCAGGAGACAGCAGAGAGTCCTGTGAGTGCTGGCAGTGCCCACTCTCCGTTGCATCTTATCCTCGGGGTGGAACTGTCCTTTGTTCTAGACTTAGGGGAAGGGGAAGTCTGGCTTCTGAGTAGAAAGGGGCTCTGGGGTTATCATGATCCCATGGTTTTCTGACAGTCTGTTTTCTCTGCTGCAGCATTGGAGTCCTCAAACCCCATCACAGAGCCAGTCTCACTCTGGAGACTATCCCCTTCAAGAGTGGCCAAAGGCAAATCCAAGCGAATCTGAGAAGCAACAAATTTAAGGACATCAAGGGTTACAAGAATGTCTATATAAACTTTGGATTATAAATTCTGGGACAAGGAGCTGGATGTGTAGCTTTAGGCAAAGAGCATGTGTTAGGCTTTAGGCAAACAGCAAGTTCAAATGCAAGCTGTGCCATTCCCCACCTAAACAGAGGCTTCTCTTGGCTCTGACGTGAGCAGCAGAGGAGAAAATGGCAATGGATAGCCCCCTGGGCATTTGCATTGCTCCCCGGGACTCTGCTCAGGGCCCAGGGATTCCATGGTGTCCTATCCAGAACTGTGAGACTGACCATGCAGTCCAGAATTGCAGGCTTGATTTAATGACCCCCAGATGTCCAGAAAAGAAGGAGACTGGCCGAGCAGCTGTCCCTTTGTCATTGCAATGGCTACTTCCTTAGTACCAATAAACTTCAGCTCTCATTCTCATCTTTGTGTGCCCAGACACCCATCACTTCCCCCGCAGCAGCTCCACCTGTGCCCTGGATGCTGGGAGTGAGTGTCCTCCTGTTTTACTACTTGAGCCCACTCACTCATTCAAAACACCTTTACCGAGGAGTTTGGGATGGACGTGTACACACTGCTATATTTAGAATGGGTAACCAACAAGGTCCTGCACAGAACTCTGCTCAGTGTTCTGTGGGAGCCTGGATGGGAGGGGAGTCTGGGGGGAGAATGGATACATGTACGTGTATGGCTGAGTTGCTTCACCGTCCACCTGAAACTATCACAACACTGTTAACTGGCTATACCCTAATACACAATAAAAAGTTCAAAAACAAAAAAAAGAGAGAGTAAAGAAACATTTCTGAGTGGTTGGTCTGCGCCAGGCACTGTTCTGAGTGTAGAAGTGCGTGCTTGCTCAGTTGCTCAGCTGTGTCCTACTCTCTGTGACTCTGTGGACTGTAGACGAAGAGGCAGTAAATAAAGCAAAGTCCCTGCCCGCTGAAGCTTCCATCCTGGGGGTGGGGAGACAGACAATCCATATGTCAAGTAAAAAAGAAGGCCTTACAGATGGTCTATCCGTCATGATTGAGTTAGGAAAACAAAAACCTTTGTAGATGTCTCTGCTGCTGCTTAGTTGCTTCAGTTGTGTCCAACTCTGTGTGACCCTATGACTGCAGCCTGCCAGGCTCCTCTCTTCATGGGATTCTCTCAGCAAGAGTATTAGACTGGGTTGCCATGCCCTCTTCCAAGGGATCTTCCCCACCCAGAGATCAAACCCGGGTCTCCTGCATTACAGGCAGATTCTATATCACGTAGATGTCTCTACATGCTACTATCTTTACATCTTAGAAAAAAGTCTGGGAGATCTCTCACTTGGGCATCCTTTGAATCCCTTCCCAAATCACATCTAAGAAGTCCCACAATCTTAACTGTCCCAACCCCTTGGCTAAAAGTCCCCTGGTGCGTTGTGGTACTGGATGGCTGAGTTCTGGAGAGAAAGCTGGCTAAATAATACAGTGAGGTAGATTTTAGGTAGGGAGTGAAGTATCTCAGACTTTTCTATTGGTTGCTGCTGGTGTTTATGGTCCTATTGAGCCCAAAGCAACTGTGATCATTGTTTCCCCTGGCATACGCCAGCTTTCTCACAATGCAGGAAGTTCTGTGTGGAGAAAGGCATGATGCACCCGCCTTCTAGGCACTGGCTACGTGACTGAGGCAGCTGCTTGGGGCATATATTAAATGCACGCATTAAATCAAAAAGTTAAATACTTCTGTTATATATGAACAAAAGGGTAAGTGCAGTTAATCAGAGGGAGAGGGAGGGGTGTGGTGGGAACTGCAGGGTAGGTTGACAGTCCTCTTAAAGATAGGGCTGAGAACCAGGAGGATTCTGGCAGCATGGAGCTGGAGGTAGCCTATAATTATTTCATTCTATAATTATAATCTGACAGTCATGAAAAATGGTTTAAGGAGAACATCATGGAGGGGGGCATCCTAGAGGCAGTGACCCCTGAAGGACTTGGAGTATTTCTGCTACTGCACTCTCAGACTCTTTCACAAACCTTGATTTTAACACCATATTCACTCTTTTCATCAGCAAGTATCCACTGAGTTTCTGATAGGGGCCAGGCCCTGAGTTAGGCACCTAGGACAAAAGAAGGACCAAGAACTGCCCTTGTGGAACTCAAATTAAGCACGTTGAGAATGAAAAATAAAACATGAGGGGACTTCCCTGGCAGTCCAATGGTCAAGATCTCACCTTCCAATGCAGGGGGTGTGGGTTTGATCCCTGGTCAGGAAGCTAAGCTCCCACACGCCTCAGCCGAAAAAAAAAAAAAAAAAAAAAAACCATAAAAAACAGAAGGAATACATAACAAATTCAATGAAGACTTAAAAAAATTTAGTAAGCAGGAGATTATAATACAGTGTGGTGAGAATCACCATCAGGGTGAGGATAGGGTGTCGTGGGAGCATAGGAGGGGCAACTAGTCCAGTCTTAGGACTGTGGATCAAGGAAGACTTCCTGGAGGGAGTGCCATTTAAGCTGAGCACTAAAAGGCCAGGAGTTAGCCAAACAGGTGCTTCCCTGGTAGCTCAGCTGGTAAAGAATCCGCCTGCAATGCAGGAGACCCCAGTTTGATCCCTGGGCTGGGAAGATCCCCTGGAGAAGAGACTGGCTACCCACTCCAGTATTCTTGCCTGGAGAATCCCATGGACAGAGGAGCCTGGCAGGCCCCAGTCCACAGGGTCGCAGAGTCGGACATGACTGAACGACTTTCATTCATTAGCCAAACAGATTCAGCATTGAAGGGGTGGGACTGGAGTAAAGCAGTCAGGAATTGCATGTCACTGAGATGGCTAGAGATCAGAGCAGGAGAGAGCAAGTTCCAGGAAAAAATGTGGCGATAGCCAGGGAGTCAAAAGTTTCAGGTGGTAGCCTAAGGAATTTGGACCATGATCATTTTCAGGCATGTTTCCTCTAAACCTCAATTCATAGCCACTGCCTGTGATGTCAGTGCTTAAAGCAAGCAGACTTCAGGTGATTTGAGAAGCACTTAAAGGGCAAATAGTTCTCCATCCTCATCTGTCATAGGACCTTACAATTTCCTTCAGAGTCACTCTTTGGAGTTAAGGCCTTCCTTGAATGTCAAGGTTGTCTTTAATCCATTCATTTAATATTTACTGAGTACCTATGTGTAGAATATTCTAGGTCCAGAGGATAGAGCAGTAAACAAGGCAAATAAAGTCTTCCCTGATCCATTCCCAACTCACAACCCCAGTGGAATTCAGCACAGCAAGACCTCAGAGATATTGCAGGTTTGCTTCCAGACCACTGCAACAAAGCGAATATCACATCAATTTTGGGGTTTCTCAGTGCATATAAAAGTTATGTTTACAAGATACAGTAGTCTACTAAGTGTGCAACAGCACGGCATGTAAAGGAATGATGTTATACACTTTACTTAATACCTTATTGCTAAAAATGCTAACCATTACCTGACAATGCAAGGTTGTCACAAAACTTTACTTTGTAAAAAGACACAATGTTTGCAAAGTGCAATAAAATGAGGTATGCCTGTATAAACGTCCAGCCACAGGCACAAAAGAGCCTTGTAAAGACTTGCAGATGCTGGAAATTATGAATCCTTTATGTGCTTCCACAAGGTTGAACCTCACAACACCTATGAGATCAATATTGTTATTATCTCCCAGGTGGCTCAGTGGTAAAGAATCTGCCTGCCAATTCAGGAGACATGGGTTCGATCCCTGGGTCAGGAAGGTCCCCTGGAGTAGAAAGTGGCAACCCACTCCAGTGTTCTTGCCTGGAGAATCCCATGGACAGTGGAGCCTGGTGGCCACAGTCCATGGGGCTACAGATAGTTTCACATGACTGGGCACATAAACATCCCTCATTTTGTAGAAGCAAAAACTAAGTGTCAGAGAAAGTTAACTGATTTGCCTTAGGCCTTGAAGCTTGAAAATGGCAGACCCAAACTCAAACCTAGGCCTTCTAATTCCAAATCTGGGGTCTTTCTGCTCCCCTCCTCGTGCCCCCAGCAGCACTTCCTTGTTTGTAGGTATAGACATAATTAATAATAGCATCTATCATCTATCCAGCTTCCCAGGGGGCACAGTGGTAAAGAATCCGCCTGCCAAAGCAGAGAGACTTGGGTTTGATCCCTGGGTTGGGAAAATCCTCTGGAGAAGGAAATGGCAACCTGCTCCAGTATTCTTACCTGGAAAATTCCATAGACAGAGGAGCCTGGCAGGCTACAGACCATGGGGTCACAAAGAGTTGGACATAACTGAGCACTCCTCACTGTTTCAAATCATGTATCCATCACCTTTCTCTGTACATACCAGTCACATGACCTACATTACATTAACGCATCACTGTCTTGTAAGGTAGATATTATAACTCCCATTTTATACAGGAAAAACCTAAGGCACAAAAGTGAATGGACATTCATTGATTGTTCTCACCTTTCCATTAGTGATAGCACCCCAGCTTTTTTTGGAGGAACCCCTTTGTTCCTCATGGTAATTTTGATGGGTCTGTCAGCCAAGGCTCCCTGAGTTCCTCTTGCCAAGAGGTGGTCATGTGACACACTGGACCAGTGTAAAGTCTCAGGACTTTGGTTCCAGAGGGGAGAGAAGGCAGAGACTTGGAGCTGACCACCCAGGTAGCAGGGCTCCAGAGAGAGACCACCCAGCAGCTCCTGCTTCCTAGACCCCCTGAGATGCCCTGGATTCCTCCCTTCCCCTGATTCTGAGCCTTGTCCTCTGTTTTCTATCAGTTTCAGGAGTCCCCTCAATTACTTGCATTCAAAGGACTTTCTCTCATTCAGAGAGAGATTAGACAGCTTGTTTAAGATCACACAGCAGGGACTTCCCTGGTGGCCCAATGCCTAAGACTCCACACTATCAATGCAGGTGCCTAGGGCTCAAACCATGGTCAGGGAATTAGATAGGCCACATAGGCCGCAACTAAGAGTTCACGTGCTGCAACAAAGATCAAACACCCTCAGTGCCACAACTAAGACCCAGCGAAGTCAAATAAATAAATAAGTAAAAATAATTAGAAAGAAAACAATCACAGAGTTAAGTCTCTGTGACTCCAAATTCCCGCTACACCATCGTATCCAGTGCTCCTAGAAGTCTGCCTTTTGGTCCTAGGGGTGCCCTGATTAGTGCCAGAAACTAACCTGAAGTTCAAGGAAGTGGCAGAAACTCTAATTCACCCCAACCTTGTAGATAACAAGAGAGGCTAGGGCTGGCAGTGTGGAAAAAGGGGCAGATGCCCGCTAGAGCTAGACTTTGTTTCCAGGCCCTGTTCCTCCTCTGGTCTCTGGCGTAAACTTCCAGACCCATTGCCCAGTGTTTCTCCCTCACCATCTGCCCGGTGACTACCAGGGAAACGACCAGTGTGCAGCAAGTACTGCTTTCCTACCTGCCCATCAGACCCAGCTTTGCAGTGTCTGGAAAAGCACCTGGTGCCAGCTTTGGGCCTGCAGCTTTTTTAGAAGGGCAGACACAAGGAATTTGATTGCAAAGTGCTCCCCGCTTGCCTCGGACCCAGAGAGTGGGACGTGGCTTCAGACTGTACAACAAGCACAAGCACTGAGCTTCCTAAAGGGAGGCAGACTGAGTGCTGGGACTAGCAGAGTAGTTCAGGAAACGTTTGAGCTGGGACAATGTAGGAATCCGTGGGACTGTGAGAAAGAGCTCTGCCATTCTTTACCAAGTTGGAGGGAAAAGAGTCAAGATGACAGACAGGAATGAAAGGCTTTTTTAAAGAAACACATTGCTTATGTTCATCGTATTTGGGGATTTTCCAGTTACCTTTTGGTACTCATTTACAGCCTAGTTCCAATGTGACTGAATTTAATCCTTCGTAATTTGTTGAGCCCTGTGCTGTGGACCAGCATGTGGTTCATTCTGATAGATGTTTCACATACTCTTGAGTATGTGTTCTGCAGTTTTGTGATACATGTTTTAAATACATGTCCTTTAGGTCAAGTTTGCTAATCATTTGCTCAATTCTATATCCTTATTAACTTTTTTGTTTGTTCTATAAATTATTAAGAGACGTGTATCTAAAATCTCCCATTATGATTGAGGATTTATCTATTTCTCCTTTAATTCTTCCTTTGAGTGTGTGTATTTTGAGGACGAGGGCTGTTTAGAGGTGGGCAGGGGTAGGGAATCACAGTAACTGTAGGGCACTTAGAGCTCGAGGCTTCAAAGAGTGAGAGAAAGGGAAGACTGTTGGAAACAAGAGACAGAAAGAGCTTTGTGAGGAAGGCTGCCTGCCAGAAACTGATGTTTGGTGACACTATAGGGAAGGAACCAGAAGAACTGATACTTCAACCACACTCCCCTCCATCCTCTGATTTGATGGTTGTGCCCCCTGTTAGGCAAAGAACACAGCTGGGGGCCAGAGAGCTGGGGGCCAGAAAGCTGGGAGCCTTTGTGTATCATCCACACTAGTCCATCATCCAGCTCTGGGGCACAGGGCAAGATAGAGAGATATGCAGAGTATATCTGGGGCAGGGGGTTGGGGGAGAGAAATGAAAAACATCCAGCATAGGAAGTAACTAATCCAACCTTCTGACTATAAAGGTACTGAGCCTCAGAGGGGGAGTCCTGGCCCGAACACTGGGTGAGGAGCATAGCTGGGCCTGGGTACCACTTCACACTCCTCCACTCTCCATGTGATTTAAAAAGTGTTACGCATGCCTTGAAATATAATTGATCTTCAAGTTAGCTGGACATGGCCTATTTTTCATTTATGGGTGGTGTGTTCTACAGCCACTTCTCCATGTACAGTCTGTATTCTCCAGGAACTACTTTGTATACGCCTGCTTAGCTTATTACTGTGTTATATTTGGCAAGAGAGTTGAGGTTCCCACATTTTAAGGGGCTATAGTTCAGAACAAAACAAAGCTTATAGCAGGCATATATATGTAAACACAATGAACCTGCAGAGCACGTTTGAAGTTCTGCAGTGAAGTCTAGCTGCTCACACACTTTGGTGTCCAGCTGGGGCACAGGAAGGATAAAGAAAGTGCCTCCATCTAGAACCCCAGCTCAGCCCCTGACCCTTAATGAGCTGACAGACCACTCTCCCATCCTACTTAAATCAAGAAATAGCCGTGTATTGACTCACAATTTTCTCAGGCCTGGAAAAATCCTGCAGGAAATGTTAAAAGTCAGATGGTCTTTCAAGCCCTTTTAAATTGAACTGCAAGAAAAGAGTAACTCATTCAGATTCATTTTGTAGATATTAACTGAGTTATAAACTCAGTATGAAAGATAAGAGATTTGACTCTCAGTTTCCTCACATATTTTTAAACTTTACCTCTATATGGAATAAGGTGACCTATCCAATTCTTTGGAGAACAGAAGCTTCCATTGATCAGTTTCCTCATTTTTCATTTGTTCATTAAATCCATCAGTCCAAAAATGTTTCTTGAGCCTCTGTGTTTGCTGCTGTGGGCAAACAAAAGATAACAAGGAAAATTTGTTTGCCTGGAAACATATGCTTTCATTTGCTAAAAGATACTTTCTCATTTATACGGTTCTAGGTTATCTAGTTTTTCCTTCAGCATTTTTCAAGCTATTATTTCATTAGTCTTCTGGTTTCTATTGTTTTCATTGAGATATCATCTATTTATCTTATTTTACCGCTTTGGAAGTAATGTTTTTCTCTGGTTACTTAAACATTTTTTTTTAAAAAAGTCCTTGGGGCTGGTGCACTGGGATGACCCAGAGAGATGGTATGGGGAGGGAGGTGGGAGGGGGGGTTCAGGATTGGGAACTCCTGTGTACACCTGTGGCAGATTCATGTTGATGTATGGCAAAACCAATACAGTATTGTAAAGTAAAATTAAAAAAATAAATAAACGGATATTTCCACCATTAAAAAAAAAAAATCCTAACTAGAGTTCTTAGGACAACATGAATTGGTGGTTTCAGTTTTGGAACATTCTTGGCATTATCTCTTCTAAACATTTCTTCTGCCCTATTCTCTTTCTCTCCTCTTCAATTTCACACTTTTCCCCTCTATGCTTAAATGGACTCTCTTCTATTGATCTGTTTTCTAGTTCACCAATCTTCTCTGAGATTAATCTGTTTTTAAACTCATTTATGATGTTTTTAATTTTAGTTATTGTACTTTTCAATACTACAATCTCTGTTAGATTATTTTCTACATATTTTAATAACTGACAAAATTATTGTCAGATATCTGTAGATTATCCTTTATTTTCTTGAATATAATAATCACATTTTTGTCATGAATAACTTTAATATCTGGATCTTCTGTGGGCCTGTTTCTATTGTCTATATTTCTCTTGGTTTTCAATCATTTGGTCTTTTTTTTTTCCTGTTGGTTGGTAATTTCTTACTGAATGCTAGACATTGTATATAAAAATCATAGAGATAAAGACAGGCTCTGGATAATATTAACATCCTCCAAAGAAATTACCTTCTACTAGGCACTTCAGGTAGGGCAGAGGACCATAATCCAGGCTGACTTAAATAAGGTTTCAGCACAGGCAACAAAAGCAAAAATAGACAAATGAGACTACATCAAACTTGAAATTATTGTTCATTGAAGGACACAATCAACATAGTGAAAAGGCAACCTATGGTTTATGAGAAAAGACTTACAAATCATAAATCTGGTAAGGAGCTAGTTTCCAGAACATATAAAGAACTCTTACAACTTAACAACAAGAATTAAATAACCAAATTTAAAAATGGGCAAAGGATTTGAATAGACATTTCTTCCAAGTTGATATACAAATGGCCAATAAGCATATGAAAAGATGTTTCATATCACTAACTATGAGAAAAATGCAATGAAGACTGCAGTGAAGGGAGTTCCCTGGTGGGCCAGTGATTAAGACTCTGTGCTTCCAACACAGGGAGCCTAGGTTCAATCCCTGGTCAGGAAACGAGATCCCACATGCCAGAACTAACAGCCTGCATTCCACAAGAAAGATTCTGTTCATGGCAATGAAGATCCCATGTGCCTCAAACTAAAACCTGGTGCAGCCAGATAAATCTTTTAAAAGTGCATTAAAGGGGCCAGAGCAGCCAGTGGCAGTGGCAGCGAGGGGCATGCATTCTACCAGGGCATCTGTCTGCTGGACAACAGGTCTGGGAAGAATGTGCTACAAGTTGAGGTTCTGGGAATTAACATAAATGTCCATTGACAGATAAGTGGATAAAGAACATGCGGTACGTATATTCAATGGAATACTCAGCCATAAAAAAGAATGAAATAATGCTGTTTTCAGCAATAAGATGGACCTAGAAATTATCGTACTAAATGAAGACAGAAAGACAAATATCATATGATATCACTTATATGTGGAATCTTAAAAACATTATATAAATCAACTTATTTATAAAACAGAAATGGACTCACAGATATAAAAAACAAACTTCTGGCTCATATAATATGTGCAACCTTTAAGATGTTTTAGTACCTTTATCTTTAAAACAAAATAAAGCACTTTACATACATGCCACATAAATGTATATACCCATCTATGTATACATATACAAAGGTGTTGCTGAGTTTTAGTATTTCATTGACTTGGAGGCATAATAATGTTATCAGTGCAGAGATTAAAAGCTGATAGTGCCTCATGTATATTTTAGATTTTAATAAATTTTTAATTTAATGCATACTGTGGATTAAGGCTGATAAACTGGAAAATATTAAAGCAAGTATTAAGACTCTATCATCTAAAACAGATTATCAATATAGTAGAAGTTTTCTCATCCATTTATTCATTCATTCAATAATGTGAGTTGAATTAGTCGAGATTATATAATAAACTTATATTGTGTACTGAACTGTAATAGGTAATTAGGAATATAAAAGCAGAATGATTTGGATTTGTTGACAGTAGGGAACTGTTGGATGTACCTGATCAGAAAAAGTGACATGATGCAATATACTAGGAAGGTTAATCTGTCAATTCATTTGAGGCAAATAAAAAGAGAAAATACAGCCTAGTGATAATAGCATGGACCTTAGAATTAGAGGGAGTGGGTTCAAATTCCAACTGCATTGAATAGAGGGCCCAAAAATAAAGCCACATCTATGGTCAATTACTCTTTGACAAGGGACATAAGAATATACAATGGAAAAAAGACAGTCTTTTCAGGAAGTGGTATTGGGAAAACTGAACAGCCACATGCAAATCAATGAAGTTAGAACACTCCCTCACACCATAACAAAAATAAACTCAAAATGGCTTAAAGACTGAAACGTAAGACTTGACTCCATAAAACTCCTAACAGAGAACGTGTGCAAAATATTCTCTGACATAAATTTTATCAGCATTTTCATAGGTCAGTCTCCCCAGGCAACAGATATAAAAATGAAAATAAACAAATGGGACCTAATCAAACACAAGTTTTTGCACAGCAAAGGAAGCCATAAATAAAATGAAAAGATAACCTACAGACTGGGAGAAAATATTTGCAAATGATGTGACCAACAGAGGCCTAATTTCCACAACATACAAACAGCTCATGCAACAAAAAAACAACCCAAATGAAAAATAGGTAAAAGACCTAAAGGGACATTTCTCCAAAGAAAAAATACAGATGGCCAACAGCCACATGAAAAGATGCTCATTATCACTAATTATTAGAAAAATGCAAATCAAAACTACAATGAGGTATCACCTCACACCAGTCAGAATGACCACCATCAAAAAATCTACAAATAACAAATGCTAGAGAAGGTATACAGAAAAGGGAACCCTTCTACACTGTTTGTGGGAATGTAAATTGGTGTAGCCACTATGAAGAAGAGTATGGATATGCCTTAAAAAACTAAAAATAGAGCTACCATATGATCCAGCAATCCCACTTCTGGGCATATATTTGGAGAAAATCATGATTTGAAGATACATGTATCCCAATGTTCACAGCAGAACTACTTACAATAGCCAAGACAAGGGAGAAACATAAATGTCTGTTAATAGATGAATGGATAAAGAAGAAGCGGTATATATATGAAATGGAATATTACTCAGCCGTGAAAAATAATAAAAATGCCCTTTGTGACAATATGGATGGACCTAGAGATTATCATACTAAGTGAGGTAAGTCAGAAAGAGAAAGATAAATACCATATAACATCACAAATAGGACGCAAATGAACCTATCTACAAAACCGAAACAGACTCAGACATAGAGAACAGACCTATGGTTGCCAAAGAGGGAAGGAGGGGAAAGATAAACTAGGAGCATGGAATTAACAGACACAAACTACTATGTGTAAATCAGATAACAAGGTCCTATTGTATAGCACAGGGAACTATATTCAACATTATATAATAATCTATAATGGAAAGGACTATGAAAAAGAATACATACGACAACCTCAGTTGGTGTGAAAAGGCACAACCTAATGGTCTGAGATACTGCTCTTTCTTTCTGACCTCAATCATCCAAATACATTACCATAAGTGATGTGGTGTTGGAGAAGACTCTTGAGAGTCCCTTGGACAGCAAGGAGATCCAACCAGTCCATCCTAAAGGAGATCAGTCCTAGGTGTTCATTGGAAGGACTGATGTTGAAGCTGAAACTCTAATACTTTGGCCACCTGATGCAAAGAGCTGACTCATTTGAAAAGACCCTGATGCTGGGAAAGATTGAGGGCAGGAGGAGAAGGGATGACAGAGGATGAGATGGTTGGATGGCATCACTGACTCGATGGACATGGGTTTGGGGGGACTCTGGGAGTTGGAGATGGACAGGTAGGCCTGGCGTGCTGTGGTTCATGGGGCTGCAAAGAGTCGGACACGACTGAGCGACTGAACTGAACTGAACCATAAGTGAACCAAGACTGAGATTTATGCATATTGAAAACTGCTTAGCATTTCTGCAATTTCTGGAACAACACATGCCATAATGACGTGCATGCAAACTCTCTGATTTAGACTCAACTTAAGAGAATTACTCTCATCAGGCTTAGGTGAAGTAAGGTTCTAACTCATCCACACCTTATTAACTGAAAAGCTCAAAACAAAACAAAACAAAAACCAGTCACTTGTTTTCTTTCTTGTTTCTTTCCAGACAGGGAATGAGAGAAGATAAAAAGGAAAAGGGAATGGGCTGTTAATCTCTCCCTTGAGGAAGATCCTCAGTGGTCTAGACAGAGGCTTATTTTTATGCTTTAAATTCTGCTTTCCCAGGGGCTGAAGGGAAAAGTAAAGAGAATGAGAATTTTAAAAAAGCATTTCATCAGAAGATGGAAAAGTTCTTCAGGTTTCCTACCTCTCTTGGTCAAGGTCAAATGAATCAAAGTAATCTTAAATGAGAAAGAGAAGAGAGCTAGTGCTAGAGAAAAGGGAGACAATAATGACAAAACAGAATACTCTCCAATCGTTCAGCTCCTCTCAAGGCCATGGCACATGCAAAGCCCACTGAGTCAGCAGTGAAGCAACAACCTAGAGTTGCATCTGCAAGGGGACTCAGGCCCTGACTTGTGACTGAGACATAGAGACATAGGCACCAAGCCTCAGTGCCACAGCTGGTTTTCTCCCAGTCTAAGCTGAGCTGGGCTATGTCTTGCTTAAGTCTCAGTCCCACTTCATGCCTGCAATAAAAGAAAGAATGAAAGTGCAAAAATAAAAATAAACTTCCCAGAATAAACTTCTACAAGACAATCTTTCAGCTATTTAAAGACAGAATCAAGTCCACGTAAGTTTGTCTCCTCCATAGTGTACATTTTTTCATCCCTTCAACTATACCTTGTATGATGTAGTTTTAGCTTTTGATATACTCCTGCTGGTCAAAGTCATTTTCAAAATGTGACATCTAGTTCAGTTCAGTCGCTCAGTCTTGTCCAACTCTGCAACCCCATGAACTGCAGCACGCAAGGCCTCCCTGTCCATCACCAACTCCCAGAGTTTACTCAAACTCATGTCCATCAAGTCAGTGATGCCATCCAGCCATCTCATTCTCTGTTCTCCCCTTCTCCTCCTGCCCCCATTCCCTCCTAGCATCACAGTCTTTTCTAATGAGTCAACTCTTCACATGAGGTGGCCAAAGTATTGGAGTTTCAGCTTTAGCATCAGTCCTTCCAATGGACACCCAGGACTGATCTCCTTTAGAATGGACTGGTTGGATCTCCTTGCAGTCCAAGGGACCCTCAAGAGTCTTCTCCAACACCAGAGTTCAAAAGCATCAATTCTTCGGTGCTCAGCTTTCTTCACAGTCCAACTCTCATATCCACACATGACCAATGGGAAAACCATAGCCTTGACTAGATAGACCTTTGTTGGCAAAGTAATATCTCTGCTTTTCAATATGCTATCTAGGTTGGTCATAACATCCATGATCCAGCGGATGTTGTGTTGGCAATTTGATCTCTGGTTCCTCTGCCTTTTCTAAAACCAGCTTGAACATCTGGAAGTTCATGGTTCACGTATTGCTGAAGCCTGGCTTAGAGAATTTTGACCATTGCTTTACTAGCGTGTGCTGCCGCTGCTGCTGCTAAGAGATGAATGCAATTGTGTGGTAGTTTGAGCGTTCTTTGGCATTGCCTTTCTTTGGGATTGGAATGGAAACTGACCTTTTCCAGTCCTGTGGCCACTGCTGAGTTTTCCAAATTTGCTGGCATATTGAGTGCAGCACTTTCACAGCATCATTTTTTAGGATTTGAAATAGCTCAACTGGAATTCCATCACCTCCACTAGCTTTGTTCATAGTGGTGCTTCATAAGGTCCACTTGACTTCACATTCCAGGATGTCTGGCTCTAGGTGAGTGATCACACCATCGTGATTATCTTGGTTGTGAAGATCTTTTCTGTACAGTTCTTCCATGTATTCTTGCCACCTCTTCTTAATATCTTCTGCTTCTGTTAGGTCCAGACCATTTCTGTCCTTTATCAAGCCCATCCTTGCATGAAATGTTCCCTTGGTATCTCTAATTTTCTTGAAGAGATCTCTAGTCTTTCCCATTCTGTTGTTTTCCTCTATTTCTTTGCATTGATCGCAGAGGAAGGCTTTCTTATCTCTCCTTGCTATTCTTTGGTACTTTGCATTCAGATGCTTATATCTTTCCTTTTCTCCTTTTCTTTTCACTTCTCTTCTTTTCACTGCTATTTGTAAGGCCTCCCCAGACAGCCATTTTGCTTTTTTGCATTTCTTTTTCTTGGGGATGGTCTTGATCCCTGTCTCCTGTACCATGTCACAAACCTCTGTCCATAGTTCATCAGGCATTCTATCAGATCTAGTCCCTTAAATCCATTTCTCACTTCCACTGCATAATCATAAGGGATTTGATTTAGGTTGTACCTGAATGGTCTAGTGGTTTTCCCTACTTTCTTCAATTTAAGTCTAAAGTTGGTAATAAGGAGTTCATGATCTGAGCCACAGTCAGCTCCCGGTCTTGTTTTTGCTGACTGTATAGAGCTTCTCCATCTTTGGCTGCAAAGAATATAATCAATCTGATTTCGGTGTTGACCATCTGGTGATGTCAATATGTAGAGTCTTCTCTTGTATTGTTGTAAGAGGTGACATCTAGAACTAAATGCAATCCACTGGATGTGAGAAGTTTACAAGGAGGAAAGGGTATCATTTCCTTGTGACAGGATCAATGACTTCATAGTACTTATTTGAGCAAACTCTGGGAAATAGAGGAGAACAAAGGAGCTTGGTGTGCTATAGTCCATGGGGTTGCAAAGAGTTGGAGAAGACTTAGTGGCTGAACAATAACAATCTTTGAGAAGGGAACTGTCTTTGGAACTTACTAGTCTCAGGTCAATCTAAGTATCCTTTTCTATAGCAATCTTGACAGACAACCAGCTATCCCTTCTTGCACATGACCAACCAATAGAGAATGTGTCATCTATCCATTACTAAGATAACAGTGCAAAAAAAAAAATACCACCTAAAAATACAGTGACTTAAAACTATAAGTGTTTATTTAGCTCATAATAAACAACTGGGACAGCAATTTAGTCTGGGCTTGCCTGGGAAGTCCTGGACTTAACTCAACTCAGATGTCTGGATGTTAGCTGGCCAATGCAGGAGACAAAAGAGATGCTGGTTTGATCCCTGTCTTGGGAAGATCCCCTGGAGAAGGAAATGCCAACCTGCTCCATTATTTTTGCCTGGAAAATTCCATGCACAGAGGAGCCAGGCAGGCTACTGTCCATGAGGTTGCAAAGAGTTGGACACGATTGAGCACAAACACACACCTTCAAGCCAGTTACAAATCCAACCCCTGTGTTTTTAATGTATAATGCCTTAAAAGCATGTTTGCATTTTAGTGTAAAACCTTAAAAAAAAAACTCAGAAGAACAGTAGAAATTAATTACTAATGACAAAATTATAGAATTGTAGGAGAAAGTTTTCTACCAGGAGAGTTCTTCTATTTCAGTTGTCTGTCTATTCACTAGCCTGTACTTAGCTAATAGCATCCTTGTCTAGGATGTTAATCCTTCTTTCCACAATGGTAGTTGAACTGTGCAGAGAATTTATTAAAATTATAGCCTTGAGTGATACTGATTTGGAGGAGATACAACCTAGTGATTTTTTCAAACATAAACTCTAATGCACATTATTTCTTATTCTAACATCTGTGATGAGCAGCTCTACATAAAAAGATCCTAAGAGTTCCAGGTAATCATGCCAGCTGTAACAACACAACATTAAAATGATTTCCTTATGTAAAATCTGGAAGAAGTTAGAGCTTTCAGATATTAGGCTTGTTTTTTGGCATACATAGGTTACTATGATCATCTTCTAAGTTTATTTTGTATTCAGCAACTTTATTTCCATTTTTACAACCCTCTTATGTCACTGAATCTTCCCTACAATCTACAACTCTGACTCAGTGAATACCAGGTGAATCACAAGCTATACTTGTTTTATTTTTAGTGCGAAGCATAATCCTGAGGGAGTTGCAAATGCTCAAAAACAAAAACCTTGTAAGGCCAAATAACATTCCTTTACACCATGGAGTGTCTCCCATTGCCTGAATCTTAATACATGTCAACAGAGGGGGCAGCATGATGCTTTCAGGAGAAACTGTGCCCTCTGCACTTTTCTGAGGCTTTTTTCACTGTGACAAAAAGCACAAAGGGCAAAAGAATACCACGTTTAGTCTATCATACAACTTCATTTCTATTACTTACAGGCTGTCTGTGAGATGCATGGGAGAAAAGACAACCAGAGTATCTCCTTTCCAGATAAAACAAACTCTCTTATCAGAGATGAGAAAACTGTGCTAAAATTATGCTAAATTAAAGCATGTCAGGAAACAGGTTCCAAATAGGACTCAAAAGCTATTTTTAAACCAAGTGCCAGCTACTTACTCTGGTAGAAAGTTTGCCACTAATTACTTCTACTTTAGCTGTTTCTATTTGCTTTAGAAAACTTTGTATTTAATGTAGACTGTGGTAAGAAGTGAATTATGAATGAAAGCTGAACTTAAAATATTACTGCACAATTCAAGTGTTTTCTCTCCTTCCAAATGAATTTCATATGGATGAAATAACATAATGTCAGGCTTTAGTTTTACATCACAATGAATGTTTATCCTGAAAGTGGTCAATTGCTTGGGCACATTGTGGTTTAGCAGCAGCTTTGCCTAGAGATAGGACAAGGGTTTCTCTCTACAACCTACAGGAAGGGTGAGGCAGAATGACAAAAAGGAGGGATGTTAGTAAGTTGATAGATGAATGAATAAAGAAAATGTGGTATATACATATATATATATACACACACACACACACACACACATATACATATATATATATAATGGAATATTACTCACTCAGCCAAAAAAAAAAAAGAATGAAATAATGCCATTTGCAGCAACTTAGATGGACCTAGAGATTATCATACTCAGTGAAATAAGTGAAAGACAAATATTATATCACTTATATGTAGCATCTCAAAAAATAATACAAATAAACATATTTACAAAATAGAAATAGACTCACAGAAATAGAAAACAAACTTATGGTTACCAAAAGGGAATGAGGGAAAGGGAGGGAGGGAGGGAAGCACAAATTACTTTGGGATTAACAGATAAACACAACCATATACAAGGACTTCCCTGGTGGCTCAGATGGTAAAGCATCTGCTAACAATGTGTGAGACCTGGGTTCAATCCCTGGGTCAGGAAGATCTGGAGAAGTAAATGGCAATCCACTCCAGTATTCTTGCCTGGAAAATCCCATGGACAGAGGAGCCTGGTGGGCTACAGTCCATGAGGTTGCAAAAAGTTGGACACGACTGAGCGACCACTTTCTTTACTTTACTATAGACAAAATAGATAAACAACAAGAACCTGCTGAACAGCACAGGGAACTCCATTAAATATCTTGTAATAACCTATATTAGAAAAGAATCTGAAAAAGAGTATATATATTAGACATATATATATATATACATGGCTGAATCACTTTGCTGCATACCCCAAATACTATAAATCAACTATACTTCAATTAAAAAAAAAACAAATAATAGTTAGGAGAATAGGCTCTGGATCAAACTGTCCAGGCGTGTGTTTGTGTGTCAAATGAATGAATATATATTCTCCAATTAAAACATTTAAACATCACAATATATTTTCCATTTCAGTTTGAACAACATGATTCTAAATTTGACTATATCTATGAATCAGGGTCTTTGTAATTTTTGGATACAAGTCCCACTGTCTCATGCAAAGACTAGGTTTGAAAAAGCAGCAATTTTTGATCTTGGTACAATTGAAAAATTGAAAGAGAATGCTTGCCATCTAGTGGAGACCTATTAAACTTCAGTGCTGCTTCTGACTTCTGACAAATTCCTGGTTTCAGGTGAATTGTTCATTTCTCATCTTTTGTGAGAAATTTCCTTCATATAATTTCTTATGTAGATTTATAGGAGGAAAAGGGTCTGTGGTTGAACAAAATAATGATGATCATCATCAATATCAAGTTATCCTTTAATCAAACAGGATCTGCTTTATAAGATAACATATGTTCAGTTCAGTTCAGTTCAGTTGCTCAGTCGTGTCCGACTCTTTGAGACCCCATGAATTGCAGCACGCCATTCTATAGTATTTTTAAGTCAGGCTTGAAAGAAAATTCCAGAAAATGATCAATAATAGAAAAGAAACATACTTGTTTAAGGAGTTACCAGCATTTCTTCCACAGTACCTACATAGAAGAGTCAAGAATATAAGTAGATTCTTGCTCCCAGATTTCTATCTGGTTTTAAGGTCCAGTTTTTCTGTAAGTAGTCTCCATTCTTTCATTAATTTTTTGTGAATGAAAGTTTGATCATGAAGTTTCAAGCTATTTTGTCTTTCAAGGAATCATTTCCTTTTACCATCAAAACACACCCAAAACAATTTTCTTTTTTCTTAATGGAGTGTTTAGTAAGTACTTCTTGGGTTGAGTTCAGTATTACTTCTTTAATTACCATACAGATTAAACCCTGAAGTAGCCAGGTCTTATGAAACTAACTCACATCTCAAGAAACAAATTACACTGGTAGGCTCACGGGCTGTGGCAATGATGTACAGTTCTTGCATCAGAAAGGAAACTAACCTACATGTTGAATAAGGTTCCTTCTCTCTAAAAATGAAGAAACTTGACAAAATATGGATGCTAATTCTTAAAAGAGGCAAGTAAATGGATTCCATAAAATTAACTTGAAAGGTTAATAGTTTTAAAACATAATGAGATAGGAGCTATGGTTACGATGGGGGGAAAGGTGCTACTGAGACAGAGAGAAATGTATTTGTGTGAAGAATAGAGTAGACAATGGTTCCCAGGACGTTCTATCTTTCAGCGTGAGCTTTCAGTGAGGCTACCTTTTATTTTATCTATACTTTGAGCTGCTTATTCATCAACCAAGCTTGAGTTTTTTAATTACCCTTCAGGGAGTCATAGGAAATCCCCCAAAGAATCACAGGTATGTGATAAGGGAAGGGCACTGATATCACCATGCCATGGGGTCTATAATACCTGCTCATGAAATTTGTTTATGCTCTCTGGTCTTGCTTGTGCTTGCTCCAAATGTACCACTTCCATCTGCAATGTGCTGTTGCTGGGCCTATCTGGCCTTATCATTTGAGAAGCTGAAAGGACTCAGTTCTCAATAGAAAGTCATCTGATGATACATGGCCAGGCATCCTGCCTCCACCAGGGACCAGGAACATATCAAAAGGCACATAATTCTCCATGGAAAATGGCATGACTTCACTCCAGAACTCAGAGTTTACATTACGATTTGCCCACTGAGGCCTGCCGCAAACTTCATGTAGCATCTTTTCTTACCAATACTTTTTTTTTTTAGTCTGCTCAACTGTATGACCCAAGTGGCACTATGGCCTGGACCTGTTGCTGAGCTCTGTCTTACTCGAGTTTAAAATGAAGTCGCTCAGTCGTGTCCAACTCTTTGCAACCCCATGGACTGTAGCCTACCAGGCTCCTCTGTCCATGGGATTTTCCAGGCAAGAATCCTGGAGTGGGTTGCCATTTCCTTCTCCAGTAGATCTTCCTGACCCAGGGATTGAACCTGGGTTTCCCACATTGTAGGCAGACACTTTACCATCTGAGTCACCAGAGAAGTCTAGATCCCATTTAAAGTCATCAACCTTTTATCCATATGGGCAGGAGAAGCATTATTAGCTACAGAATTATGCTTCCTCCAGAACTCAAGGACCCACCATTTATTGAACCTTTTAATTTAAAGATACAATAATTCCTTTTTTACTTTAGAAGAGAGATCTAGGCATACCACTGATCAACCAATCTCTAACATATTTACAGATGTGGCAGACACTTGACTCTTTATAGGATTTGTCAGCCACATTCCTGCACCATGTCTTACCAATACCTCCACAGTACTCTTTTGCAAATCCAACCCAATCAACATAATGTTATCAAAGTAAGTAATTCAAGTTATATAGTGCAAAATGTCAAAATGGCCATATCTTCTCAGACTATATTATGACAGAAAGCAAGAGACTTAAAAACAACTCTGCACAAACCTATAAATGGATATTATTATCCATTCCATATGAATATAAATTGTTTTTTTTTTTTCTGGGTAAAAGGAAATATTTTGGAGATCAACTTTCTCCTACTACTGAATGGATGTTTCTTAGCTCTGTATCTCATTACCTTGGCCAAGTTGCCATTAATTCTGTGTTATTAAGTCTGGTATGTGTGTAACACACTTGCTAATATTTTGCTGCTGTTCAGTTGCTAAGTCATGTCCAATTCCTTGTGATCCCAAGCACTACAGCATGCCAGGCTTTCCTGTCCTTTACTACCTCCTGGAGTTCGCTCAAACTCATGTCCATTGAGTTGGTGATGCCATCCAACCATCTCATCCTCTGTTACCCCCTTCTCCTCGTGCCCTCAATCTTTCCCGGCATCAGGGTCTTTTCCAAAATGTCAGCTTTACACATCACATAGCCAAAGTAATGGAGCTTCAGCTTCAGCATCAGTCCTTCCAGTGAATATTCAGGACTGATCTCTTTTAGGATTGATTGGTTTGATCTCCTTTCTTGTCCAAGAGTCTTGCTCTCAAGAGTCTTCTCCAGCACCACAATTCGAGAGCATCAGTTCTTCAGCACTCAGCCTTCTTGATGGTCCAATTCTCACATCCATACATGACTATTGGAAAAACCATAGCTTTGACTACACAGACCTTTGTTGGCAAAGTGATGTCTCTGTTGTTTAGCTTTGTCATAGCTTTTGCTAATATTACTCAGACCCAATTATCATTCAAAATATGCCAGTTAATCATAAGAGGGACCATTTGAGATTAGTAATAAAATAGGTCAAATGTATAACTACCAGAGGGCTTCCCTGGTGGCTCAGCTGGTAAAGAATCCACCTGCAATGCAGGAGACCTGGGTTCAATCCCTGGGTTGGGAAAGTCCCCTGGAGAAGGGAAAGTCTACTCCCTCCAGTATTGTGGCCTGGAGAATTCCATGGACTGTATGGTCCATGGGGTCGCAAAGAGTTGGACACAACTGAGTGACTTTAACTCACTCATAACTAACAGAAGAAAACTGAAAAGTTTCCTCTACTGCAATCATTATTACCATGAGATATCTTAAGATCTTGAAACTAGCAAAGAAAAGTTTCAAGTCAAAGCATGACTTTGGGACTTCCCTGGTGGTCCCAGTGGTTAAGCATCCACCTGCTGACACAGGGGGCCCAGCCTCAATCCCTGGTCAGGGAACTAGATCCCACATTCCACAACTAAGAGTTTGGATATTGCAACTAAACATCGTGCATGCTGCAACTAAAAACGAAAACATTCGGCATGCCACAACCAGAGATCCCAAGTGCTGCAACTAAGACCCGATGCTGCCAAATACACAAATGTTTCAAAAAAGAAAAGAGTTGATGACAGTAATGCTACACAATGCTCAGTTTGTTCATTTGTTGGTTGGACATGCACCAAAGACAAAGTGAGAGTAAAATGCACAATTTAAAACAAGAATATTTTTTCTTTTAATTTTATGTATATGTTGGGTGAAGAATTTTATGACCTGAAAAAGTCAAAATTGTCTTTTTTTAATAATGCATGAATAAAATGAATCTAAAATACAAGGTCTACCCTTTAGAAAATCATAGAATTATAGTTGAAAAGGAACTCAAGGTTACATGGTGCATATACCATTCTGGTATTTTACCCTCATGATATTATAGTTTCTCCAAAGCAATCACTAGCCTATATTTGAACCTATGTGAGAACTTAATGTTTCTTAAGGTAGTGCACTCCATTCTTGGAAAATTCTGACTGTTAACATTTTCTTATATTTAGCCAGTATCTCTCTATAGCTTCCAATTACTAGTTCTAGTTCCAATCCAAGGAGCCTTGCATAGCCTTGCATGTGTGTGTGCTGAGTCGATTCAGTCACATCCAACTCTTTGTGACACTATGGACTGTAGTCCACCAAGCTCCTCTGTCCACAGGACTCTCCAGGCAAAAATATTGGAATGGGTTGCCATGCTGTCCTCCAGGGGATCTTCTGGACCCAGGGATTGAATGTGTGTTTCTTGTCTCCTACATTGGCAAGTAGGTTCTTTACAACTAGCGCCACCTGGGAAGCACCTGGTATTTAGGATAGTGCTGCCAAACATATGTGGGCTTTTTCTTTCAGCTTTATTGAGATTTTTTTTTTTTTTGAGATTTTTATTAGACAAAAGCACTATATAAGTTTAAGGTATACAGCACAATGATTTGACTTATATCATAAGTTTAGTGAATATCCATCACTTAATACAGATACAAAATAAAATAAAATATATTTTTCTTATGATGAGAACTCTTAGGATTTACTCTCTTAATAACTTTTATATGCAACACAGAGCAGTGTTTATTAATCATGTTGTACATTATATTCCTAGTACTTATTTATCTTATAACTGGAAGTTTGTACCTTTTGACCACCTTCAAAATTCCCTTTCTCCCTACCCCCATTTATGGTAAGCACAAATTTTATTTATTTTTCTACAACTTGCTTGTATTTTGAAGCATAACTGACCTACAACACTATGCCAGTTCCTTGTATACAACATAGTGATTAGATACATGACAAAACGATCACCATGATAAATCGTTACCATCTGTTAACCTATGAAAGTATTACATTACTATTGACTGTTATTATTTTCCATGTGACTGATAATTACAAATTATTTTGTAATTGAAAGTTTGCACCTCTTAATCTCTCTCAACTATTTCACTCATCCTCTCCTATCTCCCTTCTCTCTGGCAACCACTTGTTTGTTCTTTGTATCTATCTTGTTATGCCTGTTTGTTTGTTTTGCTTTTTTAGATTCTACATATAAGTGAAATAATACAGTATTTGTCTTTCTCTATCTGACTTAATTCACTTAGTGTAATATCCCCTAGGTCTATGTTGTCACAAATAGCAAGAAACTTAAGATGATATAGAAAAATGTAAAGATATATCACATTCATGGATTGGAAGAATTAATATTGTTTAAAGGCCATAATACACAAAGTAATCTACAAATTCAGTTCAATCCCTATGAAAATACCACTGACATTTTTCACAGTACTAGAACAAATAATCCTGAAATTTGTATGGAAACACAATACTGAATAGCCAAAACAGTCTTTAGAAAGAAGACTAAGGTCACGGTATCACACAGCTTGATTTTAAACTACACTACAAAGCTACAGTAATTAAAACAGTATGGTGCTGGCACAAAAACAGACATATACCTCAATAGTTGTCAGTCCAAGAAGCAAAACTAACCAGCTGCTCCACATCAGGAGCCAGAAGGACTCCAGAGAACTTGGCATCTCAATCAAGACTTCTATCCTGTCCTCTTGAAAATGGAAAAGAAAGGAAAAGAAATAAGAAAATCAGAGAATTCATTAGAAAACTGAGCAAAAAGCAGAAATTCAGAGCACAAATTTATGGAAAGTCATAAGAAGAAAGTAAGCTCCTCAATACCCACCTCCCTCCTCATGTCAAAATCCTTGGATTTCCTAAAGTTAAACAATAAACAGTGTAGACTAACTTTATTTGACTGTTAAATAAAAGGGTAATCTCAGAAGGCTAGAGAATCTGAGAATATTTAGGATGCACGCATTACTTTTATGCTACTTTTCTACCATATTTCTGCTGTTGGTTACCATTTTGAGGAACTCAAATACATGACCTTATTTCTACTCCAGCAAGACTCATATCTATCCCAATTAAATTATATTTGGTATATTTAGCCCATTACTCAAGTTTTTAGAGGATATTTTAGATCCTAATTTTATCATATCATATACTCTTTACCATAGAGTCATAGTGATGGCACATTTGATTAGCCTTTCTTTATTATTCTCATCAATATCTTCAGTAAAAATATTAAGTCTCACAAGGTAAAAGGGAGAGCTTTTAAACCAACCACTAATGGATATCAATCAGCCAGTTGTTATTTTAGAAATTGTGCACATATCACCCCATGTTCTGAGATTTAAGAAGTTCTTGTCAACTGTCCTGCTGAAGCCCATTAATGCTACTCTAGCATTTTCTTGATCTTCCCAATGAGTCACCCCACTAATTTAAAGCTGTTTGAAATGTGTCTGAGAATTTTCTCTGCAGATAATGACAAATAAAAAGAAATAATGAGCAAGGATTATTTTCCCTATCAATATGATGGTTCTAAACTACTTTACAAACTAAGATCAGACTTTTCTTTTACAGTGATATCTTTTTGACCCCAAAAATCCAAAGCAATCTTAAGAAAGACAAACAAAGCTGGAGCCATCATACTCCCTGACTTCAAACTATGTTTCATATATTGGATTACAGTAATCAAAACAGTATGACATTGGCATCAAAACAGGCAGACAGGTCAATGGAAAAGAATAAAGAGCCCAGAGATAAACCCATGTACATAAAGTAAATTAATTTACAGAATCTTTTCAATAAAAAGTATTGGGAAAATCAGACAGCCACATGCAAAAGAATTAGGTTGGACCCCTATCTTATACCATACATAACAATTACTAAAAATAGATTAAAGACTTGAAACCATAAAACTCTTGGAAGAAAACATAAGCAATAAGCTCCTTGACATCAGTCTTGGTGATGATTTAACTTGACACCAAAAGCAAAGGCAACAAAAGCAAAAGTAAAGTAAACAACTAGGATTACATCAAACTAAAAAGCTTCTGCAAAGAAAACATCAACAAAATTAAAAGATAACCTACAGGAAAGAAAAGAAAAAATTCAAAAATGGGCAGAGGATTTTAACAGACCTTTTTTTAAAGACACATATAATTGGCCAAGAGGCTTTGATAAGATGCTCAATATCCCTAATAATGTGGGAAATTCAAATCAAAACCACAATGAGATATCACCTTAACCCTGCTAAAAGGGCTATTATCAAAATGACAAAAAAATCAAGCGTTGATAAAGATGTGGAGAAAAAGGAAGCCTGTGCACTGTTGATAGAAATGTTAACTGGTGTAACCATTATAGAAAGCAGTATGGAGATAGCTTGAAAAATTAAAAATAGAACTACCATCTGATCCAGCAATTCCACTGCTGGGTATTTAATCAAAGGAGAAAAAAAGACTAACTCGAAAAGACATTAGTACCCCATATTCACTGCAGCATTATTTACAATAGCCAAGTCATTGGAACAACCTGAGTGTCCACCGATGTGTCAATAGATAAAGAAGTTATGGTGTATAAATGGAATATTATTCAGTCTTAACAAGAATGAAATCTTGCCATTTGTGACAACATGTTGATAGGAGCTGGAGGGCATTATGCTGAGTGAAATAAGTCAGAGAAAGGCATATGTTATGATTTCACTTGTATGTGAAAACTAAAAGAAAAAAAAATCTCACAGAGAACAGATTGGTAGTTGCCAGAGGCAAGGGTTGGGGGATGGGCAAATGGGTAATGGAGTCAAAAGGTACAAACTTCTTAAAAATGCTCAGAAGTGCTTCTTCTTGCTTATCTCTGAGTTCATCTAGACATTTAGTCTCACAAGATCAGAACAGGTCACACTTGGAGCCAAAAGATGCGAGGACAGACAGCACAGCAAGCAGGCAGGGCAGTATCTGGCATTCTCCTTATGTAGGAGTCTCAAAGCAATCCACCAACCCAGGGGCTGGCTCATCTTCCCCCAAATAGCAGCTCAAGTGGGAGAGAATGAAACCCAAATGGACACATGCGATCGCGGAACTAGGATCCTGCAAGCTGTACAGCATGGCCTCAATAAATAAATACCTGTGAAGTGACCAAAAAAAGACCAAAACTCATCAATACCCCAAACCAAGACTGACAGGCATTTCAGTACTGGAGTCTAAGAGACATCACATTTACTATGAGACAGAATTTTGCTGGAAAAAAAGCACATAAATTCTGCTTCATGAAACAGATTGCCTAAAAAGGAATTAGAAGTTAAAGCATAGTTCACCACTGTCTGCTTCTGAAATCATGGATACATGGTCTCCAACAATCAGAAATTTAGAAAATCATTCCTTTTTTCAAAAGGGCCAATCCATGAATTGACTCTATTCCTTCCTTACGGTGAGGAGTCCATTTTCAGTGGTCTTCTATATTTCTGCTTGTGTTGTAAAGAGGCACTGACAACTTTTGCCCCAGACTACTTTCTCAAGGATGTTTGTGTGGAAAACAGTTTTGAAAGATAGAAAATGATGTCTCCTTCTAAAGCTGCTGCTGCTGCTGCTAAGTCACATCAGTTGTGTCGGACTCTGTGTGACCCCATAGCAGCCCACCAGGCTCCGCGTCCTTCTAAAGCAGAAGGTAGATTTGTTTCCTGACAGGATGGTAAGGTTTCTAGTGAATGTTTTAGCGAAAACTGACCTGGTAGACAAGAGATACCAGAGAACTAACCTGCAGAGGGAAGGAACCTAGTAAGAACTGAACTTATTTGTACTGCAAATCCCAGCAGGTTTCAGGAACTGGAGGCTGCAGGTACATTTGAAGGCAAAGTGTAGAGTTGAGCTGAAAACAGGAGAAATGGTTGATAGTCTGTATCTTAATAAAATAGTATCCCAGACCTCGTCCCCAGCCTAAGACCTGGGACACCTCTCAAAGCTAAGAGATAAGCTGCCATCTGAAGACAGGAGGTGAAATGAACATTTTCATAATGAAAGGTGACATCCCTGGTGCTCTTGCTTTGTCCCTCTCACAGAACACGAGCAGACAGGTTTACACTCTGGGCTGGTTGTTCTCTGTTAGGCTCTCCTGACCCGTTACCACTCTCTGCCCTGCCCTGGGAAGATAACCTCTAGCAACTGCCTCACCTTGGCTTCCATGTGGAATCAGTCAGTGAGAGGAACCGACAGAACAAAAGGTAGAAGGAGAGAGGAACTGGGCTATTCATTCTACTCCCCCCGACTCCCACGATTTTTTCTTGGCGGTGGCTGCACTCCTCTGCTTTCACACATAGTAACTGTTGGGTGTACTCTCACACACGGTTACAGATCTTGCCCAGTTCCAGAATGCTTTTCCTTCCCCTCCCCCCTTTAGGTCTAGAAGGAGATAAAGGCTTCCAATTGGTTTTAGTCCTTGGGTATTCCACCATCCCTTGATGGTTTCTGTTGGTAAAGATTCCCTTCATTAAATTCTCTTCAAGGGACCCTTCTATTACTCTCTTCAATTACCCCCATTGAGTGATCCATCTGCTTCATACAGGTCCAAACAGATATATATTCCACAGAAATTTTGCAGGATTTCTTGACTGGATCTGAACAACCCCAAGATGAGAACTTTCGATGTTTGTGTGTAAACAAAAGGAAACAATGTGAATTAATGCCCAGAGGCATGAAAAGACTCATGTATTAATAGTTCCAGGAACTATTAATACAAGTGTTACTAGGTGTTATGTGTGAACTGAGGAGTGATTAGAGAGGAGGCTTAAAAGCAGACAAATGCCAACTGACAGATATCTTTTTTTTTAAATTTTTTTTAAAATTGAAGGATAATGGCTTTATAGAATTTTGTTGTTTTCTGTCAAACCTCAACATGAATCAGCCATAGGTATACATATATCCCCTCTCTTTGAACCTCCCTCCCAGGTTGATACAGAGCCCCTGTTTGAGTTTCCTGAGCCATACAGCAAATCCTGTTGACTACCTCTTTTACATATGGTAATATAAGTTTCCATGTTACTCTTTCCATACATCTCACCCTCTCCTCCCATCTCCCCATGTCCATAAGTCCATTCTCTATGTCTGTTTCTCTATTGCTGCCCTGTAAATAAATTCTTCAGTATCATTTTCCTAGATTCCGTATATTAAGAGTTAGAATACGATATTTTTCTCTTTCTGACTCACTTCACAGGTATCTTTTAAGTCACATCAAAGAGCTTGGACTTTACCCTGTAGGCTCTTGGGAGGTAATAAAGGACTTCAAGTTTGAGTTTTAAATCAATCAAGCTGGAGGCAATATGAAGGAAAATTTTGAGATGGGCAAGGCTGTAAAATGGTTAACAGGACAGAGACAACTGCAATAGTTTCAGTGAAAAATATTGAAGGCTCTAACTCACAAAGTGGCAGAAGAATGTAGGAAATGGACAGGAAATCAGTGGCCATTTGAATCTGGAAGTCAGAAAAAGGAAATAAAGGGTAGGGGGGAATCCAGAATGACTTTGGGGTTCTGATTTGTTCAGGTGTCAAGTCATGTCCGACCCTTTGTGACACCATGGACTGCAGTATGCCAGGTTTTTCTGTCTTCCACTGTCTTCTGTCTCCCGGAGTTTGCTCAAATTTATGGTGATTGAGTTGGTGATACTATCTAACCATTTCATCCTCTGCCACCATTCTCTTTCCTTCAATCTTTCCCAGCATCAGAGTCTTTTCCAATGAGTCAGCTCTTCTCATCAGGTAGCTGAGAAATGGAGTATTTCCTGCCATGTCAATAAACAAGAATGCCACAGCCATCAGCAATTACAGCCGTCACCAGGTCCAAGTTTTCTCTGCTCACCGCACAATGAATCCAAGAGACGAGGGGCTGAGGCAAGGAAGAGACTTTATTCGGGGAGCCAGCTGACCAAGAAGATGGCAGGCTAATGCCTCAAACTAACCATCTTATTGGGGTCTGGACGCCAGGCTCTTTTATACATCAAGATGGGGGAAGTGAGGAAGCAAGGTGAAAAGGCCATTAATCTTGCAAACACCTCCTAGAATGGCAAGCCTCAGGCAAGGGATGTATTAACTTCTTCCTTCCTGCCACCTACAGGTGGACAGGGTTCTGAACAAAGGCAGTGTAATTTAACAGTCAGGCTGAGGGGCAGGATTCTCTGAGGTAGGCCATTTTGTATGATTATAATAAGAAAAGCAACAGAAAGCAAGTCAAAGAAACAGTTCCAACATGGAGTCAGAATTGGCTTCTTTTCTGCAACACAGCCACTCCATACAGTGAGCAACTGAGGAAAAACACAAGATACTCACCTCAGATAGCTGAGATGCATATAAAGGAATGTTTTCAGTGAGCCCAGACTCTCGCATCTTCTTATGTTCAGAAAAGTGCTAAATTCCTTAACTTGAGGTATCTGGTTTTCTTTAATTCACAAAAATACTTTTGATGTTCAGACTACCTACCCTTTGTTGCAAACTTCTATATAATCTGACTCCTCCCCACTTCCTGCCTTCTTAGAGCAGTCCTTTCAGGATTACTTGAGATAAGGTCTCCCACGCTTGAAGTCCGAAAAATTCCCACTGAATAAAATATAATTCTCAACTTTTAGGTTGTGACTGTTTTTAAACTGACATGGTCAAAGTATTGGAGCTTTGGCTTCAGCATCAGTCCTTCTACTGGATATTTAGGGTTGATATCTTTTAGGATTGACAGGTTTGATCTCCTTGCAGTCCAGGAGACTCCCAAAAGTCTTTTCCAGCACCACAGCTCGAAAGCATCAATTCCTTGGCGCTCAGCCTTCTTTAAGGTCCACCTCTCACATCCATACATTGACTACTGGAAAAATCATAGCTTTGACTATACTCACCCTTGTCAGCAAAGTGATGTTTCAGTTTTTTAATATGCTGTCTAGGTTTGTCATAGCTTTCCTTCCAAGGAACAAGTGACTTTTGCTTTCATTGTTTCAGTCACTGTCCACAGTGATTTTGGAGCCCAATGTGTCATGGCAGGGGCTTCTTGGGTGGTGCAGTTGGTAAAGAACCCGCCTACAAACGCAGGAGACATAAGAAACATGGGTGTCACTGCAGTGGATAAACACTCTTTCAGTGAAATAAAGAGCAGAGGAGAAGAGAGTTTAAGATTGGGATTTACTGAGGGGAAGCCTGGGGTGGAGGAAAGGAGGGGGATGCGGAAGAGTGAAGGGAAGAAGATTGATGCAGTCATATTATGAATATGTTGGACTTAAAATACCTGTGGGAAATCTAACCACAAGAAAACAGCTTCCCTTCAATCTGCTCAATCTGGTCACTGTGGAAGACCCTGGACTCTTGAGTTTGCCTCTCTCCTTAACCTGGGAAGCCAGGTGCAAAACCACAGAAAAAAAGGCAGATAAAGTTGCCTTTAACCTTAAAGAAGTAGGCGAGACCAGAATAAAAGGCTACCAGTGCAACTACCTCTTTAACCACATGACGGTATAAGAGCTAAGAAAAGCCCTAGTTAGACCCTCCTTCACTGGGCAAAAGTGAAACTGAAGTCACTTAGTCGTGTCAGACTCTTTGTGACCCCATGGACTGTAATCTATCAGGCTCCTCCGAGCATGGGATTTTCCAGGCAAAAATGCTGGAGTGGGTTGCCATTTCCTTCTCCAGGGGATCTTCCCGATCCAGGCGTCGAATCTGGGTCTCCTGCATTGCAGGCAGACACTTTTACTATCTGAGCCACCAGGGAAGATGGTGGCTGGGCAAAGCTATCACTTATGCTGTGGCATATTTTCTTTGTTTTTGTTACTATGGAAGAGATGATATTCCTTCATCCCCAATATGTTTCCTAGGAATAATCTCAGCAGGGGTAGGAGATGAAAGCTGAAGGATTAGAGTTAGATAGATTTGGGGCATTTCCCCAAAGACTGAGAAGGGACTGGGATATTGCGGTTTCAGATGACAGAATTAGGCCAAGTTGTTTTCAAGTTAGCCACTATTTAGAAAAAGAGATATTTGACAGAATATAGTAGGAAGCAGGGTTGGGAAAATCAAACCATTTTCTATTTCACTGCTAATAATTTGAGACTCTTTAATAAATTGGTTTCATTTTTATCTTTTACTTCAAGTTGGCTTTAGTGTAGTGTCTATACCTATTAGTATGAACTGACAAAAGAGGAACACAATGCAGCTTATAAAATTCACGCATGCAGGCTTAGTCGCTCAGTCATGTCTGACTCTGCGACCCCATGGACTATAGCCCACCAGTCTCCTCTGTCCATGGGGATTCTCCAGGCAAGAATAATGGAGTGGGTTGCCATACCCTTCTCCAGGGGATCTTCCCAACCCAGGGATCAAACCCAGGTCTCTCACATTGCAGGTGGATTCTTTACCATCTGAACCACCAGGGAAGCCCAAGAATACTGGAATGGGCAGCCTATCCCTTCTCCAAGAGATCTTCCCAACCCAGGAATTGAACTGGGGTCTCCTGAATTGCAGGCAGATTCTTTACCAGCTGATCTACCAGGGAAGCCATGATATTAAATCATAGACACCTCACTTCACATTTATCTATAACTAAAATACTGGTTATAGTAAGTATTACAGACATAGTTAGTACCACCAGGCCTCTCATGTTACCCTAACCTCAGCCTAAAACCAGCTGGACTATCCATACCAATCACTGGTCCTATGGTGATTGCAGCCATGAAATTAAAAGACACTTACTTCTTGGAAGAAAAATTATGACCAACCTAGATAGCATATTAAAAAGCAGATATATTACTTTGCCAACAAAGGTCTGTCTAGTCAAGGCTATGGTTTTTCCAGTGGTCATGTATGGATGTGAGAGTTGGACTGTGAAGAAAGCTAAGCGCTGAAGAATTGATGCTTTTGAACTGTGGTGTTGGAGAAGACTCTTGAGAGTCCCTTGGACTGCAAGGAGATCCAACCAGTCCATCCTAAAGGAGATCAGTCCTGGGTGTTCATTGGAAGGACTGATGCTGAGGCTGAAACTCCAATACTTTGGCCACCTCATGCAAAGAGTTGACTCATTGGAAAAGACTCTGATGCTGGGAGGAATTGGGGGCAGGAAAAGAAGGGGACAACAGAGGATGAGATGGCTGGATGGCATCACCGACGCTATGGACATGAGTCTGAGTGAACTCCGGGAGTTGGTGATGGACAGGGAGGCCTGGTGTGCTGCGATTCATGGGGTCACAAAGAGTTGGACACAACTGAGCGACTGAACTGAACTGAACTGAAACTTTAGGGACCCCTAGGAATGCCCCTATCTCTGATACTCCAAGATCTCACATGCTTACCATTCAGCCTTCCAATTTTATTTGCTTAACTCCTATTTTCATTCCTATCCCAAAGAAAGGTAATGCCAAAGAAAGTTTAAACTAACGCAAATTGTACTCATCTCACGTGCTAGCAAAATAATGCTCAAAATTCTCCAAACCAGGTTTCAATAGTACGTGAACCGAGAACTTCCAGATGTTCAAGCTGGATTTAGAAAAGGCAGAGGAACCAGAGATCAAATTGCCAACATCCACTAGATCATCGAAAAAGCAAGAGAGTTCTAGAAAAACATCTATTTCTGCTTTATTGACTACACCAAAGCCCTTGACTGTGTAGGTCACAACAAACTGTGGAAAATTTTTAAAGAGATGGGAATACCAGACTACCTGATCTGCCTCTTGAGAAATCTGTATGCAGGTCAAGAAGCAACAGTGGTATATATCTACTTGGCCATGAAAAATGATTAAAATAATGCCATCTGCAGAAATATGAATGGACCTAGAGATTACCATACTAAGTGAAGTAAGTCAGACAGAAAAAGAAAATTTCATGATTGCCGGGAGCTGGCATGAGGAGTCCCACCTGTGGCAAAGGTCATGAGGTTAACGGGGCTGACAGGCAAAGGCGAGTCGGGCCTTAGGGGAGCCTCGCTGGATCTGCTCGTGCATCTGCCCCAAAACCAGAGTCTGCCTGCCTTACTGCATTGTGCTTTTCGCCTACTCTTCTGACGTTATATGGGGGGCTATCCCCCACCACCTCTCTCTGAAAAGGAGTTAACTTAGGACGCCAATTAATAAATCTCCTGGGCGTGACAAGGGTGTTTCAGTCCAAAAACCTCTCTGCTGGCAGACTAGGTTGTGTGACAGGATTATCTACACTCCTGCTACTAGTACATGGTTGTTTACAACCTCTCAACCATAAACAGCACAGAGAGTTTGGAGTATTTTGACAGTCTTAGTTAGCATAGGGTTTTTCTAAAGATAAAAATCATGTTGGTGAAGGGTTTCATTGCTGAGTTAATGATTGCCGCCAGGCCTCCATATCCTTAGGCACCTGGGAGTATGTTAATCGATGTAATTGGAATGTAGAAAAAGAAATATAGTAGTTATGATGTTAGCAATACTAGACTTTAGAGTTAATGAGTTTTCTCTTTTGTTATAGATCACTGTACTCCTCTTTCTTTGTTATAGATCATTGTGTCCTTGCTGTGTAAAAATGGAACTTTATCACTGTCTTAAGACTAAATAGATCTTAAAGGGAAACAAGTTTTCTGATTGATTAATTTTTATCAATAGAAAGAAAGGTGGGGCCATAAAATGTTCATCGGTCTCCAGACCAGAAGATATTGTGAACAAATCCTTGTAAGAACAGACCCTTGTAAGAACAAAGATATGCTGAGAACACATTTATCTCTATGTACAACTAAAAGTATAAAAGTGGACCTGGAAAATAAAGAAACGGACCAGATCCTGGAAAGACTGGTTTCCCCCGTGTTGTCTTTTTCATTTTCTGGCTGAATGCCCATCTGGAGCATGGAGGCTCGCCATGTCTACTTGCTTGCCCTGGCTTCTAAGACCCATGCAAGAGGGAGCCCAAGGCGGGGCACCCTCCGCTATTCAAGCGGGTGCCGGTGGCCTACGTAGGTGGTGCAAACTCCTTGTCTTGGAGTTTTATTGGTTTTCCGCATAAACCAAGTTATTCAGCCTCTTTTCTCCACTTATTTTCCTACTACACTACTTCTTTCTAATCTCCCTCCATATCTTTAATTAAGCAATTAATTCCTCAGATGCCAACGCCATCCCTGCTTCGAATTCCCTGGATCCACCGGGGCTGGGCCCCGGCACATGATATTGCTTATATGTGGAATCTTAAAAAAAAAAAAGAAATGAACTTAAACACAAAACAGAAATAGACTTACAGACATAGAAAACAAACTTATGGTTACAAAAGGGGAAGTGGGGGAGGGATAAATTAGGAATTAAGATGAAATATACACACTACTACATATAAAATAGATAATCAACAAGGACCTTCTATATAGCACAAAGAACTATACTCAATATTTTGTAATAACCTTTAAAGGGAAAGTATCTGAATATATATATGTAAAGAATATATATTTAAAGAATACACACACACACACACACACACACACACACACACACACACACACACACACATACACACAGAAGAATGAAATTGGATCACTATTGTCAGGACCAGCCCAACAATGAACTGACCTGAGGGAGCGGTGCCACAGAAGAATAAAGAAAAACAAGACTCAGAAATAAGGTGGGGATCAGGGGGCTGATGCCATTCGCAGGCCAAAGCCCAGATCCTAATCCTTGCGTGCTTTTTATTGCTAACATCTACTTTCTTGTATGTGCTCTAGAGATAACTGTTTTTTACAATCTCAGATCAGGGATACAGATATACAATGCACAGTCCTCAATGTCAAACCTTCAGGCCTTTCATGACTCTGTTTAGCCCTTTAGCTAGTGACGACCTTTCTTAGCAACTCCGTCAAGGCTCTGGTTACAGGGACAGTCACTAACGGTTTTCCATCAGTCACATCAGTTCTTCAACATCTTGTTTTCTAGATGTTTTTCCATGATGTACTTTTTACTGCTCCCAGCCCTTCACCTGGGGGTGATGAGAAAGTCACTCTTATTTTTCAGAGCCCTGTTAATTATAGTATAGGCCTGTGCATAGCATATTCCCTATACACTATTTCACACTAAATACAAAAATTAACTCAAATGGTTAAAGACTTGAACATTAGACCTGAAACCATATAACTTCTAGAAGAAAACAAGCAGTAAGCTCCTTGGCACTGGTCTTGACAATGATTTTTTTTTGGATTTGACACCAAAAGAAAAGGCAACAAAAGGAAAAATAAACAAGTGGGACTATATAAAACTAAAAAGCTTTTGCACAGCAAAGAAAACCATCAAGAAAATGAAAAAGCAACCTACAGAATGGGAAAAAATACTTATAAATCATATACCTGATAAAGGGTCAATTTCCAAAATATATGAAGAACTCAGCTCAATAGTGAAACAATATGATTTTTAAATTAGCAGAAAAACTGAATAGACATTTTCCTAAAGAAGACAAAGAAATGACTGATAAATATAGGGAAAAGTACTCAACATCACTAATCCTTAGAGAAATGAAAATTTAGACCACAGTGAGCTATCACGCCACTTATGTTAGGAAGATTGTCATGGGACTTCCCTGGTGGTCCAGTGGTTAAGACTGTGTGTTCCACTGCAGAAGGCACAAGTTCAATCCCTGGCTGGGGAATTAAGATCCCACAACTGCATAGTGCAGCCAAAAAAAGAAAAGAATGAATGATTGTCATAAAGAAGATAAGAGATAACAAGTGTTGTGGAGAAGGAAATGGCAACCCACTCCAGTATTCTTGCCTGGAGTATTCCATAGACGGAGGAGCCTGGCGGGTTACACTCCATGGGGTCGCAAGAGTTGGATGTGATTCAGCGACTAACACAACATACTAACAAGTGTTGACAAGGATGTGGAGAACCCTTGTGCATTCTTGGTGGGAATGTAAATTGGTACAGCCACTCTAGAAAACTACGGAATTTTCTCAAAAATTTAAAATTAGAACTAGGATATGATCCAGCAATTCTACTGTTGGGTATTTAACCCAATAAAAAGAAAACTAAGATATTTGTACCCCCATGTTCATTGCAGCATTATTTACAACCGCCAAGGCATGAAAAGAATGTAAGTGTCCACTGATGGATGAATCTATACAGAAAAAGTGGTGTGTGTGTGTGTGTATATATATATATACTCACAATGGAATATTATTCAGCTGTGAAAGAGAAGGCTATCTTGCCATTTGCAACATGGGTGGAGCTGAAAGGCATTATGCTAAGTGAAATGTCAGACAGAGAAAGACAAACACTGCATAGTCTTACAATTAATAATGAAATTTGAAAAATTTAATCTCATAGACACACAGAACAGGTTGGTGGTTCCCAGAGGTATGGGTCAAATTTGGGCAAATGGATGAATGTAGTCAAAAGGTATAAACTTTCAGTTATAAAATAAAGACGTCCTGTGGGTGTAATGCAAAACATGATGACTACAGTTAAAAATATTGAATTGTATATTTTAAAGTTGTTAAGAAGGTAGATCTTACAAGTTCTCATTCCAAGAAAAACAAAATTATTTCTATCTGTCTTAACGGATGTTAACTAGACATAGTATGGTGATCATTTTGCAATACATACAAATTCAAATCATTACACTGTATATTTGAAACTAATATAATTTTGTTGTTGTTCAGTGCTTGTTCATATCTGACTCTTTGCAACCCCATGGACTGCAGCATGCCAGGCCTCTCTGTCCCTCACCATCTCCTGAAGTTTGCCCAAGTTCACGTCCATGGCATTGGTAATGCCATCCAGCCATCTCATCCTCTGATGCCCTCTTCTTCTGCCCTCAATCTTTTATATACTAATATAACATTATGTTAATTATACCTCAGTTAAAAAAAAAAAATTAAGCCTTTGAGCCAAAGTGTGTTCTTCCCATGGCCAATGTAATGGAATTCAGGACCTGCCCATTTTGGCCTACTGGAGATCTCCTGACAGGTTACCCCAAAACTCCCTATTGTGTTAGCCAACACTTGAGAAACCTATATGCAGGTCAGGAAGCAACAGTTAGAACTGGACATGGAACAACAGACTGGTTCCAAATAGGAAAAGGAGTATGTCAAGGCTGTATATTGTCACCCTGCTTATTTAACTTCTATGCAGAGTACATCATGAGAAACACTGGGCTGGAAGAAACACAAGCTGGCATCAAGATTTCTGGGAGAAATATCAATAACCCCAGACATGCAGATGACACCACCCTTCTGGCAGAAAGTGAAGAGGAACTAAAAAGCCTCTTGATGAAAGTGAAAGAGGAGAGTGAAAAAGTTGGCTTAAAGCTCAACATTCAGAAAATGAAGATCATGGCATCTGGTCCCATCACTTCATGGGAACTAGATGGGGAAATAGTGGAAACAGTGTCAGACTTTATTTTGGGGGGGCTCCAAAATCACTGCAGATGGTGACAGCAGCCATGAAATTAAAAGACGCTTACTTCTTGGAAGAAAAGTTATGACCAACCTAGATAGCATATTGAAAAGCACAGACATTACTTTGCCAACAAAGGTCCGTCTAGTCAAGGCTATGGTTTTTCCTGTGGTCATGTATGGATGTGAGAGTTGGGACTGTGAAGAAAGCTGAGCACCGAAGAATTGATGCTTTTGAACTGTGGTGTTGGAGAAGACTCTTGAGAGTCCCTTGGACTGCAAGGAGATCCAACCAGTCCATTCTGAAGGAGATCAGCCCTGGGATTTGTTTGGAAAAAATGATGCTAAAGCTGAAGCTCCACTACTTTGGCCACCTCATGTGAAGAGTTGACTCATTGGAAAAGACTCTGATGCTGGGAGGGATTGGGGGCAGGAGAAGGGGACGACAGAGGATGAGATGGCTGGATGGCATCACTGACTCGATGGACGTGAGTCTGAGTGAACTCCGGGAGTTGGTGATGGACAGGGAGGGCTGGCGTGCTGCGATTCATGGGGTCGCAAAGAGTCGGACACGACTGAGCGACTGAACTGAACTGAGTGCCAATATAACTTTGCATTTAGTCCACTATCCCCTCCAGAACAAAACGTTCCTTCTCGGCCTCAAATATCTGACGGCCAGAGAAATCTTAAAAGCTCTCTTAAACATACTCAGAAAGCGAATTCCTCACACTTGGAAGCAACAAATAAACAAAAGCTATTACCGTTCTCACATAGAGAAAGAGTAGCGAGAAGGAACAAACTTAAAACGCGCAGTAGCCCGTCTGACGTCTGACGTAGGCCTTCCTGCCGCAGAGCATTTCGGGAAGGGCCACGAAACGCGAAGCTGGCGCTCCTCTGAAGAAGAAACAAAGTCCAAGGACGACTAGAGGTGCCTGCCCTGTACCTGTCGCAGCTTGGGGTTACCCAGTTTTTATGGAAACAGCATTGCCCACAAGGAGCGGGGCGTGCCCCCGGGCTTCCGGGTTCCCAGTGAGACGCTCGGTGACGCAATTCCTGAGCGCGCCAATCCCGGGCTGGCTGAGAGGGCGGGCTCTTCAAATTTGAATTCCCTAATAGTTCTCGTGTTAGGGAATCTCACGGAGGAGGTGAGCATCGCCTGGGGTTCGGCCGCTGAGGGGTGGGGCCGACTTGGGCCAGAGGCGCGATCTTAGGGCGCCCGGGTTCCCCACTGCCCCGAAGCCGAGCCCAGACTGCTGCCCGGCCAGGCTCTTCACCCAAGGTACGGCCTCCCCGACCCTCTACCCTAGCTTCTGCCTCGGGTCCCTCTGGCGCCGCGAGTCCCAGCGCTTCAGCTTTCTGGGCTCTCGCGGACTTTAGTACGTTTTTGTCTTCGGCTGCGGTATCACGACCACTCGTTCATTCGGTGTGTATTTGTTGCGTGTCTACTGTATTTATCAAGAGAGCAGACCTCTTTCCCTCTGATTTCGTTTCAGTGGTGAGCTCTCTAGGCTTTTGTTCTAAAATCACTTCCAGAAAAAAAAAAATTAGATTACCAAGTAGGAATATTGTGTGCGTCACTGTCCGATTCTTCACCTTGGAACCCAGGATCCACAGAGCTAAAGAAACAATTTATCCATCTAGCTTGTGTTTTCTTCTGATTAAATTACACGTTGCAAATATTTTCAGATGTAAATAAAATTATTTAGGAAACGGGAGGCCCCTTCATCTCTCTCTACAAAGATAAGTGCTATTTACAATTTTTACAATATCTTACAGATTTTTTTCCCCCTTTGCTTATACTCCTGTTTTTTTTTTTAACAGAAATTCAATCGTACGTCCTGTTCTGCTACTTTTAAAATTTAGTATATTCCAGCTACTTTCTATGTCAGTGTATGTGTGTGTCTGTATGTATACCTTTTTATTGAATACATAGAATTCAGTTATATGGATGACAAAAGCAGAATTTTGTCCCATATTGATAGACGTCTAGGTTGTTTCTAGTTAGCCCTGTGCTTTAGTGAACAGTAGAATTTTGGTAGCCATCTAGATTGTTTCTAATTAGTTTAGTACTTCCGTGAACATCCTTGTATAGGGCCTGTTTAAGAACTTGGGCTTTGAAGTCAGATAGACTGGGGTCCTGCTCTTAATTGTCAGTGGGACCTTGGACTGGTTATTTAACCACTTTAGGCCTTAGTTTTCTCATCTTCAAAATGGGGACAATAACAGTACTTAACTCTTATGAATTGCTGTAAGATTAAGTAGTGTCTAGTGTCTGACATAGATGCAGTAGGTGTTGAATATTATTACCACATATGTATATGCATTCTTATGTAGATGTAAGAAAAATTTTAAGTGGAATTTATTGATCAATGGCATGCACACCTATATGTTGAAATTAACCTTTACCAATCTGATAAACATAAGAAGTCTCACTGTTTTAATTTGCATCTCTTCATTTATTAGTAAAATAGAGTGTCATTTTGACTCATTTATGGGCCATTTGTATTCTATTAAATGCCTTTCATGTCCTTTGGCCATTTTTTATGTTTATCATTTCTTTAAATAGATTCATTTGGTTTCTTTGAATGTTTGGCCAAAAAGTTCCTTTGGTTTTTAAGTATAAATGAAAGACCTTTTTCATTTTCACCAAGAATTTTATTGAACAACATATTCACCGTTTTATTCCACTACCTTCTGCCGTTTTTCAGGCAACTTCATAATTCCATCTTCCCAAAACTTTTTATCTTTTTGAGCAAAGAACTCTTCCACTTGCCATTTATAGTCCTCCAGGAGACTGAAATTTTTTTCATAAAGAGAATTTTGTAAAGACTGAAATAAACGGGAATCTGAAGATGCAATGTCTGGTGAATATGGCAGATAAATCAGAACTTCCCAGACAAGCTGTTAACAGTTTTTGCCTGGCCATCAAAGAAACATGGAGGCTTGTGTTACCCTGATGGAAGATTATGTGTTTTCTGTTGACTAATGCCTGACGCTTTTCGTTGAGTGCTGCTTTCAATTGGTCTAATTGGGAGCAGTTCTTCGAGCTCATAATAGGGGTCTCCTTTCCAGTCCCACCACATACACATCACCTTTGGACGAAGACTAGCCTTTGGTATGGTTGGTAGTGGTTCATTTCACTTGCCCCATGACCTCTTCCATTCCACATTATTGTACAGTATTGACTTTTCATCACGCGTCACAATTTGTTTTAAAAATGGAATGTTTTTTGTTATAGTTCAGCAGAGAATCACATGCAAAAATACAGTCAAGAATGTTTTTTTGCTTAACTTATGTGGAACCCAAACATCAAACGGATTAACATAACCAAGCTGGTGGAAAAGATTTTCAGTGCTTGATTTGGATATTTTGAGTATGTTGCCTATCTCCCACATGGCATAGTGTTGATTGTTCTCAATTAATGTCTCAATTTGATCGCTATCAACTTCAAATGGTTATTGCACCAGGGGGCATTGTCCAGCAAGAAATCTCCAGTGCAAAATTTTGCAAACCACTTTTGACAGGGTTGATGTTTGATCAGTCACAGTAGCTTCTCCATACACTGCACAAATCTTTTTTTTTTTTTTTTGCATTTTAGTTGTGTTTCCACCTTTCTTGAAATAATAAAGCGTAATATGCCAAAAATGTGACCTTTTTCTTCCAGTTTTAATATTAAAATGGCTACACAATAGGTCACTAATCTTTTTTCTTTTTAATGCATTGTGAATGACAGCTGTCACAATACAATCTGACAGAACTGTTTTGAATGAAGTTAAAGACAAATAAGCTCTACTAGAACCACCTTATGGGAAAAACCAAACAAATTCTTTGGCCAACTCAATATATTGTGTGCTGCACTTTTTCCCAAGTATATCATTTGTCAGTTAATTTACTGTTCCTGTAATTTTTTCCCAACGCTGTCTCCCAGTTTTGGTTAGTGTGCCTTGGGAGTTTTGACCCATTCCATTATAATTAATATTACTACCACAATAGTAAATCCCTAGAACTTTTTATGTCTCCGTAGGAAGAAGAGTAAAAGTTAAATTCAGTATTATATCCATGATAACTGTTGTTTAGCTTTCTAGATACTCTAGATACTCATAGCTGCTTTTTCATACTCATAGCTAGTTTTCCCATGCCTGAGCCTTTATTTTGAATAAATAGCAATTTTTCCTAGTATATCAGCATGTCAGTTTTCAGAATAAATTTTAAGTATTAGATTTTTCAAATAGTTTTAAGCATTTAATGAAGGCACAAGCATAGCACTTTAGAATTCACCTGGTCTTCTCCAGTCCTAGAAGGAACCTAAATAGGAAGGAAATCTAAAAAAGAATGGATATATGTATACGTATAACTGATTCACTTTGCAGAAACGAATACAACTTTGTAAGGCACGTATATGCCAATAAAAACAATTAAATAAATTGCATGATTTTCTTAGTAGCATGATGAAATCTCACACTGTCCTTCTAGGAATGTTAATCACCCCTTTGTCCAGCATATCCCATGCACCAGTCACTTAGCAGTCCTCTCAGTTGTCAGATGGACTGTTGAAGTATCATAGTGCTTTTGGTCAGGTAACCCTAATCTTACTTAATAATTGTCCCAAATCACAAGAGTAGTGCTGCTGGCAATTTGGGTATCCCAAAGAAAAGTTGTAAAGTGCTTCCTTTAAGTGAAAAGGTGAAAGCTCTTGACTTAATGAGGAAAAAAATTGTATGCTGAGATTGCTAAGGTCTGGATAAAAATGAGTCTCCTGTTTGTGAGGAAGGAAAAAGAAATGCATGCAGGTTTTGCTGTTGACCCCCAGAACTGCAAAAGTTACAGCCACAGTGCATGATAAATGTGAAGTGGAAAAACCATTGAATTTGTGTTTTGAGTGAGGTGATATTCATATAACTTTTATTACAGTATATTGTTATAATTGTTTTGTTATTGTTAATTTCTTACTGTGCCTGATTTACAAATTAAACTTTACCATAGGTATGTGTGTAAAGGGAAAAACAGTATATATAGGCTCTGGCACTATCCATAATTTCAGGCTTTGACTGGTGGTCTTGGAGTGTATCCCCCTGGGAGAAGCGGGGGTGGGGTGGGGTGGGGTGGGGGGTGGGGAGGAGAAACTATTGTACTATAGATTGGTCTGTTCTTATTTCTGCTAATTTATTAGCAGTTTATACTTATTGTTGAGAATTTCATTAGGTTCTAAAGAAATGAGATTGTGTAAACCTGCACATGCTTTGCCATCTTTGCATGCAGTTGTCCCAGTTTATTCATTTTTGTTTTTGAGAACTTAAACTGAATGGCCAGTGAGTATTGTAACTCCAAGCACAGGATTCCTGTCATTACTATCTTGCCAAATGCATGAATATATGTGCTAATACATATTTGCTGAATTCAGTGGGGTTTGTGTCATTCCTAAGATACTGGGTATCTTTGTCAGCTCTTGTTATTGAGGAATATTTCATTTTTTTCTCTTATAAAATATCAAATAAAATGGTAGTTTGTATATGCATTTCTAACTTGTATATTTATTTCTCGCTGAAGTTACTGTAGATAAAGATACTTGATGTCTTTGGTCTGAATGAATTTATATTTTCTGAAATACATTTTTTATGTTTATATGATCAAAGACTGATTGGAATAGTTATAAATTCAGTGATAAGAGATGCTGTAAATCTAGACTTATAAGTTCTAAGCTCCTTTAGGTTAAAATATTGTATTAATTTACCGAGTATAGCAGAATGCAACTGTATGGTTCATCACCTAGAAATTTCTAGGTGTGGGAAATAAAATTTATATGTAAGAAACAAGCTAAAACAAGTCTAAGACCATGTGTGCCCAAGTACATGATTTCCTCTAAAAATTCTAAGCAGCAGTAAATGTTCAGAAAATTATAATGAATATAATTTACTTTTGATTTGAAGTCTTTTTTTTTTAAACTAAAATCTCACATTAAAAAGTTCTGCAGCATAACAGAAATCAGGATTGGAGATAATTAACTTAAAAATTGAATGGATTTTTAACCTTCATTAGGAATGTCATGTAGCTGCTGCCTTAAAATTTAAGTTCTTAAAAGGAAAAACCATATTTGTGAAACTTAATCTTTTCATAACTTAATTTATTGCCATATGCAGCTGTCATTTAATGTTTTTTGATGCAAATATTAGATTGGAACCTCCAGGACTTGAGGTTCAAGTAAATTTTAAAAACAGATATTCAAAATTCTGCTCTTAGAGTGTTGAGGTAGAAGACTTGGTGGGAGCTGCTTTTTTGCAGAGAATAAATTTAAAAACCAACTGTTTATCACTGAAAAACAATAAATGAAACTTTAACAAAAATATAAAATCTTAGTCTGGTAAGTCCTTGTGAGGTATAGATTATCCAGTGTTGTTATGAACCAATTAAACCTTTTACTTTGTATAATGTTATTATGGAAAGCAAATAAACTTAACCTTTTCTGTACGGAAGCATGATAAAAATTGATTTCACATTGAACTGCAGGTTCCTCTGGCCCCCTGCTGAAGGTCTATCCTGAAAATTGTGTTTAAGTGAATTTTCTGTTAAAGGGAATTTGTTGCTTCTGTTTATCAAGATGATTGCAACACCTTTGAAACATCCAGGAATTCACCTGCCTTCAGAGACATCTTCTCAAAGGAGAAATGTGCCCATGCATGCGATCTTTTATGACAGCATTCCTTCAGGCACACTTACTCCTGTAAAAGATTTGATGAAATATCAGATATCCTCTTTAAAACCGAATAATCATAAGAAGAGTCAGTTTGTAGAAATGGCAGTTTTTAATAATAAAAATGTATTTCAGTCTACTTTGCTAGCGGAGGCTGCTACCTCTAACAGTTCTCTTGATATCAGTGCTATAAAGCCCAACAAGGATGAATTTGAAAATAAAGCAAGCTTTGAAACACCAGAAAAAATATTTCAAAGAATGAAAGAAAAAGTACTACGCAACAAGCAAGAACAAGCATCAAGAAACAGTTTTTTGGAACCAACACAAAATGAAAGTTTCACTCCTAATGGAGCTGAGGAAAGAATATTACAGCATACCTACCTCTGTGAAGAAAAGGAAAACAACAAATCATTCCAGCCAGAAAACAATTCACTAAGAGGTTAGTTTTATTATGTGTTGGTTAAAAAGCTATAATGTGTTTAGTCTTTATTGTGTCTGACACTTTTAGGTACTCAGGGAACAGCAGTGAGCAAAATGAACAAAAATCTGTGCCCTCATGAAGCTAGCTTACATTCAGGTGGTGGCAGACAGATCATTAACTAAGTATTTTTTAGAATATAATAGAAATGATCTGGAAAGAGAAAGCAGAGTAAGCATGATGGGGAGAGTTGGAGCAGGTTTTAATTTTTCATGGGGTGGTCAGTGTTTCAATGAGAAGGTGGTATTTGAGCCAAAAAACTGAGGGAAGTGATAGATACAGATAGATATCTTGCAGCTGGTACAAGTGCCCTGAAATAGAAGCATGCAGACTAGCTAGGAGATTACCAAGGAGTGAGTGGGCAGCTGAGGAGCAGGGGATAAATAAGGAGAGGGTCAGATAAAGTGTCTTTTAGGAGGGTCCTATAAGGGCCTCATATACCTATAAGGGTTTGGGTTTTTATTGTGAGCAAATTAAGGAGCCACTAGAGGGTTTTGAGCAGAGGAATGTCGCAGTCTGACTTAAATTTTAAAAGTATCACTCTAGCTGTTAATTTGAAATAGTTACTTTAGTATTCCAGGTGAGAGATGGCATTGGCTTGGTCATGTGGTAGCAGTGGAGATGATAAGGAGTTGCTGGATTCCAGATAGATTTTGGTTTTGGCAGGGGTAGGGGGTGGGGAGGGGGGTTGTTAATTTGTTTTAATATTTTATTTATTTATTTGGCTGCACAGGGTCTTAATTGTGGCACGTGTGATCTTTTAGTTTTGGCATGTGGGATCTAGTTCCCTGAGCAGGGATCAAACCCAGGCCCCCTGCGTTGGGAGTTCGTGGAATCTTAGCCACTGGACCACCAAGGAAGTCCCTCCAGATATATGTTGAGATGGGAGTGTGGAATATACGAGAGGTATAAAGGATGACCTGGGTGATTTGTTTGGTTTGGGTTTTTTTTTTTTGCTCAAGCAACTGGAAGGATGGAGCAGTTTAACTGAGGTGGGGCAGACAGAGGTGGAATAGTTTTGAGGACTCAGTAATTATGTTTCTTGTCATATCAATTTTGATATGTCTGTTAAATATTGAAGTGTAGATGTGAATTAGGCTGTTGAAAAAAATTAGTTGGAATTTAGGGAAGTGGCCTACCTGAGAAATACATTTGGAGTCATTAGCACCTAAATGGTATTTAAAGCTATAAGATTAGATGGGATCATCAAGAAGTAAGTATATTATACTTGAAAAAACTGTGTATGTTGAAATGTTTTCAGAGAAAACATTTAAGGATAAGTTCTGGGGCACCCTGAAATTTAGAAGTTAGAATAAAGAGCAGAAAGTAGTGAAAGCCACTGAGATGATGAGGAAGAAAAACCAAAACGGTAACTTCAGAAGCCAGTAATTGATAAAAGATACTTTACATGCGTTATCTCATTTGCTCCTTTCAGCAAACACTATGGATTTATGCTCATTTAATAGTCTAGGAAATGGAGCTTTTAAATAAATTGACGTCTGTTATGTGTCAGTGGCACCCCACTCCAGTACTCTTGCCTGGAAAATCCCATGGACGGAGGAGCCTGGTGGGCTGCAGTCCATGGGATCGCGAAGAGTCGGACATGACTGAGCGACTTCACTTTCACGTTTCACTTTCATGCATTGGAGAAGGAAATGGCAACCCACTCCAGTGTTCTTGCCTGGAGAATCCCAGGGATGGGAGCCGGATGGGCTGCCGTCTATGGGGTCGCACAGAGTCGGACACGACTGAAGTGACTTAGCAGCAGCAGCAGCCGTAGCAGCAGCACCATGGGTCTCACAGGTAGTAAGTAAGTGATAAGCTGAGAATTAAATACACATATCTATTAGAAAGCTCATGCTCTTAACTGCTACATAATAGATTGTGGGTATATTGTTGTATTTCAAAGACAGTGATGTATTTTGACACAAAAGCAGTTTTCTAAGGGAGTTTAGGATGGAGGTAGGTGAATATACAAATAATCTCATACAGTCTAAGAGAAAAGGGGGAAGCAAGAGAAATAAGGTACATTATGGCATGTTTTATATGTAAACTGGGATTAGAGAAAGGAAGAAACAACTGACTGCTTTGAGAATCTGTTGCCTTCCTAGAAAATACACATATATACAAACACAGATTTTGTGTGTAATTTCAGAGATTTTTTGGAGAGTCCTTACATGGATCCCTGAACTGAAATAAATGGCCTGTGTTCTGTACCATGTTGTATATGATTGAATTATCTACTCATCTGTACTACATTGCTCTGCCATTTCTAGTAGAATGATTTAAAGAAATAGAAGCTTATCTTATATGACATGTCATTATAATAAAATCTTTATATTGAGGTTTGTAAGGCCAAAGCAACATACATATTAAAGTGTAATCACTACCAGTTTTTTCAAGTATAATATTTGAAATTAAACATATAAAATAATTCAGTTTTTCCTTCTCTGGTACAAATTTTAAGTCTATTACCTTCCCCTTTTTATGTGAAAGAAACTCATTTCTATATTCAAGATGCAGAACTTTAACCATCTAGGATGTAAAGCAGAATAAAATATAAACAATGCAATTAGTTCCTGTTTGTCTAGTGATTAAGCCTACCAAATTTGTGTCTTTGAAGACCTGCTAAAGGGATGTCAAAGCAGTATAAATTATGACTTAGTCTGCTACTGAATCTCAACATTTTGATTTTTAAATCGTACAACTTTTCGTCCACATTTTAGAAATTTCCAGAACCAGAAGCAAAATCAGAATTTTCAAGACAGGATGGCACTTGATATATGACCTTGACATATACATATCTGATTTGTGGCAGCACTAGAATTTTATTCCAGATCTCTAGGCTTCTAAGTCCAGTAGTATACTTGTGTCTAGAGCTGGCAGGTAATGTGGAGAAGTTTTTAAAAAATTCTTTCTCAGCATAATACAGGTATAGAGAATGCATTGAAGATATGAGATAATAATAAAGGGCAAAAACTCAATGTAACTGTCATATATTTAAGTATACTCTGTGGGTCTGATCATTACTGAATTTAAATCTTTATTCCAAGATTTTTAAAGGCATTTTTTTCTCTTATTGACTAATACAACTTCTTTCTTTTAAAAAAGAAAACTCAACCTCAGTCCAAGAAGTTCCTCTGGAATCATCAAATAATATTTTTGTGCCAGTCAAGCAAAAGATTACATATCAGCAGGAAAAGAAGGTGCCTCTGCACAATTTAACTTATGGTAAAGTGCTTTTTGTTTTGTTTTTAGTTTGTTATTTGAATGTATGGTTAAATGTTCTAGATAATTATTTTCCCTGTATAGGCAATTCAAAATTTTAAATTTTTCTCTTGTTCTCTTTTCATTTCATATTAACCATCTGTAAATTTTGTTTGGTTTTGTATTTTTTGCAGAGCTTCCAGTTCTGAATCAAGAACGTAAAAATGTTGCAGCTGCAAACAGGGTACTAACTAGAGCTCAGCTGGCTAGACAAATTCTTCACTCAAAGGAGAATACAGTTGCAACCAATAAATCCAAAAAGGAAACATTTATTTTAGAAGACATTGATTCTACCCGGGAAAAGTCCCCAAATACCACTGTTGAGACTCTTTGTGGTAATAATGTTGAGAATGGTGGTCAATTACTGGTTTCTAGTGATAGTAAGATTACAACAGAAGGCACTTCAAAACAGGAAATTAAGGAAGGAAATGAGAGAACAGTGCACAGAGAGACTGCTTTTCCAGGTTCCTTGAATGATACTTGTAAAATCGTGCTTGCAACTCCACAATGTCATATAACAATACCTCAGAGATCAAAAATAAATGCCTGGAACCTTTCTCCAAGTATAAGCCAAACTATTACAAATGGAGTTAAAATTAAGGTAGGAAAACTTTTAAGGCAGATAAATACTTGTTTTCACCCTCATTCTTAAAGTGCATAAGCTCTTTTGCTCTCTCATTAACAGGTTCATTTTGGGTTTTTGTTAATATTTAGTGTAGAGGCAGTGTGGCCTAGTGAAAGGAGCAGTGGATTAAAAGTTAGGAAGACCCAGGCGTGAAGTCTTATTTTGCTCTATCACTAGTTGCATAGTCTTCAGCTCCCTTTGGGGATGAATACTGAGGTATTCTTGTTCTTATATTTTTTTTCCTGATTCTTGGTGTTCTATTAACAGAGCAATTAAAAGGGAAAGGAATTAGAGCATCTAAAGATTTGAGAAGTTTTACTGTTGTAACACTGGAGTAGGAAATGGCAACCCACTCCAGTATTCTTGCCTGGAGAATCCCATGGATAGAGGAGCTGTTCAGATGTTTGCTTTGGAATAGAATACTAAATATAGATTACTAGCAATCACCTTTGTAGTTTATAGGAAATTGAATGCAACTCCAAATCAACTTTTCAAAAAATAAATGCTCTAATTATATACGGCGAAGAGTGATGGTGAAATGCATACTACTTAACTTGTTTTCTCTAAGTTATTGTGTCTTTTGTGGCTTTGGTATTTTGATGGCTACCTCAAGATTTTAAGTGGCTTTTTCCCTTAGTGGTTAAGATATTTGACATAAGAGTATTTAAAGTATAATTGATTCTGGATTGTATTAATAGAACAAACTGCAGTACAACTTCAGTTCAGTCTCTCTCCATCTTTTGTTTAATTATGCATAAGAGTTTTTACCTTATTGCTATATAGAATAGGATGTGATTCTTATGTAGATGAACACTAAGGACTCATTTGGATTACTTGTATAAGTTCTTTTAATTTAATGTAAACTGATTTTGTAATGCATATGGTACAAGTAATATAAGAAGTAATATGTATTTCACTTTATGCTTTATCAGGTAGTCCAGCTACAGGAATGGATGATTAAAGTCATCAATAATAACACTGCTATATGTGTAGAAGGAAAACTGACGTAAGTATAACTTTTCAGTATTCTTTTAGTAAAATTTATAATAAGAGATTTGTGTGTAAGAACTTACAAGGAGATGCATGACAAATCGCATCTTGCTGTAAAACAAAGACTTTCTAACGAGGTTAGAAACTGATAGAAAAGTAATATGAGTATGGCCATTTTGATTGTAACTAGCTTTCTTGCTTTTCCAAGAAATTTGTTAACTCGTATTATTTTTAAAATAGGGACAGCTCAAATTTGTATGAATAGTGCTTTATTTTTTCAGAGGTTCTATTAAGTGGGCTGGGATTATCTGCTTGATGATAATGACTGCTTGTAGTTAACGTTTACTACATGCATTTCAGTCCAGAGTCTCACATCTAACTTGGGAAAACCAAAACCAGATATGTATTTACTGATTCAGAAAAGAAATCAAAATTATTTAACAGTGTGCCACACAGCTACACGTTAAGTAATCACTGGCACTTTATGGGTTTCCCTAAAATGAAAGCATCCTTTGGTAAGTGGGCTTTGCCTAGTTCTGCTACTCCGTTAGTTTCATTTCCAGTTCTTCAAAACCAGTTTTCTTAGTGGTTAAAAAAAATGTAATAAAAGGTTGTAATAAAAAGTACACTGTATCACTGTTAGAGATACTTACCTGAAAGTTTATGAGTATAGAAAATCTGTCTTGCTCACTTTATTTCTTGCTTGCCTGGTGCCCATTCACTTCCTTAATATCCAGAGGCAGCACTGATTGCCTTTGTTGCAGTCCCATTACTACTGCTTACTGCCTGTATGACTTAGGCAAAGTACTTACCCTCTTTCAGGCTCATTTTCTTCATTTGTGTAATGATGATAATAGCATGACCTACTTTTTGAATTATTTTGAGGGTTAAATGAGTTAATATTTATAAGACTTTGAGAACAGTGCTTGAGTACTGTTTAAATATTTGTTAAATAAAATAGTGAAAGTCACTCAGTCGTGTCTGACTCTTTGTGACTCCATGGACTGTACAGTCCATGGAATTCTCTAGGCCAGAATACTGGTGTGGGTAGCCTTTCCCTTGTCCAGGGGCTCTTCCCAACCCAGAGATTGAACCCAGGTATCCCGCATTTTGCAGGCACATTCTTTACCAGCTGAGCCACAAGGGAAGCCCGAAAAAGAACAGAGGATGAGAATATTGTGTTAAAAGTATAACATATGAATTTAATTCCATTTGACGAAATTAAATGACCTTAACTTTCTCATTTATTATGCTTATATTTAGAATGTTTATTACTAACCTAATGAGTCAGAATGTTTATTTATCTAATATGTTTTAAAATTTTCTCTATGTTTATTCTTGGCTTCATGTAAAGAAATATAAAGAGTAGATTTATGGGTCAGTAGTTTGATGCAGCAGTTTGTTTTTTCACAGTTGGAACCTCTTTGGTACTTTCTAAAGAGGAAGGTAAAGACATTTGGCTGTATGGTAAGGGGGAACACAAGAGTAGAATAATTCAAACAGTATAACTGCATGAAAACTAACCCAGCATAGGCCCTGAGGAGAGTGACAGGGAAATCATCCTTTGGCGGTTTGGCATCAGTTGAGATAGAGTTGTGAGCTTTATTACCACAAGATATTTAGAGAACGCCTTGCTTTCTTGCTAATGAAACATTTTATACTAGCCACATGGTTTGGCCACAGTATAGTTTCTTGGTACTCAGGTTCACATTAGCCAAGAGGTTGAGTTCTGTTGCAGTGTTTGGCCCTCAAATGTTTTGTAATTAGATTAATAGCATTGTAGCTGGAGTGCAAATTTATTCCTGTTACAAATTTATATACTTATATGTGTACATTGCGACTCTTGGTAAAATGTGAATATTTTGGCTTTAACTAAGCTTTTTTTCCTCCTAGAGACATCACCAACGTATATTGGCACAGTAATGTAATTATAGAACGGATTAAGCACAACAAACTTAGAACTTTATCCGGCAACATTTATGTACTAAAAGGAATGATAGACCAGATTTCCATGAAAGAAGCAGGTAATGACTGTGATTACTAATTGGAAGAATTATTTTACTAAGTGAAATAATTAACCATATTTCAAACCATATTTTTGCTTTTAATTAGGTGCTTTAAAATTACATGTCAACACTAAAAATTAAAAAATACTGCCCAGATTATGTAAAACTATTATATATGTTGGTCCTTTATTATGATTTACTGTTATTGACAGTTTAAGTCCAGTTATTTAAAAAATATTCAAATGAAATGTTCCTTATTTGTGAGGAACTGGCTATAAGAATATAATTTAGCTCCCTAATTCCTCTTTTGTTGAACCTGCCCGGCATAACCCTAGTCCTGACACAATCTTATTTTCTGTCTACGCCTAGTACACAGCTAATGTGACTAAAGAAAAACACACCTGAGTAGTCTACTTTAAATCTATGACTACCAGCAATAAATTGTGGTCTCAGTGCCACTTGGTATCCTACCATTCATGCCCTAATGGTCCCTAATCCATTCATTCTCCCATCATCCTCAATGACTATTTCCTATTTCTACATCTCTCCTACCTCCCTCTCAGCTTGGCCGGTGGGGGAACAAGGAGAAGACTTAAAGCAACAGGAACAATCAAGAGAGAACTTTTCTGCCACATCTCTCATCTGCTTGTATCTGTACCTGCTTTTATTGGGCAAGCCTCCCACATTCCTGTCTGTGTCAACCTGTTTATACTTTAGTTCCTATCGTCTTTTACTCAAAAATATCACTCTAGTAATTCTCTCTTCTACCACAAAGAAAACCAAAACAAAAAAAAACACTCTCTTTTGTGTAAAAAAATCAAAGTTGTTAGAATGTATTTGTATTTAAGAGATCATCAACTTAAAATAATCATATGTATGCATTACATATTAATCACAAACAAAAAATTATACTAGATACACACACACATACACACAAAAGAGAAAGGAATTCAAATGTAACACAAAAGATAGTCATCAAAAGAAGGAACAAAAAACTACAAACACAACCAGAAAATAATTAATAAAACAGCTATAACTACTTTAAATATAACTTTAAGTATAAATGGACCAAATGCTCCCAATCAAAAGACAGTGTGGCAGAATGGATACAAAAACAGACTCCTTTCAAATCTAAAAATACACATAAGACAGATAGTGAAGGGATGGAAAAAGGTATTCCATGTAAATGGAAATGAAGCCAAGTTAGCAATGCTTATATCAGACAAAACAGACTTTTAAACAAAGATTGTAATAGAACACAAAGAATATTACATAATGATAAAGGGATCAATTAAAAAAAAAAAGATGTAACGCTTGTAAATATATAGGCGCCCAACCTAGGAACACCTAAATACGTAAATAACAAAGCTAAAGGTATCCCACTCCCTGAATTCAAACTATGCTACTAAGCTACAGTAATCAAAATACTGTGATACTGGCACCAAAACAGCCACATAGGTCAACTAAACAGAATAGAGACCCCAGAAATAAACCTACGTGTATTTGGTCAATTAATTTACAACAGAGGAGGTAAGAATATAATGGGGACATGATGACGGCCTCTTCAATAAATGATGCTGGGAAAACTGGATGGCTGCATGCAAAAGAATCAAACTAGAGTACTTCTTCACACTGTGTCCAAAAGTAAACTCAAAACGGGTTAGACTTGAATGTAAGATCTGAAACCATAAAACGTCTAGAAGAAAACATAGTGAACCCTTTGACATATGCCTTAGCTATATTTTTCTAGATCTGTCTCCTCAGGCAAAGGCAACAAAAACAAATGGGACAACGTCAAACTAAAAAACTTTTGTACAGGAAAAGAAACTGTCAACAAAATGATAAAGCAACCTACTGAGTAGGAGGATGTATTTGCAAGCTATATTGCTGATAAGGGATTAATATCCAAAATACACAAAGAACTCATACAATTCAACATCAAAAAAAACCCAACAGTTCTATTAAAAAATGAGCAGGGGACTGCCCTGGTGGTCCAGTGGCTAAGACTCCATGCTTCCAACGCAGGGGATCTGGGTTCAATCCGTGGTCAAGGAACTAGATCCCACATGCTGCAACTAAGTGTTCATATGCTGCAATGAAAGATCCCACATGCCATAACTAAGACCTGGTGCAGTAAAATAATTTTTTAAAAAATTGGGCAGAAGAGCTGTATAGGTATTTTCCAGAAGAAGATATACAGATGGCAAACAAAGATGCTCAACATCACTAATCATCAGGGAAATGCAAATCAGAAGCACAATGAGATACCACCTCATGCCTGTCAGAATAGCTATTATCCAAAAGACAAGAAATAACATGCATTGGTGAGGTTATGGAGAAAAGGGAACCCTTATGCTGTGTTGGTGAGAAAGTAAATTGGTATGACCACTATGGAAAACAGTGTGGAGTTTCCTCCAAAAATTAGAACGATCACAGGATCCAGCCGGCCACTTTGGGGTATTTTTCTGAGGAAAATAAAAACACTAATTGAAAAGATAAATGCACACCTGTGTCCATCGCAGCATTATTATAACAGCCAAGATACCAAAGCAGCTTAAGTGTCCACGATGGATGAGTGCATAAGATGAGGTGTATGCATATACAAAAGAATATTATTCAGCCTTAAATAAAGAATGAAATCTTGCATTGTGACAACATGGAGGGACCTACAGGTATTAAACTAAGTGAAATCAGAGAAAGATAAACACTGTATGATTCCACTTGTATGTGGAATCTAAAAACCAAAGCAAATGAACAAGTCAAAACACAAAGAGATTCACAGATAAAGAGAACAGATGCTTGCCAGGAGGGAGAGGGAGATTAAAACATACAGAATTCCAGTTCTAAATGAGTCACAGGGATGAAGGGTACAGCATGGGAAAAGGGTATATCATCATTATTCTAACAGGTTCTGCAGTGAACAATATTCACATTGTTATAATGACACAAACAATTTTTGATACAGTTAGAAGTATTGTAATGTGGGGAGAGGATTTGTAATTTGGGGAGAGGTGCAGATGTTAAATCTTCATCTCTTATTTATAAATTTTAAAATGGCGTTTTTTCTTTTTATTGTATCTATATGAGGTGGTACATATTAACTCTTTTAATCATTTGGCAAGATATATGTTAATAAGCCATCATGCTGTACACCTTAAACTTAGACACTGTGCTGCATGTCAGTTATTCCTTAAAAAAATAGGCTGAGGGCAAACCCTCTTAACCATGCTTCTTTCAGCCACTATTGCTCTCATCGACAGCAAAACAACTCAGACAATTCGTTATACTTAGATCTATTTCCTCTTGAATTCTTTTCCATCTTTTTTCTTGAATTCTCTTTAGTCTCTCCTTCATCCCCAGTTCTTCACTGAAACAGCCCTTAATCAAAGTCACCAGTGGCCCCCACATTGCTAAATCCAGTGTACACATGACACGGTAATCACACCTACCTTCTTGAAATACTTTGTTTACTTGGCTTCTCGAATACCATATTTTCATGCTGCCTCACTCCCTGTTCCTTCATAGTTTCTTTAAGCTTACTTTTCTCCTTCTTTTCCTCTAAATAATGGAATCGACTAGGGCTCTTTCTATACTCAATGCTGTGCTGATTTCTTTTAGGGTTAAATTTCATTCATATTTTGACAAGTGTCAAATGAAGAATACTCCCCTAGCCACTCAACTTATCTTCTGTCTGCTCATTTGGCATCTCCACTAGGATGTCTACAGGCGTCTCAGAGTTAATATGTCAAAAACCTGATCTTCTCCATGTACTTCCACAGACTGTTCTCAAAATAGCAACTAATTCAGTCCTGTTAAAAAGTAAGTCATATTCTTTGGCTCCTCCACTCAGAATTTTTCTATAACTTCCTCTCTCACCCGAAGTAAAAGATCCGGTCCATAAAACGACCCCAAGGCTTTAAAATCTCTCCCAGCTGCCTCTGTTACCCATCTGAGTACTAAGTGGCCTCCTAGTTCTTGCCTCTCCTCGTTTCACTTCGGCTACACCAGCCTCTCTGTGGTTCTATAAACAAGCCAGGCATACTCTTGCTTCATAGCCTTTCACTTTGTTCCCTCTGCTTCCATTGCTTTAACCTCATATTGCCGCATTGCTCACTTCATGTACTTCAGGGCTTTACTCAAATGATGCTATTTCAGTGAGAACTTGTCTGTCCTTTTTTGAAATGCTGCCTGCCCCCTTTCTCCTCCCCTAAAATGAATACACTGATACCGCTATTCCTCTTAACTGCGTAACTTTTCTCCATAGCATAAATGACCACTCTAACAAATGAGATATATTACTTACTGGTTTGCTTTCTGTTTAGAAGGCAGTTTTCATGAAGGCAGATTTTGTTGTTGTTGTTAATTGCTGTATCCTCAGTACCTCTGACTGTGCCTGGCATATAGTAAGCAATTAAGTATATATTTTTAAATTATTTAATGAATGAATGACATGACTTTAAAATCTAGGCTTTCAGATAACTTCTGTTTGTTTATCATTAAATAGGTTACTCAAGAAGTCTCATAAGGAAATTTATGTTTGGATTTCCAGAAAAATGGAAAGAGTACATTGATAATTTTTTAGAAGAGTTAAGGTAAAGTAGGTTTTAACTTTTAAAACAAAGGTTATTTCTGTTTTTGGCTGCGCTGGGTCTTCCTTGCTATGCGTGGGCTTTCGCTATAGAGAGTGAGGGCTACTCTGTGGTTGCGATGCGTCAGCTTCTCACTGGTGGCTTCTCTTGTTACGGTGCACAGGCTTCGGTAGTTGCCTCAGGCAGCCCCAGTAGCTGTGACATGCAGGCTTAGTTGCTCCCAGGCGTATGGACTCTTCCCAGACCAGGGATGGAATCCATGTCTCCTGCATTGGCAGGCGGATTCTTATCCACTGTGTCACTAGGGAAGTCCGTCTACCTTTTAACTTTTTAAAAAACAATCTTACTGATGTATAATTTACATCTGATAAACCATCCATTTTAGGTATAAAATTTGATGGGCATTTACCAATGTATATACTCATATAACCAATGGAAGAAAGTGCTTTTAATTTCTGCTTTTGGAAATGTCCATTTTGAGCTATCTTTGATCTGAGACTTTCAGAAGGCAGTAACACTTTACTGGAACTTCTGTCATGAGGAATAAATCTAAAACGAAAATTAAACCGTTGACATATTTAAGGAGTCATCTGTAATCACTTACCCTTTAAGAGGCATGTAGCTGTAAACAGGAGTCTGACAGTCTTGGTCCTTTTTCATTCATTCCTTTCCTCAGTAGTTACAAAGTGTCATCTGCTTAGCTGACTCTGTATCAGCACTGGGAAAAAATTAGTTCTTGACGTTGAAAACTCTTTAGATTGTGTAAGTTAATCTCATTACAGTGTAATGACATATAATACAGGCTGGCAGTTTTCTTCTGTAAAGGGGCGATAGTATTTTCATGAGTATGCTGCTTCTGTCACAGCTACTTGACTCTGCCTTTGTAGTGGAAAAGTGACACAGACAGTACAGAAATGAATGAGTATGACTGTATTTCAGTAGACTTTATTTACAAGAACAGGCAGCTGGCAGAATTTGTCCTATTAGATTCTTATATCAGCTTAAATAGGAAATACAAGAGTGAAGATGGTAAGAACTTAAAAAGTCATATTTGAATATTTGACCTAAGATGTCATACAGAAGTTCTTTGTGGGAGGAAAAGGGTAGAAGCCATGAAAGCTTAAATAATGTAAAGATTAAAGGTAATCTGCTAGGGAAAAAAAGCTTTATCTGAGGGAATTTATTTATTTATGGGTTTTGTTTTTTGAGAACCTATATTAGAGGAAAAAATACTCTACTTGTTTTTAGGACTTGTGAGAAGAAAAAAGGAAAGGCCAGAAAAAAACAGAAAGCTGAAAGATGTATTCCTGACATTCAAAAATCAATGAAAAATAATGCAAGGAAAAAAAAACCAAATGTCCTCCAAAGAGCCACCACCACTTATGACCGTGACTGTGATTCTTTGGGTATGTCTGCTCTTTACTTCTCTTGTTCATATTGTGGTATATTTTTAAATGAGCTCCACATTGTTTAATTGTTTACAGTGTATATAGTACTAAGTTCTTGACTTATACTGCCCTAAAATTTTCATTTTTTTCACTAGTTAAGAGGAGAAACTGCGATCACCTATAGTCAGCATTCAGCCTACTTAATTAATTAATACCTTTGAATTAATCAGAGTACCAAGGAAGCTGATAAACATAGCGATCCAAGATGATTGTTGCTTCAGTTTTCTAAATGCAAGGTTTTAGGCTGCCAGCTTGCCTCAAACCTATATTACAGATACCTATATTTTTGTGCTAAATATTATTCCTGTTAGTAGACAAAACCAGTTTCCTTCCATGGAGGAAATGACATGTATTTTCTGAATGACCATTGTTATGAAGGTAACTGGCAAAACTGTTCTGTGTCAGTTCTTTACCAGAACTATAATCTGCCTCACATCCACCCAACCCCAAGATGAAATAGCGTATTTACAGCCTTTTCTAGATAATATAATGAGTAAAAGTTACTAGACCATGTTTTATAAATTTAGGCCATTTCTACCTTGACCTCATAACAAAGAGCTTTACAGAACTTCAAGAGTTCAGGACTCGTTCTGCCAAAAACATAACACCATACTGGATATAGACATACCTGCATGTCATTCTTCCACTCCTACCACAGCCGGCTCTCTTGTCTCCACTGAAACTATGCTTATCCTCTCTAGTACAGAGAAAGGAATAAATTAAATACATGGATGAATGCTTGCAAAATTCACTCCTTAACTGTAGCTCCAGTTCCTTCTCAACCCTTCTTCATTTTATCAAGTCATCCTATTTCTTATAAATTAGGCATATTGCTTATTGTCATTGCTAAAACCATCTTCAGTATTTTGGAGTCCTGGGGCTATAGCACCTGCTGTATATTTTTTTACCCCCAAACTTAAAAATCCCTAAAAGTATTTCTAACTGTATTATTCTTTTTTAGTCTTAGGTCTTATCATCGCCCTACCTCCACTCCTTTCTTTCACTTATAGTACTGTTTTTCAAGAATTTGAGTTAAATTGTGAATATTATTGGTAAAATATTTGAGACTACAAAGTAAAAGACTAAAGTTTGGTAAACCATTGTACAGGCCAGCTGTGTCCATAGGAAAATCATTCAACAAACATTCTAAAAGCATCTTCTATGAACCTTGATCTATGTTAGTTATTGGGAACTTAGAGATGAATAAAATGAGATGCTTCTCCTTGAGAAGCTCAGCGTAGGGGAAGATAGTATTGCAATCTGTTTTGGATGTATCATTTTTCCACTGTGATTCATTAGACCATTGTTTGATGAAACTATTAAGACATTCAAGGTCCTCTTGTCACATACATTATTTTAAATGGTGGTAGTTGATGCTGCTATTATTTTTATTATTATCATTATACTTTCCATGGGAAAACCACTAAAATATGTGTTAAAAAAAAACAACACATCTAACATTGAACAACTAAGGTTATGCAAAGATGCCAGCCAACGATAATTTAAGATGATGTGATTGTGTATATATATTTTCATGATTTACCTAAACTTTTGTTTTGTGTATTTAGTGCTGTAATCTATGTTATAGTATTGCTATTAAAGTGCTTTATCTCTGCTATTATATATAATATACTTGACAGTAATATTATAAATGATTGTAATGTCAGCCTCCTTCACCATACTGTAATGATCTCAAGAGCAAGGACCATCCATTGTGCATCTTGAAGTACAGACTTCTGTGAAATTAATACCATAACTTCCTTTTTTGTAAATGTGGATTTTCAGAGTAATTTCATTGAAATCCTGACTATCAGAATTTAAAGAGCCTTTTCTCTACACATTAGCAAGTTTAAAATTTCATATTGAGTTAAATCCATCAGCTTAATAGCATTTTTTTTTCTTACTACTTCTAAATGAAAAGAAATGAAGTGAGGAACATTTATAAGTGTTTAAAGAAGTAAAGAGGCAACAATACTGCTTACACTACCAACTTCATACAGCTTAGGTTGAAGTATCCAGAATGGTCTGAATCTTTATTAAAATTATTTAATAAAATGAATAACAATATTCAGAATAAAAGGGCTTTGTTCAAAATTAGAAAGTTGAAAATTTTCACATTTCCAGTTGAACATTTGAATCATGTTTATATGAGGAATTAGAAAGAAATATATGATTCCATTGAGAAATCATATAGTAACTTCCTTGATTACTTTTGAGTAGTGCCACTTCTCCATGAACTGTAATTTAGAGGCTCCTTTTTCCCTAGCATTTGGTATTTCCCAGAAGTCTTTCATTTTGTCATTCGTCTTGTAAAATGGCACACAGTATGTGTACGTTGTTAGAATATTTAATTGTGATGGTTGGTATGATGATTTAAAACTTGTACATATTTGTATAATTTAAAGTTAGAAATTAAATGGGTTTGGCTTCTGGCTTCTTAAGTTTCAAACTGGAGACATTCTCTCATTTTAATTTGCTTTCTTTAGCCAATGACACAGTATAAGATCTGTTTTCCCAAGATCTGTTTTGGTTATTATCCTATGATTCTTCATAGAGCTTGGGGGATACAGCAAAAATGTATCTCTGTGGCCTCCACTAGTGATGAGTATGGGGCCATGCAGATGGAGCTCCATGTTTTAACTCTCCTTAATTAGGATAGCTTCTGTTCCATATATTTTATACCTAGTAAGGTTATAGTAACCCAAGTGGTTTTCAAGTCAAAAGTAAAAACAAAGTTCTTACCATTAAGGATTTTTTTCAGTTGAAAGACAGTATATAATTATAACACAGGGCACATTGTCAAACATGATATTATTTGAAAGTATTCTGGAAATTTGAAGGAAAGCTTTCATTCAGTTGAGGGAATCAGGACAAAGTTTGCAGATAGGTGAGTTGGAGAACAGAAATGAAGCAGGTTATAGAACAGAACTGAAGTAGATAGTAGGTGGAGGAAATTTTCCAAGTAGAGTGAATGGGATTAATGAAAGTTGAGAAACAGTGAATTAACAGACTGTTGTTCAGATTGAGTACAGTGAGCAATTAGAACTATATTGATGAAGACCAGTGAGAGGAGCCGCGTACACTAAGTATATTGTGAGACATGTGGACAGATGGGCATGGAGATTAATGAATGTTTACAGCTGAAGGGGCAGTGGTCTGAACAGACCAGTGCTTCAGAAAGCTTAGTTTGACAGTGATGTGTGTAAAATGGAGTTTGTAGGGGGGAAAAAACGGTATATCTGTGGAATTTTTTTCTATATTTTGTTTCTAATTTGAAATTTTGATCTTTGGCTTTTTGTCTTATGAAATTAAAGAGAGAACTAAAGAATCAAAAGTGCCCGTTGATATTCTAACAACAAGGGAACAGTTTTTCTCAGATGAAGAAAGAAAATATATGACTGTTAATCTGAAGAAATCTTGTATTTTAGTGACACCACTTAAATCTAAAAAAATTATAGAGCAAAAGTGCATGGACAGTAATCTGTCATCTGACTCTGTTAAAGCAGTAACAGAATTTGTGTTGGGAAAGCTTCAAAAAGAAAGTAAAACAGACTCAAATGAAACTACAAGTCCAGTCAGCAAGCCCACAAAGACTTTAGAAGGTACGTTTGAGTGTAGTGCGGGCCATAATAGTGAAAATACAGAAGATTGCTTTGAACGTGATTTCTTCACTGTCAACCACAAAATAAAAATACCCAGTTCTAAAAAAGAACAAATGGTCACCTATGACTTTAAGAAAAATACAAGGTTATCAAAACTGAAGAAAATTGAAAATCAAGTAACTGTGTCATTTGACAAGCATCAGTCCTCATCAGATTTGTTTAATGAAGAAAGTGAAAAAGAAAAGAAATTTAGAAGGAAAACTGAGATTGTTAAGAAAACCAGAGCAATAAATACTGAAGAAACAGTGGTTCACCAGAGAAAAAGCACAAGAAAAACAAGGACAGTCCCAGAGATGCCTGAATCTGAAACTGAAGAAAGTGAAAATGAGCTTTATATGAAACAGAAGAAAGCTAAATGTTCTGCTAAAGAAAACCTTCAGAAGCCTGACGTTGGTAATGAACTTCCAAATACCGAGAAAACGGGATCTGGTAAGACAAACAGGCATTCCTTGGAATGCTTGCCTGGTTTTACTCAGGATGAGGAATGGAATAAGAAAGAATTACAGAAACTTCATTGGTAAGTAGTTAGATTTGACTTTGAAATCTAGAGTGGCCACAAAACAGTTTATAACATGAAAACAAGAGGCTGATTTATGATTTCTAATCATTAAAATGGAAAATGTCATCCAAAGACACTTGAAGAGAAATTGAAATTTATGTCAGGTGGAGGGAGAATACAGATAATGTCTAACTAGGTGGCCATCTGCAGCCCACATATGAAGAAAGTGAAAGTGACCTTTTCATTCCCATTTAATATTTCAAGAAAGTCCCCTCCTTCCCTCACCAAAAACTATTTGAGGGGACTATTATTTGTTAATTAATTTGATTGTGGTAATCACATCACAATGTATATGTGTATCAAATGATCACATGTATATTTTAAATATATACAATTTTATCTCTCAGTCATACCTCAGTAAAGTAGGGGTAAACTATTTCAACAGACAAATGCAACTCTCTCATTTAGCTTCACATTTTAAGGAATATTTTATAATTAACTTTACTATTATAAAACCTTAAATTTGAACCCAAATTTGTAGGTTATTTCATAGTCTTTTCCCCCTCATTGATAAATGAAAAATTAGTCTCAAAAATTAGGTGATTTGTCCAGGGTTTCTTAATTAGTGCTGCTTGATAAACCAGGGATGGTAAGAATTGGATTTGGCTACATATACTTGAAAAGCAGTTTCAGTAGTGTGGTAGTTGGTATTGGAAGCCAGGTCACAGTTGAGCAATGGACAGTAAAGATAACCTAGATGGACAACAAAAGATATGTGGCAATGATGGGGAACAGAAGAAGGCGCAGTCATAGAAGAGAGTGAGGAGATAAGGGAACACGTATGTTTAGTTGCTTGCTTTTTATTAGATGAGTCAGGCCAGAGTACAGTGGTATTCTGATGGAAATCATCCAGGAGAAAGAAAGGAAGATGTCACTGATACAAGAGAGAAGAAAACCATAAAAACATACCACGTTTAGTGTTCCGTTCTCTTGTGTACCCCCAGCTTTATGACATTTAGAATTCATTTTCAAATCTACTTTTTCTTCCTAAGGGATCTTTGTGCCACTGTACTCTTCCTTTCTCCATTTCCAAAATTTTCCTTCAGTCTTATTTTCAGGCAGAAGTTTTCTTCTATTCCAAAGTTCTTGATTTTGGCTGGTTGCTCTATAGCAAAGTGTATTCCTTAGTGATCTTTTCCTTCCAAAGCTCTACTTTTTTATACAGGGATTCCCAAATCTGTGTCTCTAGTTCTGAATTCTTGTACTTAGGTCTGTATTTCCCTTTGCCTGCTGGACATCTCTATATAAATCTCACCGACAGCTAACTTCAGGGCTTCCCTGATAGCTCAGTTGGTAAAGAATCTGGCTGCAATGTGGGAGACATGGGTTTGATCCCTGGGTTGGGGAGATCTCCTGGAGAAAGGAAAGGCTACACACTCTAGTATTCTGGCCTGGAGAATTCCACGGACTGTATAGTCCATGGGGTCACAAGAGTTGGACATGATGGAGTAACTTTCACTTTCACAGCTAACTTAATATGTCAAAAGCCAAACTTACTTTCTTCTGTCTGTCCACTTTACCTGACATTCCTGTTTCTTAATATGTAATTCTCCTAGTCAGCTAGCTTTAAGCTCTTTATTATTATTGGCTTTTAATCTTTTAAAAAAATCATGAAGCTACCAGTATACTTAGGAGATGTTGTGAGTTAGGTTCCAGACTACTGGAATAAGCCGAATATCTCAACAAAGCAAGTCACATTAACGTTATGGCTTCCTGGTGCATATAAAAGTTATGTTTACACTATACTGTAGTCTATTAAGTATGCAATAATATTGTATCAAAAAACCCCACTGTATGTACCTTCTTTGGGCTTCCCTGGTGACTCAGATGGTAAAGAATCTGCCTGCAATGCAGGAAACCCAGGTTTGATCCCTGGGTCAGGAAAATCCCCTGGAGAAGGGAATGGCAACCCACTCAGTATTCTTGCCTGGAGAATTCCATGGACAAAGAAGCTTGGCAAGCTACAGTCCATGGGGTCACAAAGAATTGGACACAACTGAGCGACTAACACACATACCTTAATTTAAAAAAACTTGTTGCTTAAAAATACTAATTATCATTTGAGCCTTCAGCAAGTTGTAATTCCTTTGCTGGTGGAGGGTCTTGCTTTGGTATGGATGGCTGCTGACCAGAGTGGTGTTTGCTGAAGGTTAGGGTGGCTGTGGCAGTTTCTTAAAATAAGACAATGCAGTTTGCCACATCAGTTGACCCTTCCTTTAATGAATGGTTTCTCTGTAGCATGCAGTGCTATTTGATAGCATTTCACCCAGAGTAGACCTTCTTTCAAAATGGGAGTCAATCCTCTCAAACCTTGCGACTGCTTTATCAACTAGGTTTATATATTCTAAATCCTTTATTGTCATTTCAGCAATGCTTTATCAGCTAAGTTTATAGAATATTCTAAATCCTTTATTGTCATGTCAGCAATCTTCACAGCATCTTCAGTAGATTTCATCTCATGAAACCACTTTCTTTACTCATCCGTAAGACGCAGCTCCTTGTCTGTTCAAGTTTTTTCATGAGGTTGTAGCAATTCAGTCACATCTTTAGGCTCCACTTCTAATTGTAGTTCTCTGGCTGTTTCCATCACATCTGCAGTAACTTCTTCCACTGAAGTCTTTAACTCCTTCAAGTCATTAATAAGGGTCGGAATCAACTCTTTCCAAAATCCTGTGAATGTTGATGTTTTGAACTCTTCTCATGAGTCACACATGTTCTTAATGGTATCTTTACGGTGAATCCTTTCCAGGGGGGTCTTCAATTTACTTCGCTCAGATCCATTAGAGGAATCACTATCGAGAATAGCTCTAGCCTTAGGAAGTATATTTCTTAAATAATAAGACTTTGAAAATCAGAATTACTCCTTGACCCATAAGCTGCAGAATGGACATTATGTAACAGGCTGAAAACAACATTAATTTTGTTGTACATCTCCATCTCAGAGCTCTTGGGTGACCAGGCGCATTGTCAGTGAGCAGTAACATTTTGAAAGGAATCTTCTTTTCTGAATTGCTTTCCACAGTGAGCTTAAAATAATTCAGAACAGATATGCTGTCCACTAGGGTTGATGTTTCACTTATAGAGCCCAGGTAGAGTAGATTTAACATACTTAAGGGTTGCTCAAGTTTTTGAAATGGCAAATGAGCACTGGCTTCAAGTCCCTAGTTACATGAAGCCAGTCATTGACTTTCCCTCCTTAGCTATAAAAGTCCTAGACAGCGTCTTCTTCCAATACAAGACTGTTTTGTCTACATTGAAAATCTGTTGTTTAGCCATCTTCATTGATGATCTTAGCTAGATCTTCTGGCTAATTTGCTGCAGTTTCTACATTAGCATTTATTGCTTCACTTTGTATTTTTGTGTTACAGAGATGACTTCTTTCCTTAAACCTCATACCAATTTCTGCTAACTTCAAACTTCTCATCTGTAGCTTCCTGACGTTTTACCCTACATAGAATTAAAGAGAGTTAGGGCCTTGCTCTAGATTAGACTTCGGTTTCAGAGAACCTTGTGACTGGTTTGATCTTCTATCCAGATTGCTAAACTTTCTCCATATCATCAATATGTCTCACTTTCTTATCATTTATGTGTTTACTAGAGTAGCACTTTTAATTTCCTTCAAGAATTTTTCCCTTTGCATTCACATTTGGCTAACTTGTGCAAGAAGCCTAGCTTTCAGCCTACATCAGCTCTTGACATGCCTTCTTCAGTAAGCTTAATCATGTTTATCAGTTAAATTTGCTGTCTTAGATACATACAGTTCTTGGCTCCCAAACAATATAACAGTAACATCACTGGTCACCATAACAAATACAGTAATAATGAAAAAGTTTGAAATACTGTGAGAATTACCAAATGTGACAGAGACATGTAGTAACCAAATGCTTTTGGAAAAATGGTGCCAGTAGACTTACTTGACAGAGGGTTGCCATAGGCGTTCAATTTGTTCAAAAAATAAAATCCCAGTAAACCAAAGAGCAGTAAAACGAGATGTGCCTGTGTAGCCTTTTTCTTCACGCTACTCTTTTTCAGACCTTTAATGCCTTTTGCCTGAACTTTGGAAGCAGCTTTTTATTTGTACTTTGTTCGTTTCATATGAGTAAGTAATCTGTTCTATACAACTCCAGATTAGTGCTAATGTATTGTGTGGTTCTAACAAGTCAAAATCCTTCACTTGTATTCTTACTGATCTTCAAAGTATATAAAGATTCTTCTGCCTTACATTGAGAGCAATAGTTGACTTCAGCTATCCTTTTCAGGTTGACCTCAGTTATCTATCCTTTTTAGCTGTATCCCCCATTATTTCCTTTACTGTATATTCAGATCACCTAAGGATATTTTGAAATGCTTGAACTGCAGAAATGCCACTTCCCAGTAAGATAAGTAAGCATACTCCGCTCTGTTTCTTCTATGCAGGTATAAAAACCTGAACAGAATGCTTGAAACTGCTTTTGTTGATACAGAAAGATATTGATTCAAAGTAGACTGTTCAGTACGTATATAGTAAACGTCAGAGGATCCACTAAAAAACTACATAGATATCTTCAAATATATAATAGATAAAATACTTTTTAAAAAAGGCAGAAAAAGAGAAATAGAAGATGGGGAACAAAGAAAAACAATTGCATTAATTATGTTAATAATTTAAATGCACCATTTTATAGACAGATTGTCAGAATGAATTTAAAAACAATCCCACGGGGCTCCTCTCTCCATGGGATTTTCCAGACAAGAGTACTGGAGTGGGGTGCCATTGCCTTCTCCAGTCATATAAAAGAAACACTTCAAATATGACATCGCCAAGTTAAAAGTGAAAGGATAGATAAATACCACGCAAACCCAATAGATAGCTAGAGTGGCTATACTAATACTGATCAGAAATTTCAGTATAAAGAAAATACCAAGGGTAAAGCAAGACATTACAAAATAATAGAAGTGTCATTTCACGAGGAAGGCTTAATCCTAAATGTGTATGCACTGAACAAAAACTCAAAATACAAGAATCAAAATCTGAAAGAACTAAAAGGAAAGTTGTTGTTCAGTTGCTCAGTTGTGTCCAACTCTTTGCGACCCCATGGACTGCAGCAAACCAGGCTTCCCTGTTCTTCAGGAAAGGAAAGTACTGAACTGGAAAGAGTCATATGCACAGTTATCGTTGGAGATGTCAGTGTTCTCTTACAGAACTAGTAGACAGGAAATTAGTGAAGGTGTAGGAGAACTGAACAACACTACCAACCAACTGTACCTAGCTGACATTTTAGAATAGTGTACCTAACAGTAGGGAAAAAAAATGTTCTTTCCAAGGATAGGTGAATTATTCACCAAGATGAACATTTACTAGATCATAAGATAAATCTTAACAAATTGAAAATAACTGAAGTTATACAAAGGGTATTTGTTGGCCATAACTAAATTAAACTACAAATCAATAAAGGAAAAATATTCCAAGTGCTGGAAAAATAAATAACACACCTGTATATAACCCATGGGTCAAAGAGGAGGTCTCAAGGGAAAATATTCTGAACTGAACAAAAGAAAATATATCAAAATTTGCAGTGTGAGCCCAGAAGTTCACAAACAACATTATAGATTGATTTTACGTAGCTCATTTCTCTTCCTGATTTTCACAGCCCTGTTTGCATAAAGGCAATCATGGTACAGTCTTAACAGTGAATGAACTGCTAAGTAATAAAAAGGAAATACTATCGATTCTTGTAACCATTTGAATGAATTTCAAAGGTATTATGCTGAGTGAAAAGAGCCAGTCCAAAAGGTTACGTATTATATGATTCCATTTATATGATGTTCTGGAAAAGACAGAACTAAAAGAAAATGGATCAGGGATTTCTCGTGGTTATACTGGTGAACCACAAAGAGGTAGGACCAGAAGTTTTTTTTTCCAGTCTGATGGAGCTTGTTTTGTATGCGTAACTATGTATATGTTAAGATTCATAGAACCATTCCCAAAAGGACAATTTTACTATAAACTTAGAATGTTTTATAAGTACCTAGAGTGTATACTACTATAATATTCTGATCTGGAAGACCTGGGCTTGGGTTATGCTTCTTTAGTTTTTTTTTCACAACTCTGACCCACAGCCATTTCTTTGAAGTTTCAGTTCAGTTCAGTCGCTCAGTCGTGTCCGACTCTTTGCGACCCCATGAATTGCAGCACGCCAGGCCTCCCTGTCCATCACCAACTCCCAGAGTTCACTCAGACTCACGTCCATCGAGTCAGTGATGCCATCCAGCCATCTCATCCTCGGTCGTCCCCTTCTCCTCCTGCCCCCAATCCCTCCCAGCATCAGAGTCTTTTCTAATGAGTCAACTCTTTGCATGAGGTGGCCAAAGTACTGGACTTTCAGCTTCAGCATCATTCCTTCCAAAGAAATCCCAGGGCTGATCTCCTTCAGAATGGACTGGTTGGATCTCCTTGCAGTCCAAGGGACTCTCAAGAGTCTTCTCCAACACCACAGTTCAAAACCATCAGTTCTTCAGCGCTCAGCTTTATTCACAGACCAACTCTCACATCCATACATGACCACTGGAAAAACCATAGCCCTGACTAGATGGATCTTTGTTGGCAAAGTAATGTCTCTGCTTTTCAATATGCTATCTAGGTTGGTCATAACTTTTCTTCCAAGGAGTAAGTGTCTTTGAAGTTTACCAGACTATAAATATGAATTATTTACCATTCCCTAGAAAATCCCATGGATGGAGGAGCCTGGTAGGCTGCAGTCCATGGGATCGCGAAGAGTCAGACACAACTGAGCGACTTCAGTTTCACTTTTCACTTTCATGCATTGGAGAAGGAAATGGCAACCCACTCCAGTGTTCTTGCCTGGAGAATCCCAGGGATGGGGGAGCCTGGTGGGCTGCTGTCTATGGGGTCGCACAGAGTTGGACATGACTGAAGCGACTTAGCAGCAGCAGCCATATGCAGTTTCTTTGTCTTCATTTCTTTACCAATATTGTTGCTTCATTTTCTTCTGTTATATTTTTATCCATCCCTCAAATTTCGTCTCACGTGTCACTTCCTCCCTGTAACCTTTCCTTGTTATTACCTCTTCCTACTTTCCACTCAATTAGATGTAATACTTTCTTCTTACAAACAACATGAAGCAATTCTAATGCTGACTTCTCAGCAAAATAATCACATAAGGAGCTTTTGGAAAATGCAAGGACTGTCACCCCAGTTCTTCTGAATTGAAATCTTCAGGGGGAGAGTCTATGGATCTGTTTGCTTATTTTTACTTGCTTCCTTAAATTTTGCTATAAGCTCCTTAAGTGATTCTTACTTGCAGCCCACTATTTTATACCCCTCATCATGCTTATAGCCTAGCAGGGTAGATAGATACTTAGCAAATAATCCCTGTTAGAAGTTTATGAGAATATTTATCTGGAAAATAACTTTGTTTAGGCAGATACCAGAAGGTATCTTTGAAGGATAAGTAAGTATTCAAGCCAAAGATTCAGGATAAGTACATTTTAAATTAAAACCATGTATATAGAGGTAGAAAGTAAGAGGGAATATTTTAAAATACTAAAAGGCCAAAATGACTGGCATGTAGAAAGTGAGGGAAGAACAGTAGAGGATGAGAACAGATAGGCAAGGAATAGTATAGGTCCTACTTGGTTTTTATGCTAAGAATGATGAAGAGATTTTCTAAAGAGAAAATGTGCAAAAAAAAAAGTAGAGCATTCAATAACAAGCTCAATACTCATAGCATTTGTTCTCCTTTTATATATGGAATAAGTGGGATTCTGTAGTTAGATCATATGTATTCACAAAAGTTGACTCTTAAATATTCAGGAATTTTACAAATTGAATGTTAAAGAGTCATTATTAAAAATTATATAAACTAAATTTACTAAAAACGAACTCTAAACTCATCACTTCCTAAATATTTTACTATATTTTATTCTTATCTGTGCGCTTGAAGTTTTTAATGTCTGTCATATCTGTATGGTAGAAATTCTGTATAATTGGTAGCTTGAAATCAGCCACGATAGAAGTATTTACAATATGGAAGTTGACAAACACCACAAACAGGGCTTTTTAACCCCAAAGAACTAGTTAAATTTTTTCCATCATGACACTGCATAGGTTACTTGGTGAGTTAAATAGACCCTTTCTGGCAGAACTGTTAATATTAGCCTTAACCACAATATATAAAATCTATTGGGAGTTTGGGAGACAGTAATATGTATACCAGGTTCTAAATAATCATTTGCAATGAAATTTTAGAATGTAACTCAGTTAAATTGGGTAACTACCTTATATTGACTTTGTTTTTTTCTATTTCAATTTTCATTTCCCTCAATTAAGTACTATACATAAAATACTGAGTTCTAGAAATTAAAATAGAGTAAATGCAAGCATAACACTTTTTAGTAAGAGTTTGTAACCTGGAATATATAGAACCCAAGAACTTATCTTCCTGTATACTTAGCACCAGTAAGATTCGTGCATTGGTGCAGAAAAGTTAATCATGCTAGAGCCCCTACCTCCTACCCTAAAGATCTAATCATTGCTTAGCTGGACTTAGGAAAATATGTTGAAAGACTGGGCATGCTTTTTCAGGTTTCATAGAATGCAACAGAATTGAAGGCATCTACTAGATACATAAACTCATATCTTCATATTTAGTTCAGTTCAGTCGCTCAGTCAAGTAAGAAGTATTAAGTGTAGGGAATACTAACTTCTTCCCAAATAGTTATCTAGAATGATTTTGATAAAATTCCTGATTTAGTGGCATCCCTTTACTTCAATAAAAGGTGACTTTTATTGAGTTGAATTTCTTGTTCTTTAACTGGTTTTGGTCTTCTGTAGTGCTGTTGTATCTCTGCCAAAGCACAAGCCTGGTTTCTGGTCAGACGTAGCTATGGCTGTAGGTTCTCGATCTGCGGATGAATGCCAGAGGAAGTACATGGAAGATCCCCGAGGAAAACGATTTCAGAAACATGACACCAAGAAAAAGCCAGCCAACCCCAAAGGCAAAAACGGTGACCTTCATAGCAAATAGTTTTTTCCTAGTTCTCAGTATTGATTTCTGATTACTCATTAGATATAATTTATATTTATCCATGTGTCTTCTAATAGGTGGATTTTTTTTGTAATTTTAAAGCTAGAAACAACTCCAAAGATCATCTGTTTAATTTTTTAAGTCTGACCTAGCTACTTCCTTATATTAATAGTAACCTTAGCAGCCTTGTGCTTTGAGTTTGTTCTAGGAAGTCTGCAGTTGGATCCAGAGATTTCAACAACTGGGTTGTTTTTCTGAGTTAAATTTGAGGTCAGTTTGTCAGGGTCCCTTAGTAATTCATAAGAAAACTCGTAAGAATAACTTTAGTTGTGTAGGCCCCAGGAGTACACATTCCTGGCCAGGTTTATGCCAGAGAAGTCTTATATGAAGCTTTAGGGAACATTCAGTATCCCTGTCCTAATTCAATAAGGTTTATATTTTAGCAAGACAATAGGGTAGACAACCAGCAAGGGAAATATGAGAGGTAACTTCCCCAGGTAAAGAACCTTTCCAACCTCACCCTGCCTAATCCAAATGTAATTTCTTCCCGAGTATTTTTGTAATCTAATCATATTGCCCGAATCCCAGTATAGAGTCATTTGTTATATAGGAGGCTTGGAAATATTAACAACAGATGCTGAGTTTATTTAATATGAACACACAGTTTAGATTTTGCAAAGGATGTTTACTTTATAGAGCAGTTACTATAAAAGACCAAATCCTTACCAAAATTTTTGCTGATTCTTAAGGCAAGATCGATGATGCTGATAAGAAGGAAACTGTGAAGATAACTGCCAAAGTGGGAACTCTTAAAAGGAAGCAGCAGATGAGAGATTTTCTTGAACAGCTGCCAAAAGATGACCATGATGATTTTTTCAGTGCAACACCTTTGCAGCATCGAAAAATACTGGTAAGAGTCTTAAATGTAGAAATCATTGTTTTCTTTTTATATTGACTTTTGTATCTTTCATTTTTATTTAGGGTTAGTGTTCATCCCTAATATTTAGGCCAAGGACTGATAGCCTCCACAGAAATGTCAGAGTAGAGTACAGGAAGCAGTCTGCCAGTCATGCCATTCTCCTCAGTGGCCAGGCTCTGCCCTTCAGTGGGGGTCAGAAGTAATGCTTAAAGAACCAAATAGAAAGCCCAGAAAAAGGCCAGGCATATATATTTAAAATTCATATGCAGTGAGGCAGACTTTAAAAGGGGGTGTGACAGGCATAGATTATTACCTACTGCATAGGAAATTCAGAGGAGGGACTACATGGCAGCATAAAATTGACAGATTTGAATGACTGCAAGAATTTTTATACTAATAGAATGAAAAAAATCACATAACTAAAAACTTCAGTGATTGGGATAAAATATTTGCAATATATAAAAACCAATACAGTATTGTAAAATAAAGTAAAAATAAAAATTAAAAAAAAAAGTAAGAACTCATTCAGATGTTACTGGAATAATAAAAAGTATCAAGCTCATAGGAGAAAAAAGTAGGCAAGAAAAAAATTCAGAAGGCTCACACTTGGGGTAATTTTTCCATCTACCCATCTCACAATGTTGTTAAATTATCCAGTTTTAAAAGGCTGCTTAGTGAGAACTTAGTGACAACATGATCTGGGGCCCCTTTTTACCTAGACAGGTTATAAAGGGAAGTATTTTAAGGGAGCCATCTGAGGCTCTTACTGTGTTCTCTGCACAAAAACACTGATCCTTTAGGCATTGTGCCCTTTATATTATTCCTCCCATGTTTTGTCCTAAGTGCAACAGTAGCAGTATTTTAAAAGCAAAAATAATAAAATAGAAACAGAAGCCCACTTTTTCTAAGCTTTTAATACAAAGGTAAGTAAAACTTTAATTAAAAGATTAAATTATTTATTGGAAATATATGTACACAAAAAGTTTAATACTGCCTGAGTATCTATTAAGTACCAAGCATAATAGTAAATCAGTTATACTTTTGCTTTGTTCTGTCTGTGCAGAGGTCAGTATACTTGGCCCACAGGCCGGATCTGGCATATCAGCTCTTTTTATAAACAGTATTTTACTGGACCACAGACATGTTGGCTGTGGCAGCTTTCCTGCTTCAGCAGTGGAATTGAGCAGTGGGACAAAGACCATAAAACCTAAAATATTTTCTGACTCTACAGAAAATATTTGCTGACCTTTGACCTATGCAATACTAGAAATGTGTGTCCTTTCCATTTTACACAATAGAAACTAAGTTTTTTAGAGACCAAGGCTCTGTTCTCTACCTACTAATATTTTAGTTATTTATCTCAGTTGTGAAATTATAAGAAGGAAAATAACATAATCCCTCCCCTCAAAAAACAATTTGTGATAATGAGGAATTCCGTTTTTAGGGGTGCCTGTTGGTAATACATATTTGCTTTTTAGTTACCAAGTTTCCAGGACAGTCAAGAAGGGGAGGATATTCTGCCAAATATGGACAGAAATCCAACAACTCCATCATCAGTAATCTTTCCACTGGCAAAAACTCCTCAGTGTCATCATGTCACGCCTAGCATGCTAGACTCTATAAACAGGTACGTATTTGTACATATGGTACTGAAATTCGCTCCATCAGCTTTTAACATCCCATGAGTTGAAGACAGCAGATATCAGTAATTAGAGAAGTCATCATTATTTTTAAAAAAAAACAAGAAAGAATGGTTCCTAGAGGTCAAAGATGGATAGTTCCTGCAAGTATAGGTGTTTTCTGTATTGTCAGTACACAGTTCACACTCTATATTAGGATAAATTCCAAATGGGTCTAAGTTTGGCATGTAAAAATTAAACTATAAAATATATCTTTAGAAGACTGTGGAGAATTATTTCATAATCTTAGAAGTCCCAGAAGCCACTAACAAAAAGTATGATGAAGTCAACCTTATAAAGTTTTAGTTGGTACCAACCATCATAAATAGTCAAAAGACAAATGAGAATCTGAGAAAAGAATTTTTGGAACTTATTATTTTAAAAAGAGAATTTATGGGAACTTACCACAGAAAAAAGGGCTAACTTCCCTGTTATAACACTCCTACAAATTAACAAGAAAAGGAAAGCCATTCTCACATATTACTAGTGAAAAGATAAATTAGTTCAGTCCCTGAAAGTGGTACTTTGTTGATATCTATCAAAGTTTTAAATTCATATACTCTCTGACCTAGCAGTCCTACCTCTAGAATTGTGATTGTACAGCTAATTTGTTGCAGTATTGCTTATAATGACAAAAGGCTGGAAAGAACTCAAATGTCCATTGATTAGGGACCAATCAAATTTTGCTACATTATGTAGCCATAGAAATTAATGAGAAATGCTTTATGTACTTATGGTAAGAGATATATTAAATGAAAAAAGGGGGACTTCCCTGGCAGTCCAATGGTCAGGACTCCACAACTCCCAGTGCAGGGGGCATGAGTTTGACCTCTTGTGGGAGAACTAAGATCCACATGCCGCAAGCACAGCCAAAAAATAAATAAATGAATGAAAACCATTAGATGTAGTTAATGTGTTATCATTTGTGTAAATAGGGGTTCTGTGTGTGTGTATCCTTGTATGTATATGTGTTTATACACACACATAATTGCTTTTATTTGATCAAATATCTCTTAAAGGATACATAAGCAACTGAAAACATTGGTGATCTTTCAGGAGACGAACTAAGATAACTTGGGACAAAAACAAAGACTTTTTAAATTCCACACTATGTGAATATAAACATTATTTTGAAATATAAATCAATCAAATAACGTGGGGGGGAAAATGGAAAATGGTAAGGCAGGCTGAAAATAGACTATTCATTTGGCAGTTCAGCAGGCCAGCACTAATCTTGATAAGAGCAGTTTTCATGGGGTGTGAGAGAGTGAAACCATATGATCAAAACTGGGAGGAAAAAAAACCATCAGTTTTCTCATGAAGCTTAGTGAAAATTTGAATTTGCATTTACTCAGCAAAAACATAATTTTTCCTAGCAATCCAGAAATTATTTTTTATTTTTAAATAAGTATTTACAAGTGAAAGTATATTAAGCATATAATTTTTTAAAATACTTCAGAATTTTATTTTATTGAAGTATAGTTGATTTACAGTGAGGTCATTTTCTTCTGTACAGCAAAGTGGCTTAATTTTATATATATATATATATATGTTTTTTTAATATTCTTTTCTATTATGGTTTATCACTGGATATTGAATATGGTTCCCTGTGCTATACACTAGGACCTTGTTATTTATCCAGTCTCTATATAATAGTTTCCATCTGCTAATTCCAAACTCCTAATCCATTTCCCTCCCAATCCTCTCTCCCACTTGGCAACCACAAGTCTGTTCTCTGAGTCTCTTTCTGTTTTATAGATAGGTTCATTTGCGTCATAGATTCCACACATAAGTGATCTCATGTGGTATTTGTCTTTCTCTGTCTGACTTCACTTAGTATGAGAATCTCTAGGTCCATCCATGTTGCTGCAAATGGGACTATTTCATGCTTCTTTTTATAGCTGAGTAGTATTTGACTGCATATATGTACCATATCTTTTTTATTCATTCATCTGTCAACTGACATTTAGGTTGCTTCCATGTTTTGGCTATTGTGAATAGTGCTGCTATGAACATAGCGGGTGTATGTATCTTTTTGAATTATAATTTTGTCTGGATATATGCCCAGGAGTGGAATTGCTGGATCATATGGCAACTCTTTTCAGTTTCTTGAGGAACCCCTATATGTTCTCCATAGTGGCTGTACCAATTTACATTCCTACCAACAGTGCAGGAGGATCCCCTTTTCTGCACCTTCTCTCCACCACTTATTTGTAGATTTTTAAACGATGGTCGTTCTGACCAGTGTGAGGTAGTACTCACTGTAGTTTTGATTTGCATTTCTCTAACAACTAGTGAGGCTGAGCCTTTTTTCATGTGCCTGCTTTCCATTTGTATGTCTTCTTTGGAAAAATGTCTCTTTAGGTCATCTGTCCATTTTTTGATTGGGTTGTTTTGTTTTTACCTTGTTGAGTTGTATGAGCTCTTTGTATATTTTGGAAATTAACCCTTGTTGGTCACACCATCTGCAGATATTTTCTCCCAGTCTGTAGGTGGTCTTTTCGTTTTGTTGATGGTTTCCTTTGCTGTACCAAAACTTGTAAGTTTGATTAGGTCCTATTTGTTTAACTTTGTTTTTATTTCTATTGCCTTGGGAGACTGATCTAAGAAAATATGGTATGATTTATGTCAGAGAATGTTTTGCCTATGTTCTCTTCTAGGAGTTTTATGGTGTCATGTCTTTTAAGTCCTCGAGCCATATTTTTATGCATGGTGTGAGGGTGTGTTCTGACTTGATTTACATATAGCTGTCCAACTTTAACATCACTTATTGAAGAGAATGTCTTTTTTCCATTGTATATTCTTGCCTCCTTTGTCAAAGATTAATTGACCATAGGTGTGTGAGTTAATTTCTGTGGTGCATATGATTTTGGACAGATTTTGGTAAGAACTTTGGCCAAATCATTAGCTTTAAAATATTCATTCCTTTGACCCTTGAATTTTATTTATAAGGAAATATGAGGTTGGGCAACTATGAGTGTTTACTTGTATGAACAAAGATGTTCATCACAAAACAATACTGAAATTTTGAAACTGACCTAACAGTCCAATAATAAGGAAAGTTAAGAAATTAGGACTTGTCCATATAATAGAATAATATGTAACAATTTAAAATGATGTCTTCAATACAGATAGCCAACAAACACATGAAAAGATGCTCAACATCTAGTTATTAGAGAATGCAAGAGTACAATGAGATATCACATCATACCAGTCAGAATGTCCATCATTAAAAATCTACAGACAGTAAATGCTGGAAAGGATGTGGAGAAAAGGGAACCCTCTTGCACTGTTGGTGGGAATGTAAATTGATACAGCCACTATGGAGAATAATATGGAGATTTCTTAAAAAAACTAAAAATTGAGGGACTTCCCTGGCATTCCAGTAGTCAAGACTCTGAGCTCCCAATGCAGAGGGCTACAGGTTCAATTCCTGGTCAGGGAACTAAGATCCCACATGGCTGCATGGGGCAGCCAAATAAAAAAAAAACCCTAAAAACTGAAACTACCATGTGGCTCAGCAATCCCACTACTGAGCGTATACCCAGAGAAAACCATAACCCAAGTAGACACATGCACCCCAGTGTTCACTGCAGCATTCTTCACAGAGGCTGGGACATGGAGACAACTTAAATGTCCATCAACAGAGTGGATAAAGACGTGACATATATATATATACGGTGGAATATCACCATAGAGGGAATGAAATTGGGCCATTTATAGAGACAAGGACAGACCTAGAGACTGTCATACAGAGTGAAGTAAGTCAGAGAAAAGCAAATATTGTATGTTAATGCATAAATATGGGATCTGAAAAAATTGGCCGAGACCAGCAGTTCCCAACAGTTTTGGCACCAGGGGCCAGTTTTGTGGAAGACCGTTTTCCATGGACCTGGTAGGGTGGCTGGAGGGTGGAATGGTTCAGGTTTGATGTGAGCAATGGGGAACCGCAGTGAAGCTTGACTTACTTACCAGTCCTTTACCTCCTTCTGTGCAGCTTGGTTCCTAACAGGTCATGGACCATTACAAGTCCCAGGCCCTCTGCCTGGGGAACTCCTGATACAGATGGGTCTCATTTACAAAGTGAAATAGAGACACAGATGTAAAGAACAAACATGGATACCAAGGGGGGAGGGTGGTGGGATGAATTGGGAGACTAGGATTGACATATATACATTGATACTATGTGTAAAATAGAGAGCTAATCAGAAACTACACTATAGTACAGAGAACTCTACTCAGTGCTCTGTGGTGACCTAAATGGGAAGGAAATCCAAAAAAGAGGGGGCGTGTGTGTGTGGGGGTGTGTGTGTATAGCTGATGCACTTTGCTGTACAGTAAAAACTAATACAACATTGTAAAGCAACTATACTCCAGTAAAAGTTTAAAAGGATTAAATAACGCTTTCAATAAACTTTAATGATACAGAATAATGTTCAGTGAATAATTTTTAAGAGCTAAGAAATAAAACTACATTACCTACAGTATGATCCCAGTTTTGTAACATGTATTCATAGGAGATAGGAAATTCCTTAACCAAAAACACTAGCCATTATCTGTAGATGGTAGGATTACACTGTGGTGGATTATGATAGTTTTTTTTTTTTTTAACATGTATCACTTTCACAATGATAGAAAATGGCTTTTTTTCCTTATAGAGCACAAGATGGACTCATACCAATAATATATTTTGCAAAACTTTATTTTTAAAAAACGAGTTTCCTAGACCTCTTTAATCTCTAGACTTCACCGACTCTAGTAGTTAGTTTCCTTTTCATAACAATTTTAAGCTATGCAACAGTATTTTTTTTTATCACTCCCAAAGTATCTGTACCGGACAGTAGTTTTATGAGGTGCTGATCCTGAACAACTGGCTAGGCTCATTCACGCACTGTGCAGCAGTGCTTGTGGTTCACATTGATATAATATACATCACAGATTTACAGATTTCTTACAGTCATACCTTTAAGCTGCCAAATAGTCATAAAGGAATGGATAGTCAATCATAAAGGAACTTGATGCCTAGAGAGAAAATCTGTCCTGAGTAATTGTTGGGGAAACTAAGAATCTATGTAGCTTCAGTTTTCATCTGTAAATTATGAGTCAGGTAGGTGTATTTGCTAAGGATGAGAAGGGAAAAGAGGTAAGGTTAAAAAAAATATTTTTTTAAAGTCTTAGTTGGTATAAAAAACATGTAACGGTGTAGAAATAAAAGGCTTATGAGCCAAACTGAATCTCAACACAGTTGGAAGGCATAAATTAATGGAGAGTTTTCATCACCATGCATATCCTTAAAGTGATAACTTTTAAGATTCAACCTGGATAGGGAAGGAAGACATGAACAAGAGAAAGGAGTAAAAGGTATAACAAAAGGGAATCAATGGACAAGATGTCTTAGTGAGTTTTAGAAAAGACAGGCAGCAAGATAGAGACTGGGAAGAACAGATGGGACAATGGACAATGAGTAAACCATCATTTTTCAGGACAGTCTTACGGGGTTGAAGCATTTTGTCCATCTCCATTGGTACACGATTGTCTTTTTAATTTTAATTGGAGGTTAATCACTTTACAATATTGTATTGGTTTTGCCATACATCAACATGAATCCGCCACGGGAATACACGTGTTAAAATGGAACATAAAATATACTTTTAACGTACGGAAACATTTTAAATTAATTTTGTCAATTGCTGTTCAATCTGTGGATTAAAGTATGGTGATTAATGTTGATTTGAAATTACTTTATATTGAAACAGGAATGACTGTGATAAATATGTTTTTCGTATGCAAAAAGCCCATAAAAGTAAAGGTGGCACTACCTGGGGCAATATCAAGAAAAAGACGGTAAGTATTTTTCTTTGTCGGGGCTTCCCAGTACCTAAGCGGTAAAGAATCTGCCTGCAATGCAGGAAACACAGGAGACGTACGTTAGATCCCTGGGTCGGGAAGATCCCCTGGAGGAGGGCATGGCAACCCACTCCAGTATTTTTGCCTGGAGAATCAATCCATGGACAGAGGAGCCTGGCGGGCTATGGTCCATTGGGGTTGCAAAGAGTTGGACTCGACTGAAATGACTGAGCATGCTTGCATCTGTTGAACAACTATAATACCTCGCAAATTGCTGGAGTTATAAGTTATGTAATAACCCCTGCCTTCACGTTGCTTATAGCCTAATATAAGTAAATTAGAGTATGAGGCTATGAGTGAGGTAAGCATGTAAGTGCTATAGGATTATAGATGGCAGTTCATAGACTGGAGCATTTGAGTAAGGTGAGAATTTTCATTTGAGGAGTCAGGCAGGGTGGGAGAAATACAGGTTAGAGAAGGACATTTCAGGCAAGACACAGAAGAGTAATATCTACTCAGTGATTGCAGAATCATCCATACTGATTGAGTTATGATTGTCATGGAACAAGAAATTTCATTAGATACTCTAGATTTCAAAATTTTTTCAGATTCAGCTACTTGATTTGACATGTGTGTGTATTTCAATATTTAAAATCTAATTACAGAAAAATGTTAACTCAATATTGCCTTTGAGTGATCTAAATTCTAATTTCTCATTTAATTTGAATAATTTATATCCAGATAAAACTGTAAGTATTCAGGAAAAGCTAATTCACTTCAGATTCCCTCAAAGTAAACAGCCAGTCTTAGAGAATGATAATGTATGGGGTAAAAGGAGGCTGCTTCATTCCCTGAGGGCGTATTCCTTCAAGCCATGTTACGGCCATCTTTTTTTTCCCCCTCATCCTTGTTGAAGTATTTATATAGCACACCTGCTAGAGTATAGTTCCTCTCAGAGTCTCTAAACTGAAACTTTGGGATTAGCCAACCAGATCTAATCTTTATAGGCTTTATTTGTCCACAGGAAATGGTAGATACCTCTGGGAACCTTGGTTTAAAATCAGCCTGGAGACTGAATTCTTCAAAAGAAACTTCTACTCTGCAATTGAAAATGTGGGCAAACTCCCTCTCAGTGTTTCTTGAGTCCCTTTTTCCAACTCCACATTCCTTACAGGAATGAAATTTTGGCTTCATTTATAGCCACTAGGTCAGGATAGAGCAAAGGGTTCAATATTAAAAGTTCTGATTTCAAAGTCTGACTCCATACCAGGTTTATGACAAGGCAAGCTACTTGAGCTTTCCAGTCTCATTAACATATGTGGGGATCATGATATCATCATATCATTTAGGATCTCCACTGCCTTGTTGATTTTCTGTGTTGAAGATCTGTCCATTGATTTAAGTGGGGTGTTAAAGTCTCCTCCTATCATTGTATTCCCGTCAGTTTTCTCTTTATGTCTGTGTTCACTCGCTAAGTCATGTCTGATTCTGCAGCCCCATGGACTGCAGCACGCCAGGCCTCCCTGCCCTTCACTGTCCCCCAGGGTTTGCTCTAACTCAAGTCCACTGAGTCGGTGATGCCATCCAACCATCTCATCTTCTGTCGCCCCCTTCTGCTCCTGTCCTCAATCTTTCCCAGCATCAGGGCCCTTTCCAGTGAGTCAGTTCTTTGCATCAGGTGACAAAATATTGGAGCTTCAGCTTCAGCATCAGTCCTTCCAATGAATAATCAGGGTTGATTTCCTTTAGGATTGACTGGTTTCATCTTGCTGTCCAAGGGACTCTCAAGAGTCTTTCCAGCCCACAGTTCAAAAGCATCAATTCTTCGGCACTCGGCCTTCTTTATTGTCCAACTCTCACATCCATACCTGACTACTGGAAAAACCATAGCTTTGATTATATGGATCTTTGTCAGCAAAGGGATGTCTCTGCTCTATTAGTATGTTTTATGCATCTGGATGCTCCTCTATTGGGTGCATATGTGTTGATGACTGTAATATCCTCTTGTATTGTAATGATCCTTTTGTCATTACAGTAGCTCTAGTAGCTTGCCTTCTTTATCTTTCTTTATAGCCTTTGTTTTAAAGTCTACTTTGTCTGATAGAGTATCGCTTCCCCCTTCACATTTCCATTTCATGAAATGTCCTATGTGCCCTAAAGTGGGTCCTCCTGTAGGCAGCATGCTGTAGGTTCTTTTTTCATCCAATCTGCCAGTCTGTTTTTAAAAATTATTTATTTTAATTGGAGAAAAATTACAATATTGTGATGGCTTCTGCCATACATTGACATGAATCAGCGTGGGTGCACTTGTTTTTTGACTGGAACGTTTAGTGCATTTACATTTAAGTGCATTTAATTATTGATAGATACATTGATTACCATTTTAAACCTTATTTACCTGTTGATTTTGTACTTTGTCCATTTTTGTTTTCCCTTTTGTAGTTTGATGGTTTTCTTTCATATTATGTTTGTGTTCTCTTGGTTTTTATGAATCTGTTGTATGTTTTTGCTTTGTGGTTACCTTGTTTTTCAAGTGTATTAACTCCTTCCTGTATCCACTTGGTTTGCTGCTGCTAAGTCACTTCAGTCGTGTCCAACTCTGTGTGACCCCATAGACGACAGCCCACCAGGCTCCCCCATCCCTGGGATTCTCCAGGCAAGAATACTGGAGTGGGTTACCATTTCCTTCTCCAAGGCATGAAAGTGAAAAGTGAAAGTGAAGTTGCTCAGTCATGTCCGACTCTTAGTGACCCCATGGACTGCAGCCTACCAGGCTCCTCCATCCATGGATTTTCCAGGCAAGAGTACTGGAGTGGGGTGCCATTGCCTTCTCCGTCCACTTGGTTTAGACTGGTAGTAATATAGGCTCAAACATATTCTGCAGGAAAAAATGTACATTTTCTTTCTCTCCTCACCTACATTTTATGATTTGGATGTCCTCTTTTACATCTTCATATTCATCCTTTTGCTGTTTATTGTGGTTATCATTGCTTTAATGAATTTTTTTCATTTTTAAAAAAATTCTGTGTCCTGGCTTATTTACTTTCCAGTTGTGATTTTCTCTTTCCTGTAGATTCTTTTCTTTTTGGAAAAGAACTTTCAATATTTCCTTTAGGATAGGTTTAGCATTGCTGTAGTGTTTCAGTTTTTGCTTGTCTGTGAAATTCTTAATCTCTCCTTCTATTCTGAATTATATCCTTGCTGGGTAGAATATCCTAGTTTGCAGATTTTCCTGTCAGGACTTTGATTATATCTTGCCACTTCTGTCTGGCCTGTGCTGTCATATTTTCTTTTTTATCCTATTCCTTTTCATTTTTTAAAGATAGCCATGGCCAACGGTTTAAAAGGTACGGTGTTCATAAGCCTGCATTATATACTTGAAGCTTGTCATATATGTTGAATTCCTATTTTAGCTGGGAATTTAAAGTACAGAGAACTCAAATTTTGCTAGTGTTATGGAATGGAGTAAGTATTCAGTTGATTTTGGCAACTTTCAGGTGCTATCCTTTAACCATTACAGCATTAGTTTGTAATATTTCCTTTGGGATAAAGCATGCTGAACTTTGTCTACGTTTGAAGCAGGCTTCACAGGAGGTTAATTAGCAGAAAACTGTGGTTTTGGAAATTTTTTCACTTAGCTAATATGAACTCTCTTGTAGACTGAAGCTGATTTTTCAACTCCACCATCAAGAAGGAAAACACCATTTAACAGAGGTAATATGCTTTTCTTTTGTAGCTCTGTTCTGCTGTAGTCTATTTATTAATGCAGTATCAAAGTTAGCTGTTCTCAAGTGGGCAGACCTGTCAATTTGTGTCCTATAGTTATTTTCAATTTCCTTGAAATTGCTTTTAGAAATATATTAATCTTTTTTATTAAACTTCTCGTTACAGAATTAGCAGAGAACTCTGGTATTGGAAAACTTTTCACAAAGGCTATGGAGTCTTTAGATGAAGAAGAGAACGATTATTATTTTTCAAATTCTGATTCTGCATAGTATAAATAAGAGAACATGTCCAGGATGTTTATCAAGAAGCAGACAGTGTATTTGTGTCTTCATCTGATGTATATTTTCTTTATAGAAACTGCACACTCTTTTTCAAAGGCTTCATGTTTTATGTCTCTCATAAGCATCTTAGTCTGTTTAAGAAAATCATGTTCCATACAGGTGTTCTTATTTTTGTTTTTAAAGCATTTAAGAACATGAAAACCTTAGGTTAGCATTTGTCACCACTTGGTATACAAGTCAGATGTAATGTTTTAATTACATGTTGTTTAAACCATTTGACAAGCTTTCTCCTGATTGTTTTTCTTAAAGCTTGTGATTGGCACATCTGTGAAACCTATGTAAATTTCATTTATTGCTTTTAAGTATTTTTATTAAGTAGAATGAGAAAACATTTTGTTGTATTTTTAAGCAGACATAGCAAAAATTTGGTCTCAGTATTTAAAAGACTGGATTAGACAACATTCAGGTTACAGATCTACTACTGTAAGAAGTGAAGTTACTATGTCACGTCATAATAAACACTGTTTTCCTTTTGGACAGCTTCTTTGGAAATAAACATCTTTTAGCATATTCTGCCATTATGTTTTAAATTTGACATGGAAATTTTTTTCCCTCTGTTGATAGTACATCACTCACCCTTTCTCTCCAGTTAGGTTGTTCAAATAAAGTTAGTTTGTTTTTATAATATTCATGTTTGGTTGGTTTTTCTAACTGCTGGATCATAGAAAAAAATGACCTTTTTGGTTAATGGTTCAGCTCTTTCCTTGAAAAATATCAGAACTTATAGAAAAGATACTTTGTTTCCTAAGCATTTACTCAGTAATGATCAGCTACTAAAGAACTATAGAATTCACAGAAACACAAGATTTAAAAAGAATAGTGCAGGTAAAGTGAGATCATTCTCCTTTAAACTACCATGATAGTTTCTGCCACAAATATTTTTGCAGTGAAGGACTGAGTGACTTCACTTAGACTTTTCACTTTCATGCATTGGAGAAGGAAATGGCAACCCACTCCAGTGTTCTTGCCTAGAGAATCCCAGGGATGGGGGAGCCTGGTGGGGTGCCGTCTATGGGGTTGCACAGAGTCGGACACGACTGAAGCGACTTAGCAGCAGCAGCAGGAAAAAAATGAAAGGGTTATGTTGGAGTAGCTCTAAAAAAACTACTGTAGAACTTCAAGTTGCAAATGCTTGGTGTACTAATGTGCTGTTTGATATTAATGGATAGTGGTTTCGGAATTTGAAGGTAGTTCAATTCTATAATAGGAAACAAAAAGGATATTTTGAAATAGCATACATTTGACATCAACTACAATGTACCCCCCTCCCCATATTCTCTGTGACTTATCAAGTCTCTGTTTATCCCACCTGCCAGGTACCAGGATATTCCCATTTCTTTCCATTGGGTCATTAGATAAACTAGTAAGGTTTAAGGTAACATCCAAAGGAGACTTAAAATTAGAAGAGAAAGACTTTCAAAGGGCTCAAAGGCAGACAAGATGGATTGATAAACCATAGGATTGATAAGTGCAACCTGTGGGAATACAGAAAGAGGCCGTTGCAGTTTAAAAACGGATAGACGTCTCTACACAGCAAGCATAAGTAAATGAAATCCTCTAAGTTATGTCCCTCAAACCATGTCAATTTATGAAACACTTTGTCTTCAGCGTGCACACACAGAATCTGAGGACACTGGTGTCTGCATGAGAGAGGCTGTAGGGAAGCCATCAGTCCACGGCAACGTGAGGTTGCTGAGGGGGCTGCATGCTTCTGGTGTAGCTGGGGCACAAAGTTCCACCAGACGGCCATAGCCAACACAGCCGCTGATACCACGTAGTGTGAGAAACAGCAACACAGCACACTGGAATCAGAAAGAGAAGCCCCTTTCCTCCTACCCGACAAAGCTAAGAATCATGCTCACTAGGGAGAAATGCTCAGCAAGTCCACTCCACCACAGCACAGTGAGATACTAAGGGATGAACTGGACCTGAGAGACATAATGAAAACTGCACATCAGCCAATAATTTATATCACTTCCTTTACTCTCTGTAAAGGAAAAATTTGACAAAATTACTGAACAGCAGAAAGAAGAGATCAACTGCTTTAGAAGAATTCAGAATTTACACTGTCCCAAAGGAGCTAAGTTCACGATCAGAGCAGATTTTTTAGTGAAAGAAAACTATCTAGTTCTTGGGCTCCTGTTCTGGATTTCCCAGTCTATACTTGAGTAAGGCACTTCTTTCTGTGTCTCACTTTCATCGTCTGATAGGAAAGAGAAAATCAATCTGAATTAGATCAGCTTTGAAGTCCATGCCCAGTCTTAAGTGAAACCCTCTGCTGTCAGGTTGATTCAACTCCCTGACAATGTGTAATAGGAGATAAAAATAAGGCAAACAGAGAAAAAAGGACCTTAAGTGGGGAAAACATATATCCATAATTAAAGACTGCTTTAGCAGTACAATGACTAGAAGGAAGGGACTCATGTTGCAGGTAATAATACGGAACCATCTTAAAATATTAGTAGCATCACAGATGCAATGTAATGGGGTCACAATGACAGCCTGCATTTGATAGCTCAACCTATACTGAAATTTTCCAACTCCAGTATATCATTTCTTTGATATTTCAACAATAACAAAAGTAGTATAGATTAGAGTTCATACTACTAGAATTTGACAGCTATTAGTATTCAGTTGATCACAATAAACTGGAAAATTCTGAAAGAGATGGGAATCCCAGACCACCTGACCTGCCTCTTGAGAAACCTATATGCAGGTCAGGAAGCAACAGTTAGAACTGGACATGGAACAACAGACTGGTTCCAAATAGAAAAAGGAGTACATCAAGGCTGTATATTGTCACCCTGCTTATTTAACTTATATGCAGAGTACATCATGAGAAACGCTGGGCTGGAAGAAGCAAAAGCTGGAATCAAGATTGCTGGGAGAAATATGAATAACCTCAGATATGCAGATGACACCACCCTTCTGGCAGAAAGTGAAGAGGAACTAAAGCCTCTTGAAAGTGAAAGAGGAGAGTGAAACAGTTGGCTTAAAGCTCAACATTCAGAAAACTAAGATCATGGCATCTGGTCCTATCACTTCATGGGAAATAGATGGGGAAACAGTGGAAACAGTGTCAGACTTTATTTTTTGGGCTCCAAAATCACTGCAGGTGGTGACTGCAGCCATGAAATTGAAAGATGCTTACTCCTTGGAAGGAAAGTTATGACCAACCTAGATAGTATATTGAAAGGCAGAGACATTACTTTGCCAACAAAGGTCCATTTAGTCAAGGCTATGGTTTTTCCTGTGGTCATGTATGGATGTGAGAGTTGGACTGTGAAGAAAGCTGAGCGCCAAAGAATTGATGCTTTTGAACTGTGGTGTTGGAGAAGACTCTTGAGAGTCCCTTGGACTGCAAGGAGATCCAACCAGTCCATTCTGAAAGAGATCAGGCCTGGGTGTTCATTGGAAGGACTGATGCTGAAGCTTAAACTCCAGTACTTTGGCCACCTCATGTGAAGAGTTCACTCATTAGAAAAGACCCTGATGTTGGGAGGGATTGGGGGCAGGAGAAGGGGACGACAGAGGATGAGATGGCTGGATGGCATCACTGACTCGATGGACATGGGTTTGGGTGAACTCCGGGGGTTGGTGATGGACAAGGAGGCCTGGCGTGCTTCTATTCATGCGGTTGCAAAGAGTCAGACACGACTGAGTGACTGAACTGAACTGAGGATTCAGTTAAATTTTTGACTTTTCCTAGTTTCTGGGGCATCATCTCACAATACACGTACCACCCATACCTATTCAATATTGTATATGTATAGGAAAAAATTTACGACCATTTAGCTGGCAGCAGATACATCAACCCATAATGCTAACGAATGACAATGACAGCACTATAATCTCTAGAAAATTTCTAAAATACATCTTTCACTCTAGCTTTTATTTCTTAACAGCACCTTAAATAAACTTTTTATTCAATAAGAAAGTTTCATTATCTAATTAACCAAAATAATTATTAAACACGTTTTCTTCAATAACTTACATATTCTGTACAAATAAAAATGTACACAGTATAAAACAATAGGGCAATATTCTCATATACATGTATTAAACATAATCATAAACTGCAGCAATGATTACTGAAGTGCATTTTGTACTGTTCTCTGGTAACCCAACCTGAGCACTCTGATCACGTATCAGATTTAATACTACCTTGGTTAAGATCAGTTGGCAACATTTGCGTGTCAAATATATAGTGAATATATCTATAGATCTCCTCAGCCTTTTGATGAGTTACTTGTGCATACATCGAAATTTCTTGAGGTGTGCTAAAAAATAAACAAAAATAGACTTGAACTTCTGACTTATAAAATTCAATATTCTTGTTTAAACACCACCAAACAAAAGCCTTTAAGGAAATATTTTTTTCCCCAAGATTTCTACATTCAGTTGAGGTGTTTAGCATTGGTTTAAATAAAAGCACATTTATTTCCTATATTTGAAATCATTTAAAATGATAATTTCAACATCTTATTTGGGTTGTAGTTTAACCTATTTGCTAATACCTTCATTTGATTTTCAAGCAATATAGTCATTAAAACCTAGTAAAACTTTCAACTTGAACATTTTTTTAGTTACAGAACTAAACAGCCCAGAAATGTTAGAATGCAAGGTCAAAATATAAGTGCTGTCTACCTCCCCATAGGGCTCTAAGCTACAAATACAATGCTTACCTTTTTTACCGACCCTCCCCCCGATTAATGTCCTCAGCTTAATGCGGTGACAAGCAAAGTCTTTACTGAATGAATCTAACTGGCACTACACCTCTTTACTTTTAAAAAATATGAAAATTCCAATGAAATCCCTCTTAGAACAATTTTAAAGTAACCATTTAAAAATATTAAAACAGACATACCTGTTTGTCATCTTTTTCACAGATGAGAACTGGTGACACATATTCAGTGCAGTTATATAACTTATATTGGGAATACTTAGATAAAACTGAAGAGTTTCACATGTATTACTGTTCACCACTGTTGGAACATGAATGCCAACATTCTTTCTTTGTTCCACTAAAGACAATTCCTTTAGCAAACTTGCAGTTTCTTCTTGGCAGGAACTGAAAAGAATTCGGATCCCAGCACCAATTAAGGTAGTTAGCAGGCTGTCATAGCTCTTTGTTCTCCTAAACATCCTGGATGTGTCTCCTATTATATTTAAGAAAATGCAAACCTTAGTAACTTACATTAAGTAGAATTGTTAATACTATACATTGTTAAAATCCCAAGATCTGTATCATTAAGCAAACCAGTGCCATGTTACGCTAATGAGAAATCCTGCTAAAGATTTAAAGCGATTCTCAAATATCTGAGAGAGAAAAGAGGGGAAAACTGTCTTTATGAGTGTCTTAAATTAGAATCAACAGAAGGTGAGTAGACAGGGGAGAAAGTATATTTCTAGATAACTCATTCCTGATGGCCAAGACCATATTATTCATCTCTCAAATCCATGTTAGCATTGCTGAAGTGTTCACTTAGTAATACTTCTAACAGATATAAAATTCTTATCTATTTATTTCAAGCACAAAAATACATTCCACACCCATTAAAATATCTCTAACTCTTGCGTGTTAATTTAACTCTTCCCTACTCTCCTCATTCATTTCCTTTCCATGTCTACCTACATCCTTCTTTTGGCATTCTTCCTTATGCCCCCCCCCCAAAAAAAAAAAGATTTTTTTCCATAGCTTTTGTCACATTACTTTCCTTTTTATTACAAATCTATTTCCTTTATAAAGGGTATGTTCGTATAAAGTAAATTATAGAAATTTAGCACTAGAAAAACCCAAAAGATCATGTAATCTAAAGCCCTCATTTGTCAAAAAAGAAAAAAGAAATTGGATTGGGGTTACTGAAAGATAGAGTGACTTATTCACGATCACATGGTTCAATGATGACAGTGGTGATAAAAAGGTACGTCGCTCAATTCCTGAACCAACATTTTACATAAACATTATTTCCTTTTATATACGTAATGACTGTATAATCCTTGAATTCTTCCATACTGGCTTTCAGCTGCATGATTTCACTGAATTCTTGTAACACCATGGGATGACTAGCAAAAGTATACTATTAACTCCTTAGAGGAGTTAACTGTCAGATGGAATGTCACATAGCTATAGAAGGCACCAGAACTCAGAGCATCTTCTGATTCCATATCCTGTGATCTTTTCACTCGTCTCAGGGATGCCCTTATACAGTTAAACATTACCCATAAAACTCCCTCCCTAACGGAAGCTCCAAGCCTGCATTTTCCAAAATATCCTAGGCACCCATTTTAGTGACCCACTGAGAATTCAATCTTAATGTAGTCAACATTAAACACCTCTGTAGTCTCTCAAATCTGCCGCTTCTCCTATATTCATAATTTCAAAGAACAGCACCACTACCTGACTGCCCAGTAATCAAGAAACTGGTCAGCTCAAGAGTAATTCGTGATTGCTTCCACTTACTCCTGCTAATTCTACCTTCTTAAACACCTGAATCCTCCTCTTCCACACTGCCGCCTTATTTCTGGTACCCTTCCCAGGGCTCTTCCCAAAAAAATTGGTTCACTTGCCTTCAATTCACCCTCTTCAATTCTCGTAAGCTGCATTTAAACACAGTGACTAATGAAAAATATTATGACATTATGGAAATATTCACGAGTCAGGTATTCACATTTTAAGAGCCTCCCACATCCTGACAGTAGAATAATGAACTAAATAATAGTCAAGTTCCTTTACAGCCTTATAAAAAATACAAACCTGTTTTTTCTCTGTCCTTTTCCACAATCACACATATTCTTTCAAACATGCTCTGTAGGTGCTGGATCTGATCGATGAGCTTGTTCTTAGTGATGCTATTTAACATCTCAGACTGAGACCTCCTTTCCACCACCATGCGGTTACTCACAATATAATCACAACCATTAAGAGGACAGACCTCTACCTGTAAGCCATGGATTGCTCTTAGGGAAGAAACTACTTCTGAACCAGAAACGATTTCACGACTATCTACAAGAATACAAGTTCTGTGGCCTTCCCGGGGCAGTCTTAGAGAAGCATGTGTGTCAGCCAAATGTGGTCCTGAGTTGGAACAGCATGGCATGCAAGTGCCAGAATCCTCCAGAGCACTAGCACCCTGAAAAGCAGAACACATCAATCACCATCAATTACATATATGTTGGCGCCATAAACTTCTAACACCTAGGCTGATTTTTCTCACGGATACTTTTTCTTCTTCCTTCAACAGGACCAAAGGTACTGTGTAGATGAAGCTACCACTAGCTACCACTTAACACCTAGTAGGATGGCTAGACATTTTCTAAAAGGAAAATGCATTGATGAGAATGTGAAAAAAACTGGGACGCGCATTGTTGGTGGGAATGGAAATGATGCAGCCACTTTGGAAAAGTTTGACAAGTGCTCAAAGTTAAAGAATGAGCATGTGGCCCAGGAATGCCACTTCAAGGTAACACCCATGATAACTGAAAACAGGGGCTCAGACACTTGTATGCCAAAGTCCATTACCTTTGGAAAATCCTCAGCCATTGCCTGTTCAACTAAATCTTCTATTTGCTCTCTCCTCTCCTTAATTCTAGTTCCTCTCTTTTTCCTTTTCTTCCTCTGCAAAGGGTCTTCACCTAGGCCCTGGGGACTACAGAGTTTGTTATCCTTCCCCTAGTGGCTAAATGCTTTTTGTTCCACAGGGGAACGCTGGGAGAAAGAACTAGATGGGGCTTGGTGCCTTTCCCACAGGAGCTGCTGGCCACTTGCCCACAGCCTGCATTGGGAAGGAGCTTTCCTCTCTCAATCTTTTCTGTGAACCCTTGAGGACTAGCAATTCATTAAAGTTTTAGCTGAGGTCTCCTTACTAGATTGTACAATGTCCAGTGACTGTTCCAACTCAGCAAGTCTCTCCTTGGAGGCATTTGTCTTTCCTTAGATATCAGGCTAATTGGTTGCCATGCAACCTCAGATCCAAATAAACTTATGATTTTGTAGATTATCTGGCTTTTTTTGTTTTTGTTGCAAGGATGGGAGCAACATTCTTTCCAGCTTTCTATATTCTAAGCTAAAGAGGAAGTGCTAATCACTCAGAATAATCTTTAAAATGCATTTAATATTCAATTTTTTAAGAAAAATAATAAATCTAATGAAGGAAAAAATGACACTAAAGAAACAAAAAATATTAGAAATATTTAGTTATCTTCAAATACAAAATGGCTTTTTAAACACTGATCTCAGAAATTATAAGGAAAAAAACTGCAACTCTATAAAAAAGCTAAAATTTCCTATGGCAAAACCTACTAAAAACAAAACAAAGGCAAATGATGAACAAGGAACACTGTGTATATAATATATGTGACAGTTAAATATTAACATTTTCAGTATCAGTTTTTGACAGGATATTTAGTTTATTTTCTGTCTTTTCAAATTTACCTCAAATTGTTTCCCCTCCTAATTGGAAGACGAATCATACCATGCACGAGATGATAGAAGTTAAAATAGACTTCTGTAAAAATCTACTTATTCTTTTTCACAGTCCTCAAAATATTACTAGGGTATATCTATGTTTTTTGGTTGGAGCATGCTAAAGTAGAAATGCAGAGAGCGCTTACCGGTTTTCAAAGTATTGTATAAGTACTACCTACCTTGACCCTTGGGATTACTATCTTTTTACTAGAGCTGATAATTCTGAGGCTCAGAGAAATGAAGTACTTTGTTGTTCTCCAATCTATTGATAAGACAATCTAGTCAACTTTATCTAATTATGCCTTCCAGAAATACTTTCATGCAAAATGAAAAAAAAAAAAAAAAGTCTGGAGATAATGTACAGAAATCCCAATCGGAGGGCCACTGTGTGGACACTGGAGCATGTTGCTAAGGTGGAATGGCCTAAAGCACCTGGAGGAAGAGAGCAACAGAAGTCTAGGTTGAGGATTCCTATTACTGTCACTTTAACCCCTGGTTTAGCAAAATTACTGCAACTATAAACTCCTGAAAACTGCAAATAGTTTTGGGGATTACTTCAGCAATAGTAAAATAAAGAGGAGCTGGAAAGTAAACTACATCACTATTCTGGAAGGAAAGAAATTCAAAGGAAAAAAAATCAGGCCCCTAACCTCCTCTCCCCTGTAAGTAGATGAGAGTTAACATACCTGAAGCCTTCAGAGAGGGAAAGAAAAGTTAATCTGGGGAAACTAGTTCTGAGCATGTAATTTCTGTTACCTTGCAAGAAGCTAATTTCCTATATTCTTTTTATAAAATAAGCATGTTTCCTTACAGTGTTCTTAAGAAAGCTATTAACACATTAAAAAAAACAAGCATCCTATGAATTAGCTATATAATTTAGTATGCTGATTTCTTGTCTGAAGAATTCTATTATTAATTTTTCTTTGACCTTGTTATTTAACACAAAAGAAAGGAAAACAAACAAACAAAAAAACTTTTCGGAAAACACATGAAGGCTTTTTTTCTGGTTTGATTCATACCTTCAACTGAGCCGGAAACTTTCTACAGTCTTTCTGTGCACTCACAGTAGTGAACAACGATGAGGCAGATTCCATGTTAGTACGGCTCTGAGGTTTGCAGTCTGAGACGTCAGAAATGGGAACCTTTAAATTAGGTGGTGTCTGTCGTCTCTGGTTTAGCAGTTGATTACCAACTGGATTAGAGTGGTCCCTGGACTGCAGTGAAGACCCAGAAGGCACTGTGCTTGGGTCAACCACAGTCCCGGATTCCTGTTTATCCTTTACATCGTTTTCCTCCTCGCTTGAATCATCCAGTAAAATAATTCTGGATAATTTATTTTTTGAACGTGCACAATTTTGTCTCATCTTCATTTGTTTTAGCTTTACTGCACGTCGGGTTTTATATTTTTTACTCTCATTTGTATCGCAGTCTTCAGGTATTAGGTTAAAATCAACACAAACTTCTTCACTTGACTGGCTTTTGCAAGACTCCTCTTCATCAACACAAAAACTGTCTTCTAAATAGGTTTCATCTTGCTCGGGAATCTACAATAAAAACACAAATAAGAGTATAATAAACTTCATAAAACCAGCATGTTTTTAACCTATTCTTGTAAGTTCATGATATCTCTCTGAATATTTATTTCATATACTTTATTAATTCAGTCACTTGCTCAACTGACTCTTTATTGAGCATATTCTTTTTTTTCTTCCAGTTTTATTGGGATATAATTGGCATACAACACTGTATAAGTTTAAGGTGTATAGCATAATGATTTGACTCACTACATCATGAAATAAATTTAGTGAACAGCCCTCATCTATAGAGAAACAAAATTAAAGAAATAGAAAAACATACTTTTTCCTTGTGGTGAGAACTCTCAGGATTTACTCTCTTGACAATTTTCATATTTAACATACAGCAGTATTAATTATATTTATCATGTACATTGCATCCCAAGGTCTGTGCCTGCGTGAATGCTCAGTCATGTCTGACTCTCTGTGACCCTGTGGACTGTAGCCTGCCAGGCTTCTCTGTCCATGGCATTTCCCAGGCAAGAACACTGGAGTGGGTTGCCATTTTCTCCTCCAGGGGATCTTCCCAACCCAGGGATCGAGCCTGTGTTTCTTGTGTCTCCTGCACTGAGCGGGATTCTTTACTAACTGAGACACCTGCGAAGCCCATAACAAGTAACTATCTTATCACTGAAGCCTGCACTTTTTGACTGCCTTCATCCAATTCCCCTTTCCCCCGTACCATCCCCTGCCCCCGCTTCGATATCCATAAACCTGATCCCCTTTTCTATGAGTTAGTTTTTGAAGTATAATTAACCTACAACATGATGTTAGTTCTGTTACATAACATACATTTCAAAATGATCACCAGGATGAGTCTAGTACAATCTGTCACTGTACAAAGATATTACATAATTATTGACTATATTCCCCACACTGTACATTTCATAGGTATGACATTTATTTTGCAACTGGAAATTTGTATCCCTTAATCTCCCTCACCTATTTCTCTCCTCCCCACCAGAGAGGAATCTCTCTGGCAACCACCTGATTGCTCTTTGTGTCTATGATATCCTTACTATGGTGGTTCATTTGTTTTATTTTTCAGATTCTACATATAAGTGAAATCATACAATATTTTTCTTTCTCTGACTTCTTTCACTTAGCATAATGCACTCTAGGTCCATCCATGTGATCACAAAAGGCAAAATTTCATTCTTCTCTATGGCTGAGTAAACTTCCAGTTTTTTTATATACCACATCTTCTTTCTGAGTATATTCTTAAAATGGAAGAAAATAGGAAGTTTGGGAATAAAAAAAAATAATGATTTACCCTCTAGAAATTTATAGTCTAGTGCAAGTAGCCAGAGAAATGAACAGTAATTCAGAAAATGCTGTGATAAGTAATTCATAAAACACTATATAATAAATACAATGAAAGTACAGAGATAAGAATGATCATAAAAAATGCCCATATTTCTGAGCTGAATATGGCAATTTATAAACAAATAAGACTAATACAAAATTGGTTCCAAATAAACTATAATTTTCTGATATGCCATTTTACTGGAAAAAATTAATTTCTAAGAGAAATAAAACAACAGAAGAGTTGAAACTTTAGTAGATGATAAAGTTCTGTTCACTTCCTTTAAATACTCTAATTGGAAAACAAATTCAGAGTATATTCTAATTAGCTCAAGTTAACAAAAGGAAAATGTGATCAAATTCTGACTGAAAGGGATTTTGAGAATTCATGTTAGTCCATCTTCCTTACTCAGGGCAGAAACTACTGCAAATAGTTCTGATGGAGTTTTAGAAACAAAATGAAGGCTTCATTAACAGGAATATATTCCAACATCGCCACCAAGAAATTCTCCACTATATTTCTATAGTTCATACCTGGGAGAAAATGTTTATGTTGTTATGTTTCTTATGGACCATTTTGTATCGATTGCTCATCAATGGACTTCGCACAGATTTCATGTAAACAGCTCTCATTTCAGAATCTGTATAAAGGCAAAAAAATTTTCAAATACCAAAATTATTTCAATGAAAAGTAAATAAGTGTTTAGCTTTGACCTATTCCAGATTTGCGATTCCCTGGTGGCTCGTTGGTAAAGAACCCACCTGCCAATGCAGAAGGCTTGGGTTCTACCCCTGGGTCAGGCAGAACCCATAGAGGAGGAAATGGCAACCCACTCCAGTATTCTTGCCTGGGAAATCCCATGGACAGAGGAGCCTGGCAGGCTGCAGTCCAAGGGGTTGGAGAGAGTTGGACATGGCTTAGTGACTAAACAACAATATAGTATATAACCTTTTGAATCTGGCTTTTTTCACAAAGCACAATTCATGTGAGAATCATAGGCCGATTATTTTTTAAAGTTATACAGTAAAGAGTACCTAAGAAATGAGGCATGAAAAAAAAAGACAATGTGGGTTTTGAGATTTTCTTTAAAAAAAAAACAACACTCTGAAATCCTCCATATTTCAAACATACTGTGAAAAGCAAAGTACTGTGTTTAAAAGGAGTTTCACATCTCCCTATTCTTCATCACAACTGAGCTACCTTCAACCTTCCCAACAGCAGCAACTGAAGTCCTTCCTGGTGCTCAAGCCCACTGACTCTCTGTCTCTCTGCTGCTGCTGCTAAGTCACTTCAGTCGTGTCTGACTCTGTGCGACCCCACAGACGGCAGCCCACCAGGCTCCCCTGTCCCTGGGATTCTCCAGGCAAGAACACTGGAGTGGGTTGCCATTTCTTTCTTCACTGCATGAAAGTGAAAAGTGAAAGTGAAGTTGCTCACTCTTAGCAACCCCATGGACTGCAGCCTGCCAGGCTCCTCCGTCCATGGGATTTTCCAGGCAAGAGTACTAGAGTGGGGTGCCATTGCTTTTTGTCTCTCTAATCCATCAGAAAATCCCGTCAGCTGTACACAGTCAGAACCCAATCTTTCTCCCCTCTCACTGCCACCATCATTCCTTGGTTAGATTACTGCCATGGCCTCTTATATGGTCCTTTCTTCCACCTTTGTTCCCAGATAGGCCATTCTCAACACAGAAGCTGGAGCAAAACAAAATAACATGAGTTGGCTGCTCATTCATTACCCCTCTGATTTCACTTCCTACTACCCCCCTTCTTCCCTTTCAGTTCTAGTCAGTCATAATGATGTTCCCTTGAACACTCCAGGCACACTCCTGCTTCAGGGCCTTTACACTGGTCATCTTTGCATCAACATTCTCCCACCAGATTCTACTATAAACCTGGGAAAGAAGCCGTATTCTGCAAATCATATCTGTATCAGCAACCCACTACTGAGACCCTTGTATTTAAAGCCTTCTTTAAAGTCGTGGACCTTGGGAAACTTTGCCGTCTTAAGTCATATGAGACCCTGCAGGAGCAGAAGAATGGCAGGATTTGTGAAAGATAAGCATCCAGAAAAGCCAACTACAATCTTTCCTATTAACACTGCAGCCAGTCTGAGTCATCTACAGAAGACCTGCTCAAGCACTATTTGGGGAGACTATTTTCTAAAAGTAGTCTCCTTTATTTGACGAATTTAATAAATTTAGCTTTGTGTCTCAGCTGGTTTTAACAGACTGCATGGTTGAATTCCTCATCTCCTAGAGTTTGGACAAATGTCACCTCAATGAGGTCAACCACTAATTACCTTACTCAAATTTACAGCTTAATACCCCAACCCCTGACACTCCAAATCTTCATCTTACTCAATTTGTTTTTGTTTTTCTATAAATTTGTCTTACACTAAATAATTTAGTTATTGTGTATATTGTTTCTCTTCTTCCATTCTAATGTATGCTTCATAAGCACAGGGGGTTTTGTCCAGTTTGTTCACAGATATAGCTTTCTCGAGAACCTTACAGAGTGCTAGGCACATACCAGGCATTAAATACTTGTTTGAATCAACAACTGACAGCCAGCCAGGTCTCTAGAGACTGTTTTCTAAAAGGAGTAATTTTTAAAATTAGTAGAAGGCTATAAACAAGCAACTCTCACATAAAGAAAATGTTGCAGAATTTGAATGAAAATAACCAAGTATTTTACACACATCAAATTGAATTCCCTTTAAAGTCAAGGTTCTTTGGAAAATTACTAGAATATTTAAGTATAACCACAGTAAAAGCATTGAAAATGAAAAGAAAAAGAAGTATTATTGTATCATTTACCATTTATAGCCTGTGATAGTTGAGTCTCATCATTTAAAAAGTCAAGGAGTGAGGAGTCTTGTTCATTTTCTGACCCATCATTCTCATCTGATGAAACATATTCTGCATCTTCTTGGGAAAGTTCTGCTTCTTCATCTAAAAACTTCCTAGCTACGAGCTAAGATAAATGAGAAAACAGGAAAGTGCCTTTAACAAAATCATTTAATGTCCTCAAATAACTGAAAACAGTTTTGGAAAATGGATTTCTTGCCAGTGCTTTTAAGATAAAAAATAATAAAAATAGAAAACTGTGAGAAGAAATGATGAAGTAGTGTATCTTTTTAAAATGTCTTCTTTTAATTGTTATAAACAAACTACAGCTCAGCATGTCTGCTTGCTGAATGCTTTTTTAATAAAGTCTCTTGAGTCTTTCAGCTAATTCATTTTTGCCAGGAAAAATACAGTACCACAAAAAGACTCATCAGAAAAAAAAAAGTGCTAAGAATTCTTTTCCAAAAATTTGAATATTGGATATAGATAAGGAAAACAACGTAAATATTATAAAAGCAAATATTTTAAAATTCAGATGTCTCTCTCTATATTTTCTTCGATTTGAATGTTACATCTTCAGTACACTAAAGTTTCTTCATTTAGTTCTTTGAAATAACACAACATTGCAAGATAGCTTCAAAATATAAAGAGAATCTAAGAAACCACACTTTGAGTTTTTAATTCTAGTAAAAAAGAGTAAAGTTAGGGTCCAAATTATTTTTAAGTTTTGTTTTTTTCCTATAAAGAAATTATAGAGAAATCTACTTCTATGTAAAATCTACTCTTCTTTACTAATTAAAAATATATAGTATATTTATATAAAAATAAGAAACTGAAAAAAGTTTACCTTTAGGTGATTCTGTCTCTTTCGGACTTTGGTGCTTCTTTTGGCATTCCTCTTATGATCCTTGAAGTCTTCTGATTGTGGATCTCTTTTGTGAAAATTATCGCTCTCATCACTAGATGATAAATCTAACTATAATTCAATAAAATTCTTTCATAAGAAAATATAATTTAAGTGTTGTATCTTAATGAGTTTCTGAAGGGTTGTTGCTTCTACTGTCACTTTTTTCCTTTTAAATAGTTAACTGAACATTTTCTTGTTAGAAAAACAAAATGCTCTTACAACTCAGCTCTCAGCTTATGTATGCACAAATACATAATATTTAAAAATTTAAAAGTTAGATAATTCTAAGTAATAAAATAATAAATTAGGTAATATAAGTCATACAAATACAGTATTCATTCAATTTTATATGAAATTGAATGTATCTGATGAATGTTTATGTCTTTCGTTTAACTGTTTCCTTTAAAAGATCCTGAAGGGCTTCACAAAAAATAATTGTCTATAAATACAGCTATCAGAATCAACTCAAACATATATAAATCCTTTCAAACTAAGACAAAAATGTAACAACAAATCTTTTGACTATGAAGCCTACCACAGTGTCTTTTACAGAATAATACAAAACCAATCCAAATAATCAAAAGAAATTTATCAAAATAACTTCAAGTAACAGGGATAATTTTAGGTTAAGGTGGATTGAGCTATAGCATTATCAATATTTTAATTCACTTCTAGTAAGTCAATCAGACATTTTAGATAAAGTAGCAAGTTAGAACAATTTTTTAAATGGAGTTTTATATGAGTATACAAAGTTAATGAGGACTGGTTGCATTTTTAATTAATCTGGTACAAATTATACTAGTTAGTATTAGAGAATTAAAACACACAAGATTTCCTAGTCTCAAAATTTAGCTATCAGCTATAAACTGATGACAAATGAATACTAAAGCCTTAAGATGTGCCCGCTGACCAATTTTCACATTTTCATAGTTGTCAATGCCTGCCAGACATTGTCACTTTACTGTCCCACATGGACTTCAAACTCGAACATGTTCAACATTGAACTCACCACTCTTTCTTGTTCCCTCTAAAAACATGATGTATCTGCCACCTAAGCCCAAGCCAAAACCCAACAGTCACTGTGGACTCCTCCTTCTTTCAAACTCATTCAGTAAGCAAAAGAACGAATAAGGCCTTCCAAAAGTTTACCCGGATTTTCCTCCAGCTTTACTTTCTGGTACTTTTTGTCTTTACAGTCCACAACAAGAGATGCTGTCTCCCTGCTCTGTATCCTTCTTTAAGCTGCTGGGAATGCCTTCCCTTCTCCTTTCTTTCCCCCTAAAATATGTATGCTTTAAGATTTATATAAGGTGTTATTTTCAAGAAGCTTGCCAGAACTCCCAAGGTCTAGGTTAAGTTTTATCTTCTCTTATCACTTAAAAAATTATATGGAAACTATCCATTTACTTATCTATCCTTCCTATTAGATTATGCACTTAAAACTATACCAGGAAATACTCTTTATACTATCCCCAGCATCTTGCACAGTAGATACGGGGTAGGTATTTAATCAATGTTTCCTGAATTGCTGGAGTGTACTGACAAAAATAGGAATAGTTTTTTGAAGAAGTTTAAAATTAGAACAGAAATTCTAGTCACTGAGGATTTACTCTTTTTCTGTTAAACATATACCTATAAGATCAAATTTACCTATGCTCAACTATTCACATATTTCTCTTGTAATATTTCTCTCAAAAACATTTGAATGACTATTTATTATTTGTTATTTACTTACTCTGTTTGGAGGAACCCTGCGCTTTTTGACAACCTGAAGTGGAGAATCAACTTCGCTGTTTTTCTGATTCTAGATAAAGCAGACAAAGTAAAAAGTTAAAAAAGAAAGTTTTAAGGGAAACAAGAAACTTTGTATGGTCTTGCTACTGGGATTACTGACCAACTCACCTCCGGGGACTCCAAAACATTTCCTTTTGTTTTTTCACTTTTTCTTCGGAAAATCCCATCATCTTCACTTTCATGGCTTGATAACTGTTCATCTATAATTTATTTAAAGATAATGAATCTGGTCAACAGATTTAAGTTTATCCAACCACAAGTATCTAATTTATTAATGGGTACAGTAAAAACTGTTCCTGGCAATCTCAACATTTATTCAGTCTCAAAGATAGTTTTTCTTCCTCTCACTCTGGAGGAAGCCAGATGCTATTTGGTAAGAGCAGAGGAAGTAATCCTATGGAGAGGAAAGCATGGCAGGAAACGGAGGCCTCTTATTCAACAGCAAGGTGATCTGCCAAGCTGAGTCAAGCCTTCAGATAACCGCAGCCCTGGCCAAGGCTTTGAACGCAACCTCATAAAATATCTGGAGTTAGAACTTCTGGCCAAGCCATGCTTGAATTCCTAGTCTACAGAAACGGTGAAATCATACATGCTGTTTTAAGCCATTACGTTTGCAGTAAATTTGTTATGCAGCCAGAGATAAATAATACACATTTTGGTGCATAGAAATAGGGAATTAATTACCAAAAACCTAAATGGTGGATATGACTTTAGAACTAATGAGTGGGCAGAAGCTAAAGGAACTTTTTTTGTTGTTGTTAAAAGAATTTTTGAGGAGAATTTTTGTGAAAGTTTGAAGAGCCTCAAAGGAGTTGTTTATAGAAGATTAATGGCCATTGAGGAGGTCATGGGTGACAGCTTAAAGAAGTAAGGAAATCCTTATCAGAAATTATAGGAAAAAGAAATCTTACTATAGTGCCAGAAAGTTTAACAAAGAAAGTAGAAAATGTACCTCATGAAGCAGGTACCAGACCATCTTACCTGTCTCCTGAGACACCTGTCAAGAAGCAACAGTTAGAACCAGACAGGAAACAACTGACTATTTCAAAATCGAGAAAGGAATAGGGCAGACTGTATACTGTTGCCTTGTTTATTTAACATATGCAGAGTACATCATGCGAAATTCTGGGCTAGATGGAGCTCAAGCTGGGATAAAGACTGCTGGGAGAAATATCAACAATCTCAGATATGCAGATGATACCACACTAATGGCGGAAAGCGAAGAGGAACTAAAGAGCCTCTTGATGAGAGTGAAAGAGAAGAGTGAAAGAACTGGCTTAAATCTCAACATTCAAAAAACTAAGATCATGGCAACTAGTCCCATCACTTCATGGCAAACAGAAGGGGAAAAAGTGGAAGCAGTGACAGAGTTTCTTTTTTTGGGCCCCAAAATTACTGCAGATAGTGACTGCAGCCATGAAATTAAAAGACGCTTACTCCTTGGAAGGAAAGCTATTACAAACCTAGACAGCATATTAAAAAGCAGAGACATTACTTTGCCAACAAAGATCCATCTAGTCAAAGCTATGATTTTTCCAGTAGTCATGTACAGATATGAGAGTTGGACCAAAAAGAAGGCCGAGAGCTGCAGAATTGGTACTTTTGAACTGTGGTGCTGGAGAAGACTCTTGAGAGTCCCTTGGACTGTAGGGATATCAAACCAGTCAGTCCTAAAGGAAAGCAACTCTGAAATCATTGGAAGGACTGATGCTGAAGGTGAAGCTCCAACAATTTGGCCACCTGATGCAGTCAATTCACTGGGCAAGACCCTGATGCTGGCAAAGATTGAAGGCAAAAGGAAAGGGGATGGCAGAGGATGAGATGATTAGATAGCATCACCGACCCAGTGGACATGAAATTGAGCAAACTCTGGAAGACAGTGAAGGGCAGAGGAGTCTACAGTCTATGCGGGTCTCAAAGAGTTGGACATAACTGAGCGACTCAACAACAACGAATGAGGTGCTCTAAGCAAGAAGATTTCCAGACATGTTTAAGGTATCACCTATGCTTCTTGTTTAAATGTGAAAGGAGAGAAAGGAATTAAACAAAGTATATTAAACATGAAACAGAGGAACTTTCCTGGTGGTCCAGTAGCTAAAACTGCACTTCCAATGTAGGGGCTCAGGTTCGATCCCCGGAACTAGATCCCACGTGCCACAACTAAGACCTCGCATGCCAGCAGTTAAAGATCCCACATGTCGCAGCTAAGACCTGGCACAGCCAAATCAATCAGTCAGTCAAAACATGAAACAGTTGAGACTTGCTGGTTTTGAAAATTACCAGCTTCTCCAGATGGCAAACAATGTTAAATTAAGAAATCTTCCAGGCAAAGACCTAATCTAGAAGACTGCCAGGAAACTACAGTCCAGATGATGCTGAGGGTATAACTGTAAATGCTTTAAGACCTCAGAAAGATCAAAGGTGGCGCCTCAGAGTACCATTCAGTCGGATGGTACTCTAAACATTTTAAAGATGTCTCTTACAGTCCCTCTCAAACAACAGATCTTCTAAGAAGATTAAGGAACTATCTTTACACATCTCAGCAGAAGCCAGAGTTAGAGAAGAACTTACCTCCAAAAGATCTGTGGACATGGCTAGTAACAGAATGAACCTCAAATAAGATTCACAAGAGATCCGCAAATATTTATGACAATTAGATGAGGAAAAAACCCACAGCCAGCTACAACTTAAAGGGGCAGAGACAGTACAAAATGAAGAGGCCCCTGGATCCCCCAATTTTTACCAGAAGGACGCAACCTGAGAAAGCTCCACAAGTGCTACCTATTAAGAAACTGGACTAGGCATCCAGAGGATAGAGCCAAGAACCATGGAGAATTATGGGGGCTTTGAGTACTAATCAAGAAACTTTCAATCTTGGTTCTGCTTAGATTTTAGAATTACTATGGACCCGAGATTCCTGTGTGCTTCCCATCATCTGCCCTCGCTTTCAAATAAACCATTTTGGAAGCAGATTTTACACGCCCAGTCAGGTCTTCAGATGACTGCAACCCTAAGTGAAATCTTGACTATAATCCCATGAGAAATTCTATGCCAGAACGACCCAGTTAAGCAACTCTGAAATTCCTAAACTACAGAAACTGTGATATAAATGCTATCTTAAGCCACTAAATGAGGGGGAGTAATTTTTTACACAGCAGTAAAAAAAACCTAATACAAACCCACACGGTATATTTGTCCTTATGGTCTGTGCTAATAAAATATCTACCTAGACAGATTATTGTATATATATAACATGGTAAATGATCCTAAATTTTCTATTTCAATTAAGTGGAATAACAAATACTAAAAAAAAATTACTAATAATAGTTCCTTGATGGCTATGTATTCAGAATTATATTGCCCATGGTTAGTCATTAGGTCGGAGAAGGCAATGGCACCCCACTCCAGTACTCTTGCCTGGAAAATCCATGGATGGAGAGCCTGGTAGGCTGCAGTCCATGGGGTGGCTAAGAGTCGGACACGACTGAGTGACTTCACTTTCACTTTTCACTTTCATGCACTGGAGAAGGAAATGGCAACCCACTCCAGTGTTCTTGCCTGGAGAATTCCAGGGACGGGGGAGCCTAGTGGGCTGCCGTCTATGGGGTCGCACAGAGTCGGACATGACTGAAGCGACTTAGCAGCAGCAGCAGCAGCAGCAGTCATTAAGTACAATGCTAGAAAAAAACGTTTTAATGCAAATCTGACACAAAGACAGAAAAATTATCTCACTCATTAACAAAGATTTAATATAAAGGTGTTAAATATTAAAGGACTTAAGCAACATACTTAGTAAAAAAGCGTGTCAGAGTATATCCAAAACTATGTAGACAAGTTAGTTTTAAAAAATTAATTGTATGTCCAGAACTTATAAGTTTTTTTCTTAAAACATTCATGAATCATAAGATTTACAGAGGAAATTCTCATTTTATGCTATAACTACTCTTTTTCCTTAGCCATAAAGAGTAAAATTCAGAAATGGCCTTTTACAATAATCTGTACATAAACTAGAGCTGAGTTCTATAACAGGATCTAAAGGATATTTAAATCATTATAGTTTTGATATATAAATCACAGGTATTTAAATCATCCATTTTCTGGATTTTCTATAGAATTAGATTATACAAATCCAAAGATTCCTATAGATCTTCTATGACCTTATCTCAATTTTTTAAATACAGTCTTATTTCTTGATTTTGTCATATAAATCCCCTACTTTATACTACCCCCAAAACTTTACACTTTCCTTCTTTCCCTTTGCTTTCATCATTTTACAACATGCAAATTCTCTTTTGATTATCTTCAACATGTCCAAATCATTAATATTCCCAAGGAGCCAAAATAAAAACCTACATTAGAAGTCAACATTTTCAATCTAAACCAGTTCAAAATGCTTTCATCTTCCGAACCTAAATGTCCACCATCTTATTATTCATCTGGTAGTTATTTCCATATTTTACTGATATCTTTTCAAATTTATATGTCACACAATTGTTTGTGTTTTACAATTGAGGGCTGGAGCCCAATCTTACACTTCTGTTTTACAGTGTCCAGCACAGTACCTTCCCACGGCATGCATGCCATAAATACATGGAGAAAAAAATAAATCCTGTATCAGTAAACATCAACATAAGGACTATGTAGTGCATCAATTATCTAATTCAATATACATACACTGAGAAATTACATTTTATAAAAATTATAGGATCTGATCCAAAAGAAATATTCTAGACAATCTGTGCTTTATAAATTTGGAATCTTACCTTCAGTAGAATGGCAGGATCGATGCAGATTGATTTGTTTCTTGCTTTTATACTTTTCTGTAGAAAGTCCTGAATCACCAAAAGTTGAATTCAATGTTTCTTTGAAACTGTGTAGATTTACTTTTCCCATGTTAGAACCTGACTTTTTAGCCATTTCTATTCTCTTCTTAGAAAATGAGTTCAATATATTTGATTCAGAAAGTGGTGTGCTCATAACTTTCTCTCCTACTGGCAACGAAAACTGAGAAAAACTAGGAGACATAAATTCTTTACTTTTTGTTGCATTCATTGAAAACCATGAACAAGCTGGACTCTGCTTATCTTCACTTGATGGGTGAGTAGTTGTTACACTTGTAGAATTATCAACATGGGCTCCTGACATGACTGCTTGATTTGAAACCCAATTTGTACCATTTTTCTGCTTAATGTCTAAACGCGTTCCAGGCAGATCATCTAAAATTTTATTATTTGTATCTGATGCATGGTCCACTACTTCATCCTCAGAACCTGTACTACAAAACCCTAAATCGAACGTAACAGAAAATAAATCCTTAGAGCAGTCAAAACGGTTTTCATCATTATTCAATTTTCCCTCATGTATACCTCTCAAACCTTCATGAGATTTCCAACTATTAGTATCACAGACAATTTGATCTTGGGGTTCAGAATCATTCTCTAACAAAAGTTCATCAGAAATGAAGAACTGAGAGACTGGTGCCATTTCACTTACAGTAGTTCTGTCTGATATACATAAAGATTCACATTTACTGTTCAAGGGAGGAGGGCTCACATTAAACTCTGTATTAACATCTTCAAATAATAATAAACTTTCATCCTGAGCAGAATGCAATATTGGGAGATCACTGTTATCAACATCATGATTCTTTTCTTCAGCAAAATCCTTTGAAGGGCTGATGTTTATTTGAATTTGATTGTTGGATACTAAATGTTCATTTTTACTATCTTTATGTACTTTATCAGAGTCACAGAAGCTTGACTCATCAGAAGTCTTATCACTAGTTGTACCATAAAGGCAAGATTTTTCAGAAGGATGAGTAATAAACATAAGTGAATTCAATTCTAAATTCTGTTGAGAATTTACAGCTGAACGTGACATTAAATTGGTGGATTTATCATTCTGTAAGCACTCTGAGTAGGGTAGAAAAACTGAGTTTTCAAGTGCAGAACCCTCAGAAATTTCATATTCCAAATCTGATAGTCCACTGAGAGGCGGAGGAGAATGTGATAAAAATCTCTCTACATTAGCTAGCACCTCTTTTGTTAACGAATGACAATTAAAAAATTGGTCATCTGTTTTCGCTGTATCAAGCTCATCCTCAAATGAAAGAAATAAGCTAGATGAAAAAGATTTCTCATCACTGAAACTGTTATAACCAGAATCAAAAAAATTTCCAGTAAGTGAATTAGTAGATTTATTTATAAACTGACCATCTGTTAGTAATCCACATGACGGATTACCTCCATTTTCATTGACAGTGCATGTGGCAGTGACGTCACCTGTATCTGATGCCCTTTTACCATTTCGTAGGTCTACCTGAAGAATATGTTCAGTGGTAGAACTGTCATCGGTATCTAAAGGCTCCATGTCAGCATCCTTATTTTCCTTTTTAGGCTGATCTTTTTTCAGGTTTTCAGAAGCCTTTTTTTTTAAAGAAGGAATTTTAGTAGATTTGATAGGAATTTGTTTAAAAATTTCAGCACATTTTTCATCAGATTCTGTTATTGAGATTGATTTCCCGTAATTTATATTCTTTGCAAACGAAGACTTCCTGTTATTTGTAAAGGTGCCATTGGCAAAAGGATTATATTCATTTCTCGGAGCACTAGACACTGAGCTAACATCTTCCATTCGTAAGTAAGATTTAATTTCTGATTCATAGCTGCATTCTCCCTATAAAGAAGGAAAATGAAAAAATCACAAGAAAGCTATATAAAACAAACAAAAATTCTAAGAGATGAGCTCTTTTCTGTTAAAATATTTTCCAAACAATATTGCATTATTCAAATGATTTTACCTTAAAAATTATTCTAAGTCAAACAAAATTAAAAATGAAATTTCTGTGAAATTATCACAAATTATCTTTTATCAGTTAATAGTTTTGTATTCCCAGTACCTAGTACATAAGAGAGCCATGATAAATATTTGTAGAAAGTATAAATTTAATTAATATTTAAAATATTACTATACTTTTTTCTTAACATTTAACTGAACAATGATTGTAACTTCTTAAAAAAGATATTTAAGAATTAACATATATAAATGAGAAACACATACTTATGTGAAATTTACTCTCTTGATGCAGATAAACTAAGAACAGCTTTTAGAACATTTGAAATAATGGTACCTATATGTCTTCTAGGCTGTAAGCTAGAATATGCTATTTTAAAAAAATTTCTCAAGAACTCTTCTCATGAATTTCCACGTCTTATATCTAAATCTAAAACTACAGTCTCCACCATCCCTGACTCATCCTTTCCTCTTGCCACTAAATGCCACTTTAATCAGGATTCCTCTACTATTCAAGAACTTAAGCAGTTAACTCTCCGCTTGAATGTCTGTTACCCTACTAGGATATATGCTCCCTACAGAATATTTAATCTGTCTTCTTAACCAGTGTAGCCATGGGGCCTAGAACAGACCATGCCATATAGAAGGCACTAAATAAATGCGCTACTTTGATGCACAGCCTTTGCTGGCACATCCCAGTACTGAGTACATGAGAGGCCCATGACAACTATTTGTAGAAAGTACGAATTTAATTAACACATAAAACAGGATTATAAACACCTTTTTTCACTTGTAGGGATCCACAAATTACTTCATTTATATGTATTCATGAACAACAGCTAATAATAAAATTGGCAGCTACAATCTATCAAGTAATTACTATGTGCCAGGTATTATTCTAATTGCTTTACATGTACTAAGCCACTTAATCCTCAAAACAACCTTGTGACAGAAGAACCATTATTCCCAATTTATAGAGGATACTGAGGCACAAAGAGGTTAGTTAGTTAGTTGGTTAGTTCAGTCGCTCAGTCGTGTCCGACTCTTTGAGACCCCATGAATCGCAGCATGCCAGGCCTCCCTGTCTATCACCAACTCCTGGAGTTCACTCAGACTCACATCCATCGAGTCAGTGATGCCATCCAACCATCTCATCCTCTGTCGTCCCCTTCTTCTCCTGCCCCCAATCCCTCCCAGCATCAAAGTCTTTTCCCATGAGTCAACTCTTTGCATGAGGTGGCCAAAGTACTGGAGTTTCAGCTTTAGCATCATTCCTTCCAAAGGTTAAGTAGATGCAAAAAGTAAGATTCTAACTCAGGCATTTTGGATATCACACTCACAATAGGTTCACCATTCTGACTCTCTCAAAGAATAATTATCAGGAAGTTACTCAAGGAATCACTAATTCTCTAAACTACCAACAGGATAAAGGAAACATACCAAATGTCCTATATGATAGGGAAATTTCAACAGATCAAACAAGAATACTAAATTTGCTTTACAAACATTTATATAAATCATTAAATAGGAATTCCCTGGAGACCTAGTGGTTAGGACTTGGTGCTTTCACTGTCAGGGCGTGGGTTCAATCCCTGGTTTGGGAACGAAGATTCTACAAGTTACGTGGCACAATCAAAAAACATTTTTTTTAGCCATTCAGTTCAGTTCAGTTGCTCAGTTGTGTCTGACTCTTTGCGAACCCATGGACTGCAGCACGCCAGGCATCCCTGTCCATCAACAACTCTGGAGTTTATTCAAACTCATGTCCATTGAGTCAGTGATGCCATCCAACCATCTCATCCTCTGTCGTCCCCTTCTCCTCCTGCCCGCAATCTTTCTCAGCATCAGGGTCTTTTCAAATGAGTCAGTTCTTCCCATCAGGTGGTCAAAGGATTGGAGTTTCAGCTTCAACATCAGTCACTAAAATGAACACTCGGGACTGATCACCTTGAGGATGGACTGGTTGGATCGCCTTACAGTCCAAGGGACTCTCAAGAGTATTCTCCAACAGCACAGTTAAAAGCATCAATTCTTTGGTGCTCAGCTTTCTTTACAGTCCAACTCTCACATCCATACGTGACTACAGGAAAACCGTAGACAGAATTTTGTCAGCAAAGTAATCTCTGCTTCTTAATATGCTGTCTAGGTTGGTCATAACTTTTCTTCCCAGAAACAAGCGTCTTTTAATTTCATGGCTGCAGTCACCATCCGCAGTGATTTTGGAGCCCAAAAAAGAAAGTCTGTCAATGCATCTACTGTTTCCCCATCTATTTGCCATGAAGTGATGGGACCAGATGCCATCATCTTCGTTTTCTGAATGTTGAGTTTTCAGCCAACTTTTTCACTCTCCTCTTTCGCTTTCATCAAGAGGCTCATTAGTTCGTCTTTGCTTTCTGCCTTAAGGGTGGTGTCATCTGCATGTCTGAGGTTATTGATATTTCTCCAAGCAATCTTGATGCCAGCTTGTGCTTCATCCAGCCCAGGGTTTCTCATGATGTACTCTGCACACAAGTTAAATAAGCAGGGTGACAATATACAGCCTTGACATACTCCTTTCCCTAACTGGAACCAGTCTGCTGTTCCATGTCCAGATCTAACTGTTGCTTCCTGACCTGCATACAGATTTCTCAAGAGGCAGGTCAGGTGGTCTGGTATTCCCATCTCTTGAAGAATTGTCCAAAGTTTGTTGTGGTCGACACAGTCAAAGGCTTTGGCACAGTCAATAGAAGCAGAAGTAGGTATTTTTCTGCTTTCTCTATTGCTTTTTCGATGATCCGACGGGTGTTGGCAATTTGATCTCTGGTTCCTCTGCCTTTTCTAAGTCCAGCTTGAACATCTGGAAGTTTATGGTTTATGTAGTGTTGAAGCCTGGCTTGGAGAATTTTGAGCATTATTTTGCTAGCACGTGAGATGAATGTAATTGTGCAGTAGTTTGAACATTCTTTCCATGAAATTAAAAGATGCTTCCTCCTTGGAAGAAAAGTTATGACCAACCTAGATAGCATATTCAAAAGCAGAGACATTACTATGCTGACTAAGATTCGTCTAGTCAAGGCCTATGATTTTTCCTGTGGTCATGTATGGATGTGAGAGTTGGACTGTGAAGAAAGCTGAGCGCCGAAGAATTGATGCTTTTGAACTGTGGTGTTGGAGAAGACTCTTGAGAGTCCCTTAGACTGCAAGGAGATCCAGCCAGTCCATTCTGAAGGAGATCAGCCTTGGGATTTCTTTGGAAGGAATGATACTAAAGCTGAAGCTCCAGTACCTTGGCCACCTCATGCGAAGAGTTGACTCATTGGAAAAGACTCTGATGCTGGGAGGGATTGGGGGCAGGAGGAGAAGGGGACGACAGAGGATGAGATGGCTGGATGGCATCACTGACTCGATGGACGTGAGTCTGAGTGAACTCCAGGAGTTGGTGATGGACAGGGAGGCCTGGCGTGCTGCGATTCATGGGATCGCAAAGAGTTGGACACGATTGAGCGACTGAACTGAACTGAACTTGAACATTCTTTGGTATTGCCTTTCTTTGGGATTGGAATGAAAACTGACTTTTTCCAGTCCTGAGGCCACTGCTGAGTTTTCCAAATTTGCTGGCATATTGAGGGCAGCTCTTTCACAGCATCATCTTTTAGGATTTGAAATAGCTCAACTGGAATGCCATCACCTCCAGTAGTTTTGTTCGTAGTGATGCCTCCTAAGGCCCACATGACTTAGCATTCTAGGATGTCTGGCTCTAGGTGAATGGTCATACCATGATTATCTGGGTCATGAAGATGTTTTTTGTATAGTTCTTCTGTGTATTCTTGCCACCTCTGTTTTATCTCTTCGGCTTCTGTCCTTTATTGTGCCCATCTTTGTATGAAATGTTCCCTTGCTATCTCTAATTTTCTAGAAGAGATCTCTAGTCTTTCCCATTCTATTGTTTTCCTCTATTTCTTTGCATTGATCACTAAGAAGGCTTTATCTCTCCATGTTGTTCTTTGAAACTCTGCATTCAAATGGGTGTATCTTTTCTTTTCTCCTTTGCCTCTTGCTTCTCTTCTTCTCATAGCTGTTTGTAAGGCCTCCTCAGACAATCATTTTGCCTTTTTTGCATTTCTTTCTCTTGGGGATGGTCTTGATCCCCTTTAGCCAATGAAAGAGAAAGTGAAGTCGCTCAGTCGTGTCCGACTCTTTGCGACCCCATGGACTGTAGTCTACCAGGCTCTTCCATCTGTGGGATTTTCCAGGCAAGGCCATTTCCTTCTCCAGGAGATATTCCCGACGCAGGGACTGAACCCAGGTCTCCCGCGTTGTAGGCAGATGCTTTACCATCTGAGCCACCAGGGAAGCTCCCTTTAGCTATTAAATACATTAAAATTTCACTCTTGTCTATCAGTATTCACAGATGGCATTCTTCTAATTAGGCCTACTTCTACTAAGATAGAAAACTAGTCCACTGAGATCACAAGAAGCTACACAGAAAAACAAAATAGTTTAGCTATGATTATTTATAATAAATACTTGTTTCTTATAATACTGACTTCAAATTAAGAAGACTAAAGTATTCTAGTTTCACTGTCATGCCAGCGAAAGAAAGTTACAGTAGGCTCTTACCTCTTCATGTCTCATTCCTTCTATCATTTGCATAATATTTATGAAATGGTGACATCGATCTGAATGGTCAACTTGATATGTAGGCAAAGGATGATCCTGCCATAATCTCCATTCAGAGAGAGACAGTTGATGAATTCCAACAGTTGGTTCTTCTGTCTTGATTAACAATAATTTAACAGAACAAAAAACAAACATACTCAGATTTCACACACTGATTTAAAAAATACTTAATATACAGAAAATTGGCATACCATAAATAATTTTAATTTACTTAGGTATTTTCCACTATAATTTCAGGTGAAAAATAAAATAACTTTATGAATTACAAAGATGTCCTTTTAAATACATCTTAAAAATAACTGTTACATGTATTACTTATAAAATTAGAAAGAAAACTATGTCATTAAAAATAAAATACATAAGTAAATAAATGTTAGATGAGTTACTACTTGGACATATTCCTGTTTATATAATTCCATGTTAAGAGTTTTTGCTAGATTATGTACTATAATCTAATAAGGAGGTATTCATAATCTCTCAGTGATACTGATCCCAATTCTTCATGCCTGCTGCCATTCCTTACTTTCCCTATTAGTGAAAAAAAATTTGGATTCTCAGAGCTAAGTATTTCAAACCCTACAAATCTTCTCAAAGGTATCTTTCTTGAAGTTGTTTTTCTATTTCTGTGGGTACATATGTAAGCTCTGATCAATTTGTTTGACTTTCCTTATGCTCATCAATAATTTGTTCATAATAAAACAAGTCTAATATTCAATTTAAAGTTTTACTCTAATTTCAAAACAAAAAGTAAAAACTGGTTTGTACAAAGACATTCATAATAGCATAATTTTATACTAGTAATATACTGAAAGTAGTTCTAAAACACAACAGAGAAATAGTTAAAGTATGGTATATTACAGAGTAACATAACAATGATAAAAATTACACCTACACAGAAATATTCATACGAAGAAAGTAATAAAGTCAGAATTTACATAAATATATTATAGTCATATAAAAATATATATACAATAAGAAATACAAGAAAATTAGTTTTACCAAGACAGACTATTCTTTAATATTCTTTCTAAAATTGCTTACATTCTTAATTTTTGACCTCCTGATCATGAATACTCATTCTCTTTACTTCCAAGGCTATTGCATAGTCACTATAAAGAACATCTGAAAACACATTTAACTTACTGGTCTGTTCTCTTCATTGTGTAAAGATAGAAACTGAACTTGAGGCAATGTTATTTCCTGAATTTCATCAGTGTCTCTTAATCTATATCGTCTATTCCATAATTTAAATTCTCCTTCTGATAAGAACCAATCATCCTTTGAATTACTCTGCTTTATTCCTAGAAGTTTAAAAAATAATTGAAAACAGGTTTAAAAAAATCTGCTAGACAAACACAAAATAAAAGACATCAGCTCAAACTCTCTACATGTTTCTGCTAAACCACCAATTCTATTCCTTAAAATTCGGTTTCTTCATATAAACACTCTGGTTATTACTTCCTGTTTCTACATATCTCCTAAACTTCTCTCACCTTTTTGAAAGTACTAGGGCACCCTTTCAACTACAGCTAACCTTCATTAACAAAACATCACCAGGTAGCGCTCAGTCTTGTATTCTTTTGGACTCTATCTATTTTGTTGCCTAAGACCTGGAAGGAAACAGATAACGTACAAAAGAAAACTAGCATCATGATTCTATCTTAACACTATCAGAAAGTTATCTGAAGCTGGTATGGATGCGGGAGAGATGCAAAGACTAAAAAGAGTTTTAGCTAGAGTCTTAAATGCAGGGTGCGGTGGGACGACAGTTTAAAAAGGACAAGGAAGACCTACTATTTTAAAAAATGACATGATAATATACTTTTAAAAAATGCATAGTAAATTAGTCCTTTATTATTTCCATAATCTTTATAAAGGAAAATAATCACCAACATGGAAAGGATTAAAAAATATTAAGCTGTAACTCTGGTCCCAATAAAGATGAGGGCAGAAAAAGAAATCAGAAAGATACTGAATTGGAAATCAGGAAACTTCTGTCTTAGCTATTCCGAAATATTACATGAAAGCTTTTGCAAAATAAGGGGTTTAAATTTGGTGATCTCTCAGGTCTTCTTCAGATCTAGCAATCTGAGGCACTGAGACTTTTGAAATAGAAATGTATTTCCTTCTCCTAGTCACGTTAAATATATTCAGACCTCCAGCCTAAATGAATCAAATATATAAAAGGTGACATTTATACATACTACCTTATTAGCAAGATGTATCACTCACACTTGAAAAATCAAAGAAAATGGAAGAAGAAAAGCATAGAAAAATGTACATGAGCTAGTAATATTAGAAAGCCTTCCTCAGAGATCAATGCAAAGAAATAGAGGAAAACAATAAAATGGGAAAGTCTAGAGATCTCTTCAAGAAAATCAGATATACCAAAGGAACATTTCATGCAAAGATGGGCACAATAAAGGACAGGAATGGTATGGACCTAACATAAACAGAAGAGATTAAGAAGAAGTGGCAAGAATACACAGAAGAACTATATAAAAAAGATCTTAATGACCCAGATAATCATGATGATGTGATCATTCACCTAGAGCCAGACATCCTGGAATGTGAAGTCAAGTGGGCCTTAGGAAGCAACACTACGAATAAAGCTACAGGAGGTGATGGCATTGCAGTTGAGCTATTTCAAATCCTAAAAGATGATGCTGTGAAAGAGCTGCCCTCAATATGCCAGCAAGTGTGGAAAACTCAGCAGTGGCCTCAGGACTGGAAAAGGTCAGTTTTCATTCCAATCGCAAAGAAAGGCAATGCCAAAGAATGTTCAAACTACTGCACAATTGTACTCATCTCACATGCTAGCAAAGTAATGCTCAAAATTCTCCAAGCCAGGCTTCAACACTACATAAACCATAAACTTCCAGATGTTCAAGCTGGACTTAGAAAAGGCAGAGGAACCAGAGATCAAATTGCCAACACCCATCGGATCATTGAAAAAGCAAGAGAGTTCCAGAAAAATACCTGCTTCTGCTTCTATTGACTGTGCCAAAGCCTTTGACTATGCGGACCACAACAAACTTTGGACAATTCTTCAAGAGATGGGAATACCAGACCACCTGACCTGCCTCTTGAGAAATCTGTATGCAGGTCAGGAAGCAACAGTTAGATCTGGACATGGAACAGCAGACTGGTTCCAGTTAGGGAAAGGAATATGTCAAGGCTGTATATCGTCACCCTGCTTATTTAACTTATATGCAGAGTAGATCATGAGAAACGCTGGGCTGGATGAAGCACAAGCTGGCATCAAGATTGCTTGGAGAAATATCAATAACCTCAGACATGCAGATGACACCACCCTTAAGGCAGAAAGCAAAGACGAACTAATGAGCCTCTTGATGAAAGCGAAAGAGGAGACTGAAAATGTTGGCTTTAAGCTCAATATTCAGAAAACAAAGATGGCATCTGGTCCCATCACTTCATGGCAAATAGATGGGGAAACAGTGGAAGCAGTGACAGATTTTATTTTTTTGGGCTCCAAAATCACTGCAGATGGTGATTGCAGCCATGAAATTAAAAGACGCTTGTTTCTGGGAAGAAAAGTTGTGACCAACCTAGATAGCATATTCAAAAGCAGAGACATTTTTTGCCAACAAAGGTCCATCTAGTCAGGGTATGGTTTTTCCAGTAGTCATGTATGGATGTGAGAGTTGGACTGTAAAGAAAGCTGAGCGCTGAAGAATCGATGCTTTTGAACTATGGTGTTGGAGAAGACTCTTGAGAGTCCCTTGGACTGTAAGATCTGACCAGTCCATCCTAAAGGAAATCAGTCCTGAATATTCACTGGAAGGACTGATGTTGAAGATGAAACTCCAATCCTTTGGCCACCTTGTGTGAAGAACTGACTCACTGGAATAGACCCTGATGCTGGGCAAGATTAAAGGCAGGAGAAGGGGATGACAGAGGATGAGATGGCTGGATGGCATCACCGACTCAATGGACATGAGTTTGAGCAAACTCGGGGAGTTGGTGACGGACTGGGAGGCCTGGCGTGCTGCAGTCCATGGGGTCACAAAGAGTTGGACAGTACTGAGCGACTAAAGTAGTAATATTTTTAGAAACAATTACTAAACATATGGTTAATTAACATCTATAAAAATTAAATGATTACTAAGTGGTGCTGGAGAAGACTCTTGAGAGTCCCTTGGACTGCAAGGAGATCCAACCAGTCCATTCTGAAGATCTGCCTTGGGATTTCTTTGGAAGGAATGATGCTAAAGCTGTAACTCCAGTACTTTGGCCACCTCATGCGAAGAGTTGACTCATTGGAAAAGACTCTGATGCTGGGAGGGATTGGGGGCAGGAGGAGAAGGGGACGACCGAGGACGAGATGGCTGGATGGCATCACCGACTCGATGGATGTGAGTTTGAGCATGCTGCAAATCATGGGGTCCCAAAGAGTCAGACACGACTGAGTGACTGAAGTGACTGAACTGAGTGACTGAACTGAAGAAAAATGTACACCAACCTAACCAAGTTTTGATCATACTATTAGTTTAATTATTCAAGAGAATTTAAATATATACTATCTTTTCATTTTAACCATAATTTGGCAAAATCTTGTAAAATGATAGGTATATTTCTATTAAGTGAATTTCATTAGGTTTAACAGGCATATACACAAAACATTGATTAATGGCTCTGAGTTAAAGGAAAGAACATTAGCAAATTTAACTAAGTCCAAAGAAGGTGCCCAGGAAGGGGAAGAATTCTGAAACTTCATAGTAATGAAAACCAGTGGAAAAGTCAGCTGAACAAACTTGAGAGGTACTGTCTTCAAATATATAAAGAAACTGCCACCTAGGTATCTCAAAGATCAAATCCATTTTTGTGTCTAGAAGCTGTGGGCAAATAAAGTCACCTGCCATTTCAGTAAATAAAGGATGTTGTTGGGGCGATTGGCCATCAGCCACTGCAGCTGCCCCTAAGGGGGTTTCAGAAGAGAGAAAAACAGAATACTGGCCCTAAGTAGTTAAGATTTATATCAAAGGAATAATTTCAGTGAGCTGAAACTCTTGCATCTTCCCATACATAAAAAAACACTAAAATCATTAACTTGAGAGGTCTAGTTTTCTGGGATTAGCAGTAATCTTTTGATGTTTAGTGACTGGGTTTTTTCTCAGCAAAAACTTCTACGTATCCTGGCTCCCCACTTGCCTCTTTGGAACAGTCCCTCAGAGCTATCTGAGAGGCTTCCTTCCTGTGCTATAGTCCTCAGTAGTACCCTGAATAAAACCTAATTCTCAGCTTTTATGTTGTGCATTTTTTTCAGTTGACAAAGCCAAAATTAAATCAGTGAGAAAAAGATACAAAGACAGATTTTTTTTCTTAACAAAAAACTCCTTTTATATGTATTATCAACAGTGGAACGAACTCTCATAAAAGAATACAATTTCCATTAACAGAGATGTTCAAGCTGAGGCTTGATATACATTTGACATGGAGAGGGAAATAGCAACCCACTCCAGTATTTTTGTCTGGGAAATCCCATGTACAGAGGAGCTTGGTGGGCTACAGTCCACGGGGTCTCAAAGAGTTGGACACGACCTAGAGATTGAATACTCACAGACACACACTTAACAGACGTGCTATAGAAAACATCCCTATCTCGCTAAGTAACTGGACCAGATGATTCCTGAGGTTTCTTCCAAAGTTTAGAATATATTTTATGATTCTTTAATATTTCAAGATATTGTCTTGATATCACCAAAATCTTTGCAGTTCTTAAGCTAGCCCTCTCCTTACTATGCTCCCTGGCACCAAAGTATTAATATTTGTTCCTCACTGGCTCAGTATCACCAGCTCAGTCTAATTTCACCACTATCTGGTGTAACAGTAAATTTAAAAAAAAATAATTCTCCTTTGCAGAAATTCCCCCTGCTTCTCTGAAAGCAATTCCACAGATACTTATTAATATTCCTAAGTCCTTTATTTAACTCTCTGATATGCATGCAAATCTTTGTAAAGGCAAAGCAAGTCTCTAGCCAGTTTTTCAACCAGAAATGATTTTCTTAAGGACCTAGGAGACATCTCTTTGAAATGTAAACATCAAGGAAGATAGTGTCCCTATCTCCCAGACAGCTGGGGAGTTTAGCCTTGGCACCTTTCTCTGAGCTCTCCCTATCTGCTTGTCATAGAGACAGAAGTTTTATTATTTCTTTGGATAAGTGTTAGGTGCTCAGTTGTGTTTGTGATCTATAGACTATGATTTGTGACCTATGGTTTGTGACCCCATAGACTGCACCTTGCCAGACTCTTCTGTCCATGGAATTCTCCAGGCAAAAATACTGGAGTGGGTAGCCATTCCCTTCTCCAGGGGAATTTCCCAACCCAGGGATTGAACCTGGGTCTCCTACATTGCAGGCATATTCCTTACTGTTTGAGCTACCAGGGAGGATGAGGATAAAGGCAACTAGCTAACACAAATGGCTACCTCAATTACTGGGTGAATTTGGAATTAACTATGAAAGAACATGGGCTTCCCAGGTGGCTCTGTGGTAAGAATGTGCCTGTCAATGCAGGAGATGCAGGTTCGAGTCCTAGGTCAGAAAGACCCGCCCTGGAGAAAGAAAAGGCAATCTACTCCAGTATTCTTGCCCTGGAAATGCCAGAGGAGCCTGGAGAGGCTACAGTCCATGGGGTCGCCAAAGAGTCAGACATGACTTAACAACTAAAACAACAACAACAGTGAAAGAACATACAGCAAATGGTGCTTCCTCTTATAAGAAGACAAGTTACTGTTATAATCTTAAGAACATGATGTAAAGGATTAATACTGTTTAAATGAATAGGCTAGAATTTCGTTCTTTCTCTTAACTTGGTGGATTGCTTACAATGCATATTGTAATATGGCTTAATGCTTATTGAATAATAAAACTGTTTTCTTCTTTTCTACATTTTGTAAAGTGGATTCTCTGGGCTTATATTTTTAGTTTTCCCAACACTGAGCTTCTTTCATTCTGTATTGCCAGTACCTTGCTCCCTTTGCCACATTAATCATCTCTCTTCTATCCTTCTCAAAGTGAACACCTATAACATACTAGAATGTATGTTGATTTTCTCATAGAATAGATCAATATATGACCTGCTAACAAATAACAGAAAAACAAATGTGTGTCTCAAATGCAAAAAACTGTATTTACCACTCCTATAGGAAAAGATAGATGACTTTCGCTGCAAGTTCCGAGAAGGCTTCTCTGGTTCATAGACACCATGTGTAATGAACATCTTATGTAATTGTGGGTTGACTCCATCAGGAACCATTCGTGGACTTCCTTGGTAAAAATGAAGGACCTGCCTATTACCTGAAATAGCTTTATAAATACTTCTTTTGTTGCACTGACTTTGATTATAAGTCTGCAAAAAAAAAAAAAAAAGCAAATCATTTTATTTCTATATAATCACCTAGCCATAACAAGTAGTTATTATATCACCCTGAGTTTATTCTAAACAGCAAATTAAACTCTGATCCACTTAAATACTTGAGGAACAGAATATATGTTGTCTTAAATTTGAAGCCTATTTAAGTCTTAATGAAAATCATTTCAAGATTTATTCTTACTTTAGTAACTATATTGTACCAACAAAGTCTGTCTTTTATTCAGGATCTTGCTGTTTTTGAATAAGGTTAATATTTATATCTAAGTATAAACTGCTTTAAAAAAATACTATTTTTAAATTTCAGCTTGTTACTTCATCTCTCTACATGTCAATTTTCTTTACTGTATACAAGAAAATCCCTAGTACTACCCTGACAGTGTTGTTGACATTATTTAAGTAAAACAATGCATTTGAAACATTTGCAACAGTGTCCAGCACAAAGTAGGTACTCATGAAATGTGGTCCATTATGACTTTTTAACAGATAAGAAAACTAACACTTAAATAGAGGTTAAGTGAGTTGCCTAAGGTAATACAATTAGTTAGGACCCAATTCCACTCAGTGATAATACATAGACTTTTAAAAGCTGCCAGACATTTCATTTATTAGAATTATTTCATAGATAAATTGGATGTTACATAAGAATATGCTATAATAACATTAAAAGTACTGGTGGAAAAAGAAATTCATTTTTCAGGATGATTTTCATAGGGTTTCTGAAACACTTCAATTGTTTAAAACTATCATCATTAATGAAAATTTCTTAATGTAAAACTATTTAAAAAATATTTACTTGGCCACAGAAATAGTCCCACTCAGTTATAAAAGTTATTAACACTTTAGTGTACATATACAGAATAATATTATGTACATCATATTTATGCAGGCCTGTCACCCAAGATTTATGAATATCACCCAACGCCTTATCACTTAGAATAGACATTAGTAAACTTCCACAAAGGGTCAGAAAGTAAATATTTTAGGCTTTGCTGGCTACCTCGGCACATATTTTTGGTTGGTGGGTGGGTTAGTTGACTGATTTAGGCAACTCTTTAAAATGTAAAAAATATTCTCAGCTCACTGTAGTTATTTATAAGACAACAACTAAACACACAAAAAAACAAGCCTTAAAAGCACAGGGAAATAGTCAGACAAGGTAATACTTGATTTTTGTATCTATGTGTTGCTAAATTAATACTAAAGTACAAAGATATGGTCCTTTATATTGGATAAAATTTATGAAGCTGAGTCTAGTTAAAAATTTTCCTAATTACAAGAAAACAATAGGTAGTATCTAATACAAAGGGAATGGAGAAGGCAGTGGCACCCCACTCCAGTCCTCTTGCCTGGAAAATCCCATGGACGGAGGAGCCTGGTGGGCTGCAGTCCATGGGGTCGCTAAGAGTCAGACACGACTGAGCGACTTCACTTTCACTTTTCACCTTCATGCACTGGAGAAGGAAACGGCAACCCACTCCAGCGTTCTTGCCTGGGGAATCCCAGGGACGGGGGAGCCTGGTGGGCTGTCGTCTATGGGGTCGCAGAGTCAGTCGGACAGACTGAAGCGACTTAGCAATACAAAGGGAAACAAAAATCAATCACAATTACCTACAGATTGTTTGAACTTTGAATGTGAACAGATTGATACTTGTCTTTAGGTTCCGTTTCTCAAATTTCGACTGTCAGATTATGCTTCCACAAGTCTACTTACGCGTTCCTCTCGTCCTTCAGCAAGGATAACAACAATCCTGCCCTGACGTCTGCGGCCAGTTCTACCCATTCGCTGTATAAGACGAATTGGGCTCTTCTGGGCATCAAAACATATTATAAGGTCAACTTCTCCGATATCCAAACCTTCTTCACCAACGCAAGTAGACACCAACGTATTGTAACCACCACTACGAAACTGTTTCACTACCTAAAATTAGAATTTAAAAATAATTAGATGCAACTAGAAGAGAACTGCAAATCAAAGCATACTTTTTCCACCTGCCCCTGAAATCAGATTACAAATGAGCACCCAAAATACTACCAAATAGGAAAAGAAGCGGCAAAATGGCAATATAAACCAAGAGAGACAGTGGTACAGTGCAAAGCAGAGTCCCAATTCCTTTGCTTTAATGATGGTTATGATTCTAAAAGGTTCTTCTAACCATTTACACATGAGTGAGAAAGCACAGATATTTTTAACATCACTAAAAAGGGGGTAGAGCATGTAAATGGCCCCAGAGCTCTCACTGCTATTTATCATATTCTACTGTCAGTCAATTTTAGAATTATAGTAAGTTTAATAATTAAACTATGTTTGATTACTTCTAGCATTCATATTTTAAACAGAAATGGAATAACAGCAATAGAGAATGGACTGGCGGCTGTCAAGGGGGAGGGGGCTGGGGTAGGGATCCAGTCAGGGGTTGGGGTTAGCAGATGTAAACTTCTGTATATAGAATGGACAAACAACAAGTTCCCACTGTAGAGCACAGAGAACTATATTCAATATCCTGTGATAGGCCATCATGGAAAACAGTATTTAAAAAAAGAATGCTTGCATATGTGTAACTGAATCACTTTGCTGTACAGCAGTAATTAATACAACATTGTATAAATTAACTATACTTCAGTAACAAAAATTTTAGTTAAAAGTACAATTCATACTATATTTTTTTGCACTGCTATTCCAGTGAAGGGTAGCAGAATATGGAAGCCCAAATATGACTATAGGAGTTTAGATCATGCTGCCCCAGCCTATGCTGCTTTCGGTATACTGATTACTTTGAGCTAAAGGCACTCAAAAAAAAAAGCAAGTGCGGTTTCTCTGGCCACTTATCTGCCTAAAAGCAGATCCTCCAGAAGGAACTCAACTGTCATAAATCCCTTCCCCAGGAATTTAATCAACTAGGGAAAACTAACTCAGCAAGAGACTGAAAGTCCATACCATAACCGAACAAACTTCTTCACAATCTATCACTCATACTTCCCATCTTTTAAGACCCCATTCATCTTCCCTGAAAATAATTTACTCTCCTTTGTGCCCACCACTCCTCTTTTCCCATAAGATGCTATTTAAATATGAATTCTAAGCCACTTCAGGGAGTTACTCATTTTTCCCTCGGCATTTTCCCACGCGTCCATGAAGTATACATGTTTGTTTGTTTTTAATTTATATTGCTTTTCAGCTGTGCTCAGGCTTTTCTCTAGATGAGGTGAGCAGGGGCTACCCTCCAGTTGCGGAACTTCAGTTTCTCAGTGTGGTAGCCTTTCTTTTGAGGAGCACAAGCTCTAGGGTGCACGGGCTTCAGTAGTTAGGACTCCCTGGCTCTAGAGCACAGACTCAAAAGTTGTGACTCCTGGGCTTAGTTGCACCATGGCATGTGGGATTTTCCCAGACCAGGGACTGAACCCATGTCTCTTGCACTGGCAGGTGGATTCTTTACCACTGAGCCACCAAGGAAGCCCAGTATACATTTGTTAATAAGCTTCAGTTTGTTTTTCTCTTGTAAATCTGTCTTTTATTACAGAGGTTGTAGCTAAGAACTCAGAAGGGTAGAGGGAAAATTATTTTTTCTTTTCTTCACCAGGATTCCCTGATCAAGTTACGGGAACTACACTAGCATGACAATGAGTTAATGAAAAAGTCAAAGTCAACTCCTTTATCTCAGATCCCACTCTAAATTTGTCAGTAAGCCCTGTCAACTTGACCTTCAAAATATATCCATAATCCAATCATTTATCGCAAACTTCCCTGCTTCCATGTAGTCAAAGCCACCATTATCTTCAGCTTGAATTATTGTAATAATTCTTCCAATTGGTCTGTTTCCACCCTTGGCCCCTAGTTTATTCTGAAGACAGCAGCCAGTGTGATTCTTTTAAAGCATCAGTCAGGCAATGACCCTCCTCTGCTCTAAATTCTCCAAGGGCTTCTGCTCATCTCACTCCAGTCATTAAAATAGAAATGACCTGCAAGATCCTAAAGAATCTGGCGTCCCACTTCTGTGACATCATCACTTGCTTACTTAAACAGACTCTTCTGAGGGCAGTGGAGACTGGTATAAGAAGTATGTAAACAGTAGGAGTCCTCATCTTTTCACGTTGACAAATTCAAGAAAGAATCTTTGAGAAGAAATTAGCTGTTAAAGACATACCTAATTGTCAGAGACTGTTCAAGTGCAGACTTACAGTTAATCTTCAAAATGCTGCACACAGTTTTAAAAAAGCAATAAAATTTTCCCCAAAGCACAGCTAGAACTCAGAAAACTTATGACCAATATTCAGCACATACAGCTGTCTTAAATATCACCATGGTTTCTTTTCTCTGACCACATTTTGAAGATTTTTAAATAATAGAAAAAAGTGATACAATCATTATTTGTTTGGAATAAATAACTAAAATGACTTAAGATAAATAGTAAACATTTATTGAAGGCTCTGTGGTATGATTTCATTTAATGTTTACAATAGGTCTATGGAGTGTGTTTACAGATAATGAAACTGAGGCACAGTAAGTAAAAAAATTTATCAGTGGAAGAGCCAAGACTCCAACCTATATAGTGTGATTCCAGAGCCTTTCTGCTCAAATGTGCTTCAGTTCAGTTCAGTTCAGTCGCTCAGTCGTATCCGACTCTTTGCGACCCCATGAAATGCAGCACTCCAGGCCTCCCTGTCCATCACCAACTCCTGGAGTTCACTCAGACTCACGTCCACCAAGTCAATGATGCCATCCAGCCATCTCATCCTCTGTCGTCCCCTTCTCCTCCTGCCCCCAATCCCTCCCAGCATCACAGTCTTTTCCAATGAGTCAACTCTTCGCATGAGGTGGCCAAGGTACTGGAGTTTCAGCTTTAGCATCATTCCTTCCAAAGAAATCCCAAGGCAGATCTCCTTCAGAATGGACTGGTTGGATCTCCTTGCAGTCCAAGGGACTCTCAAGAGTCTTCTCCAACACCACAGTTCAAAAGCATCAATTCTTCGGCGCTCAGCCTTCTTCACAGTCCAACTCTCACATCCATACATGACCACTGGAAAAACCATAGCCTTGACTAGATGGACCTTAGTCGGCAAAGTAATGTCTCTGCTTTTGAATATGCTATCTAGGTTGCTCATAACTTTTCTTCCAAGGAGTAAGTGTCTTTTAATTTCATGGCTGCAATCACCATCTGCAGTGATTTTGGAGCCCCCAAAAATAGTCTGACACTGTTTCCACTGTTTCCCCATCTATTTCCCATGAAGTGATGGGACCGGATGCCATGATCTTCGTTTTCTGAATGTTGAGCTTTAAGCCAACTGTTTCACTCTCCACTTTCACTTTCATCAAGAGGCTTTTTAGTTCCTCTTCACTTTCTCCCATAAGGGTGGTGTCATCTGAATATCTGAAGTTATTGATATTTCTCCCGGCAATCTTGATGCCAGTTTGTGTTTCTTCCAGTCCAGCGTTTCTCATGATGTACTCTGCATACAAGTTAAATAAGAAGGGTGACAATATACAGCCTTGACGTACTCCTTTTCCTATTTGGAACCAGTCTGCTGTTCCATGTTCAGTTCTAACTGTTGCTTCCTGACCTGCATACAGATTTCTCAAGAGGCAGGTGAGGTGGTCTGGTATTTCCATCTCTTTCATAATTTTCCACAGTTTATTGTGATCCACACAGTCAAAGGCTTTGGCATAGTCAATAAAGCAGAAATAGATGTTCTTCTGGAACTCTCCTGCTTTTCCCATGATCCAGCAGATGTTGGCAATTTGATCTCTGGTTCCTCTGCCTTTTCTAAAACCAGCTTGAACATCAGGAAGTTCACAGTTCACCTATTGCTGAATCCTGGCTTGGAGAATTTTGAGCATTACTTTACTAGCATGTGAGATGAGTGCAATTAAAATATTCAAAAATTTAAAAAAAAATACTTTTTTGTCTTTCAAAATATGCCTCCACTCAGTTCAGTCGCTCAGTTGTGTCCGACTCTTTGACCCCACCGACTGCAGCACACCAGGCCTCCCAGGCGATCACCAACTCCCGGAGTTTACTCAAACTCATGTTGATCGAGTTGATGATACCATACAACCATCTCATCCTCAGTCATCCCCTTCTCCTCCAACCTTCAATCTTTCCCAGCATCAGGCCCTTTTCAAATGAGTCAGTCAGTTCTTCGCATCGGGTGGCCAAAGGATTGGAGTTTCAGCTTCAGCATCAGTCCTTCCAATGAACACCCAGGGCTGATTTCCTTTTGGATGGACTGGTTGGATCTCCTTGCAGTCCAAGGGACTCTCAAGAGTCTTCTCCAACACTACAATTCAAAAGCATCCATTTTTCGGCACTCAGATTTCTTTATAGTCCAAATCTCACATCCATACATGACCACTGGAAAAACTATACCTTTGACTACACAGACCTTTGTTGGTAAAGTTACATCTCTGCTTTTTAATATGCTGTCTAGGTTGGTCATAACTTTTCTTCCAAAGAGCAAGCGTCTTTTAATTTCATGGCTGCAGTCACCATCTGCAATGATTTTGGAGCCCCCAAAATAAAGTCTGTCACTGCTTCCACTGTTTCCCCATCTATTTGCCATGAAGTGATGGGACCAGATGCCATGATCTTAGTTTTCTGAATGTTGAGCTTCAAGCCAACTTTTTCACTTTCCTCTTTCACTTTCATCAACAGGTTCTTTAGTTCTTCACTTTCTGCCTTAAGGGTGGTGTCATCTGCATATCTGAGGTTATTGATATTTCTCCCGGCAATCTTGATTCCAGCTTGTCCTTCATCCAGCTCAGCGTTTCTCATGATATACTCTGCATACAAGTTAAATAAACAGGGTGATACTATATAGCCTTGATGTACTCCTTTCCTGATTTGGAACCAGTCTGTTGTTCTATGTCCAATTCCAACTGTTGCTTCCTGGCCTGCATACAGATTTCTCAGGAGGCAGGTCAGGTGGTCTGGTATTCCCATCTCTTTTAGAATTTTCCACAGTTTATTATGACCCACACAGTCAAAGGCTTTGGCATAGTCAATAAAGCAAAAGTAGATGTTTTTCTGGAATTCTCTGGCTTTTTTGATGATCCAGCAGATGTTGGCAATTTGATCTCTGGTTCCTCTGCCTTTTCTAAATCTAGCCTGAACATCTGGAAGCCTCTGAAGCCTGGCTTGGAGAATTTTGAGCATTACTTTGCTAGCGTGTAAGATGTCCTTTCATTATAGGGGACTGGAATGCAAAAGTAGAGAGTCAAGAGATACCTGGAGTAACAGGCAAATTTGGCCTTGGAGTACAGAATGAAGCAGGGCAAAGGCTAATAGAGTTTTGCCAAGAGAACACACTGGTCAGAGCAAACACCTTCTTCCAACAACACAAGAGAAGGCTCTACAAATGGACGTCACCAGATGGTCAATACCAAAATCAGATTGATTATATTCTTCGCAGCCAAAAGCGGAGAAGTTCTATACAGTCAGTGTAAACAAGACCAGGAGCGGACTGTGGCTCAGATCATGAACTCCTTATTGCCGAATTCAGACTTAAATTGAAGACAGTAGGGGAAACCACTAGACCATTCAGGTATGACCTAAATCAAATCCCTTGTGATTATACAGTGGAAGTGAGAAATAGATTTAAGGGACTAGATCTGATAGATAGAGTGCCTGATGAACTATGGACGGAGGTTCGTTACACTGTACAGGAGGCAGGGATCAAGACCATCCTCAAGAAAAAGAAATGCAAAAAGGCAAAATGGTTGTCTGAGGAGACCTTACAAATAGCTGTGAAAAGAAGAGAAGCAGAAGGCAAAGGAGAAAAGGAAAGATATACCCATTTGAATGCAGCACTCCAAAGAATAGCAAGAAGAGATAAGAAAGGCTTCCTCAGTCATCAGTGCAAAGAAATAGAGGAAAACAATAGCAAGGGAAAGACTAGAGATCTCTTCAAGAAAATTAGAGATACCAAGGGAACATTTCATGCAACGATGGGCTCGATAAAGGACAGAAATGGTATAGATCTAACAGAAGCACCAGAGATTAAGAGGTGGCAAGAATACACAGAAGAACTATACAAAAAAAATCTTCATGACCCAGATAATCATGATGATATGATCACTCACCTAGGGCCAGACATCCTGGAATGCGAAGTCAAGTGGGCCTTAGGAAGCATCACTACGAACAAAGCTAGTGGAGGTGATGGAATTCCAGTTAAGCTATTTCAGATCCTAAAAGATGATGCTGTAAAAGTGCTGCACTCAATGCCAGCAAAGATTGAAAACTCAGCAGTGGCCATAGGACTGGAAATGGTCAGTTTTCATTCCAATCCCAAAGAAAGGCAATGCCAAAATATGCCTAGGTTTATTTATATATTTACTATAAAATTATCTTTAAGCTATAGCTTAACAAACAAAATAAAATGGCATAAGCAATAAAATGGCAAGCGCATCAATTTTATTTTTATATTCATCAACTCAAAAAATAATTACCTCCAGTTGCTCCTTCTGGGTAAAACCCTTCATGCTTTTTCCTGAGGCATGGCCAACAAAAGTCATTACTCTAATAACTGGCTGATGCGGTAAAAGCATTTCTGCAATTTCTTGAACACTATCTCTAAATGAAGAGAAGATCATAACTCTGGTCTCGTCACATTTCTTATCAGACGTCTTTTGAGCTGTATAACCAAAAAATACTATAATTACAACTGTTAAAAAAAGCATTTAGATAATTCAAAAGGCAAACAAACCTGTAACTATATACCAGTGAGTTACAGTTGTAACAGTTCTTTCAAAAAAGTAATTTAAAGCATCTTAAACCTTTGCTGGTTTTTCTTCTACCTTTTCTAGTCATCTTAATAAACCTGGCTCCTTATCTCTCACTGGCTATGGTAAAATAAAACCCCAAACAAATCAAATAAAACTTACCTTGTGATCAGTTCTTCAATTTATGCATGATGCTTCTTATGCCTCGTTACCTTCTAAACCAGAAGCACACGTCTACAGAGCGTCCACTGATTCTCTAAAACTTCCCTTTCCTTTTTGTTCAGTAGGCACTCTCTTAACCCAGGTCATGGAACTCTGTCCCTGAATTACTGATACTTTCAAATTCTCTAAAGAAAACTGCAGAATATACCCTACTTGCAGTCACAAAGCTGCTCCCACTGTTTCTGTGCTTGGGAGGAGTAGAATGCATGAATAACGTGATTTTGAGGCTGGATCACTTAGCCTCTGGGCAATGTGTGACCATGGCAGTGATTTAATCTCTTTCATTTAATCTCTTTAAGCTTTAGTTTCTTCATATCTCAAATGGATTGGAGAAGGAAATGGCAACCCACTCCAGTACTCTTGCCTGGAAAATCCCATTGATGGAGGAGCCTGGTGGGCTATAGTCCATGGGCTGCAAAGAGTTGGACATGACTGAGCGACTTCACTTTAAAATGGATTGAGGTGATGATGAAATCAAATAGCAAATATAAGGTATGCAGACTTGAGTATAACAACTGGTTACTAATTGCAAGCTCTGTGTGTGGGGGGCTTTTGTTTTTTTGTTTTCTTTTGTTTTTTAACCTTGCATGGAACTCTGACAATCCTTCTGAAACACAATTCATATTACATTAATCATGTGTGTGCCAGGGACTCCACTGGCTCAGAGGATAAAGCGTCTGCCTTCAATGTGAGAGACCTGGGTTTGATCCCTGGGTCAGGAAGATCCCCTGGAGAAGGAAATGGCAATCCACTCCAGTATTCTTGCCTGGAGAATCCCATGGACAGAGAAGCCTAGTAGGTTACAGTCCACGGGGTCACAAAGAGTTGCACACGACTAAGCGACTTCACCTTCAACACACATATAGCTAATATTTGATACCTAAGGAAAAAGAAGCAGGTGCTTTTGTAAGGGAAAATTATTCCAGGTAAATTCCAGAAACAGTGACAGACTTTATTTTTGGTGGCTCCAAAATCACTGCAGATGGTGACTGCAGCCATGAAATTAAAAGACGTTTACTCCTTGGAAGGAAAGTTATGACCAACCTAGACAGCATATTAAAAAGCAGAGACATTTCTTTGCCAAAAAAGGTCTGTCTTGTCAAAGCCATGGTTTTTCCAGTGGTCATGTATGGATGTGAAAGCTGGACTATAAAGCTGCTGAGTGCTGAAGAATTGATGCTTTTGAACTGTGGTGTTAGAGAAGACTCTTGAGAGTCCCTTGGACTGCAAGGAGATCCAACCAGTCCATCCTAAAGGAGATCAGCCCTGGGTGTTCATTGGAAGGACTGATGCTGAAGCTGAAACTCCAATACTCTGGCCACCTGATGTGAAGAACTGACTCACTTGAAAAGATCCTGAGGCTGGGAAAGATAGAAGGCAGGAGGAGAAAGGGACGACAGAGGATGAGATGGTTGGATGGCATCACCGACTCAATGGACCTGAGTTTGAGTAGACTCCGGGAGTTGGTAATGGACAGGGAAGCCTGGCATACTGCGGTCCGTGGGGTCACAAAGAGTCAGACACGACTGAGAGATCAAACTGAAATGAACTGAACTAAATATTATATATAGTTTTTACTATCTGCTTCCCTTATACTGTCTTAGGCTGACTTTTCCTTTTCACATAATACCCTATTGTTAACATTTCCACCATCTCCCTGGCCCGTATGCTGCCAAAATTGCCATTTCCTTTTCCAGGGGATCTTCCCGACCCAGGGACCGAACCCAGGTCTCCCGCATCGAAGACAGACGCTTTAACCTCTGAGCCAGTGGAGTCCCTGGCACACACATGATTAATGTAATATGAATTGTGTTTCAGAAGGATTGTCAGAGTTCCATTTTTATATTCATAACCCAGAATAATTAAAAGCTCATCTTCTCCATAAGAAATGTTAGCAAAAACTAACAAATCAGAGTTTTAGCTTTTTCATGACTTTGCCTTGCCTTGAGGATATTAAATACAACCTACCATTCCATGACTTGAAGTGTTCAACTACAACTTCTTCTAATTTCTTTAATTTGGGATGACTATAGCAGAACTTTTTATCTTTACCTCCTGCGGGGGGGAAAAAAAAACAACAAACAAAAATCTGTGTTTTTTTCATATTCCATTACATTCATGTATTTTAATTACCCTTTTCAAAATGGATTTGTTAAAACTCTTTTTTTTTTAAATTTATTTAAACAGTAACTGGTATCTGGATAGCACACAAACCTTACTGTAAAATAAACTTTGAATTGTTATGAAAATTTCATTCGGAGAAATAATCCAAATAGGAATAAGCAGCAAAGCAGAAGGCAAAAGCTCATACTTATTTAAGCTATAATCAGTAGTTGGTAGTTCTGAAAATTTTCACCACCAGTAACAACTCCTATTAACTTCTATTGTATGTTTAAGGTTCATGAACTACTTGAATATATATTATCCTAAGTTGAATAATAAAATCTTTTATGTTTAACAGGTCTATGGTTTCAGAAATATAAGTAGGTATAAATAGACATGTGGATCAATGGAGCTTAATTTTAAAATTAACCTTGATAAAGAAGAAACAATATAAAATTTTTAAAGAAAAAACAGACCTTTCTGGATAGCAGAAATGCCACTTGCTGAAGTACTACGCGTATGTGCAAACATGCTGTCTAGATGATCATAAAGTTTCATGAAGTCCGCGTTTCGGCTAAGTTCATTTCTCACCCGAGTCATTCCTTCAGAAATTAAGAAAATATTTTCCCATTAAGTTTAATAACAAAGTAATCAAATGCATTATTTATTTAAAAGAAATTACAATTCAGCAATGAATGCAAGCTTTTCAAATTTAAAAACGAAAACCAGCAACTTTTCCCAGTTTCACATTCACATTTGTAGTGATGAATGGCTTCTTTTTTGCCAGTAATATAGCAAATTTCAAACATGGTTTGGGATGTTTCTTAATCTTGGACATCCCAGTCTCCAGAACTGTAAGAAATATATGTCTATTGTTTAAGCAAAATAAAAGGAAAAAGAAAAAAACAAGAAGAAAAAGTTTGTTATATAACTGTTTCATTGCTTTTTCAAGTAAAGCCCCTGAAGTAATCCAAACTGTTCAATATACATATCATTAACCAAAATAATATATGTCATCACTTCTTTAAATAATTCCATATAATTTACCTTTAGTTCCATCCATAATTCCACAGAGGAAAAAATATAATGATCTCATTCCCATTTGCTGCAATAATTCATAACCATGATATAAACTAATACAAATAGCAAACTCTCCCTCAATTATGCCTTGTTGGATTCCCTAAAATTAAGAAAAAAACAAAGCATGTATCAAATTTACCCAGAGAAAGAAATGAAGATACATGTACTCTGCAGAACTTATTGGTTCTATTGAATGTCCTGTGATCAATGTGTATTCTATATAAAATCTGCCCCTTCATTTAATTCAATAGGAAACTTACATTTTAAAGAGAATAAACGAAGGGGTGAATATTTATCATATGCTGCTTTTTTTACAGGTAAATTATTAGCAGTATATAGATTCATTTGGTCTTTCAAAACAATTTAATAAGCATCTACTATTTGCTAAGCACTAAGGCAGACATTTGGGACACAAGGGAAAATAAAACAGATATGGGCCTATCCAGTGGTTTCTGACATCAGGACACCAATTGGGTCAAACTCTTTAACACTAACATTTAACACCAAGTACACATGCCACAGTAACATCAGAACAGTGTTACAAGAACACTACTTATACAAACGTAGCGATCTTAATACCTGGGAGGCAGGTACTGTCATGCCCATTTAGAGACACAGAAGCTCATACAGGTGGTAAGTAACAGAGCCACTATTTGCACCCAGGAAATCTGGCCCAGTATTGTTGTGCTTTTAACCACTACTCTCAAGGGAAAATGAAGTACATATTCCTTTTAGGGGAGCAAAGGTGGTTATATCTATATGATAAGGTGAAGGTGAAGTCGCTCAGTCGTGTCTGACTCTTTGTGAGCCCGTGGACTGTAACCTACTAGGCTTCTCCGTCCATGGGATTCTCCAGGCAAGAATACTGGAGTGGACTGCCATTTCCTTCTCCAGGGGATCTTCCCGACCCAGGGATCAAACCCGGGTCTCCCGCATTGGAGGCAGACGCTTTAACCTCCGAGCCACCAGGGAAGCCCATCTATATGATAAGATACCTTTAAAGATGACCACTGAGAATGTATTTTAATCATTTTCCTTTATTAGAGATGAAGAGTGTTATTCAATACCTTACATTTTTACTAGCAATTAATACCAGGTACACTAATTTGTTTCTAGGATAGTGATAAATACTCTAAAATGGCACCCTAATTACCTAAAAGGATAAAACAATATCATCAGTGGATCAAGTTCAACAGGTTTAGATTTATGATTTAAAATTTCAATGAAACTTTAACTCCTAGAATAAACTTTAAACACTTTCAGTTCAGTTCAGTTGCTCAGTCGTGTCTGACTCTTTGCAACCCCATGAAGCCCAGTACTCCAGGCCTCCCTGTCCATCACCAACTCCCAGAGTTCACTCAAACTCACGTCCACCGAGTCAGTGATGCCATCCAGCCATCTCATCCTCTGTTGTCCCCTTCTCCTCCTGCCCGCAATCCCTCCCAGCATCAGTCTTTTCCAGTGAGTCAACTCTTCGCATAAGGTGGCCAAAGTACTGGAGTTTCAGCTTTAGCATTATTCCTTCCAAAGAACACCCAGGACTGATTTCCTTCAGAATGGACTGGCTGGATCTTCTTGCAGTCCAAGGGACTCTCAAGAGTCTTCTCCAACACCACAGTTCAAAAGCATCAATTCTTTATTAAAATAAAAGAATTTTAATGCTTTAATGCTTGATTTAATAAAGCATCAAGCTTTATTAAAAGTTTAAAATAATACACTGCAATTTCACAGAAGACTTCCTTTGTGGTTCCCCCGATACTACAGAATAAAGTCCTTAATTCTAGTGTAACATTTAAAGCTACTCCCAGGCAGTCACAAACTAGAGTAAACAACATATCTGACTTCCTCAGTCCTTCACCTCAGTCAAATCCATTTGCTCACTGTCTCCTTCACACCTTTATTCAGTTGCCCTGATCTTTTGCACATGCATTCTCTCTCAGTTCCAAGAATGACTCAGTGCCTTTTTGTGCTTGTGAGCATCTCTTCTGACTTTGGACCTAACTTGATGGATCTGTTCCCTATCCATCAATTTTTTTCCCAGAGAAGAGTGAAAATACGAAGCTTACTGCAATGTTTACTCTGACTTCAGTAAGGAGAATTAAAACTAAATGCCAGACGTCTAAAAGTAGGTTAAGATCTACCTTCTTATGACCCTTCTTTGACTTTGCAGAACAGAAGTGAACCGAAAGATCAATTTTAAAAGTTACAAGATAGGGACTTCCCTGGTGGTCCAGTGGTTTGGAGTCCTCCTTGGAATGCAGAAGAAGTGGGTTTGCTCCCAGGTCAGGGAGCTAGAATCTCACAAGTTGTGGGGCAACTAGGCCCAGGGCCATAACTGCTGAGCCCACATGCTCTGCATACCACGTGCCACAACTAAGACCTCACACAGCCAAATAAGTAAATAAACTTTAAAAAATGTTATAAGGTAAATTTGTCTTAATTCACATTATTAAACTGTATTCCTGCTAGATTTTTTTGGTGCTTCCATAAACTGTATAAAAGTTGGGGCTTCCCTTGTGGCTCAGCTGGTAAAGAATCCACCTGCAATGTGGGAGACCTGGGTTTGATTCCTGGGTTGGGAAGATCTCCTGGAGAAGGGAAAAGCTACCCTCACCATTATTCTGGCCTGGAGAATTCCATGGACTGTATAGTCCAAGAGGTTGCAAAGAGTCAGACAGGCCTGAGTGACTTTCACTTCACTATAAACTATATAAATCATACCTGAATTCCTGATGAACTAATATACACCAAAAACCAAGCATTATTTACATTTCATCCTTGCTTTGAGTAAGAACCTAGTCTATCATCAAAATTTATTTTAAAATACATACCACAATATTTGGAGATGGGTTTTTCCTAAATTGATCTCTTGCAAGAATTATCTGGTATTTTGTTAGATTGGGAATATCTTTTCTCATCAAAACATTCCTCTGAATCAAAGAACTGGCAAATGCTTCCAAAATCTGCAAGTTTCAAAGATATTTAGTTTTTGTTTTAAAATCCTTTTTCAAATACAGTCATTTCCTCACACAGTAAAATAGTTATATATATTAAATTATATACTAGTCTTAAAATGTAAACTTTAAGTAAACACAGAAGAGATGATAAAATTTTAAAGTAAAATTTAAATCTGACATTTATCCCCAGATAATATCCATATGAGAGTCAGCAGAATCAATTATTAGATTCAATTATAATTTAAGAACATATGTGTTTAGCTGTTTATTTCTTTACTCTCCTCCCCTTTCCCTAACCTAAGCACAATGAAAGGAGAGCTTTGATTTTTTTGTTTTCTGTTGCATCATCAGTGCCTAGAACAAGTCTGATAAATATCTGCAGAGTGATGACAAAGTCAAAACGCCTTGAATACCTTTAATTTCATTCACTGATTCATTCTTACAAAAATATTCATTAGGCATTTACTATGTATAAAGCATTGTTCTTGATGCTGGGGATACTGTGGCTGAGACAAATGAATTTCTGCTTTCATAAAGTTAAAATTCGACAGAGGGAAGAAAGGAATAAAGAAATACAGAAAGTAGAGAATTTTGATTATGACAAATGTATTCAAGAACCTAAAACATAGTAATGCTGTATGTGGGGAAGGGGGTTGCTTTTATATAAGGTGGACAAAGATGGTTTCCTTCTATTTTTTTGTGGGAGGGAAGGGAGCAGCAGCGAGAGCACAGCACCCCACTCCAGTGTTCTTTCCTGGAGAATCCCCTGGACAGAGAGGCCTGGTGGGCTACAGTCCACGGCATCACAAAGAGTCGGACATGACCGAGCGACTTAGCACTGGGAGCAGCGGCAGCCATGCTGCCGGGATCCCCGCCTCACCCGTGTCTGGCCCCAGGATGCCGGCTCCTTGGATTTTGACCTGGCCCCGTATCCTTCCTCTTCTGGGCAGCCCTTCCCCACGAGGGCCCCTGGCTGCAGGTGGACCACTCTGGGCCAGGGCCATCTCTGGTACTGAGCTGCAGAAAGGTGGTGTCCTGGGCTGGGCCAGTGACAGCTTGCTGCTGCATGGGTGGCAGCAGCGACGCTCTCAGGGGAGAGCTGGGCAGCCAGGCTTCCACAGTCCTTCCCGTGTTCATGCCACCAAAGACGGCTTCTTTTAAGAGGTAACACTTGACAGCAGAATAAGAAGTAGGTCTACCACAAGAAGTTCTAAAGACAGAGCAGTCTAGGCAGAGGAAACAGCAGATAAAAGGTCCTGAGTTTGATTCCACAGTGAAGGTAAAACGGGCTCTCCAGATGAAGACAGACTATAGCAATATGTAATTAACCATTCAAATTTGTACCTATGTTTTCTTTCCTAAAATACAGCTATTTTAGTACATTTCAATCTCTCCTCTCTTCCAGCTTTGCTGATCACACCTGTTGCCTAAAGAAGCAATCTTAAAAAAATCAATGAAGTTAAATTACACGTGATTGTACAAATTATAATTTTATATTCTTAAAAACGGAGTGATTGAATCATAACCAAATGTATTAGTATTTATGAGATGATTACCAGAAAAGACTCTGCTACATCTTAAATTATTAACACTTAGAATTTTGTTACAAGTAATTTAGAAACAAAAATCAAACCATATTTTTATAAAATTTCTCTTTAAGATGTATTAAAGGTTAAATGATAGATAAACATTGTTTACTTATTCTTGAATGACACAATAATTCAAAATGCTATAGATTAAAACAATCCTTTTATTTGTTCTTGATTGTTTTTCTGCAGGAAAGAATTCAAGCAGGTCACAGAGAGGGCCTAGAAGTGATGACAACAGTAACAACGAGCGTATCTAGTTCCCATGTCTTGGTCTTTAAACACAGCTCTTCCATAAAAGGCACAAGGATTCCTTGGAGAAATGGCTGATTCCACAGTTGGGACAGAACAACTACTAAATGACTATAAAACATCTTGTAATGCCAGAAAGTGAGGAATTAGGCCTCTCCTGTGGGGGAGGAAATGGCAACCCACTCCAGTATTCCTGCCTGGAGAATCCCATGAATAGAGGAGCTTGGTGGGTTACAGTCCACAGGGTTGCAAAGAGGCGGACAAGACTGAGCAACTAAACAACAACAGGCCTCCCCTGATGACCCCTTGCAGAAAAAGCATAAGTCTAAAGGGCACAGGAGCCATCTTAAAGGATCTCCTAATGGCCACAGCTGGAACAATCTGAGCAATAAAATTAATAATGATAATACAGCACTTAACCCACAAGAGAAAATAATTATCCATTAGTATAAAAATTATCCACATTAATATAAAGAACTGAAAAAATAAACAGGGGAGAAGAAACAGCCCTTCATTATACAGGCATTCAAATTAACAAATGCAAAAAAAAAAAAAATGAGGGAAACAAGAAGCAATGATTAGGCAAATACAGAAGAAACTGTTGTAGGCAAGAACCATCAGTATATTTTAAAGTTAGTGAACAAAATATTTTGAGAAACAAGATATATTTGCATAGTCTCAAAGTATCTCCCCACTGGAACTCTCCATACTATTTTTGCAAATTTCCTAAAAGCCTAAAATTATTGCAAAACAAAATATTCAAAATCAAAAAGAAATCTGTCAGGGCACTGCAGTGATAGCTTGTCTCTGCTCCTGATGTCTGCAGCCTCAGATGGCTGGGGGCTAGCTGAAACATGTCAACTGGGACCACATGTCTGCATCCTCACTTCTAGCTATCTATTGGCTTCTCCTTTCTTTTGAGGCTCACCATGGCTCAGGGTCCATCATGCTTTATTGGTCAGAGTCAGCAGAGGGCAGGCCTAGATTCTAAGGAAAGAGAAATGTACCCTGCCCCTCAATGGAAAGAAATTTGTAGCCATCTTTAATCCATAGCAATAAGGATAGGGAAACAAGGTATTCTCCTAGCATGATGGTAAATCATGAACCTTAGAAAACTAATTGTTATCCGAAATTTCTCCCATTGAAAGTGATAACTGTCTAAGCAGTTTCTCTTACAGCTACAGTACTGACACTTGAACCAGATAGTTCTTTGTTATTGGGGGGGTTTCCTGTCCACTGCGGGATATTAAGTAGCGTTCCTGGCCTCTGTACACTGGATGCCAGTAGCAAGTCTACACCCCACTCCCCCCAGTTAGTAGAACAACCAAAAATGTGTCAAGACATTGCCAAATGCCACCAAGCAGGTAAGATAGTTGAGAAACACTGCTATACAGGGACTGAAACATATTTCCTTACAAAGAAACTTCTAATTGAATCTGGATACGTGTTTCGAGTGTGTTCACTATGTGAAAATTGACTGAGCTGCACACTTACATTTCATGTACCTCTGCTGTCCATATATTTGGTGGGGGAGGGTTATACTTCTGTTAAAAGGTTTATTTAAGAAATATAAACTATAAGCCTATTATTGGCTTTAGAAATGGTCCATCATTACGTATTTCCTCTTTAACTCATAGTCTGCCAGCACAAATAGAACATGGTGCTCATACTAAAAATCTTAATTTCAAAGAATTTTTCAACATATTAATTATATAAAATGACTATATACTTTCACAGGCAGATTGTATTAACAAAAATAATTACATTATCAGTTCATTTATGAAAACCCTGGGGCTTCCCTGCTGACTCAGTGGTGAAGAATCCACCTGCCAGTACAGGGGACACAGATTCCATCCCTGGTCCGGGAAGTCTCACAAGCCGTGGAGCCACTAAGGCCCATGTGCCACAACTGCTGAGTGTGTGCTCTAGAGCCCAGAAGCCACAACTACTGAAGCCTGTGCACCCGAGAGCCGGGCTCTGCAGCAAGAAGCCACCACAACGAGAAGCCTGTGCACCAGACTAAAGAGTAGCCCCCGCTCGCTGCAACCAGAGAAAAGCCCAAGCAGACAGGAACACCCAGCACAGCCGAAATAAATGAATAAGTAATTAAAAAACAAACCCTGAATTATGATAAAAATGGCTTACCTGTACATACGCCTTTTGGATAGCTGCAAGTTCTTCACCAAGAGGAACAACAAGCTTTTCAACTCGTCTTTCGTGAGAGTATGGCAAAATATCTGGAGAGTCCTCAGAACGAAGCTCTATTTGCCCAATGAGCAGATTAGTAATAACCTGCTGCACAGCCTACAGAAAATCAATTAAGTACAATTATATATTATATTACTTGTTAAATGTTTTAGTTTGTCACTAACAAAAATAAGATAGCAGTACATTTTTGAAAAAATTTAGAAACTTTTATCTTCAAATATTTTTAAAACTATAAAGTACAGCACATCAGAAGTGGAGCAACAGAGGAAAAAGGCCTTTATAACATCTTTCTTGGATGTTGCCCTTCAAGCCAAGCATCCAAGATATAAGAATATTAGTAAATGTCCAGCAAGCTCCTCAATATAGTTTTGTGTTTTCCTATCAATAAAGACTCAGACAAAAGAGAAATTTGAGATTAGCAAACCAAATCCTCAAAATATATCAGTCAGTTTTAGAGCCAGAACTAAAACCCAGACTTCCTGATTCCTTAGCAAATACTTTTTTTTCACTGATTTTTAATGGGGAAAACAGAGAAGTCCCTTTAGTATTAAAGCATACAACTGTATCTCAGGAATACTTTACTAACTGGCTTGCTAAGAAACTGAGGGAACAGGTCCTACACTAAACTAGTTAGTAATAAATGAGTGGGGGGAAGTCTCTGGCAACCCAGTGGTTAAGTCTCGGGGAACTAAGATCCCACAAGCTGTGTGGTGTGGCCAGTAAAAATCTTTTAAATACATGAGTGAAATATTTTCCATTTAAATCTATATATATATATATATATATATATGTCAATACATTTCTAAAGCTAAATTTCATTCAACCAAAGCTTATCAAGGAACTTAGTTGTAAAAATACAGAATATGAGAAAAAACAAAAAATCTGTTGGTATAATTGCTGTACCATTAGACCATGGTACTCCTGAGCATAATGAAAAGAATGGAAGGGAGAGGTGGATGGATAGATAGATGGTAGGAGGGAGAGAGAATCCTGAAAGTATCTAGAAATTAAGAACTCTTTTTTTTTTTTTAAACTAGAAAAACCTCAGGCTTTCAGACAAAAAGTACTCTAGGGCAAGAATCACATCTTTTGTATTCCCAACACCTACAATAATGCCTAATATAGTAGTAGAGTATAGTTACTTAAGGTCCACAAACATTCAATATCTAGGATAAATGTATGACATTTTATAAAATTGAGTAATACTTTAGTGCTTTTAATCACTGAACAAATATTTGAGTAACTCCCACATGCTAGATATTGAACTGGTGAGAGATATCAAGACATACATAATCCCTACTTTCATGTAGCTACTAATTCAGCAGGAGCTAAAAAAGACAGCAGTGAATAAGCAAAATAATAACAGACTGTGATAGATATTAAGAAGAAAATCACAAGATAAGAAGAGTTGACTTTTGATAGCTTAAGAGTGAGTTTTTCTGAAGAGGTGATATTTAAGAGGAGACTTAAAAGATGACTAAAAACCATCAAGCATGTTTAAACAAGGCTGGCAGGAAACAAAAGAACAGAAATTTCTAAAAGTAATCGAGGTGTGGACAAAAGAAAAGAAGTCTTACAGCTTGGCAGAACTGAAAGCTATCTTTGAAGTTATCCAAAACCCAACACAAAAGACCATTCAGAACTACTAAATTAGAGTGGCATGGGACACAGCTCAAAATCTGCATTTTCACCACCCTCCGATAAAGGACACCCGAGCTCCCTGGAGAAATGGTTCATTCCACAGAAGGAACAGGAAAAATACTAAATGAGCGTAAAATATCTTGTGATTCCAGTAGGTTAGGAAGTATTCAAAACAAACAAACAAGCAAAAGAGTGCTTTTTAAAGGCACAGGAGCCATCTTCAAGGAACTCCCAGTAGCCAAATCTAAAACAATGTGAACAAAAGATTATTAGTGATGGTACTGGACTGTAGTTCATTATATATATATATATGTGTGTGTGTGTGTGTATATGTATCTCCATTAGTCCCTATTGATGTAGAGAACTGAAATAAAAATAAATAAGAAGACAGCTCTTCACTACAGAAGAATTCAAAATTTAAAAATGTAAAAGAAATGTAAAAAAAAAAAAAAAAAGGAAATAATAATTAGGCAAACAGCACAGAAATGATTGTTGCAAGCAAGAACCATCACTGGGTGCTAAAGTATCTCCCCTACAACAAACTTAATTACAAAGGGAAAAACAGGAGTTTTACAATGTAAAAACCAGAGAGGCATCATCTTAACCAAGTCAAGATTAACAGCACCAGTAAAAAGACAAATTATCATGTATTCTCTGATGCGATGCTCCAAGAAAGGTAGAGCATCACTTTGGGGGTATTCTTGTCAAAAACGCATACAGTTTCACTCCAGTCAGCACGGAGCCAACAGGGAAGCGCTAAGAAAACATCAGCCAACTGCAAATTCAGGGATATTCTACAAAACGACTGACACCCACTCTTCAGAAGTCTCAGGGTCACAGAAGACAAGAAAAGGAGGAGGAACCGGCACAGCTGGGAAGGAACTGAGGGGTCAAGATAACTAAAGGCAGCGTGGGATTATGGACTGGACCCATGAGCAGAAAAGGACACTGGTGGGAAAACTGGCAACATTCAAATAAGGCCTGCAGATCAGTCACTAGTATTGTACCAGTGTTAATTTCCTGGTTTTGATCATTTGACTACAATTATGTAAAATGCTAACATTAGGGGAAGCTGAGTGAAGGATATACAGAGACTTTAATTTTTGCATATTTTCTGGAAGTCTAAAGTCATTTCAAGATGAAATTGAAAAAGAACTGAAAACACTAACAATTTAACAGTGTCAAGTGATTCTTTGACATGCTGAAGTCTGAAAACTACTAACGTAGACAATTTCCTGCAATCATAGAAAAGGAAGGCATCTTATAAGAAATGTTGTACGCCTGATGTTAAATACTAGAATGGGAAACTGATTTGGTAGCATACAAAAGTTCTTATTTTCTTAAATGGTAATAAATTTTACTTACTTTTATATCACTACCTGGTGTGGCACTAAGAGCCAAGATTCTAAAGTGATTCGTATATTTGACTAGTTCTCTTACAACCTTAAAAAAAAAAGAAAAAGAAAAAAACAATTATTTAATTTCACCTATCCAACACATAAGTAAAAATAATTCAACAAGCTATTATATATGGTTCGTTATCATTGTTCCTTATTTAGAGTACTGATGGACTAGCAGAAAGAACCATCATTAGTTATGTTGTCTGAAGAGCAAATGACTTAGATTTATACTTCGTACCAATGAGAAACACTTTAGGGTTTTTTTTAAACTATTCAGTGTATTTTTGCATATAAAGCTACAACATCAAGGCCTATACCGAGGCAAATCAAAATATGCAGAGGGATAATTCAAGAGCAAATGGTAGAAAAAGATCAAGTCTATTTTCCCTTGCTCAGGTCATAGTCTAGTCTTACAGCTATATCCATATGTACACCTGCCAGATTAAGATAAATCATAACATAAAAATAGAAAAAAATACCAACATGAAATTAGACTTGAAATGAAAAAAAGTTTTGTTTAGGAGAAATTTTAAAGAAATTAAATTTCAGGTGGAAGGCTCACAATTTTTAAATTAAGTTTATTCATGAAAGAATAATGTTAATTTGGGATAATTCTTAAAATCTAAATCCTCTTTTAAATCCTAAAACAGTTCCTCAGTGGCACCAAAGCATCATTCTAGGCTTTGCATTTAGAATTCAACACCCACTTCTGGTATAATCTGCCAGATTCCCATATGCCCTAATACAGAATCAAAGGACCCTAAGTAAACTGAGTTGCAGAACAGCTTTTAGTATCCATAGTTTCACATCAGCTGGAGGAAACTAAAAACGGATTATTATTTTTTAATTGAAGTACAGTTTACAATACTGTTTCAGGTATAGAGCATAGTGAGTTGGTATTTTTGCATATTTCATTATAAATTATTATAAGATAATGGGCATATTCCCTATGCTCTGCAGTAAAACCTTGCTGCTTATCTATTTTACATATAGTAGTTTGTATCTGTTAGTTCCATACTACCCTTAATTTGTCTCTCCCCCTTCCCTTCTCCCCTTTGGTAACTAAGTTTGTTTTCTATGTCTGTAAGTCTGTTTCTGTAACTAATATCGTATAGTATTTGTCTCTGACTTATTTCACTGAGTGCCAAAAGTATTTCCCTCTTTTTATGGCTCAGTAATATTCCACTGTGTGTGTGTGTGTGCGCGTGGTTTGGTCACTAAGTTGCTTTCAACTCTTGCAACCCCACGGGCTATAGCCCACCAGACTCCTCTGTCCATGGGATTCTCCAGGCGTGGGTTGCCATTTCCTTCTCCAGGGGATCTTTCTGACCAAGGGATCAAACCCGAGCCTCCTGCACTGCAGAAGGATTCTTTACCAGGTGAGACACCAAGTGTGTGTATGTATGTACGAATGTATGTATGTACATGTGTGTGTGTAGCACACACTTGGCATATATACATGACAAATTTCTTAACCCAAGCATCTGTCCACGCACATCTGGGTTGCTTCCATGTCTTACTATTGTAAATAGTGCTAAAACCAGGTTATCTTAACACTGCTCTAATTTTTACCCACATCGATGATGAAATCAATGAAATGCAAACTGAATATTGATTAACACTCAAAAAATACCATTTATAGAGTTTTTAATAACATGATACAGAATAGATATCAAAGATAAAACATTATAGGGAATTTCCTGGTGGTCCAGTGGCTAAGGCTCTGCACTTTTGCTGCCAAGGGCCAAAAAAAAAAAAACCAACTTAATGGAGGAGACTTAAGAACAACTGTCCTAATTAACAACTGATAAAAGATAAAATCCCAGATATATTATTTTCTTTCCAGGAGGGATTCTCAAACATTTTGTAGAAGTGGTTTTGGGTTTGTAATCCAGGAAGCTACCTTCTTCAACAAGCTGTGTGCCTGTTGGAAGCTATCTGGAATATTCAACGCAGTATAAACTCTCATTGCTTGGGACTTCCCTGCAAGTCCAGGAGTTAAGACTTTGCCTTCCAAGGCGGGGGGCGCAGGTTCACTCCCTGGTCAGGGAGCTAAGATTCCACATGTCTCTCAGCCAAAGAAACCAAAAAACGTAAAACAAAAAACATAGAAACAATACTGTAAAACATTCAATACTGAAAAAACATAAAACATAAGAAATACTGTAACAAATTCAATAAAGAGTTTAAAAATGGTCCACATCAAAAAAAAAAAAAAATCTTAAAAGAACTTGCAGTGCTATTTAGATAGTAAAGAAGTCAGTCATGTCTCACTGTACTCAATAAAAGCCTAGGCCTTGTAGCTAAGAAAAAAAAACTCACCTAATACCAAGACATTTTTTGAAAATAAATTTGCTAAAGGGAGTTCTGATTGCCTAATGATTCCCAATGGAATCCTAATGGCTAGGATTCCAGGCGTTCACCGCCATGGCCCAAGTTCAATCACTGGTCAGGGAACTGAGATCCTGCAAACCAGCAGTGTGACCAGAATAAGTAAATTTTTTTTTTTTAAGTTGCTATATATAAGCTTTGGCTACCCAGGTGGCTCAGTGGTAAAGAATCTGCCTGCAAATGCAGGACATGCAGGAGACTTGGGTTTGATCTCTGGGTCATGAAGGTCCCCTGGAGGAGGAAATGGCAACCCACTCCAGTATTCTTGCCTGGAGAATCCCATGGACAGAGGAACCAGATGGGCAACAGTCCATGGGGTTGCAAAGAGTTGGACACAACTGAGAGACTGAGCATAAATATAAGCTAAATGTACAAAATAAACTCCATACAGTTAGAATAAAATTTTATAAATTCCCCTCTCCAAGCAGAAACTTTTAACACATTGGGTATTAATTTAACTTGGAAAGACATGAATGGAAAAAATATCCATTTCCTGGCTGACATCAACTTTAAGATGACAATTTTCAAGAGGAAAATACAGAGATATAATACTCAAAGTCCCCCCCAAAACTGCTTTACAAAATCACAAACTGGCAGTAAAATTCATCTCTTTGCACTAAATAAAATAAACTTTCTCTCTATGCTGACTCTACTCCCTGTCCCTAGTATCACCAGCTACTACTGTTTTAACTACCTACCACCTATATGTTGATGGTTTCCAAATCTGTATCTCTACCTCAGAACTTTCCATTGAGATCTGTACTTCTCTGTCACCCACTCCCTACTGAATATCTACTCCTAGATTCCTCAAACACACCTCAAATTCAACAATCTAAAACTGAACTCACACCTTCCACAGTACCTCAGATGTTCTCTGCTCTCCTCTAATCTCTTTTAAATCTGAAGTATCACCCCAGTTCAGTCGCTCAGTTGTGTCCAACTCTTTGCAACACCATGGATTGCAGCATGCCAGGCTCCCCTATCGAACACCAACTTCCAGAGCCTGCTCAAACTCAAGTCCATTGAGTCGGTGATGCCATCCAACCACCTCATCCTCAGTCATCCCTTTCTCCTCCCACCTTCAATCTTTCCCAGCATCAGGGTCTTTTCAAGGAGACAGTTCTTTGCATCAGGCGACCAAAATATTGGAACATCACCTTCAGCATCATTCCTTCCAATGAACACCCAGGACTGATTTTCTTTATGATTGACTGGTTTGATCTTCTTGCAGTCCAAGGGACTCTCAAGAGTCTTTGCCAACACCACAGTTTAAAAGAATCAATTCTTTGGTGCTCAGAATTCTTTATGGTCCAACTCTCACATCCATACATGACTACTGGAAAAACCATAGCTTGGACTAGACAGACTTTTGCTGGCAAAGGAATGTCTCTGTTTTTTAATATACTGTCTAGGTTGGTCATAGCTTTTCTTCCAAGGAGCAAGCATGTTTTAACTTCATGGCTGCAGTCACCATCTGCAGTGATTTTAGAGCCTAAGAAAATAAAGTCTGCCACTATTTCCATTGTTTCCCCACCTATTTGCCATAAAGTGATGGGACTGGATGCTATGATTTTTGTTTTTTGAATGTTGAGTTTTAAGCCAACTTTCTCACTTTCCTCTTTCACTTTCAACAAGAGTCCCTTTAGTTCCTCTTTGCTTTCTGCCATAATAGTGATGTCATTTGCATATCTGAGGTTATTGATATTTCTCCTGGCAATCTTGAGTCCAGTTTGTGCTTCATCCAGCCCAGCATTTACCATGATGTACTCTGCATATAAGTTAAATAAGCAGGGTGACAATATACAGCCTTGACGTACTCCTTTCCCAGTTTGGAACCAGTCTGTTGCTTCATGTCTGGTTCTAACTGCTGCTTCTTGACCCACATACAGATTTCTCAGGAGGCAGGTAAGGAGGTCTGATTTCCCATCTCTTGAAGAATTCTGCACAGTTTGCTGTGACCCACACAGCTAAAGGCTTTGGCATAGTCAATAAAGCAGAGGCAGATACAAAAGAGGCAGTCAAAAAAGCAACTCTCCTGCTTTTTCCATGATCCAACAGATGTTGGCAATTTGATCTCTGGTTCCTCTGCCTTTTCTATATCCAGCTTGAACATCTGGAAGTTCTCGGTTCATGTACTATTGAAGCCTAGCTTGGAGAATTTTGAAAATTACTTTGCTAGTGTGTGAGATGAGTACAACTGTGTGGTAGTTTGAACATTCTTTGGCATTGCCTTTCTTTGGGACTGGAATGAAAACTGACCTTTTCCAGTCTTGCGGCTACTGCTGAGTTTTCTAAATTTGCTGGCATATTGAGTGCAGCACTTTCACAGCATCATCTTTTAGGATCTGAAATAGCTCAATTGAAAATTTCATCACCTCTGCTAGCTTTGTTAGTAGTGATGCTTCCTAAGGCCTAAGTATCACCCCAGCTAAACTCTTTTCATTGAGTCTCTACCATCCACATCCCCTAAGACCTACAGAGGGCATTCAAACTGCTTAGCATAGAATACAAATGCCTTCATGACCTGATGTTAAGTGCCTCTCCAGCCATATCCCACCTCCTCACTTCTGTACTTTATATTCCCATAGTACTTAACTGGAAGGCAGTGTAGGTATGTTACATACATTATATCATTCATTTTTCAAAACAATAACTCAGTTACTGTTTTACCTGACAGGGAATAACAATGCGTATCCACTATACCAATCTTTTGACTACTCTCTTAGTCTCAAGTCTCCATCCATAGCCTACTTTGGATCAAGGAGCTTCTCATCATCTACATCTGACACTAATGGTCTTGTTAAAGATTAAAAAAAAAAAAAAGAAACCAGCAGAGACACTGATTTCAATGGATGAAGGAAGGTATTTCTATCACCTTCTATTTCTGTTGAGATAATAGGTATAAAGCTTTTCATAATAATAATGCCATCATTAACTTCCATCATTAAAAATTATTCCCCAAAATGCTCTACAACAATATTTTACACTATAAAATACTTTTAAACAAGATTACCTGGCAATAAGCATAATTTCCAAGGGCTTTATGAGCTTCATCGATAACTAGACACTTTATTTCAGCAGCTGGGCAAGCTCCTCTAGAAAGATCATTTACCATGACTTGAGGCGTAAGGAAAAGAACCCTCTTACTGCCCCAGATTTCCTTCCTGGTGAAAGCCTGAGTAGATCCTGTAAAAAAAAAAAAAAAGTGACATGGCACATTCTAAACTTCAGACTGTTACCTATAACATATAAAAAGCCTAGCCTATTTTCAGAATGCATTCCTGCATTGGTGCTCTGCTTCCAAGGTGCTAATTTGACAAATATGAGAAAGCAACATTTTAAAGCTTTGTTGTGGTCCGGATGTCAATGCCGGCTTTTACGGAAAATCACAACTAGATTGCCTTTAGAGAATCCTTGTAAAATGACATAATACTTGAAGAGAAGAAAATTCTTCACCTGGGAAATCCTTCTGAACAAGAAAGGCAAAAAACCTCACTTCCACTTACCAATGGGGTATACACAAAGAACCACTTCAAAGTGCTTTGACAAGTTACAGAAATTCTCTGAAGACTGAATAGAGCAACTCTATTAGAGCTGGACTTGCTACAAGGAGATGATGTTTCAAGAGAGAAGTAAAATAAGCATACTGTGATCTGGGGTCTATTCCACATGGGTCTGGAATTCCTTTGGCGCTAGTTTCATCAGAATACGTCCTTTCCCCTGGGTGCTCTTAATTTCAAGTTAGTCCAGTGTTTCTAAGATACCTGTCATTTCGGCCATGTGGGACTGCGGGATACCCATCACCCGGTAGCAAGCCTCGATCTGCTGTGTCACCAGGGGTTTCGTGGGGGCCATGAAAACCACCTTGCCAGAAGGGAACCAGCGGTAGAAATTGTACATGACCACAGCGGCAATAAAGGTCTTTCCCAACCCGGTGGGCAGACAGACCAGCGTGTTGCAGAACAGGGCGGTCCTGGCGATGTGCAGCTGGTAATCTCGCACTGGGCAATTAGTAGGGTAAATCCACAGGGCGCCCGCTGAGGTGCAGAACCCGCCATTCTCCAGACTCAGCTGCTTCTCTGCTTCGTACACCGCGACCAGCAGCACATCATCGTCTGACTCGGGCTCAGCCTCGGCCGCCCCTGCCGCCTCTGCCACTGCAGGAAAACGCGCCCTGGAGATGCCTGTGCTCTGAGGCCGCTCAGTTCCAGAGTTGCTACTCGGAGCCCCAGTGGACCGAGAAACTTTTGAGCCCCACGTCTGGAAAAGCGTTCTTTGCCGTCCGCTCATCAGGCCGACGACCACAGAAGGCTCCCCTCAGACGCCAGCAGCTGCTGCAGCTCAACAGCCTCGGTTCCAAGCCCCATCGGGTACCTGAGCGTAAAAAACACAGAGGAACCAGGGGGCGGGACTGAGGCCAGTTTATCCTGTTCCAAGCGCACCACTGAGTTTGCGTGGGGAATATGATTGGCGGTCTTCCCGGAAACCCCGCGGTCCTCTAGGAGACGCATGCGCATTACCGTGGAGTTACTCTAAATTTTGTCCCCTTGTCAATTTTGTTACCGACTCTAAATTTGGGTTCCATTTTCAATAAGTGATTATATGTCCTGGCGTCATGGGTCAAGTGATATTGCTTAAAATGATGTAGTAAAGAAGGGAGTTGGTGATGGACAGGGAAGCCTGGCTTGCTGCAGTCCATGGTGTCGCAAAGAGTCGGACACGACTGAGCGACAGAACTGAATTGAAATGACCTTGAGGTCCCGAAACAATGCATACCCATTTTTTTTTAAACTTAACGTTACTGAGCATCTAACGTGCCTTATTCCTTGTTGTTGGCTGTGTTTTAAAATCGGTAGATGAGGTGAAAAACAAACGTGTTTAGATAAAATTACTTAACGCCTCATTTCTTTATCCAGACTGAGAAAACAAAATGCCAGCTCTCTTTTTCAGGAGTAGCAACCTCCTATCTTAATATTTTTATTGTTTAAAGGGAAGTGAATGGTATGGTCCTGATATTCGTTGGAAAATTCCACAGGAAAAAAAATGTCCTGATGCTCCATCATTACCTCTTCATAAACGATATAGAGCAGTAAAATCAGCGTCTGGGTGATATTTTTCTACTCTAGCGATAGCATTCTACCTCCAACTTGGATACAATTCCGGATTTCTCCACTCTAAACCTGGCGACTTTGAGTAATCTCTGTAGATTTGTTTCCTTGTGCATTGAGGAAAAGTACGCACACATCATGAGGTTTTCTGGACCACTAATAATGTCACCCCCCTCATCACCAGCATCAGCAAGCATCATCTTGTGTGTAGCTACTCTATTTTATTTGGTCAAGTGTCTGGACTTGCTTTTAGACAAACTGTTTATCGTGTGTTTGTATTTGGGAAGGGAAAGGGAACAGGTTGCTATTGTAGTTTCATTTGTGTGAGGTTTAAAAGGGAAGTGGCAGGATATAGGTTGTTCTGATGGACAAGGACTGAGCCAATTCTGGTGTGAATTTTTAGGATAGAACTAGGTAAAATGAGATTAGACGACTGAATACTGTTGTTTTTTTCAGATTATCGACTTTATATGCACAGCAGCTTGTCGGTAATATACAAATGTGGGTAACGGGCGGTAAACAATCGCTACCACCGGCGGTCGTCGCCTCACAAGGGTCCCAACTAAGAACAGATGATACCTCGCGCTTTTCTGCGGAGTCAGTCTTCCTGGCCACCTCAGCGGGTTTTACCCCGGACTCAACAAAGAAGCCCGCAGAGCACAGCCTTGACGTCGCTCAAACACTGGCCCCAATCCTGCGGGGTATCGCGGTGGCCCCGCCCCCTCGAGCTCCGAGTGGCGCTCGCGCCACGCCCCTGGGGCGGGGCGATGCCGAAGCCAGGCGGGCCGGCTCAGTAAAGCGGAGGCAGCGGGGGAAGATGGCGGCCGCCGTTCCGCAGCGGGCCTGGACCGTGGAGCAGCTGCGCAGCGAGCAGCTGCCCAAGAAGGACATTATCAAGTTTCTGCAGGATCACGGTTCAGATTCGGTACCGGAGTTGGCGGGGCGGCCGGGCTGGTGCGGCTTAGGGACACTTCACCCCCCCGTAGATGCCCATACATTCCGTATTCCTCCGTGCCCCCGCCCTCGCTCTCAGGCGGCCCGCGGCCTGAAGGCCGGAGCGGCCCCGCGTGCGCTGCCGAGACGCGCTCCCGCCCCTCAGGCCGGCCCTGCTTGGGCGAGTGGAGCAGCTTTATCTTTTGGGGCACGCAGCAATCGGAGATTTAGAACCTTACTGACATCCTTGAGTGAGGGTGGAGGCCGTGAAAGAGAAGGAACCCAGGAGATATTGGGGGTTGAGATGGGAGCCCGAGGACTGGAGGCTTAGTTGAGATCCCTGGAGGGGAGTGTATATTACTAGGGAAAAGATTTCGGATTGCGATTTGTCTTTCTCGTCGATTACCGAACACTAAACACTATTAAGTGTGATTTTTATTTTTTTTACAACGTATAGTTTGCGGATTAACTTTTAAAATATCGACCCTTCAAATGACCTTTTCACTCTTATGTTTAGTGGAGCTATTTGCGTATTTTGTATACAGTGGTCTCCTATTGTTAAGAAATCTATTTGACATTCTAAATACTTTTACGTCCCGCATTTTTCAGTACAGTCTCCATTTTAACCATCCTCTGTAGTCAAAAGTTATTTTTGTCAGACGGCTTTTTTTTTCTTTCGGAAAGTAATATCATTCATATCTTAAATTAGAACTCGTTTTTCAATGCAGGAGACCTAAGAGACCCGGGTTCTCGATCCCTGGGTCAGGAAGATGCTCTGAAGGAGTAAATGGCAATCCACTCCAGTATTCTTGCCTGAAGAATTCCCATGGACAGAGGAGCCTCGCGGGCTACAGTCCATAGGGTCGGAAAGAATCCGAAACGACTGAAGCGATTTAGCACAAATATCTTAAATTGCTAAACGATTGTATAAATTTGTGTGCCCTCAGCATCTCCCACATAGGGAAAATGAAAGCCACAGTCTAAATGTAGTATCCCAACCATTTTTAACTTAATTCCTAAACTTCATTTAGAAAAATTGCTTCTGGGCTCTTTTGAGAAGCTTGTAGTTTATAATTTTGCAGGATTTCGAAGGAGAGGTATTGATCCAGTTATTGTCCCTCTTGTTTCATACTCCTGATTGATAATCCTGACATCCGCAAATACTTTACAACATGTACAGCAAGAACTACACTGTTTGGGGAAACAAGGGTGAAATGAACATGCCTCAGAGATACCATTTTATACTATTGTACCATTTTAGTGGAATTATTTTCTCTTAAGCTAATTCATATTTCCCTAAATAATAGAGTAGATGAAATACACAATTTCAAGATGAAGGTACATGACTTTGATGATTTGATATTTCAGTGTGGTATTTTGGTGTTCATCTGACAACTTAGTCTTATGTTTGAGTTCTTCTGTGTGACTGAAAATGGATTACTACATTTATCTTTACAAGAAGCCTCTGACATAGGATGCTGTTATTGATCTTTCAACGTGATGTAGAAACTGAGCCTTTGAGACAGCTTAATCCCTTGTCTAAAATCAGACAGCTAGGATTTTAACCTAAATGGTCTGATACCACAGCCTATACACTCAAACACTATGTATCCAGAGTTGTGTAACAATGCTTTTGGGTGTGCCAAGATTGGCTTACATATATGTCAAGATAGCTAAACCCAACATGACTGGAGGCTCCCAGGGCAGGGGCCAGGTAACATCCTGCTGGGAGTAGCTTTGCCCAGTTACCAAAATGTGCTTGCTGTTAAAAGTGTGCTCATATGTAAACAGTATCTTTTTTTTCTTTTAACCTTCCTTAAATCTTGTTTTTGTTCCGAAGTAGAGTGTAAAATAAGATGTTTCGTTTATCACTGGGCTTCCCTATGGTAAAGAATCCACTTGAAATGCAGGAGACATGGGTTTGATCCCTGAGTTGGGGACGATCCCCTCGAGAAGGGTAATGACAACCCACTCCAGTATTCTTGCCTGGAGAATTCCGTGGATAGAAGAGTCTGGCATGCTACAGTCCATGGGGTTGCAGAGAGTTGGACGTGACAGAGCGAGTGACTAACACATGCACACACAGGATAAAATAAAATGTTTCATTTATCATTAGTATGATTGAAAACATACTTGCTTCATAATTGCTAACATAAAAGTTCATTTTCTAGTTTTATACCCTCTCTTACATGAGGGAAATTATTTTGACTAACCAAAATTTTTTCTTTACAGTTTCTTGCAGAACATAAATTACTAGGTAACATTAAAAATGTGGCCAAGACAGCTAATAAGGACCATTTGGTTACAGCCTATAACCATCTTTTTGAAAGTAAGGTGAGTACTTATCATCATATCACTTTAGATATTTTATTCCCAAAAGAAGTTTTAAATGCATTTACTTGGAGATTATGTTGATGTTTTTCCACTTGCACTTTTTCTTAACTATAATCATAAATGGATTGTCAAATTTAGCATGGCTAATGTGCCATATGGCGGGATGTTTTGATATTTTGAATGAGAACAGAGTTTTTAAAAATAAAGCTTAAATTAAGTCAGCAAATTCTTAAGGATGCTGAAAAGTTATAAATCTAAAATCAGCTGCATTTCATTAATTAATTTAAAGTTAGATCTAGGCTGAGCCTTTGGGCTGCCCTGGTGGCTCAGATGGTAAAGCGTCTGTCTACAATGCTGGAAACCCGGGTTCAATCCTTGGGTCGGGAAGATCCCCTGGAGAAGGAAATGGCAATCCACTCCAGTACTACTGCCTGGAAAATCCCATGGACAGAGGAGCTTGGTAGGTTACAGTCCATGGGGTTGCAAAGAGTCAGACATGACTGAGCGACTTCACTTCACTTCACTTCTAGGCTGAGCCTTTAAAAAAGCAGATTTCAAGAAATTCTTCCTGATGTATGTTAACTATGCAGTGACCACCTTTCACACACACACACAGAAGAATTAATTGAATAGTTTTCATATCTCTGAGTCTCAGTTGGTCTTTCTAAAGGGTATGGGTCTCATTTCAGAATTTATTTTGTGAGATAGTTTGAGATACATAAGCTGTTGATTAAAATGCTTTCCGTAAGAGTTTTGTTTTTAGCCAGAAGGAATCTGATAAACATGAGATCGTTTTCCTTACAGCGTTTCAAGGGTACTGAAAGTATAAGTAAAGTGTCTGAGCAGGTGAAAAATGTGAAGCTTAATGAAGATAAACCCAAAGAAACCAAGTCTGAAGAGACTCTGGATGAGGTTTGTATATAATGTATTCTTACTTTATTTCTCAGGTGAATGAGAGAAAGTATTTGCTTTGCAGCACTGGTTTCTCATAATAAGATGGGGTTGAATATGGCCACTTTCCGTGAGCCAAACACTGATTTGGAATGTGTTTTCTTCCTTTGGTGTACTCAGTAAGAAAAAAACCCCTAAGAACCAACGGTTAACAGTTAGTAAGCCTTCCCTGTGAAATACCTCTAACTTTGTATTTTACATTGCCTCTGTGTCTAGCCAGAAGTTCTGAGCTTTCAGAGCTATTTTAAGATCCTATTCTATAGCCAAGTTGGACTGAGTGAAAGAAACTTCCTTTTGATTATTTTTAGCCTTTTTCTACTGTACATGATGTCCTTGGCAATGAAAGTAATTAATTCAAGCCTCACTACGGGATGTGGGTTTATCTGCCTCGTCTTTCCCAACCCAGGTTTTACATTTTGGTAACAAGGTTGGAAGAACCAGATAAAACTCTTTCTGCAAATGGACAGCCTTTCTAGAGCTAAGGACAGCTCTTAGGAAAGCTTCAGTAGAGCTAAATTTTGCCACTTTTGATAATATCTTGCTAGTAACTAAGCTCACTCATTCCTAGCAGTGTTAGTATCAGTGACAATAGTAATTTGATAAACGTTTTATATACTGGGCAAAATTTTTGCAGCTACTAAGGTAAACAGAAGTGTAATAATTACTAGAAGGGTTACAAAAGCAATTGGCAATGTAGATTATCTTCCAGAAAATTAGAGGGAGGGAGGTATGAGGTGGCAGATAATATGTCAAGGGATTGAGTTAAAAGTTGTAAGGGTTGGAGACAGTTTAGAGAGATCTTGTGAGACTCTTAAACTATATCCTTTTCTTCAAGCCCGCTTTTCATTTCATTTAACTGGTCAGCCTGAGCTCTGTTTCTCATGTACTCTCATTGTCATCCTGGTGCCTGGGGTCCATAACCTCTGGGCCAGTATTGTGCTGGTCTCTGCTGTCTGCTTTCTCTTCATGCTTTGGGACTGCAGAGCAAGCTTTGTGAAGAAATAGAATTATAAAACCTTTTACTGGGCTTTGTATAAATTCTTAAAATCAGCTAAGCATGTTTTCTAGTTTCATTGCTACTCAGCAACTTTTATACTCTCCCTTGCTCAATCCCCCATCCATTACCCACATAAACTTCTTGACATTTTCACACAAATTCTCAACTCTGTCTTATTCCTTTCTCATTATATCCCCCTTTGTTCTCTTTTACCAAAATAACATACACACTAATAATTGTAACTCTTCTCTTCTTCCCAGCTTAAAAGCTCTCTGAATTGGTTTTCTTTTCCTTATGTCTCCCTCAGATCTAAGGCTCTCAAAGATCTCTTTCAAATCCTCATCCATTCCTTTCTGATTCTCAGGGATTCCCTGGCCTCAGACCTGGAGTGTGGAAAAAGTCAGTCATCTGCCTTCAGTCTCTTTCTTCATCATTCAGCTCCAAATAGCTATTCTAGTAATAAGCTTTCTAAAATATTTTGCAAACTTCACCCTGCTCAAGAATCTTCAGTAATTCCATACTGTGTAGAACTGCATTGTCCAGAACAGTCATTAGCCACATGCGGCTGCTGAGCACTTTGTGGCCACTCTGAATTGAAGTGTGCCTTCAGTATAAAATATGAAATTTCAAAGCTTAGTATGATTTTTTAAAAAGAATGTAAAATATTTCAATACTTCAGTATTGATTACATGTTGAAATATTAATGTGGTGACTAGACAACTTAAGATTACATTTGTGACTCTCTTATTTCTGTTGGATTGCATCTCTGGCCTACAAAACCGTCCAATGTCTGGCCCCTGCGCAGCCCCATATTTACTACTTTCAGTCACGAATGTCTGCTCATTGTCAGTAAACTGTCCATACTTTTATTTCTTGCTTAGTGTATTTCTTCTCCCAATTTCTTCTGTTTGTCAGTTCTGTGTCCCCTTCAAGGCCCAGGTCTTGGGCTCTTCACTTTCTCTGAAGTTTTTACCATCCCAGACTTCACTGTTTATGTAAGTCAGAAGTTCCTGTAGCACATGATGTCTATATTTATCTCTACCTTTTATTTATCTTAATGCAAAGAACCTTGTCTGAAAGCTTTTTGTTGTTGTTGTTTAGTTGCTAAGTCATGTCTGACTCTTTGCAACCCCCGTGCACGGTAGCCCGCCAGGCTCCTGCCCATGGGTTTTCCCAGGCAAGAATACTGGAGCCAGTTACCACTTCCTTCTCCAGGGGATCTTCCTGATCCAGGGATTGAATCCACGCCCCCTGCAGTGGAAGCATGGAGTCTTAATGCTGGACTGCCAGTGATGTCCCTGTAATATTTCTGACCTTGGGAATAATTAGTTCACTTTATTATTTGATGCATAATTAATCTTATCAAAAGAACACTGGTTTCCAGAGAAGCTGGAAGTTTTTTGAAATTACAGATATGCTAGTTATGGGGTAACAGAGAATGAGGTTGGATGGCATCATCGACTCAATGGACATGAGTTTGAGCAAACTCTGGGAGATAGGAACAGGGAAACTTGGTGTGCTGCAGTCCATGGGGTCGCAGAGTCGGGCACGACTGTGCAGCTGAACAGTTACTAATATTCTCATCACAGCCTTAAAATGAGATAGTGAATTTTTTAACTTGAGAGGTCAGTCAGAGGCAAAATAATTTGTTACCCAATCTGTGAAACTCTGACTGGACTTAGGTCACAGTTGGCCGTGTTAAGTATTCTCTTTGTCCTCCTGCTAAAAAAAGGACATGAGTTAACAACTGTGTTTTGTTTTTTTTGTTTCTAGGGTCCACCAAAATATACAAAATCTGTTCTTAAAAAAGGAGATAAAACCAACTTTCCCAAAAAGGGAGATGTTGTTCACTGCTGGTATACAGGAACACTACAAGACGGGACTGTTTTTGATACTAATATTCAAACGAGTAAGTCTGAAATTCAAATGAGTAAGTCTAAATGTAATCTGATCATTTTGGCTGTAAGGCATGCAAAGCATTTGTGTTGGCAGTACCTTTTTTTTCTGGCTGTCACTTTTTTTCCAGAAGTCTTTTGCATTTGTAACTTACTAATACTAGTAAGAGGTTTTCACTTCACTACATGTTGGCTGCATGTAAATAAAGACCTTTTGGTCATTGCAGAGCAAAAAATAAAGCTTAGTCTAATCTTTATTAATGCCTCAAATTCAGGCATTTGTATTCTAATGTAAAAGGCAGAATAGTGTTATTTTAATGGTATAATATAGGTCCTTTCCCTCTCCCTCCTTTAGACCATAATTATTTATACATCCAAAGTTTTCTTGATGAATTATTTGGCTTTTTGAATTTTTATTTTCAGATGCATAGCAAGATAAGTTCTGAAATCAATTTGAAGACTTAAATCACTATGTTTTTCAACTGGAACTTAATTTCATCATTAATTATAAGGAAAATCTGTCTTACAGGTTCAAAGAAGAAGAAAAATGCCAAGCCTTTAAGTTTTAAGGTTGGGATAGGCAAAGTTATCAGAGGGGTAAGTAGAACTGGCCATGAGCCAGTATATATTCTGGCCCATGCTGCCTGTGGCATGACATAATGAATTAGGTTTGGGGAAACAATAAAAACAAACTTTGGGGTTTCATATCAAGGGCTTCCCTGGTGGCTCAGCAGGTAAAGAATCCGTCTGCAACGTGGGAGACCTGCATTCAATCCCTAGGTTGGGAAGATTCCCCTGGAGACAACGTGGGAGACCTGCGTTCAGTCCCTAGGTTGGGAAGATTCCCTGGAGAACGGAACAGCTACCCACTCCAGTATTCATGCCTGGATAATTCCATGGACTGGGTAGTCCATGGGGTCGCAGAGTCAGACACGACTGAGTGACTTTCACTTCACTGGCATTGCTAACTGATCTGGCACAAATTAAGTTCTCTGGGTTTCATACAGTACAGCCTACCATGCCTGGAGAATTCCATGGACTGTGTAGTCCATGGGGTCGCAGAGTCGGACATGACCGAGCGACTTTCACTTCACTGTCACTGCTAAATGAGCTGGCACAAGTTAAGTTCTCTGGGTTTCATACAGTACAGCCTACCCCAAGGTTGCTGAAACATTAAATGGGTATAACTTAAAGCATGTAATATAAACTCAAATATTATTTCCTTCCATGCTTACCCCCTTTTTTTTTTCCATGAAGTAATTGTCAGAATTACTGACAAGTTTGGTTTTCTAAATCTGTCTGTATGATTCCTATAAAATGTTACATATCTATTGTACCACTTATACATGGTTCAGAAAGGTAAAATACCTGATCCACTGAAGTACTGACAGAAGCTTTAGGAGTCTTTCCTGTAGCCTTGTCACCTCTCACAATTTGCTCAAACACCAAAAAAAAAACTTTCCAATATAAGCATGCCTTTACCCACCCTTATGTGTGAGAGGTAACAGAAGGAAACTGAGAAAAAGGAAAGTTAGGCTTGAGCTATACTGACCATCGCAGTGCACAAAAGGAGATGAGCTATACTGACCATCGCAGTGCACAAAAGGAGATGAAAAAGCAGAGCTGATGATCATCCTCCTCAACTGAATCAGGCTGTCATGTTAGGGCCTGCTTATTGTTCTAAATTCTTTGTATTCAGAACAAACATTAATAACAAAAATGCCTATTTCAGTGCAGTCACGAGAACCCTCAATGTGGTGTTCTTTGTACTGCGGTTAAGACCTAAAATACTATTCAGTCTTATCCAGAGCCCAAAATAGACTGCACAACATCTTGAAACTAAAGGTTAAGTTGAAAAATCACTATTTACTACTACCTGATTATACCAAGTTGATATATCAAGTTGAGCTATTTTTCTGTTTCTATGACTAATGTGCTTACTGGCAAGTTTGTTCTGTTCAACTAAATTCTTAATTTATGTGACAAATCTGTATCATCTGAGCTTATATAATTGTTAGATTTCAACAGAGTATATTATATATAAGTTAATACATTCTATATCCATTATGTTGATTTGTTTTTGGTAATTTGGCCTAAGATCCAAATTTGTACAAAATGACATTGTCATTTTCAAGACTTCAAGTATTTATACTAAAAAACTGTTTAATATGTCCTTAAAATTTTTTTCTCCCATTGAGACAATGCAGGACAAAGATTTAAGAACTCACTCAAGGACATTACCTTAGGACATAATGAAGTCCTGTAATAGAATGCTTTGTATGTAATCTTGCCTTTCTTCTGGTTTTGCATGTATTTTTTTGTGAGGTATCATTAGTTTTAATTTGATGTTCTTGCCTTTAGTGGGATGAAGCACTCTTGACTATGAGTAAAGGAGAAAAGGCTCGACTGGAGATTGAACCAGAATGGGCTTATGGAAAGAAAGGACAGCCTGATGCCAAGTATCCTTTTTCCCTTGGTAATTAAAAGAAAAAACAGTTGAAGATCACTTGAAGGCATGCACGATGCTATCTAGGTTATTAACCTCTAGAAGAGAGAAAATGTCCAGACCAGTCTTCTGATATTTAGATGCTCCTGTGTCAACACACCTCCAATATAGACAGCGTTTTCTGCTGTTACAGGGATTCTAACTTGAGCTAGAATCTTTTTTCCCCTTCCTATTTAAGCTCTTAATTTTCAAGACCTAAACTGAGATTTAAGTTTCTATCTTTGAAAAGCTACTATTAATGTTTGACAAATTTCAAGGAGTAAGATGCTCAGTATAAACAACTGTAGCAAATTGTAGGATTCAAATATGACTCACGGTGATTTTATGCTACTGTATAATTTCAGGCAATTGAATTGGGTTCTCAAAGCTTAGAAATGGAACACATGTTGGGGATTACCAGTTGTGAAATGAAGGAGACCATGGGTCCAACATCAGTGTGAACATTAATAAAAGAGAAGAGCCATGATTCCAATCTGTTACAAGCAGAAGAACCCAGTAGCTAAGTGGGAAGGTAGTTTAGTTGTTGGTTCCATTTCCAATGGACTAGTTAGACCAGTTAGAATAAGTTTAGGGGAGGAGGGAATTTGAAGTCCTTTTTAGTCTTACCAGTTATTAATACAGTTACTTGGGAATACAATAGCCACCTTCTCACCCTGGCCAGATGCAGCTGGCCAAATCCCATGGCCAGCTGCAGCTCCTACAGTCTCATGTGAAGTCTCTCAAGATCAGTCAGATAAAAATCACTCTTCTCCAAACTCAACATCTGAAAATTCACAGCAACTATCAGGTACTGTACCTCATATGAACTTTAATATAACTTACACACCCAGCTAAACTGAAATCACTTTTGGGGGTTGGATGGGAGGTACTGAGTAACAGTCTTGATAAAGTAATGGCTAACCTGGGAGTACCTAGTGACGCAGGAAGATCCTAGTTGAAGCTCAATTTATTTAGTCAACCTATATTGTCAGGTTTTGACCTCCATTCAAAAATAGTTTTAGGAACCTCTCGGTTTGTATGTACTAGCCCCTGAGTCAACTATAAAGCCCTCCCTGTGCAGTTAATTACCAATATCTAAAATTCTAATTTTAGACAGAGGTTATTGGGAGTGAGGAAAGAGGCAACTTTTATCAAATTTACCTTAACTTCAACAGAATTCCACCAAATGCAAAACTTATTTTTGAAGTGGAATTAGTGGATATTGACTGAAATAGAAGAAACCATCAACAATAAAACATGGCCGTGAAGAAACTCATGTATCTAGTTAGAGCTGGTTACTATTAAGTGAAGAGTCAACTGGAAAATTCAAGTTAGAACATGTTTACTTGATCCCTCAACTTTTAAGAAATGTAATCCATTATAAACCCTTGAACTTTAAAATATTTTACTACAGTTGTGTAAAATATCACTTAAAGAGAACTGATTTGCCTTTTACCTCATGTTGTAAACTAAAAGGCTCAATAAAAATGTATTCAATGTCTTGATTTGTGTGGTATAAATATATTAATGTTCTGATTAGGTTAACCAGTACTAAGAGTTCACCAAACCAAGGGAGTAACAGTAAAATCTGTCTGGACAGCCTTGCCAGAGACACTCATCGTAAAATATTTAAATTTTTCTGTTTAAGGCAGGCAAAAGCATAGAGATTGAGAAGAAGCAAAAGGCCACAAAACTTAAATTCTGTCAAGAAGATAATAGCTGAATTCAAGAGACGTATACTTCAGAATCATGGTGAATATAAATTTAATATTAAAACCACTAAGCATGGTGAATATAAATTTAAGGTATTCCCCCCCCAATAAATCCATAACAATTATTGGATGAGTCTTCAGTTTTATTACAAAAATGAAGATGATCAGTTTGATCAAAATGAAAGCTTGCTCACAAGTTTAACATGAATATTCCAAATACAAAGTCTCCTGAAACAACATAGTTTTGATATGATTTTCATTTTTTCAAAGGGATGCAAACATTCCATTTCCTCATTTATTATCTCTATTCCAAGACAATATTTTAACAGGCATTGTTTCTGCTGTTAGATCCAAATTCACAAGGATAATCAAAACACACAGACAGTATCTTGTCAGCAAAGGTTAAAAATCCATTTTTTTTAAAGAGGAGGTAAATCCTTAATAACCAGCCCTTATGTGTTTTCAGAATCTTGTCCTACACTGACGTGATCTGCAGTCAGTTTTTTTTCCTACCCTTAAGGCTACAAAACTCTGTTGCAAATGCATTGCAAAAGAATTCTAGACCACTTAATGCAAAAAAATCAAAAAAATAGTTCTCCAATAAAAAGTAAATTTTATAAATGGTAGGAAATAGTATCTGTGGTAAGCTACTAAGTGACATTTTCCCCTATTACTAAACAAATCATGTTACACAGAAACAGGGAAGACAAGTTATCAAATACAACAAGCTTGTACTATGTTTACATCCCTCATTAAAAAAAAATAATTTCATACTTTTCACACATTCCATCTGATATTTGATTTTCCTAATCAGGTTGGAGGAGGAGGATAATATTGTCCATAATTCCAAGGAGTCTGATAATTGTACTGAAAAGAAAAAGCAAACGTATCAGCATCCAAGAGCTATGACAGATCCATATATAAAAATTTAATTAAAGCAGGTTTCTATTTAAAGAAAACAAGCATGTGTTCACTGCTGAAATTCCAAGTCTTAATCATAAAAGACAATGTATTTACACACGGATCAAAGGTAAAGAGGTTTTTTTTTTCCCCTAAAGAAGGAAAAAAAAAAGACTACCCTAATTTATATACATATAATTTCTAGTGACATCTATTAACCAAAAAAAAATCAATTATAATTATGCAAACTTACCTGATACCAGGCACTATAATTATACGCGGCTTGATTTGCCTGCAAATCACCATCAATCATCTGTGTAGATGATGAAGTTGTATCTTCTGTGTGTGCTTTCTTTTCCTCTGGTTCTTCTGATCTAAATAAAAGATCAAAATGGAAACTTTCAGAACTCCCATAGATAAATAACAAATGGACGAATGTCACCTTTGTACAAATCTGAAGTTCTTGGCCACACTGTTTCATATGATTTCAAATCATGAAAAAAGTAAATTACAATATAAAGGTAATAATTATTTTTAAAGGGATTCCCACTAGGAACTGTGTTCTTTTAAGCTTCCTTTCCTGATTCAGCAGGAAGTTACATACCCGTTTTCTGCTTTTCTTTTTAAAGAATCCTGCTCTTTTAGGAGTGTTTGATGTTCATCATAAGCATTCAAAAGCCTGTGAGGGAAGGAGAAACAATCCACTGTAATACACAGAAGCCAAACTTAAAACTTTCAGGTTTTCAAGTTACTTCCACTCAGGGAAACAAAAGCAAGTAGAAATGAGCATCGTTTAGAAGAAACAACAAGCAAGCAGACAAACCTAGCCCTAACTACCTTTTCTGTTTGCTTGCCTTGCACTTTCCTTCTCAGTCCATGTGGTTCAAATGAAGCTTCAGAGATACAGGCCTGGTCAATTACCTTACTAGATGTTTCTGACCAATAACTGGTTAGAGGTGATCATATGACCCAAAACAAGATCAGGAAGTCCCAGGATTTTTGACTGAGATACTGAAAGAGTACCTGTTCTCTGCACTACAGTGGGCTAGAGCTTGAGGGGATGCTGGTCAAGACCTGTGTGTTTTATTTTTAACACATGGGAAGGGCCTAAGGAGCTGTATCACACAACAAAGACAGTGACCTTGATACTTTTTTTCTACTACAACCTTGAATCCTGACAGTTCTATAATTTGTGTACTTCTGAGATCTAATTTAACAATGCTTACTGAAGACACCTGCCACCAGTTAGGATAAAGTATATTTAAACTTTGGCTACATGATAAACTGAATGAGAACTAAAAATTTCAGAATAATTATCATTAAAGAGATAATTTTTAATTAAAAAATTTGAGGGGCTATGAATTATAGGTTTCAACTGGAACTTAAAACTTCAAAAACAATGTCACTTGAAGCAAAACTGACTTTAAAATCAATGATTTTGTAATTTTCTTTTTCCCTTTTTTGAGCACTGACTGCTAACCCAGACTGGACCACCAGGCAATCACTTTTAAAATATTTTTTAGAAACACAAAGATGGCCTTATTTTTTAAGGTAATCATAAACCTGAACACAGACTTCTCTGAAAGAGAACACAGCTATTAAAATTTCTCTGAAAATGACCTTGATATTTACATGCATGTTCAACTTCCCTCAACAGCCTGCATATGTACACATTTAATAGCTATTACCAGTGACACTTGGAGAAGGGAACAGCAACCCACTCCAGTATTCGTGCCTAGAGAATTTCATGGACAGGGGAGCCTGGTGGAATATGGTTCAAAGGGTCACAAAGACTTGGACATGACTAAGTGACTAATAGGAATGGTATGGACCTAACAGAAGCAGAAGATACTAAGAAGAGGTGGCAAGGATACACAGAAGAACTATACAAGAGAGATCTTCATGACCCAGATAATCACAATGGTGTGATTAGTCACCTAGAGCCAGACATCCTAGAATGTGTAGTCAAGTGGGCCTTAGAAAGCATCACTATGAACAAAGCTAGTGGAGGTGACGGAATTCCAATCGAGCTATTTCAAATCCTAGAAGATGATGCTGTGAAAGTGCTGCACTCTATATGCCAGCAAATTTGGAAGACTCAGCAGTGGCCACAGGACTGGAAAAGGTCAGTTTCATTACAATCCCAACGAAAGGCAATGCCAAAGAATGTTCAAACTACCACACAATTGCACTCATCTCACACACTAGTAATGTTCAAAATTCTCCAAGCTAGGCTTCAACAGTATGTGAACTGTGAACTTCGAGATGTTCAAGCTGGATTTAGAAAAGGCAGAAAGAACCAGATATCAAATTGCCAACATCTGTTGGATCATCAAAAAAGCAAGAGAGTTCCAGAAAAACATCTACTTCTGCTTTATTGACTATGCCAAACCCTTTGACTGTGTGGATCACAACAAACTGTGGAAAATTCTTAGAGAGATGAGAATACCAGACCACACCTGACCTGCCTCCTGAGGAATCTGTATGCAGGCCAAAAAGCAACAGTTAAAACTGGACACGGAGCAACAGACTGGTTCCAAATCGGGAAACGAGTACATCAAGGCTGTATATTGTCACCTTGCTTATTTGACTTATTTGCAGAGTACATCATGTAAAATGGTGGACTGGATGAAGCACGGCTGCAATCAAGACTGCTGGGAGAAGTATCAATAACCTCAGACATGAAAATGACACAACACTTATGGTAGAAAGAGAAGAACCAGAAAGCCTCTTGATGAAAGTGAAAGAAGACGGTGAAAAAGCTGGCTTAAAACTCAACATTCAGAAAACTAAGATGGTGGCACCTAGTCCCATGGCAAATAGATGGGGAAACAATGGAAACAGATTTTATTTTCTTGGGCTCCAAAATCACTGCAGATGGTGACTGCAGTCATGAAATTAAAAGACGCTTGCTCCTTGGAAGAAAAGTTATGACCAACCTAGACAGCATATTAAAGAGCAGAGACATTACTTTCCCAACAAAGGTTCGTCTAGTCAAAGTTATGGTTTCTCCAGTAGGTATGTATGGATGTGAGAGCTGGACCATAAAAAGAGCTGAGCACCAAAGGACTGACGCTTTTGAACTGTGGTGCTGGAGAAGATTCTTAAGAATCCCTTGGACCGCAAGGAGATCCAACCAGTCCATCCTAAAGGAAATCAGTCCTGAATATTCACTGGAAGGACTGATGCTGAAGCTGAAACTCTAATACTTTGGCCACCTGATGCAAAGAACTGACTCATTTGGAAAGATTCTGATGCTGGGAAAGGTTGAGGGCAGTAGAAGGGGATGACAGAGGATGAGATGGTTGGAGAGCATCACTGACTCAATGGACCTGAGTTTGAGTAAACTCTGGGAGTTGGTGATAGACAGGGAGGCCTGGTGTGCTGCAGTGCATGGGGCTGCAAAGAGTCAGACACCACTGAGCGACTGACCTGAGCGAGTAACACACACACACACACACACACGCTGAGCGACTGAACTGACCTAAGCCAAGTAACACACACACACACACACACACACACTGAGCAACTGAACTGACCTAAGTAACACACACACACACACACACTGAGCAACCGAACTGACCTGAGCAAGTAACACACACACACACACACACAGAGCGACTGAACTGACCTGAGCACACACACACACACACACAGAGCGACTGAAATGACCTGAACACACACACATACACACTGAGCGACTGAACTGACCTGAGCGAGCAACACACACATAATTTCCTTAAGATGTTTAACAACTTGCGGGTTGGCAACAAGAGACTCAATATTCATTTGAGAGAATCTGGATACTGAGGAGTACAAAACATTAAGAGCTAGGATTTAAGCCTGTATTTGTCTGACTTGAACATTAATTCTTATTAATTCATTACAGTGATATCTAAATATCTAAGCAGCTCATTTTCCATATCATTTCCCTTTTTTAAATTTCAAATACAACAGACTCGATACTCAGACCCTCCACAACTCTATTTGCAGGGGCCTAACTGGCATCTCAGATTTGTCTGTATATTACTGCCAAATTTAAGTATGTCATTTCATCTCAGTCAAAACTCTTAACAGCTTCCTACTGTCAACCATGTACCACATGTGCTCTGAACTCAGCCTAGCTTTTAAGACAGCACATTTAGCATCAAGCTTTCACTGCTTCATAAGACCCTCCAATCCAATGTAAAAGATGTTACTTTTACATGAACTTTTATTTGCTTTCACCACTTATAGCCTCTCCTAAGTTTGTCAGCTGAGCACTGAAGAATTGATGCTTTCGAACTGTGGTGCTGGTGAAGACTCTTGAGAGTCCCTTGGACTGCAAGAGGATCAAACCAGTCCATCCGAAAGGAAATCAGTCCTGAATATTCACTGGAAGGACTGATGCTGAAGCTGCACTGCTTTGGCCACCTGATGTGAAGAGCTGACTGACTCACTGGAAAAGACTCTGATGCTGGGAAAGACAGAAGGCAGAAGGGGAAGGGGACGACAGAGGACGAGATGGTTGGATGGCATCACTGATTCAATGGACATGAGTTTGCGCAAACTGCAGGAGATGGTGGACAGGGAGGCCGGTGTGCTGCAGTCCATGGGGTCGCAAAGAGTCGGACACTACGAGTGACTGAACAAAGCTTATCAGAATCCAGTAACACCTAAATGAAATCCCACCTCTTCTCTGAAAGTTGCCAAATCGCTTCTGTTCCAAAGAGATCACAGCCTTCTTAATAGTTTATACACTACCTCACAAACATACATGTATCACCATACCATCCACCGAGATTAAAACATGGAATTACATATGCCATTTCTTTTGTATACTTTCTTCTGTGCAAAACAAAAAAAGACACATATAGGTATCTTCTCAACTACCACATAAGGTGGTTAAGAACATAGGCCCTGAAGTAGGTTATAATCCCAGCTGCACAAAGTAATAGCTAAGTGACCTTGGAAAAACTGCCTAATTTCTCTTTAGCCTCTTTGTCTATAAAGAGAACAGTACCTCTTCCCCTCATTAGAGACTGTCAACATGTTTTGCATTAGGTAATTATAAAACATTTAATATGCCAAGCACATATATACAACTATATTAAAAGGTAACTCACGTTAAATGTTTTTAGTTTAATTAAAATCTTACTCAGCCATCAAAAAGTTTACATACTTGCTTAACAGGAATTAGGGTATTTCTATTAGGGTATTTCTATACTAGAATCAGATAAGAAAGGAATGGTAGCAGTGTTCTCATCAGTATTTCTACTCTCTAATTTGCAAATCTTAAACTTTTACTTTTCCCTAGGGGGAACTCTTACCACCCTTATCTTTTAGCTTTTTACAATGCATGAAAGTTAGGTCATCAGGCATGATCTTGGCACCACACTCACTCTTCTCCAATCTGAGATTGCATTCCTATTCCAGATTAACCACACACAGCCTTGGTGACCTATATATTAAATGTTTCTGTGTTTCAGGGTTCACTCCTTCACTCACTTCCTTTCTCACAGAATTCCTGCTTCCTGCCTTCTCTCATCTGCTCACTGTTTAAAATCACCACGCTAAGATTCTGAAAATAGTTCTGAAGGAAAGACAAACCATACGTCCTCTTAAGCACACGAATGTTTGCAAAATTGAATTTACCCCCATATATACCTAAAGAAAAAAGGAACCTAGGAAACATTTAAAATTTAACAATATACTACTTTGCACTCTTCATCAAAGTCCCATCCAAAATAATCAATGTTCTTTTACTATTCAAATAGATAATATATAATATATAATTAAGATCTTACTTATTAACATCTGAACCAAAATCTTCAAGAAATTCCACTTTTCTCTGAGAAAATGTAATTCTCATTTTAATAGGTAATGAACCATGTATAGCTTTGTCAAAACAATTTAGGATATTGTCTTCATTTTGTTTGAGGTCACCACTATATTCCATTTCAAGTAAATTGAGGTATAACTTTGTGTTCTCCTGTGTAAAAAGCAGTACCAATTAATCATATATTTCTAAGATATTCTGATTAGACCATAGATATTTAAAATGCCTTAATTTTCATGTCTCAACTTGAAAAATTCAATATTGAAAATTTATTAAATGTAACTCATGTTAAATATTTTCAACATACATATTAACAGGTAAAAAAAACCTCACACACACATTGGTAGATAGAATCTTCTAAACTATGCACATTGTTAAATGCCAATAAATTAAAACCGTATATCCTGTTTAGTGTGCTTGACCTACCACAACAAATATGAAGTAAAACATGATCTCTACATGCCCCAGTAATCTAAATCTTCACAACCACAGATAATCATCCTCAACTGCAGCTGGAAGCAAACCTGTTACAAACTTGGGTCCTAAACAGACACGGTATTTGCTGAAAAATCTAAAAAATGAGAAATTTCCCAGGCACTATCTTTTGGCATTAACTGATATATAAAAGGAAATACTTTATATACTTTATATAAGAGGAGAATAATCTCACTGCTACATGTGCTACAATGTAGGCAACTGCGATGCCTTTGTTTACAGTTTCTCCCAGGCCCTCTAATCTACTTAATAACTGCTAAATTTTCCATAAAATTTCTGAATGTGGAGAAAATGGAAAATGTCACAATATTAGCCATACTTTTAATCCAATAATGTTAATTTTCTCAACGTTTTAATGCATAATAATGTGAAAATTTTTTCAAAGAATGGCAACATCAGTTTAGAGGGACTGTTGTCTTCACTTAGTAATAAAATATATTACATACAGACCAAATCTTTCATCATAGTTGCCAAAATGAAAAACAACCAAGAAAGACCTTTTTTTTTTTAATGGAAGATACTCTAAAAAAACACAAATACATACTTTGTCTCTTTCAATAGCTTCCAAAAGCACCTTTCTTGATTTTGGAAGGTTTTTTTGTATTTTGAAAAGATGTCGGGCTAGTTTGATAGCATAAAATGATGATTCATTATTTGATTTGGCATTCTTAATGGCTTCCTGAAGCAAACGTTCAGCTTCTTCCATATTTCCATGACGTCGTTCTAAACTTACTCTTCTCAAACGAACCATTGCCAATCCTAGAACACATTCTTCAAATGTTCTCAAGATATTCCTGGCTTCATTAATATTACCTAGAAATAGTAATTAAATGTTTATGCTTTTGATTCAACTTAGGAAATATCCTTTATGCCAAGTATTGGCAAATAACAGCCCACAGGCTAAATCCAGCCATCTGATCTTTTTTTTTTTTTTTAATGGAAGATAGCCATGCTCATTTGTCTATGTATTTTCTATGGCTATTTTGAGGCTACCATGGCAGAGTTGTTAGGAAAGAGACCATATGGCCTGCAAAGCCAAAACACTTACTATCTGGCCCTTTATAGAAAACAAGAAAAAAGTTTACCTGACCTTTGCTTTACACCAGTTCCCAAGACTCAATTCCTGTATCTTTATCCCAAAGTAACTTAAATCCCAAAATATCAACTGAATTTCTTCATTCTTACCCTGCTGTTCCTCAAAAGCTGCCCAAAGCATATGCACCATGGGTTTCTTTGGGAGATGAATAGTGCAAGCTCTGCTGAAGACATGCCTCACTCCTTCAATGCTATGATTTTCCATGTACTTGGCATACTACATACAGAAACAGAGGAAATACTGAATAATTTACAGTTGAACAAGCCATTAAATATGTGACAGAACGATAAAATTCTATTTTTAAACCCATTCAGCACCTTTATTGAACCACTAGACTAGTTTCTGTAAGGAAGGACGGAGAGGCAACGAGGTTGGCATATGCAGCAGTCAAATCTGGTTGCAAGCAGACCATCTCCTAATGCAACAGATATAGTTATATGAACAACATTCAACAGAAGTACAAAAAAGGTTAGTCACTAGATCAATGTTCATAATATATTCAAGTTTCAGACCGTATAAGTTTCTTACCTTAATCCAAAACTCCTCATAGAGGGCACAGGATATGACGCATCTCTCAAAGAGGACTACAACTCGTTCATGAGTCCCGTTTTCAATTTCAAACTCTAAGTATTCTTTCCAGTTTTTCAGTTGTGCCTTTTCCAATGGTTTCACATGAAAATATGGTCTTTTAATCTGGAATAAAAACATGGCATAACATGAAAGTAAGCCACCACCAAAACATGCATTACTACAGTAATGCAAATTATTTAAATTATAAATATAATAATGAACCAGAAAATCGTAATCACCACATCTCAAGATTAAAAAGACTTTTAAAGTTAAAATCCCTTTAATTACTTAGGTTTTATAAATTGAAAGAATAAAATATTTTCCAATTATCCAATCATTTTAACAGAACTATACAATTTTATGTTCAGAAAATTTTATTCTTTGCTGAGTATTTTAGAACTGAACAATTATACACATAATGGAAAGCAGATCAGTGTCCATCACAGATGAATGGATAAAGGTGATGTGGTACACACACACACACACACACACGCACGCACGCACGCACGCACCCCACCCAATGGAATACTATATCCAGCCCCAATGGAACACTACTCAGCCATAAAAAAAGAATGAAATAATGCCATTTTCTGCAACACAGAGGCAACTAGACTATCATACTTAGTGAAGTAAGTCAGAATGATAAAGACAAATACTACGTCCTATCACCTGTATGTGGAATCTAAAACAAAAAAAAGTAAATATTGAAAAAAAAAAAAAAAGAGTAAGGTAAATAAGCAGTTTCCTTGGGCTAAGAGTCAGGTGGTTACTGACTTGAAAAGGAGCCATCGGGGACCTTTTGAGGTGACAGGACAGTCCTATATGCTGACTGTTGTGATAATCAACAATGCTTGTCAAATGTCATTTTACTAGCCAATCACACACACACAAAAAAAACCAACACATACTACATGATTCCATTCACATAAAATCCAGAACAGGGAAATCTATAAGAACTGAAAGTAGGTTAGTGGTACCTTAGAGTTGGTAGTAGGGAGGAGTAAGCAGGTGAGGGGTAAAAGCTAAAGAGTTTTTCAAGAATGATGAAAGTATCCTAAAATTAACATTAATTAAAATGTTCTAAAATTAACTGTACATACATATGTGTGAATATATTAACAACTACTAAAGTGTACACTTGAAGTAAATGGCATGTGAATTACATCTCAATAAAATGCATAAAGAAATAAAAGCCTTCATTTTACTCTACTTAAAATAGGTACATTTTGTTATATTACCTAAAATGACTCAATGAAGTTGATTTTAGAAACTGAATTAGAATAAAATGGTTCAGAATTAACAGGTAACTTGAAATCCAAATAAATCTGAATTTAATATTTCTAAAGTTGACAATGGAAAATTGATAATGGCAGCCGTAAATGCAACAAACATTACTTAAATAAGCAAAAATAAAAAGCAGAGACATCACCCAAAACTAAAAGAAAAATACATTATTCCTATCTGTATTTTGAAACCTATTAATGACAACAACAACAAAAAAGCAAAACACTTACACCTTCTTCAAATGTCCACCTTTTACTGACTTCATGTTCATTATAATTAAACATTTCTTGATGAATTTCAATGATTCTATGTCTCATATTTTCTATTTCTGTAATAAGCTTGGGAAGAAAAAAAATTTAAACATGTAAGTTATATACTAAAATTTTAAAATATCACTGTTTACATTTAAGTATTATCCACACTTTAATCTTAGTGATGGGTGCCTGTTATCAATTATGTGCAAAGTACATTAACGATACTGAAATTAGTAACAGATTTAGAACAAGTCTCGTAAATCACAACAGAGGTGAATTATCCTTTTACACTAGTTTCAGGTGTCTCTTAGTAAAACAGATCATCTGCTTTAAATCTATATTTAAACCACACTAGCTAAAGAATTCCTACCTACCTTAATTAGAAATTAATTTTATAAGAGCTACAAATCATACCACACATGCAGTCAAGGGACATGAAGTCTATAGTTTCTCACACATGGAAATTTTTTTTAGTAAGTCTGGTTACCTTTGCTGGATCAGTTATGTCTTCTATTCCTGATGGCAGATCATCACCAGGAGGACCATCATCACCACTATGTCCATTTACAGAAGCTAATTCCCTTCGCAGCTGAATAAACTGTTCACCAGTTAGAAGATCTCTTGGCAAATTATTCTGAACATGGTCTTTAAATCTAATGGAAGACAATAAAAATACGAGCTCTATATATGAAGCGCAACTTTAGATCCCACATTATATTTCTACTTACACATTATTCTTTCAAAGGAACTCTGACTTAAACCAAAAAACAAACAAACAACCCCACACCTTTTTTCCTCCTTTTCTATAGTAATAACCTACCACTTGATAAAACAATCTGCAGACATCTTCATTTCCTTCCTGCCTTTGCAATGGAATGATGAAGGCAAGTCATACACTGAAATCCTACTTTTGTCCATTACTAATTATTTGACTAAAAGGAAGTTTATCCTTTCTCTAATGTTAGTTTTCTCATCTGTAAATTTAAATATAGCAATCCATATCTAAATAATAAATGATTACTTATAAATGTTCAACAAATTTTGCAGTTCCTTTGGAACTTACCTCCCAATTACTCCTGAATTCATGTGTCTATGTCAAATACTCCAACGAAACTGCCCTATTTAAAGTCACCAAGTACCCTATATAAGAAAAATTAAATGGATACTTGTTGGCTCTGAGTTACTACCTTCCTGGTTTTCCTCCAAGTCTGCTCCTTGATCTCCTTTGAGGGGTCCCCCCTCCAGTCTGCCCCTAAATACTAGTATGCCCAAGGATTCTGCTCTGCATTTAGTTGTCAAATGTTTTTATATACTTTCTGGTCAATCTTATTAATATAGCTTGAAATAATAAGCATATTATAATGACTTTTACAACTCTAGCTTAAGCCTAAAGTGAAAAAAAATGTTATTCGCTCAGTTGGGATCTTTGTGTATCCGACTTTTTGTGACTGTAGCCCATCAGGCTCCTCTGTCCATGGAATTTTCCAGGCGAGAATACTGGAGTGGGAAGCCATTCCCTTTTCCAGGGGATCTTCCCAACTCAGGGATCAAACCTGGGTCTCCTACATTGCAGGCAGATTCTTTACCATTTGAGCCATCAGGAAAGCCCAAACCTTTCCCCTAAATTTCAGATTCACTTGCCAACACTCTGCATAAAGAAATACAAATTTTAAGCAAAGACTGTTTTGAAAAACATGTAATTTCATTTATCTACACATACTAGTTTATATATACACACACACACACAAATTTTAATCAAAAACACAAAGCTGAGGAGCTAAAATATCTATACCATCTTAAATAGGAACCTTATATACAACATGTCTTCAAGTGTGTCACTTTCATCCACAAATCAACACCCTCAGGCATTTCTAATCTTGATATTGTCAACTGCTAAGTTTCCCAATCTCTTTCACCTACTTGATTTCTTACATTCCATGGATACCAGGTCCAATTTAGTCTACCTTCTAAATATGGCCCCATGCCCTCATTATTTACCAAAATAAACATAAACCTGTGTCCTGATCTCGCTTCCTCCCACTCCCACCTCAATACTGCTGTCATGTTATTAAAAAAAAAACATAAAAAATATTAAACAGGATCATATCCCATCCTCATCCCCAAAATCACTTCAATGTTTATTACCCTGCATTCAGACTACAATCCAGTCTCCATGAAGCCTTTTATATTCCTACCTGGCCTCTGACCCAGGCCTGCATCTTCCACCTAATTCTCAGAGATGGCTGTACATGTACCATAACTTATGGATTTCCCCCAAAGTTTTTTATAACTAATTTAGGCTACTGACACCTAGATTTTCATGGATTTTAAAACTTCCATAGAGACCACCCTGGCAGTCCATGGGTTAAAACTCTGCACTTCTAATGCAGGGGCCATAGGTTTGATCCCTAGACAGAGAACTAAGATGCTGCATGCCACAAGGTACGGCAAAAAAAACTTTTACAAACATATGCAAATAACATTGGAAATTAATTTAAATTTTGCAAAATCAATGAATATAGAGGCTTAACTTGATATATTTTATCACCAGCAGGAAAAAATATAGATCGCCTTATTCAAAAAAATTTTAAATGAGGAAGTAACTCTCAAATGTGTAGCATGAAAATAAACATTTAATTCTCATGTTAACATTAAAAATTGTCAAGCTATAAACTTGAAATAAGGTAAAACTGAAAATAAACTTTAAAACAGTTGCCATGTTATATTAGAAACTTCTTTCATATGGTGATAACATATGCATAATACTTTTTCATTAGCTTCTTCTACTATAAAGCTAATTTATTCAATCTATTAATAGAATGGCTGAGTGCCTAATACATATGGAACTGTTTCCCTACGTATTAAGGATGAGTATTTTTCAGTCACTAAGTTTGTCTGACTCTTTGTGACCCCATGCACTGCAGCACACCAGGCTTCCCTATCCTTCACTATCTCTTGAAGCTTGCTCACACTCATGTCCACTGAGTCAGTGATGCCATCCCAACCATCTCATCCTCTGCCTCCCCCTTCTCCTCCTGCCCTCAATCCTTCCCAGCACTAGGGGTTTTTCCAATGATAAAAAGAAAAAGCCTCTGAAAATGACAGACATGTAGAGGATACAGGAGACATAAATTCAAAGGAGTGATACAGGAGACATAAATTCAAAGGAGTGTTATTAGTGCTAAGAAAAATGAAATAAATGTAGGTAGAGTGCTGGTACAAATGATAAAACAGTTCTGTTTAGGTGAACTGCAAAAAGTGTCACAAAGAAAACATTAAGCTATATGGGTCCTAAGGAATGAGTTCACCAGATAAATGAAATGTGGAAAAGGTATTACAATCATAAAAGTATAAATCAACATTGCCTGTTGGGAAATTATCAGTGCTTAGGTTTGTCTAAGAGCTTATGAACTACCAGGGACTGAGCCTGAGGAGTTAGATCATACCACACTAGGGGGATGTTAAATTAGATGTTTTCTTAGAGATAATGTTCAGTGTATATCCAATATACAAGCCTACACAATAGAAGTATTTGTATTACAGCACTCAGAATACTTCTTTTAGAACATGCTTCCTCTTCTACACTTATGAGTAACTGAAGGGCCAAGTCAAGGCACACATTTCTACAGGCCTTTATTCCTTCAAATTAAATGCATATCATCAGGTACACAGCAAGTGCTAAATAAATTAAACAGGGGAAGTATATTTGACAGAAGAAACCATTTCAGCAGTTCTTAAAGCAGTTAGTCAAGGGAATTAGTTTATTTATATAAACTATAAGATTTACTGATACAAATATTATTTATCAGTCTGGGATACTCATAAGGAAAGTGGTTCTCATTAAGTAAAAAAGACTAGATTAAAAAGTAGCATGTAAAACGCAACCCACTAAATCTCTATTGTAAGTATACATGCATTTTAAAAACCCAGTGAAATATTCATTAAAATAAAAAAAAAAGATTTAGAAAACTACACCAAGAATTTGGGGCCACACTGTCTAGGTTCCAATCAGCTTCCAAGCACTTACTAACTCCGTGATCTTATGCAAATATTTTAATCTTTCTTTACCTCTACTTTCATAAAATGTAGAAAATAACAGTATGATACCTCCATGGTTTATTGTGAGGATTAAAAGTTATAAGGCACTCAGAATACGGTCTGCATAACTGCTTCTTAGTCTTTTTTCTCATTCACCAACAATAAAATTATAATCATAGATTTTACCTATGCTTTAGATTTTCTATACTTTAGATTGATTTATGAAAGGAACCTGCTTTGTCCCAGAAGACTTTTAAAATCTTTTTTAAAGGTTAAAAAAAAAAATTAAAACTATTTAAGTTTTAAAATTTGACCAAGAATTTCCAGATGCCAATCCTTGTGTTAATCTCTTTCAGCAAGTATCTCCCTAGGTCATTTATACCGTAGAAACCTGCACACCTCCTCTAAATTTCATGGGGAAAAAAAAAAAAAGAGAGAGAAATGGCACATTCAGACCCACATTTCCTATTTCTAATGTGGGTCTGCAGAGATTTAGCAAACTGATCAACAGTTATCTACAAATGCTTCATGAAGTTTTCTACTTTTTAGTAAAGAAAATTTCAGAAAATCACTTACTTAAAAAGTACCTAAGTTTACAGGTTCTACCACAATCCTAGTTATAAAAATTATGACAAAAATGTGTAGACAATATGGCAGGTAAGAAGAGCAAACATTTATCAACACAGTCCTCATACTTTCTTGTTCAGAAAGACTGAGTCTGTATCAGTGGGATACTTGAATACATCAGAAACAGAACATGCAAATCACAGTACACAGAAATAGTTGTTTTATACAGCACTCATTAAAATGAAATGATAATTTTTGATTGTTTGAATATAAACAGGACTTAACTACAAAAAATACGTTCTTCACTGTTTTGGACGTAAGATGCTATATGAATGACAAGAATGTACCTTGAGTACATTATTACATTTCAAATAAGCTTCTATTATGTGCTATATACTGAGTTAACCATAATAATAATAAAGCTTATTTTCACTACTCTGAAATATCCTAGACAGAAGAGAAAAGTCCTGCTGTTTCCTCATCTATAAAACAGATCAAGGGAACCTTATATCTAAAACCCGTGAAGTTCATAAACTATATTGAAAATGTCAAAATTTTAAACTGTATAAAAATTGTGATTATTGAGCAAAATAAATTTGTTTGCATCTAATAGAATCTTACATTTCAAGAGAATAATTATTCTCAATATTAGAAATTAATTACCAGAGTTATCACAAAAAAATTTTAATGATCTGATTTTTCCACCCACCTCTGAAAATGATGACTATATAGCTGTGTTGGAATACCAAGAATACGATCATATATAGCTGTAACTTCTCTCAGGTTTCCCTGTTCATTTTCCCAGTTTATATACATTTCCCACAGTCTGTCCGATCGGAAATCTGTTCCCGCAGCTAGAACAGCATGCTCAAACGTTCTGAAAAATTAAATTACCTCTATGTTATCTTCCCAAGATAAAATCACTTTAAATAGATTATTTCTGCATTTTGCAATATATACAAATATCAAATCAATAAGTCATACATTTGAAATTAATATAATTTGTTAATTATACCTCATTTTTAAAAACAAAATATTTCTAAATTTTAGAAGATAATGCTAAATTCAAAATTATATGCAACTTTACAAGTACAGATTAAAAGAAGGAATAATAGACAAGTGCATATGACAGCTGCTTGAAAAAAGGGAAAATATAAAGGGAATAGATAAATGTACTTTTATGTAGCTGTATATTATTTTATATGCTATAAATTTGCAATGCAAATTATACTACAAACATGTAAGAGTGACAGAGCAGACACTAAAATACTCGTTAAACTTGAAATGTCTGTTGAATAGATTCCTCTAGGGCAAAAGACAAAGTGACAAAATTTATCTTATTTTAAGAAACAGTTTTCTGACAAAACAACTCTCCAAGGAGGGGGTCCAGCTGCCTCTTTGGGTAATGAGAAATATACATATACTTTAAAACTCAAAATTCTCTCCTGATTCTAAAAATTCCACAATTAAAGTTTACTAAAAAGTCCTTTATTTTAAAATATTTATGCTCATTTCAAGAGATTTCTGTAAGCAATTTAAATCACAGGATTTGATCCCTCAATGGGATAAAATTTTACAAACATATTTTCAAAATAAATATTATAATCAAGAGGGATTTTTAACAGTACAGAACTATACTACCTAATCTAAATTAATTCTAAATTTAGATTAATCTAAATCTAAATTAATCTAAAACTAAACAGAATCCCAATCAAAGCACTAAGAATTAGGTGGAACAGAGAAAACAAATTCTAACATTCATCTAACACATAAAAATACAAATTATTTTTCTAAAAGGATAAAGCAGCAGGCATTTTCCTGAAAGGTCTCAAAGGAAACTAGGAAGCTATGGAAATTAAAGGCATGACACTGGCCCAGTATCATCAAAATGGATTAATAAAACAGCTCTCAAGAAAATAAACCCATATATTTTTGAGAATTTAGAATATGATAAAAAAGTATCGGTATTTTGAATCCATACACAAAAAAATAAGCCAATGAAGAAAAGACAGACTGTTCAACAAAATGGGAGAAAAAAAAAAATGTTAATCTCTGATTCACAAAAGACACAAACTAAGGTTAATCTGTCTCACAAAAGGTACAAACTAAATATCAGATAAATGAAGGACAGAAAAAAAAAAGTCTACAAAAAGAATTAGTAGAAAACTCAAGATTTATATACCCTTATCAAGACAGGCACAAAACTTAGAAACTAATAAAAGACTGAAAATTGAACCACATTAAGAAAAAAACCAAACACCTCTATATGATAAAAATACCTAACGGAAAAATGCTTTAAGGCCCTAAGGAAATATTACTTTCAACTCAAAATTCTATACCCCACGGGATTCATTAATTGGGTGTTTCAGATATACAGGTTCAAATTTTTTTCATTCCAAGCATCCTTTATCAGGAAGTTATGGAATTCACTCCTCTAAAGGTATGCAAGAACCAAGAAAGAATAGAGTCTAATTAATAAACTAATAAACAGAACTTAGAAGGTAAAGACATCTCCCAGGATAATGATAAGGAAACCTGTAAACAGCTGCTATACAAAAGAATGAGAATAGAGCCACCAGTGCAGATTACAGAAGAGGGGGGTCCCAGGAGGGTCTCTCCAAGGGACCAGGGTAGAATTTACAGATCTCAGAACGTAATTCTCTTTCTATAATTTTCAGATTAAGTAGAATAACACGATACATGTTTTTTTTTTCCTTCAAAATAGCTTACATAGATAGCAATTGTAATCGTGGAAAGTGAGTATTAGTATTGACTACTGAAAGTGGCTGCTGGAAGGGGTAGAAAATTTTAAGTGTTCCAAGAAAGCCAGGCAAGCGGAAAAAGAGGCAGAGGTAAGAGAAGGGGTAATCACAAGAAAAACAAAAAGCTATGAGACCTATCCATATAGGAAAGATGAAGAATGGCAACAGGGTATAAACGAACTAAAAATTCTCATATACCCTAACAGAATGATAACGTCTACAGCTAGTGAAAGAGAAGCAGAAAGCAGTAGAGTGCTACTGCTATCAACATGTTGGAAGATAATAGAAGAAACAGCTAAAATATCTGAAGAGAGGTGGAGGGACCACTTTTTGTTACAAGTAGTTTAACATTAACTGTCTAAACTATATGCACATACTTTGATAAAAATAAAAACCAAAAATACATTTTAAATTCCTGTAATTCAAAGGACAATTCAGAAGTAAAATAATCAAATCATATAAACAGGCAATGTGAAAATGGCTTATATAGATAGCATTTGAAAAGACGGTAAACCAAGAAACCTAGAGATAGATGAATTGAGATAAGGAGGTTTTAAAAAAATATATGCCATGACTGGGAAAATGACTACCCTCATACACTATGAGAGTTTAAAGCTGGTACCACTTTTAAAGGAACATTTGATAAATGTAGCTGTGTATTTCCTTGATACAAGTTCCATTTCTATAGTGCTCTACATAAATACTGACTTGTAAGAGATGTTCACTACAGCACTATTTCCTATAAAGATTTGGTTAAATAAAATACAGTACCTTGATACTATAAGGTTAAAAAATGGTAGGGAGAAAGTCTAGAACATTGTTAATTAAAAAAACAAAGACAAATATGTATAATAGGTATACACACATATATACGTATATCTATGTGTATCTGAAAGAATAAACACCAAGTCATTTACTATGAGGGGAGACGGACTGGAGACCTAAGGAAACAGCGTATGGAATGGTGGAGGAACTTTATTATGTACATTTTAAAAAAATCCTGCGTGTAAGTTTACTAGGGTACTTTTTTATAGTGAAAAAGTATATAAAAGTTATACTTTCAGTTTAGCATCGATAAGTAGTTTTATCAATTTCAGGATATCTGACTTATTTATATCTTTAAATGCTTATTTTCGCATACCCTCTTACAGTACTGTTTGTCTCAGGATCACCAGGGTCCAGTGTTTCTTTTAAGAAGTTTATATAATGTATCCAAAGGTCAACACTCAGAGGTATTGCCTGAAGCCCCCGGCGATACACCTAAGAAGAAAACAACAAACTGTACTTCAAATATTTAATTATGTCTTAACAGAGAGGCAACACTGTGTTATCCGGTGAACCTTAGAAATACTAATTACTGGAATTTTGTTTAAATAATCTACCATTACCATTTGGGTGGAGGTTGGATAGAACATGGCAATGTTCTGATCCCCACGTGCAGAGTCTTGATCTTCAGAGCGCAGCAGTCCCTGCATTCTGACCGGGCTGTGTGGGCAGGCTTTGGGTTACAGACCATAGGGCACAGACCCGTTAGAGCATCAATGACAGCGTCTGACCAAAAATGCAATAAGACGTAGCAAATGTGACTGGCAAACCAACTATGTTGTTTGGAAAATGAGAAATAAATGTAAGTGAGAGAAAAGCCCTGCCCTACTTGTTAAGCTGCAGTGTAATACAGAGGCTTGCACTGCAAAGCTTGACAAACTGTAGAGGTTTAACGCACCTGCCAACAAAGAGAGAAAATATTAGCTACAAATGCCACAAGAGTGACAAATGCAAATAAAATACCCTATAAAATTGTTTGACCATAAATCGTAGGTACTGCCAGCCAAAAAAAAAAGTCTTTGCTTTGCTATTATTTGGCTTACAGTACCTAATGGAGATAATTTTATTCAGTAATGTACGCACCTCATCTGATTGTTTAATGTTGTCATGTCGCTTTTCAAGGTCTGCATACTTTTTCCAATAACCATAGCAATACGGATAGTGTATGAAAAATTTGTCAAATGCTTTCCTGGCAGCCATCAAGTGATTCTGATGAAAATAAAACAAAGCGTTTAAACATCTTGAAAATTTCTGTCACAAAAGCATTTATTATTCCCTCTAATGTACAGGCATACCTCAGAAGTATTGCGGGTTTGATTTCAGATCACTGCTATAAAATGTGTATCATAATAAAGCAGGTCACGCAATTTTTTTTGTTTCCAAGTGCACATAAAAATTCTGTTTATATTCTACTGCAGTCTAAGTACGCAATAGCATTATGTCTAAAAAAAGCAACGTATATACCTTAATTTTAAAATACTTTATTGCTACAAATTGGCCAAACAATTATAAAACAGTAATATGAAATACCCCTGATCACAGATGACTATAACAAATAATAAAAAACTCTGAAATATGGCAAAAAATATCAAACGTGAACAAGACAGGAAGTGAGCAAACACTGTTGGAAAAACAGCACCAACAGACCTTCTCAATGCAGGATTGCCACAAACCTTTAATTTGTGAAAAATGTAGTATCGATGAAGTTCAATAGAGTAAAGCGCAATAAAATGAGGTATGCCTGTATTATCTCAAATAAAATAAATGGCAGGCTTAAAAACTATACACTCAATAGCTTTGAAACAGAAGGAACTAATTCTGTCAAACAGCAGGGTAATATTTTTTTTTAATTTTAGCAATTTTATACACACATACATACACACCAGTCTTTACAAACATTAGAATTTGATTATCATACTCTCTATAATGTACAAATGCCATGAAAGCTATTTTTTGAAGCTAAAATATACATTATTTATTCAACTTAATCTGAAAATCATAAAAGAGGCAACTTCAGTTACAAAAGAGTAAGGCTTAGTCTGACATTAGTTGTTTAATCTAATCCCATTGAAATAATTACTAACCTCCTGTTCTACATACTGAAGCAAATATACCCAGCCTGTAAAATCCTGAGGATTACTTTCTACAGTTTTCCAAAACTTTTCGTATTCTGGAGGGAAATTTGCTTCTGTTTCTGTCACTGGAAGGTCCACAGTACTTGCTATTTCATTTTCTTCTGTAGTTGTGTTCACATTAGGAGATCCATCAGGTGACTGCTCCATTTCTGTCACATTCATAATCTCCGTACTAAAATCAGCAGACTGCTCTACCACTGCCTCTGAACTGCTGCCTATGCTGCCATTACTGGAATTTCTGTACTCATCCATGTGAGAGTTTTGCATAGCTGTTTATTTCGCCTTCAGTTAATGATCTGTGGAAACAAAGAGAAACATCTTCCAAATGTTTATTTGGCATTATCAAAGCCATCTTTTAAAAGCCTGTTAGCTATTAAAAGAATATATTAACTTGATTCTTGAGCTATCCTGTAAGTCATACTCAGGTTTAGTAGTTTTTACATTATAAATTAAATTCTATAACATATAAATTTTCCAAAATTCTGCCACTTTATTGTTGACTGAGCAAAAACTAGTTCTTTCATCTATAAAACAACTGAATATTGTGCTAGTTTCCTAAAGAAGCAACCATATCTTGAATTCAATGCTTCTCAGCTAGCTAAGAATCTAAAATTTAATGTCTGAATTCTATCCTGCTACCAATCCTGGCAAACAGCAATATTTTTAATATCTGTCCTGGAGGCTAAAGGCAAAACTAATAAAACAAACTGTGGTAATGGACACAAATGTTCCAGAGGGAAATACATAACATAGCTCAATGCAGATTTTTAGAAAAGAGAAGGTTAATATTGTTGAAATATATTTATAATTTTTAATTCTAGGAGACTTTATTATAGAAGACATGTATTATTTTAAAAAATTAAAGAGTGACTTTTAAAGTGAATACACATTATTAAAAACATATTTATGAGAGAATTGCCTGCAACCCCGTGATTTAAGACTCGGTGCTCTCACTGCCGGGGCCCTGGGTTTGATCCTTGGTTGGGGAACTTAGGTCCCATAAGCCAGGCAGCCAACAGAACAACGGAAAAAAAGCACAAAAAACTGTACTTATGAAAGTTTTACCATCTGGATAATTACTTTGTAAAATCTTTTAAATTAAGTTATCTTACAGTTAAAGCCATAAAATAATAAAGAATTATTATTTTTTCACAATTCACTTCATCTCTTCCACTAACAGTTTAAATGGAAACTGACTCATTAAATTATAGGGCATGTCTTTTTTAAAAATTATGGATTATTCTCAAAACTAAACAGACCATAAAACTGATTTACTCCTAAAGTACACTCCGAATACATAAGTAGTTAACACAGTACAATATAATATAAGAGAGGATTAAGGCTTTAAAGGTAGTAATTCAAAGAAAGAAATTCAAGTGACCAATATACATATGAAAGGATTGTAGCTTTACTAATAAAGATGCGAATTAAAACAATGAGGTATCAAATTGGCAACAATTAAAAAGATGTCTCTGGAGGACATTCATGGAAAATATACCAAATGGGAATTGTGCATATTTTATGTTAGATAAATAATCAGACAAAAAGCATCTGATTAAATGCTGTTATCTGTACAATGAAATAATAAAAGAAATATGTGCACCTGTGTTAATATAGAAAGATATCTACTACATATATATTATATAGATAATACATACAGATCTGTAAGAATTTAAACCAAATAAAATACACTAAAAATATTAGTTGGTGTTAATATTAGCCCAACTAATATTTTGGGCTGATGCTTGTTTTTGTTCAGAGTGGCAATATACCTAACCCCACGTAAGGATTCGGAGAAGGCAGTGGCAACCCACTCCAGTACTCTTGCTTGGAAAATCCCATGGATGGAGGAGCCTGGTAGGTTGCAGTCCATGGGGTTGCTAAGAGTCAGACACGACTGAGCAACTTCACTTTCACTTTTCACTTTCATGCACTGGAGAAGGAAATGGCAAACCACTCCAGTGTTCTTGCCTGGAGAATCCCAGTGACGGGGGAGCCTGGTGGGCTGCCGTCTATGGGGTCGCACACAGTCAGACATGATTGAAGCGACTTGGCAGCAGCAGCAGCATGTAAGGATTATGAGACTGAAAAAGACATCTTCTGCAGAGCTCTTGCAAAGATTTTGCTTTTTTGATAAAAAGGACAGTCAGCAAATAGTGTAGGCTCTACCACTTTATTCTTACCTTGAATGTGAACATATCTGAAACAACCTATATTAACAAGGTCAAAAGAACTGGCCAGAAAAATGAAGAAATGCCAGCCTTGACATCATCAAACTGCTAACATGCCAACTATATACTGTAAGAGAAAGCAAGTCCCTATTTGCTTAAACTATTATCAATAGATGGGTTTTTCTATTACTTGCAGGAAAGTACATTCCTAACTAACCCACAAACAATGCATGAGAATGTTCATTTTTCCATCTCCCCTCGTTAGCACTAGGTATCAAGAAACTTAATTTTTTTCATCTGATTAAAATTGAAAAACAAAGTATTACCTCATTTTGATCTGCATATCTTTAACTACAAGGAGGTTGAATTTCTATTTTCTTTTTTTTCTTAAATGCTACTTCACATCCTCAGTCCATATTATCCATATATTCTTTGTGTGTGTATGAAGGGCATCTTTTATAAAATGCAGTATTACTATACCACATTTCAAAATGCAGTATGAAGCAAAATTTTTCCCAAAAAAAGGATAAATTTAAAATGTTAAATCAAGTGAATCTGAGGCTGAATGCCACTGAAAGAATTAGTTATAGCCAGGTAACTCTGGGAATATTTTTTCAAAAGGAGGTAGAGAAGGGGTGAAGACAAAGGGAGGTTGGGTGAGGCTGGGTGTGGACAAAAAGTTTCCACTACTCGGTGCATATCCAGCAATATACTACATTCCTTGTAGAGAATACACAGATAGTTTTCATTCTAAGGCTTATGAACTAGTAGGAAAGAGATCAAAAACATGCAAAGCAATTATATAAAATTTCAAATGAAACAAGTCAAAATTTAGAGAAATCTATTGAAAACCATAGGCATCTAGCAAAACTTTACGCAACAGAATGTAGTCTTCACTTTGAAAAGTGAAGTCGCTCAGTCGTGTCCGACTCTTTGCAACCCCATGGACTGTAGCCTCCAGGTTCTGACAAGCCTCTCAGTCCATGGAATTTTCCAGGCAAGAGTACTGGAGTGGGTAGAAAGAGAATGATAAATTATTTCAAAATAGGAACTAGACCACTTGACTTGACAGAACAACCTTTCTTATTAACAGACAAGAAGATGGAAATTACGATTGGTTCCAAGACAAGGAGAAAAGTTTGATCAGAATGAAGAGGGCCTGCACTGGGAAAGTGAAAAGTAAGCAAGCAGGGTAGAACAAGAGGAATTTGAGAAAAAATAATGAACAATCAAACCTGGAAAACACAGTTTCCTTCTACTGAACTACTGACTATCGTCATCAACTTTTCCAGGTTTACCATTTTTGATCCTAGGAAAAGGCACAGGAGCTTTTCAACTTATTTTGGTCTCTTTTGTCCCCTACATCAAAGAAAAGACACTACTGAAGATTAATTTTCCAGACATAAATTAGTCATTATTTTGTGTTTTTTTATTTCAAAGCATACTGCCAAAACAAACAAAAAAAGATTGTTCGTTGATACATTCTGAGTCATTTACTACCTGCCCTATTCTAATTGCATACTTAAGTGGGACATAAGTTTTTTCTGGAATCAGCAAATTTACCACACCCCTGCATCATCACAGACTATCAATTACTCCACACCCTGCAATTATAGTGTTATAAAAAGAGTTAAGAACATCAGCCTTGTCCTCAGGGAGATCATTTTTCTGATTACTTCAAAAATCACAGGACCAAAAGAAAAACACACTAGAGTTATTTTTAAATAAGTTATTCTAACATATACTTCATACTATGGCAATTACTAACTGGAAGGGATTGGGGGCAGGAGAAGGGGACGACAGAGGATGAGATGGCTGCATGGCATCACCGACTTGATGAACACAAGTTTGGGTGAACTCCAGGAGTTGGTGATGGACAGGGAGGCCTGGCATGCTGCGGTTCATGGGGTCGCAGAGAGTCGGACACGACTGAGCGACTGAACTGAACTGAACTAGTACCAGTATATTCCTAACAGCAACCATTAACTTTGAACTTGTGACATAGAATGGCAAAGGTATAAAAATATAATTATCAAAAGGAAGAAGACAACAGTGTGGTACTAGCATAAAGATAAAACAGACCAATAGAATAAAAACATAAAGCCCAGAAATAATGTTGGACAAGGGTTACAAGATTACTCAATGGGGAAAAGACAGTCTCTTAAACAAATGGTGCTGGGAAAACTGGATAGTCACATGCAAAAAAAAAAAAAAGAAGCAAAACCCTTAACTTACAGCGTATATAAAAATTAACCCCCAATGGATAGAACTCCTAGAAGAAAACATAGGGGGAAAGTTTCATGAAAGTGAACTTGGCAATGCTTTCCTGGCTATGGTACCAAAAGCACAGGCAACAAAAGCAAAAATAGACAAACGGAGCTACATCAGACTAAAACTTCTGTGCGTCAAAGGACACAAGTTAAAAGGCAAATGGCCGAATAGGAGGAAATATCTGTAACTCTTGTATCTAATTAGTAGTTAATACATAAAATACATAAAGAACTTCTATAACTGAACAACAAAAACTCAATTAAAGAATGAAAAACATGATTTAAACAGACATTTCTTCAAAGAAGACACACAAATGGCCAAAACACACATGAAAAGATGCTCAGGATCACTGATTAACATAGAAATGCAAATGGAATTCACAATATCACCTCACACCCATTAGGATGGCCACTATCAAAAAATAGATAAAACAGGAAGCAAGTTTTGGCAAGAATGAGGTGAAATTGGAACCTCTGTGCACTTATGGTGGGATTATAAGATGGTGCAACTGATATAGAAGACAAAATGGGGTTTCCTCAAAAAATTAAAAATAGAACTACCATATAATCCAAAATCCCACTTCTGAGTATATAGTCAAACTAACTGAAAGCCAGGTTTCAAAGAGCTATCTATATAGCCACGTTCACAGCCTCACTATCCAAAACAGTCAAAGGAGTAAGCAACCCAAATGTCCAACACAGATGAAGAAATAAATAAAATGTGATACACATTTGATACAACGGAATATCAATCGTCTTTAAAATGAAGGAAATCCTAGCATACACTACATGGATGAACCCTGAGGAAATTATGCTAAGTGAAAAAAGCCTGTCACAAAAAGACAAATGCTACATGAGTCTACTTATATGAGGTATTTAGAGTTGTCAAATTCATAGAAACAGAAAGCTGATGGTGGTTATGAGGAACTAGAGATGGAGAAAAGGGGGGTTGTTGTTTTAATGGGTATAATTTCATGGGTATAAAGTGAAAAAGTTCTGGAAATCTGTTAAAACAGCCATGTGAAAATGCACAACGCTCCTGAAGAGTACACTGAGAAATGGTTAAGAGACTTCCTCTGGTGATCAAGCGGTTAACAGCTCACGCTTCCACTGCAGGGGGTGCATGTTCACTCTCTAGTCAGGGGAACCAATTTCCCACATGTCTGCCTTGCTGTGCAGCTTTAAAAAAAAGGTTAAGAAGGTCAATTTTATCTTATGTGTTTTTACTACAGCAAAAAAAATTTTTGATGGAAGAAGACAGCTAAACTATAATTCAATTAGAAAAGAGGAAATACAAGAGACTAGGAATTAGCACTTCCAGTTCTTTCATTACTAGTTTGGTAAATATTACGAGGGTAGAGGAGGGTGAGTCCTACTTCTCTCCCTTAAAAGGATGAGATTCTAGTCAGTCTTACTTTCCTCACTTCGAAAGGAGACTAGTAATACTTATACCATCTGCTTCACAGGGCCGTTGAGAACATCGGATGAGATAAATGCATGCCAAGGTCCTAAAACTATAAACTCACATAAATCAAGAGATCACTTAAAACAAGTTCCTGAAAAGTGTTATCCAAACTTAAGATGTCATACTTTAAAACTGTCTCCTAGGTGGCTCAGTGGTAAAGAATACGAGACCGGGGTTCGACGCCTGGGTTGGGAAGATCCCCTGGAGGAGGAAATGGCAACCCACTCCAGTATTCTTGCCTGGAAAATCCCATGTACAGAGAAGCCTGGTGGGCTACAGTCCATGGGGTTACGAGAGTCAGACATGACTCAGTGGCTAAACAACAACTTTAAAATTAACAAGGGAAATAAAAATGAACTTTACAGTGCATCTAGAATTTGTTGTGCAGAGATTTAAGGAGGTGGAAAAAAACCTATTCACTTTGACTTCAAAAAACTGGTGGTAATCAACACAGTATTCATCTGAAAATATTTATTTCCTGACTTTTCAATTTCAGATTTTTGCTAATTAGATAAAATATAGGTTTAGTTATTATACCATATACACATGCACAACTTTCCTCTCATGTGCTTCCAATGTAGTTCTGTTTGGCTGGGGTTAAATCAATATTCAGGTTTACATTAGTATGCCTATGTAAACATTTTTTTCAAGCTACTTTGTATACCATAATCACATTTCCTTGCTTCTACCTCTTTAAATCTATCATTTTCATATGCTTCACTGCCTTTGAAAACTGACTCCACATCCTTGAAGAGACCTTATTAAGGTCCTTCAAAACAACTGTCACTCATACTGATCAATTCCATTTCCCCTTCTGGTGCCGTCCTTTCTGAAACCATCTAACCTGCAACAATTTAAATTTGCTTGTCTTATCTAGGATTGTCTCTTCATTTTGATATAAAGAATTCCTTTCACTTATCCTCTGGGGTGAATCTCATTTACAGCAAAATCTGTTTTCTTCCTTGATTTACTCCCTCTTGTAGAGAATCATTTTTGTAACTGAAAAAAGGTATGTGGGGTGAAAAAAGGTTAGATTTTTGAGGAATCAAAGCTGCACCCTTAGCAGTGAAAGCTCAGAGTCCTAACCACTGGGAATTCTCAGGATGGCATTCTTTGAGGGTAGAACCCATTAAATGTCAGTGTTCTACACTGCTTCCCTTGGGTTATGTTTTGCCAAAGAAGAATGTTTCAACTTGAGTAAGGCAACAAGCATTCTGGGAGCAAAGAAGACAAACCAGGCTTGTGATCGTACCATTCAACACACAGACTTTCTTTCAATTTCCAATTTTCACTAAGACCCTTCACCCCTGCCCCACCTCCCACCAGCTATGCCAACTTCTCTGGTTTTACCCTCTTCAAATAATGAACATCCAGTTTTTTGCTGGCTATACTAGATGGAGAAGGACAATTTAGCTGTGAACAAAACAAAATCCCAAGGAGCAGACATTACAGTGGGGAGATGGAGGCTTTTTTCCCCTAAGTAAATTTCTTCCATATATGTGGCATCAAGTGCTAAGAATAAGAGAGAGGATGAGGTAGCAGGAAAGCCAGTCACGCAGCTCTCTAGGAGAGGAAAAGTACAGACAGCAGAAAGGGCATGTTCCGAGATAACTGCTTTGCTTGGCATGTTCACAGAAAAACAGATCAGTAAGAGACAGTATGAAAGGATTTGCTTAAATATCCCTCAATTTGACTTGAATGCTTTCTAAAATTTGTCTTTAGTAAGTATATCAAAGTAAACCTCCTCATGTAAACACCTATTTTATCATTTTTTGCAGCTTGCAGGATTTTAGTTCCCTGACCGAACATCGAACCCATGCCCCCTACAATGGGAGCATGACCACGGGACTGCAGGGAAGTCCCTAAATGTCTATTTTCAAAACGCAATGTTGAGGGGAAAAAAAAAAGCAATGTCAAACTTCCCCAGCGGTCCAGAGGTTAAACATCCACCTGCTGTGACTTCCTTGTTGGTCCAGAGTCAAGAATCTGCCTCGCAATGCAGGGGACACAGGTTCGATCCCTCGTCAGGGAACTAAGATTCCCACATGCCGGAACAACTAAGCTGAACCCTTGAGCTCTGGAGCCTGTGTGCCACAACTACAAAGCCTGAGCACCAAAACTAGAGAGTCTGTGCACTGCAATGACGATCTCATGTGCTGCAATTAAGACCTAACACAGCCAAATAAATAAATATTTGGGGAAAAAAAAAATTCCTGGAGACACGGGTTCAATCCCTGGACCGCTTCGATTCATGTCAAAAAGTATTCTGCCCGTGTTTTCCTGTAAGTGTTTCCCTCTTTTATAATCTTCCCTCCCTTTTGCTCTCTAAGTATTTGTTCTGTACCCCTAAGCACTACTATAAACATTGAAATACATAACAATTATTTGTCTTCCTCCTTCCCTTGGTCACAATGGATGAAGTATCTCTGCTGCTATCAATGGTCAAACTCTGAACTAATGACTTGGATCACTTCTCCAACCTAACTTCTCAAACATGTTGCTTCTTAAATTATCTTCACGCTCTCCTTATCAGTTTCTCTTAGTATATTAGATTACTTCCATTACCCTTCAAATATGTAAAAATATCTTTTATATAACAATTTATAATATACATACTATAACTTAGCTTAACTTATAAAACAAACAAAGGACAATCATAAGCTATGTTGAGGATTTAGATTTTGTTTGAAGTACAATGGCAATCCACCCCAGTATCCTTGCCTGGAAAATCTCATGGACAGAGGAGCCTGGTGGACTGCAGTCCATGGGGTCGCAAAGAGTCGGGCACGACTGAGCGACTAACACACTAACACACTCAAGTACAACAGAAAGACAATGAAGCTGTCTAAGCTTATCTCTGCTCTACACCCTCCTTGTTGTTCAGTTACTAAGTTGTGTCCAACTCTTTCCGACCTCATGGACTGCAGCACACCAGGCTCCTTTATCCTCCACTATCTCCCGGAGTTTGCTCAAATACATGTCCACTGAGTCGGTGAGGCTATCTAAGCATCCTGCCTCTGCCGCCCCCCTTCTCCTTTGGCCTTCAATCTTTCTGAGCATTGGAGTCCTTTCTAGTGAGTCGGCTCTTTGCATCAGGTGACCAAAGTACCAGAGCTTCAGCTTTACCATCAGTCCTTTCAATGAATATTCAGGGCTGATTTGCTTTAGGATTTCCTTAGGTTTTATCTCCTTGCAGTCCAAGGGACTCTCAAGAGGCTTCTCCAGCACCACAATTTGAAAGCATCAACTCTTCAGCTCTCAGCCTTTTTATGGCCCAACTCTCACATCTGTACATGACTACTGGCAAAACCATAGCTTTGACTGTACGGACCATTGTTGGCAAGGTGATGTCTCTGCTTTTTAATACGCTGTCTAGGTTTGTTATTGCTTTCCTCCAAGGAGCAAGTGTCTTTTAATCTCATGGCTGAAGTCACTGTCCACAGTGATTTTCTATATCCTCCATTTACCCTTAAATTTGGATTCTTCTTCATCACTACTCTGAAACTCTCCCAAAGTCACAATCTCTTTGTTTATAAATCCAACTGGACGTGTTCTGATTCATCTTTCTGATCTACTCTTCACTGTAACCAACAGTAATGAAGACTTTCTCTTTAAAAGGCTGTCTCTTGTTGCCCTTTTTCTAACATATCACATTCATCTAGTTTTGTTGTGTGTTCCAGTTCAGCTCATTTCAGCTTCAGGACCTTAGTGTATGTAGTTTCTTCTGTCTGTCTGGAATGCTGCTCCAACTCTTAACCCCACTCAAAGCCTTCAACCCAACTGAAGCCCACTAACTAATCTGGGCAAATTTAAACATCCCTGACTGAAACGTATTCCCAGATCCTCCAAATAAGTTTGTTTCCCCCAGTGATGCTTCTACAGCATTCTTCCATGGCACACAATCACATTTATGATACTCATTCGATGTTTTTTCCTTTCCAGATTACAAATTCCTTCACAGTAAGGCTCAGGTCTACAGATACGTGGAGATACAATACACGTGGAGGTATGATACACACCTAATCCACTGTTTAATAAGTAAAAAAGCATCACAGTCCTTACCCTCCCCACCCAGAGTCCTAAACCTAGCTTAGGTCTCCCGCATCGTAGGCAGATGCTTTACCGCCTGAGCCACAAGGAAAGTCTCACAACAACTGGGAAGTTGTATAATAAACACTTGGGTTAAAGCCTGATAGAACTGAATTAAAGATCTGGCCCAGTTACTCATTAGGGAACTTTGAGCATGTTACTTAACCTCTCTAAGCCTCATGCCAAATAATCACACATACCTTGCTATAAAGATTAACTATTCTCTTCATTTACACTGTTATGCTACAATATAATCATCTCCTCTTTTGAATAATGTTTTTCAAACTTCAGAATGCCTTGCACCAGTGTATTTTTTTTAAAGAAAAAATACAGAATAGAAAAAAAATCAGAGTGCATTGTACACATTAAGGCCATACTGTTGAAATACACACAGAATCTGACTACTAGATTATTGAACTGCAATGTTACATGTACATCTTATTACGGCTAGTGGCTAAGTCACTTCAGTCGTGTCCGACTGTGTGTGACCCCATAGATGACAGCCCACCAGGCTCCCCCGTCCCTGGGATTCTCCAGGCAAGAACACTGGAGTGGGTTGCCATTTCCTTATCCAATGCATGAAAGTAAAAAGTGGAGGGGAAGTCTCTCAGTCGTGTCCGACTCTTCCTGACCCCATGGACTGCAGCCTACCAAGCTCCTCCATCCATGGGATTTTCCAGGCAAGAGTACTGGAGTAGGGTGCCATCACCTTCTCTGTCCTATTATGGGCTGCAGTCAAAAAAATGGAAAAACACTGCTACACATAAATTAATTATTACTGAAATATTAAATTCACTGAGAACAGGGTCCCTGGTTTTGTTCACTACTATGTCCCTAGAATCTGAAAGTGTCTAGTATACAATAGCACAATAAATGTTGAAAGACTGAGTGATATATCTGGACCCAACTTAACTTTCCAAAGGTATTAATCCAACAGTATTCCTTATTGTCATTTATAGAGGACAACACATGCTCATGCCTGAGCCTGTGCTCATGATATTCTCTCAGAATTAACAAAAACTTTCTTCTGTTCTCAACTCACGCCTTTTTACTACTTTGCACTTTCTTATATGAAACTGTAATGAGATGCATAAAGTCCACAAGTGTAAGAGAAAAATGATATATTAAATGTGAATAAGCAGTACATGAAGGAGTACAGTTCTACATCATACATTTTAAGTTTTAGTTCAGTTATGAGATACATTTATCTAAGAATTCAATATACCATCTTAACATTTAAAAGCTCTTTTGGAGGATGACTTAATTTTTAATAAAATTAAAAATGAGAAATAATTAAAAATGAGAAATCTGATTACCTTAATCTCTTTATAGGTATTTATGCTGACAGAGGTACCAAAATCCTATCATTTATTATTCTTTTCATAAATAGAACATATAAGAATCTGAAGTCATCACTAAGGACTGAAAGTCAGGAGTTTGAGTACTGCAAATCAACTACCTTTGCAATCCTTAAGTCATTCTGTGCCTCATCCACAGATAAGCCAATCGAAAGACTCAAAGTGTTTGGGAAAAAAAGAGACTATCATAATCACTGGCTTTGGCAACTGTTCTCAGATGCTGAGCAGAATATTTATACAGATTGACCTTTTTAAAGTTTCCATATATTAAGCACTTGCTACGTTCCAGAAACTGGACTTTATTTATTTACATAAATGTCTGCAGCATCTTCATATTTTTGGAAAAAAAAAAAAAAAAAAACCATTTGGCTGGAATTATTTTCTTCTCCCTCTGGCTATTTTTCAAAAAAAATTTTTAAATCCTATATTTTATGCGGTATTATTTGCTGGCATACCACAGAAGGGTCTCCTCTCTCTCTTCTTTTATTTACATTATTACCCAGGATTGATACGTAGTTTCCTGTACTATACAATAAGAACCTTGTTGTTTATCTATTTTATACATCCACTAATCTTTCTCTTGAAAAAAAGCCATACATACTTTCTATCATTTGATTTATGAGATTCTTTTTCGTACTGAATTATAGGTAAGCAAGTAAAATCACTTCCAAATATCATGACACTGAAAAAATCCCCTTTTCAATTCTCACTTCAAATATCTCATACTACCTACTAATTAGCCATCTTTGGTAACCCCTAATTATTCCAGAGCACACAATCTTGAGAACTTGTCTTCTTTAGCAGAACTCCTTTCATTAATATTGTCCCTACCAGCGGCCAAACAGTGGAAAAGTTCCAGCTTCTACAACTTTAGAATGGGGGGAGGGGAAGAATACACCTGACAGTATTAGCTTGTTTTTCCATCCATTTACTAGCTCTCAGAACCCAAAATACTTAAGTTCCAATGCTTTTTCAGGCTTCAACCTTTACAGCCGCAAAAAAGTGTTAAGTATTTCTGAACAGGAATATTAAACAACCTTTACAACCGTAAAAAAGTGCTAAGTATTTCTGAACAGCAATATTAAACTTAAAGGTAAGATTTTAGTTGGCATAAATATAGTACATAATACTAACTGAAGACGTGATTTTTAGAACGAGAAAAACAGCAGTGTTGGTCTCTGGCTACAAAAGATAAACACTGGTTTTGCTGCTTCCATTCTATCCTGCCAAAAGCTTTAACTGATCTCTGGGGTGCTGTGACTCAAGAGTCCTAGAGACAGAACGCGAAACGCGCCCTACCAGGCGCCTAAAAGTTTTACCCAATTTGTATCACATTCTCCCAAACCTCTGGGTCCCTTCCACTTCCAGTCGTCCCAGTCACACTGGTTCCCAGCTCTCACGAAAGCAAGGGCTTTAGACTTATCCCCAAAGCCCTTCCTAAGTTGAGGCCCACAGTTCCCCGCCCGTCCTAAGGCGCCGGGAGAGAAACGAGTGGTCTAAGAAAAGAAACCTCGCACTGCTCCACCCAACAGGTGGGAATGAGAAGGGATGGACAGCTGGGCCTCGAGGCCAAGTCAGGCCTCAAAACAGGGCGGGAGAGCGAGGCCGCAGCCCCAGAGCGGCCTGAAACAAGGCAGGCCCCTTCCAGACCAGCGTAATAGAACGCCCCCCCCACCCCATACCCCCCTCCCCCGGCCAATTCCAAGGCGCCCGCCCCAGCTGACCTGACGATGGATGCCACTGAATTCCATGAGCCACAGTCTGGGCCAGCTGAGTCGAAGATGGCACTTTAACAGTCCCCGTCCCCACTAACACAGCAGTCGCCACCAGCACCACAGCCTCCTCCTCGAGCGCGCGGCGCGCATGCGTCGGAGCCCCTGGAGGCGAGGGAGTCACGTGGTTGCGCAGCACGCAGGTCTCGCCCTCCGCGAGACGTGGACCGGGCAGGCCCCGCCCCGCTGCCTTGAGAGCCTGGCTGCTGCTGCTACCCGGCGTTCCCTCTACTTGGACATCGGAAACAGAAAGCGGGTCCTTAGGGCTTTTCGTACCTCAGATCTTAAACACAGACAGCGCCCCGCCCCGCCAAAGAAAAATGCTGTTATTTTTTGGGCAAACAACTGCCTAAAATTCACCCCTTTACCTAAAAATGAACAGAAATTCAGCCTTAAACTCATAAATCTCACGATGATATTTGGACTCAGGAGAAGGAAATGATAACCCTCTCCAGTATTCTTGTCTGGAAAATCCCATGGACAGAGGAGCCTTTTGGGCTGCAGTCCAGAGGGTTGCGAAAGAGTTGGACCTAACTTAATGATTAAACAATAAGCATCAATTAAAAAATGTCCTTTTTGTTCATGCCAGCTGGATATTTTCCCCCTTTTGTCTATCTTCCCTTTCCTCTTATCCTCTTGGTCATAGACTTAGTAAATTAAAACTGAAATTTAAATTCAGAACTCTCCCAGGAATTCCCTGGCAGTCCAGTGGTTAGGACTCTGCACTTGGACTGCTGAAGGCCTGGTTCAATTCCTGCTGAGGGAACTTACATCCCACAAACCTGGCAGTGGCAAATAAATAAAAGAATGAATGAATTCAGAACTCTGCCTTCAGAGTCAACTTCTCTCACAGGGCTCCGAAAGCATGACACTTATCTCTTCCCCACCAACTGCTTTTCCTCGGAGTATTCTCCATTTCAGTTAATGGTATCACCATCCACGTCTCTAGAGTGAGAAAACTTTATTAACTTTGACTCTTTTATGTTCCAAATCTAAGTATGTCATCAGTTTAGTCAAGCCTGCCATGAGAGTACCTTTCAGACCTTTTCTTTCAATTCTCAGTGCTTCTGTTCTTTAGACCTTTACTGTCTAGAATCTGGGAGATCACTATGCTCTCTCTTGTTGAAACCTGCGGTAACCTCCCAATCTTTTAACACATTGAAAAGGCGTACCTTCTCAATCCACTAGGCTGGAACATTGGATGAAATCCATTTGCCACAGGATGCCTTCAGATGGATGTTTCCGACCAGCTATCTGTTTTCTACTGGTTCAGTTCAGTTCAGTCGCTCAGTCGTGTCTGACTCTTTGCGACCCCATGAATCGCAGCACGCCAGGCCTCCCTGTCCATCACCAACTCCCAGAGTTCATCCAGATTCACGTCCATCGAGTCGGTGATGCCATGCAGCCATCTCATCCTCTGTCGTCCCCTTCTCCTCCTGCCCCCAATCCCTCCCACCATCAGAGTCTTTTCCAATGAGTCTACTCTTCGCATTAGGTGGCCAAAGTACTGGAGTTTCAGCTTTAGCATCATTCCCTCCAAAGAAATCTCAGGGCTGATCTTCTTCAGAATGGACTGGTTGGATCTCCTTGCAGTCCAAGGGACTCTCAAGAGTCTTCTCCAACACCACAGTTCAAAAGCATCAATTCTTCGGGGCTCAGCCTTCTTCACAGTCCAACTCTCACATCCATACATGACTACTGGAAAAATCATACCCTTGACTAGATGCAGCATAAGCCTTGAAAACATTACTCCAGAATATACTTCAAACATACTTAACATTCAACATTTTATTTAAGTACTATTTATTTAGCACCCAGTATAGGCCAAGGCACCCAGGATACGCAGAGGTGAACAGCACATTCAAGACTGGGTCATAATTTGGTACCACACCATTGTCTTAGTTTTACATAGCACTGAATCAAACATTCCATGCTCCAGTATTTAAAAATTAAAAAAAAAGACTATTTTGCTAAACCTACAATTCACTTTAGTCCCTTGAAATCTATGTTTACCCCATCGTTGCCCACAGAAGAGTTTGAATTAAGAGTTTAGGTACTTTTTTACAGTACACATTATGAGACTTTAATTCATTGTTAATACAGTACTTAAATGATTTTCCCTTCATTTGATCTATTTAACTTAACCAGCAACAAAGTAGGATTAGCTTATTTTGGCACTAAAGATTTCTATAGGTTTCTGCCCATCTTTCCTCAACTTCATTTGCTGCTGGGAAAATTAACTTTGGGTAGAATTTGAGTTTACAAATGCTTTTTCATACATAATCCCATGTTAATTTTGTACCTCACTTCAACGGCAGGATACGTGTAAGGTTTAACAAGTAATAGTAAAACTGGGTTCCAGATCCATGCTTTCTAAATTGAAGTCTTATGCTGTTTATAATTTGTTGCTTTTATTTCTTCTCATCTTCCTTCTAGTCATTTCACTACCTTCCTAAGCACTTTCATTTTCACTACTTTGTCTCTTTTCTTCTGTTACCTTTAATTTCAGACTTTATGCAATTTAAATTTTATTACACAGGCAATACACGTTGCTCATTTCTGAAAAAAATAAAAATTGCCTAATAGTACACTGAAAAAATTAACTTTTTATCCAGAGATTACCATTATTCTCATATTGGTGTATACAATTCCAGTTCTGTCTTGTGTGTGTGTGTCTAATAAAGAGACACTATATGTATGCAATCAGGCTTTTCCCTTTAACATATTGTGAACACTGTCCTGTGGTTAACATTTTAAATAAATATATGCTATCGATTCTGTTGGGTAAATATGCCATTTAAATTCTTTTATTTTTTTTGATTTGCACCGCTGGTGGTGTGATAGTGTAAAAAAAAATTCCTTTATTTACACCTTCAGCTTTTCTTTAGTTCTATCAGTTCTAGAAGTCTTCAGTTCTTTTTGACTTCCAGATTAGTAACAGTTCTTGGCAATATGCTAGACTTCTGCGTGCTCAGTATCAACAAGTTGCTAATATAGAGAAAAATATTTAAGGTGTGAGACTCTGTTATGGCTATTTTATTTATAACAAAAACACACAGACTACATGAATTTTCCACATTATTAATAGTCATATACTTACTATACTTTTTTCAATGCAAAATTCAAACTTTTATCTACTGAAAATGATGGATGACTAAATTTATGTATATAGTAGTGCTCTTCTTTGGCCTCTAAAATTTACCTTCAATATATCCAACAATCAGTGTTAACTTTAGTAGGCACATTTGCAATGAAACAAGGGCAATGGTTAAAATTAATAAAATTTAGAATCTGTAACTATTTTAATAATAAGTATCATAAAGGGTGAAGCAAAATTTAATGGTGATTTCAGAGTTACAAGTGAAGTCAAAAGTCTAGGCCTGGTGCTCTGGCAAACTACATCAGAGGCCCAAGCTAAGAACTTTTTTATATTTGTAAAGGATTGTTTTTTTTTTTTTCAAAAGAGCAAAACGAAGAATATGCCACAATCTGTGGCTTACGAAGCCAAAATTATTTATTTTCTGGTGCTTTACAGAAAATGTTTGCTAACTTTTGACCTAAATAATAGGCATATAATAAAATACATTTAGAAGAAAATGAATTTTAGATGTATGTAATTATAAACGTGTATATAAATACAGGAAAAGTAGCCACATCTTTACTCTCCTTTCAGATTAGCTTCAATCTTTTTTTTTTACTGTTGCGCTCAGAAATTACAGATTAATACAAAGAACCACAATTTAAAAAGTAGCCAAACACATTACAAATGTATACATTTGTTAATGACACAAGAAGTGAAAAAGAATGAAGACAGTCTACAATTGTAATAAAGTGATCTTAGAGTAAACTACAACATAGAATCACAGAATTTTAGAGCAAAATGGAACCTTAAAAATCATCCAGTCTAGTCTTCACAGGTCAGAGATGAGAAAACCGAGGACTGTATCTGGCAAGTGGCTTGCGCAAGTTCAGAGAGATAATTTTCTGTAAAACTATAGCTATAACCTGGGTCTACTGTTAGGTCAATAGAGATAGGTCAAAATTGCATCAAGTATAACCGGTGAAAGTGATAGGTCAATACCCGTAGAGGTCAATACCTGATATATATATTTCCCATTTTAATATACATTGAAGTTGGAAAAATAGGACACCTCACACATATCTACAGAAATAAATCCTTTTATTATATAACATTCCTGTTCTTTTTTAAGATGCATACAGTACTTGTAGCCCAAGAATTCTGAGAAAAGCTAGAGAAGACCTGGCACTATACTTGAGAATTATACAACTGGGCAGCAAAATAACACCTTTATAAATGTCAGGACATATAGACATAAAAATTTAGTGTTTGCACACAAAAATAGGGAAGTTACATTCAACACGTTTTCTTAAACGTGCATTTAATGTTTAAATGTTTTCTAAAACTTTGGTCATCATGCTTTATTATAACTTGTAAAATTTCACAATTATGTAGATGATTAAACCCAACTGGTAAGCAAATATTTCACTTAACACAGCAGCAAAAGCAAGCTAATACTGCACAATCATATTAGCAGACTGATTTCAGAAATACATGTTTTTCACAAATAGCACATAAAACATAGTTTGTGATAACATAGTTCAATGACTTTTCTTCCACTTCATTAAACAAGGCTGAGTAATGAGACATAGCAAAACATGATTACATAACAAAAAGTATATTTTTAATTAAAAGTCTAATTGTACATATAGGGCAACAAATTGCAGTTTCTACAGAATAGTGCAAATAAGTGGGACTTTTCTCAAAAATATTAAATTGGATTCACTCCACATGCCTCAGATTTCATGAGCATTAGATTACATTATTTTAGATTTTTGTGTGATGGGTACAAGTGATAGGGTTGATGTAGGACAGATGTGTACTCATAGGCTGCAAATAAAAATAGTTACTGACTTAATTACTGGATGAGAAGCACAGGCACTGAAAACCTAACTTTAACAAACTTCCATTTGTTATCATGTAAACAGTTTTGTTCATCATATTTCATCAAAGACTCATAATTCATTTTAAATTGTCATATCAAGCAATTCTTCTAAACTCTTTTTTATATGTGATGGTTGAGATGCAGCCTGATTTAACAGATTCTGACCCATCTGTGTAAAAAGTGCTTTTGATAATTTAGCTGTGGCTGTTCGTATATTTCCTCCAGCTCCAGGCAAAGAGCCACTATTTGTCATGTTCCCTAAGAGATGCCATAAAACAACCAACACTTTCTGTTCTGTTGCATGGGGCTTCCTTTGATAAAGTTCCATAACAATATCTGAAACACAAAAATAGTAAACAGTGAGGTTTTTTTTTTTTTTAAAAAGAAACCCAAACAAATTCAAGTTCTGACAATTAAAAAGTATATAAAATAAACCAGGCTTCTTCCCTGACATTTGAGCTAAAATGTTCAGCATCTTAAAAAAATTAAGGCCAGAAACTTTGCTCCCAAAGATTGGGATCTTCAAGTATTAGAAATCTATATATGACAGGCAAAAGCAGTAAAAACAGAAATCAAACCAAAAATTCATCTCAGTGTTTTCCAAATGTAGTTTTATCAAGACATACACATTTTAAACTCCTGGACCTTTCATTAAACACAATTTGAAACAGCAGTTTTCTATATGTACCAATATTTGATTTTAATATCTTTTATTGATCCTGTTTATTTCTCATAACAAGACTTTTTTACTGGGGGGAAAAAGGAACAAAATTCTTTTGAAGAAAATTTTTGGGGTAAAAGTCTTAAAAGGTCTTTTTACAGATCATTATACAATTTATTTCTACTTCATAGATAATGATATTGAGCTTGGTAGCTATCTTAAAATTGAGTTGAAATGCCCATCAGTGTAACCTTAATCAATCAACTATTTCTTAAGAAATAACAATTTAAAAATTTTTACCAGCAAGCTTTTCAGTCATATCCTGTTTCGCCTTTCCATTTAAAAACTGGGCTTTTGTGCAAAATGGCTGTAGAAGTAAGTAATTATCTAAACAAAAAGAATAACACAGAGACACATTTTTAAACAGTTATAAAGATCTTATTTATTTTCCATTCCATAGCACTGAAAGGAAAAAAATCATGTAAATGAATGAAATGTGTTAGAAAGATTTAATCTACAGTTTAAAATTTAAAAAAATTCACTATAAAACCTTAATACAATAATATTCTTAAAGCAAATAAAAAGTAAAAATACCTCAAAGAATATTAAAGGAGCTATCATATGGTATAAAAAAGAAAAAGAACAACTTATCTCCTAGGCATCTTATTCCAAATGATAGTATATAGGTTTATCAAAAAAAAGAAAAAGAAATAAAGAATTTAAATTTTGGGATAGTTTTTACCTTCATTGATTTTTTTCAAATTTTTAATTTTATAGTTTCACAGGAAATATCAAAGATAGTACAGAGAGACCTTGTGTACTTTCACCCAAATTACACCTTTCATAATTATAGTATACATCAAAACAAAGAATTTGGCATTAGTACAGCATGTGTATATAGTTCTATACCATTTTATCACATGTGCAGATCTGTGAAACTATCACTACAGTTAAGATACAGAACTATTGTATCACCATAAAGACCTATAGCTTTACACATACTGACTCCTCCTAAACTGCTGTTAAACCCTGATAGCCACTAATTTGCTTTTCATCTCTGCAAATTTGTCATTTTGAAAAAGTTATACACATGGAATCCTATAGCAGGCGACCTTTTGGGGTTGGCTTTTTTCTCTCAGTATAATGACCTTGAGATCCATCCAAACTGTTGCATGTGTCTATAACCCATTCCTTTCTACTGCTAAGTATTTTATGATATGGATATATCAAGTTTTTTCACCATTAACCCACTGAATTATACTTAGGCAATTGACAGTCTGGGGCTATTACAAACAGAGCTGCTATGAACAATTATGTACAGGTTTTTGCATGAACGTAAGACTTCACTGCTCTGGAATAAAGGCCTAGGAAAACAACTGATAGGTAAGTGCATGCTTAGTTTTTTTAAGAAATAGCCAAACAATTTTCTAAAGTGGCTATGATTTTTTATTTACATTCTCACCAGCAATGTATCAGATCCAGTTTCTCTGCACCTTGTTAGCATTTGGTGGTGTCACTACGTTTAATTTTAGCTGTTCTAATACTTGCTATGAACTGAATGTTTGCATGCCTCACCCAAACTTATACCTTGAAACCCAATTCCCAGTGTGATGGTGTCTGAAAATGGGGATTTAGGGGAGGAAATAAGGTTACGAAGGTGGAGCCTTCATCAATGAGATTACTGCCTTCATAAAAGAGGCTCTAAGAGCTCCCGTCCCTTCCACCATGTGAGAACACAGCCAGAAGATGGCCACTTATAAACCAGGAACAGGGCCCTCACCCAACAACAAATCTGTTGATGCTTTGATCATGGATTTCCCAGGCTTCAAGAACTGTGAGAAATAAGTATGTGTTGTTTTTAAGTCATCCAAGCTATGGTAGTTTGTTATAACTACCCAAAAAGACTAACACACTTGTATAACGATCATGGTTTTAATTTGTATTTATATTTCCTTAGTGACTGGTAATGTTACACATCTTTTCATGTGTTTATTTTCCATCCATATAAATGTTGCCTTCATGTCCTTTGCCCATTTTCTAAATAGGGTTTTTTTGTTTTTTTTTTAATGTTGAGTTTTAAGAATTCTTTCTTTCTCTCTCTTTCTCTTAGCTGCACTATGTGGCTTGTGGGATCTTAGTTTCCCGACCAGGGATCAAACCTGGACTCCTTGCAGTGGAAGTGCCAGCAATTCCCACAAGTTCTTTATATATTCTGAAAGTCAAAGTTGCTCAGTTGCATCCAACTCTTTGTGACTCCATGGACTGTAGCCCACCATGCTCCTCTGTCCATGGAATTCTCCAGGCAAGAATACAGCAGTGGGTAGCCATTTCTTCTCCAGGGATCTTCCTGACCCAGGAATCGAACTGGGGTCTCCTGCATGGCAGGCGGATTTTTTTTATCAGCTGAGCTACCAGGGAACCCCCTTATATATTCTAGATAAGCATATTTATCAGATACATGGTTTGCAAATATTTTCTGCAAATCTGTAGTTTGTCTGCAAGGATAGCTGGAATGGTGGCATCATAGAGAACGACTTGTCCAGTTAGTTACAAGCTAAACTACAGGACCATGGTTCTAGGATGGAGACTTCATAGCATCCTAAACAGGTGCTGAAGCAACCTAAACTTGAATTGTTTACTAAATTCTAGAAAAGAGAGTCCAGGATGGGACTCTCTTAAAAACTATATTTATTTCACTATCTATTCGGACTTATTTTTGTAACACAAAAATAAATATTTTGATCTAAAAAAAGTCTTTTGCAAAGTAAATGTGAAGTAAACGTAATAACCAATGTGTTACAGAAATGGGATGCAAAGGAAATGTTTTAAATTTTGATGAAGTTCAATTTATGGACTTTATATAGATCATACTTTTAATGCCATGCTAACAACTCTTCACCAGGCGTAAGTTCTAAGGATTTTCTCATATAGTCTATAAGTTATACAGTTAAATCTTGCACTTAAATCTATGATCAATTTTGAGTTCACTTTGTATCAGATGTGATGTTGAGGTAGAAAAATAACTGAGAAGTTAAAATTAAAGGTAGAGAAAGTCAGTTTAACGGCATGGTATTTAATCACTAAAAATAATTAAAGCTGCTACTGAGCAAATTTTTAAAAATTTATCACAGCATTAAGTGACAAAAACTGAATAGCTAGGATTTTGGCATTTTAGAAAATGTGTAGAATGAGAAAGCACAAAAGTAAAGCCAAAATAATCTGAATGCCAAAGTAAGATTTCTTACCTACGTGTTGACTCAGTGCCTGAACAACATTGGTGGCAGCAGCATAGATGCCTGGATTCTTGGAATTCAGATTGTTATCTACTATTGCTGGGATTAGCATGTTGATTATAGGAGATAAGTTGTCTCTAAGCAAAGGAATCATTTTGTGCATTGTTTCTAGAGCCACCAGGTTTACTTTACTATTGGAATCATGAAGCCGAGATTTAAAAGCATCAAAGATCTGAAAGTAAATTGGTAAATTAAAGTGAAATAATGTTGATATCTATTATATTTAAATTCCTAACGGCATTTCATAGTTTTCATCCTACTAAAGCATAGACGTACTATTTAAAACACACACACACACATCTCATTTAACTTGGACTGAGACAATAGGAACTTCATAAAAATTTGGATGTTAGTGTCCAATCTTCTTACAGCAAAAAAAGAAGCCTTCAAAATCCACCTAAAAAGAGATCCTACTAAATTAAGGTTGAGAAATTTGGTTCAATAAAAAATGCTGTTTTCTGAAACTGTAGGTTAGCTTAGCTAACTTTAAGAACTTAAAGGGTTTTTATTCTTATCTCTATTTGTAACAGAAGTAGACGTGTAGGTTTTACTACAGAGATTTGACCTAGTTTCAGATTTAAGTTTTTATTATTACCTCTTAACCTGAGTACTTAAACAATAGACACTTCCTCTTCTAATTCTTAGCTTTTGTAAACTCAAGATATAAGGAAGAAAATGTTGAGCAATTTAACTATGTCAGGTGAGGAAAGCTATTCTGTGAGAATGTGACTATTAACTAATAATCCATGATATACATCACATATAAGTGTTAGTGTTAGGCACTCAGTCATGTCCGACTCTTTGCAACTCCATGGGCTGTAGCTTGCTAGGCTTCTCAGTCCATGGAACTCTACAGGCAAGAATAATGGAGTAGGTTACCAGTAGAATTTAATGACTAAATTACTAATGGAATTGACTGAACCAAATTCTGAGGAAGCATAAATAATCTATGCTCTGGCACCACTAACATTTATTACTGCTTCCCTTTCTATTGCTTCTAGTCTTCCTATATAAGTTATAAAATATATAAACGCATATTTATAAATATATATTAACATAATATATAAAATTAGCACAAGCAGATTTCTAATTTACATATGAAACTTTCATTATTTATTCCTAAGTAATATCAAGTCAGGCTGGATGAAGCACAAGTTGGAATCAAGATTGCTGGGAGAAATATCAATAACCTCAGATATGCAGATGATACCACCCTTATGGCAGAAAGTGAAGAGGAACTAAAGAGACTCTTGATGAAGGTGAAAGAGGAGCATGAAAAAGCTCGCTAAAACTCAACATGCAAAAAAACAAGATCATGGCATTCGGTCCCATCACTTCATGGCAAATAGATGAGTAAACAATAGAAACAGTAAGAGACTTTATTTTGGAGGGCTCCAAAATCACTGCAGATGGTGACTGCAGCCATGAAATTAAAAGATGCTTGTTCCTTGGAAGAAAAGCGATGACCAAGCTAGAGAGCTTATTAAAAAGCAGAGACATTACTTTGCTGACAAAGGTCCATCTAGTCAAAGCTATGATTTTCCCAGTAGTCATGTATGGATGTGAGAGTTGGACCATAAAGAAAGCTGAGCGCCGAAGAATTGATGCTTTTGAACTGCGGTGTTGGAGAAGACTCTTGAGATCCAACTAGTCAATCTAAAGGAACTCAGTCCTGAATATTCATTGGAAGGACTGATGCTGAAGCTGAAACGTCAATACTCTGGCCACCTGATGCAGAGAACTGACTCACTGGAAAAGACCCTGATGCTGGGAAAGATGGAAGGCAGGAAGAGAAGGGGACGACAGAGGATGAGATGGTTGGATGGCATCATCGACTCGATGGACATGAGTTTGAGCAAGCTCTGGGAGGTGGTGATGGACAGGGAAGCCTGGAGTGCTGCAGTCCATGGGGTCGTAGAGAGTCGGACAGAACTGAGCGACTGAACTAAACTGAATATCAAGTCTCTTAAATGCCCTGGTTTTTAAAATACTGATAGATTCACTCAATTATTTTTTTTTTGGCGCCACTGCATGGCTTTTGGGGATCTTAGTTCCCCAGCCAGGGACTGAACCTGGGTTATGAGTGAAGGTCTAGAATCCTAACCATCAGGCTACCAAGGGCCTCTCTTACTCAATATATATATTTACTGACTGCCAGGTTCTGAGAACTCTGATTATAAAGCTTTCAAGGAGTCAACATCTAGTGGGAGGAGTCAAAACTTTTCTGTAAGTTTTAACACTTTAAAATAATATATATATGTAATATTAAGAAATAAGGCAATTATTATACTGAAGAACTTTATTAACTATGGATTGAATATGAAAATTAATTTTGACGGTCCTTACCTTCACAATGTTTCCAACAACAAGCTCTTGATTGTTTTCTGTATCTGATAAAAGCTGCTTAATCCCATTAATACGATCACGAAAATCTTTCGCATTTAATAAACCTGTTATGACTTTAATGTACTCAGCACTTTCTAAGGAATTTCGGGGAACTGATTTTCTGGTGATTTCACGAATTTCAGTTACCTCTCTAAAGTGAAACAAAGGTAAAACACAGACATAATAAATAATTATCATGTATTCACTTTTAAAACGTTCACAAAATAACCCATGGCCACAATACTTGTGTTGGGGGTCCCTAATATTTCTCTTGGGTTTGGTAATTTGCTGGGAGGACGCATAGATTCAGCATGTAGTTTTACTCATGGTTAAGATTTATTATAGTAGAAGGATATAAAGCAAAATCAGCAAAGGGAAAAGGTACATGGGGTCAAAGTCTGGAAGAAACTAGATGCAAGCCTCCAAGGGTCCTTTTCAGGGGAGTCACACAGTATAAACTTAATTCCTCCAGCAACAAACTGTGACAATACATGTCAAATGTTGTCTACCAAAGAAGCTTCGAGGTGCAGTACCCAGGATTTTTAATGGGGAGTTGTTCATGATTGGTCCTTTGCCTGTGCCATACCAAAATTCCCAACTTCCAGGAAGAAAGGAGTTCTTCACACTGCCCAAATAACAGAGGCACCGTAAACTACTCTTATCAGTTAGAGAATGGTGAGGAATCCTCCTGAAATCCTAGTTACCCGATGCTAGCTAGAGGCAAACCTCTCAAGCTGAACTTTCTATCTCTGTTCTGGAAGCAACCTAGTTCCTATAGTATTTTATTTCTCTCTAAAGAACTGTTTTAACATTTCTTGCAAAGAAAATATAATGGCAACAAACTGCCTCATTTTTCGTCTAAGCAAGTCTTTGTTTCTCCTACACTTTTTTTCTTCCAGTTTTATTGAGATATACCTGAAATATGGCACTGTGTAAAGTCTAAGTTATACAAAGACTTGATTTACATATTTCATGAAGTGATTATCACAATAACTTTAGTGAACATCCATTATCTCATATAGCTGCAAAATTAAAGAAATAGGAAAAAATTTTAATAAATAACTTTTATTTGTTTTGAGGACTCAGGACATACTCTCTTAACTTTTATATATAACATACAGTAGCATTATATTCAGGGCATACAGTACTCTCCTCTGTGAACTATACTTTGAAGAGCAAGGCTCCAAAACTCTATGGATTTTTATTTTTTATAAAATTTATTATTCAAAGATATACAAACACAGAAAATATGAAAGATACCTATGCATCTACTCATATAATTTTTAAAGTAATGTTTAAAACATATTTTAAAATACACCAAAGAGATAATACTCCTGAAAGATTTTTTAAAACTATATAATCAATCTATTAAATACTGCCTAATAGTTTAAACAGGTTACACCATTACATATATAATTATATTTTAAAAAATTTTATGATTATTTCTTTTTCTGGTTGATGGTTATTACAGGTGATTGGTTATACTCTTTTAATGCTTGTATTTCATACAGTTTTTTTGCTCCCTTAACCATAACTATGTATTACTTTTATAATCAAGGGGGGAAGAAAGGCTATAAATTGAAAAAAATCAAACAGTTGTCCAAGACAGGCCTAATACTGACAAGTTCAATAACACTAAAGTTTTACTAAAGTTTAGTTCACATAAAAGCAAGGTGCTGTGAATAAATAATTGCCTTGTTAAATCAAATTATCTCATATTTTCTAAGTCCTTACCAACTTTCAAAACTCGATTAAATTTTGACAAACACCCCTGGAATAGTTCATGAAAATACTCAAATGAGACTATCATCAGGAGGGAGTAATGATGCTACCTTTCAGCTGAATTGAAAGCATCCCTAGAAACAGATGATGACCTTGTATTTCCAACACTGCCGGTATGAGATCGTCTTCCTTTTGCTGAAGGAGTATCTAGTGGTATCTCTCCCAAACCCTGTAAGTAAAGAGAGGCAGTGCAATAAAAGTCTTAAAACTAATAAAAGTGAAATTAACTTGGACAATGTAATTTTCATAGCAGTCATTGCTGATCTCTTATGACTGAATGCATTTTAATAATCTGCTATATTTATGCTTTAAAGGGTATCAGATATTTAAATTACCTTGTAATTAGTAGTAAATTAACAAAATATGTGCCCAGCACTAGCAAGTGATATTGACCTGGTAAAGCTGTTTAAAATGCAAAATGTCATATCTATATTTTATAACTACTCTTCTTAAAGCTTAAAATCTATATAGAAATCATGAATTTATATAGAAAACATGAATACATCATATAAACAATGACTTCCTATGTAATACTAGTATGAGAATAAACATTTAAATAAGAATTATTTAAAATTTATTTTTTTCTGATACTTGTACTTGAAATAACTCACAGATATAATCAGCCTCATTTTAGTAAGATAATTTTTTACATGGTTAATTTGATAAATTCTATATGAATTAAGCTGAAATCCCATACCAATAGGAAGAAAAAATGCTCTAAATTGTATATCACCACACATATTTGAAGTAGTATCCCTTCAAAAATCAATTTTTTACCTAAGTTGACCAGAGAGGAACAACATAAATTACCACAGAAAAATTCCACATCATTAAACTAAGCACATTTTTGCAAAAATTAATACGTAAATAGACGACATTTTTTCTTTTGCTAAACAAAAATATATGTTGAGCAGGTAACTACATGAAAGGGGCTTCCCTGGTGGCTCAGTGGTAAAGAATCCACCTGCCAATGCAGGAGACACAAGTTTGACCCCTGTGACGGGAAGGTCCTCCAGAGAAGGAAATGGCAACCCACTCCAGTATTTCTGCCTGGGAAATCCCATGGACAGAGGAGCTTGGTGGACTACAGTCCATGGGGTTGCAAAAGAGTTGACCATCACTTGACTAAACAACAATTATATGAAAAGTAGGTCTATTTGTTTTCCCATCTTAAAAGGAAGTCAACTCCATTCATTTCCATTACCTTATAGGTAACAAAATGTGCAGGGAATTTTATTCTTGTTGTGTTCCCAATGCTAAAAAGAATTGATTTTCTTTATACATATATAATTTTATTTATTTATTTATTTTTTGGCTGTGCTTGGTCATCAACACTCCTTGGGCTATTCTCTAGTTGTGGTGAGTAGGGGCTACTCTCTAGTTGCAATGTACAGGCTTCTCACTGTGGTGGATTCTCCTGCTGTGGAGCACAGGCTCTAGGCAAGTGGGCTTCAGTAGTTGCGGCAGGTAGGCTCAGTATTCACAGCTCCTGGGCTCTAGAGCACAGGCTTAATGGTTGTGACGCTTGGGCTTGTGAGCCTGGGCTGAGTTGCTCGGTGGCATGTGGGATCGTCCCAGATTGGATCAGGGATTGAACCTTGTTTCCTACGTTGGTTCAGTTCAGTTCAGTTCAGTCGCTCAGTCGTGTCCGACTCCTTGCAACCCCATGAATCGCAGCACGCCAGGCCTCCCTGTCCATCACCAACTCCCGGAGTTCACTCAGACTCACGTCCATCTAGCCAGTGATGCCATCCAGCCATCTCATCCTCTGTCGTCCCCTTCTCCTCCTGCCTCCAATCCCTCCCAGCATCAGAGTCTTTTCCAATGAGTCAACTCTGCATGAGGTGGCCAAAGTACTGGAGTTTCAGCTTCAGCATCATTCTCTCCAGAGAAATCCCAGGGCCGATCTCCTTGCAGTCCAAGGGACTCTCAAGAGTCTTCTCCAACACCACAGTTCAAAAGCATCAATTCTTCGGCACTCAGCTTTCTTCACAGTCCAACTCTCACATCCATACATGACCATTGGAAAAACCATAGCCTTGACTAGATGGACCTTTGTTGGCAAAGTAACCACCTACATTGGTAGGTGGATTCTTTACTACTGAGCCACCAGGGAAGCCCAAGAATCAATTTTTTCTTTTAGAAAGGTTGACTTTACACTTTTGAAAAGGGCTCTGGCCTAATATTACTTTTGATAGACTCCCCCACCCCTGTCTTTTGTCCTTAAGAAAAATAAAAAATAATACAACAAAAACAAAAAAATAAGGAAAAATAGCAAATACAAAAAACAAAACAAAAAATAAAAGCCCTTTGTTTTGGGAGGAACATGATCAACCCATTCAGAAAGTTTATAATCTTTAGCAATATAGAGTGGATAATTATAAATTGATCACTCTTTTATAGTTAAGAAACTCAAAGGTAAGAAAAATTACATTACCAACCCTTGGGTTACTTTATAAGGCACTTTTCACATTTCATTTCACTTGACAGTCCCTCAGTTACTCTTTTACAGACATTTTTGAATACTCAGTATCTACAAGGATATATAAGACATGGGGCTTCCCCTCAAGGAACTCCTTTATCAACAACGTGGTAGAAGCTCTAACAGTGTAACGTACAAGGTAAATAAAGTACCAACTAAGTGTAATAAACATTATCCTCATTTTATAAAAAATAATAAAGAAATGATATGTGTAAGATTATATAATTGCTACTTCTCAAGTTGTGATTCAAACACAAGTCTTGTAATTCTGATAAGCCACACTACTACATTCTACCAAATATCAACCTTCTATTCAATAAACATTTACTGACACTATGAATGTCTCTTCAGTACTGCAGTTGTTGAAATGGTACTGTAGATCTATTCTGAATGGCTAACAGAAATAATCAAAGAAGTAATTATTTCTATCCTTTACCTTCCTCAGCAAATGAACATTGCTTTTAAAGTTGTGTTATAAAATAAATTTCTTGTACATACCTTTTGCCGTAAGCTTTTAACAGATTCCTTAATATATGGCAAATCTTTAGATGGCACATACTTTTCAAGCATTTTATCAAAGTTAGGATGATACATCATGAGGAAAAGCATCTTTCGACCATAATACCTATGGATATTTAATATGTGAAATAATTCTATAAATCTTAACAAGCTTAAGTTTCTGTCCTTAGATTTAATTTTTTCCCCCAGTAGAAAAAAAAAAACCTATCAACATCAAGATTATCATCCCTATATTGAATAAGCCACTGAAATACAGTTGCACTAACTGGATTAGAGAGTATAGCATTCTCCTGCCACCCACCTTTTAAAAAAACATAGCTTCAAATCTTTTAGCTATATGTAAAGGAGAGTCAAAGCTATGACTTTTTCAGGCACCCAAGGGTCCATATAAAGACTGGCATTTGGCAGAACTGTGAATTAAAAGAAGTGTTTGTCTTTGTTCTGACTTCCTTGTCTGGTGACCTTTTGCTGCTCACAGGCTGGCCAGATGTTCTGGCCTAAGTCAACCCAAGATTCTATATTTCTGACTCTCTCTCTTTTCCTCTTCCTGCCAAAACTTACCCAGGCTTCAATTCTTCAAAAACCTATTCTTTGCTATCTAAAATACATCCAAAGTTAGCTGGTAAATCGTGGCTGATACATTAATGAAATGTCTAATGTTCTCCAAAACTAGGTTTTTTAAAAATGGTACATTAGTTTTAACATAATTCTTTTGGGATAATACCCTAAGCCAGGATATCATTATAATGGTAAATGATGCAGTGGAAGTGCACACTGGAGATTATTTTTGGACAGGGGGGTCTTATATTACCTCATAAAACTGTATGCTTCTTCTTCCTGGAGACTTGACCCTAAAATAATTAAAATTATACCTTTACCTACAACTTGGAATGTATGACACTAGAAGAACCAGGGAAGGCAAAGCTTTTGTGGGGGAGATATATAAGATGATCTCAGAATCATTTATATCAACTAGATTTGTTCAAATGTAATGAAATTACAGAAAGGGAGGTAGTATCAGAGAATAAAAATTAGTTTTCTTGCCCTACAACCAGAATAAGGTAAACACCTAGATATAGCTCCTAATTAGTTATAGTTTCAAAGCTGACTCTAACTTTTATCCCAGAATGGTAAGGACTGTAGGTCTACCATAGACCGTAATGATATGCGAATGGCTAAAACAAACAAATGAGCAAGCAAAAGACAAAAAATGTAAGAAACACTGTAACTGGAAAGTTGTCATTATTCTGTAATTTTAAAACTTTAAATAAGAATCTAAGAAATGACAAAACGGATTAGAAGAATTACTATGCCATTAAGGAAAAGTTAAAATGTACAAAAAACAACTATTGTAAACTTTATTTTGGTTCTGACTGGTCTATTATGATCCAACCCTCCTAAACTGTTTTGAGCTCTACTGTGCTATTTTTCACTTTCATGCATTGGAGAAGGAAATGGCAACCCACTCCAGTATTCTTGCCTGGAGAATCCCAGGGATGGGGGAGCCTGTTGGGCTGCCGTCTATGGGGTCGCACAGAGTCGGACACGACTGAAGCGACTTAGCAGCAGCAGCTGCAGCAGCAGTGGTATGCACAACTTCTAAAATGGTTACCCCAGAGATATCCGGCTCTAATTCCTACAATTTGTGAATATACGAGATGTAACTTCCAGGATTATGTTATATTTAATGGTACAGCTGATTTTAAGATAGGGAGATGATCTGGGTGGACCTAAGTGAATCACATGAGCCTTTAAATGCACAGAGCTTTCTGTAGCTGGTAGAAGAAAAAGAAGTCAAACAAATTCCAAGCATGAGAGGGATTCGCCTTGTTGCTGCTGGCTTGAAGATGGAGGTGGGTTGCATGAGAAGGAATTCAGGTGGACATAAAGGAGCTGAGAAAAGATCCTGGCTGAGGGCCAGCAAGGAAATGGTAACCTCTGTCCAATAATCACAAGAAACTGCATTCAGTCAACAAGCTGAGTTTGCAAGCAGATTCTTCTATAGTGCAAGAGCCCTGCACTGTTACCACCTTGATATCAGCCTTATGAAACCCTAAGCAGAGAACCCAATTGAGCATGCCAGACTTCTAACCTAAAAATGGTAAGCTAGAAGAGCCTGTGTTGCCTTAAATCACTATGTTTGTGGTTATTTGTTATGCAGGAATATTAAATGAATATATTTAGTTTCTATAATTTTTTTTGACATGACTTCCACAAGCTTAACTGTAGATACTTAAAGTAATGAACATCTCTGTCTTAAAATGTTAGAAGTTTGATGTCCTTCTTTACCTTTTAGTCTCCACAAAGTCAAGGTCCTACCTTCTCCCTTTAATCTGAGTTCACATATAACTGCCATAATTTTTAGATTCTGTATGGGACATTATAAACATCTAGTCAAACCTTACTAATTTTATAGATGATGAAACAGAGGCTAACAGAGGTTAAGTAACTTGCTAAGGGCTGACAGTGGCTCGAGCTAGGAATTGAACCTAAGCTTCTGATTACATCCAAACTTCTGTCAGCATTACAGCTATAGTACCATCCATTTCTTAATTATTCTGTTATCCTTCCCTGACCATTCTTAACCTTCATAAAATTGTTCTTTGAGTACAAGACAGCACTCAAGAATTCATGGAATTTTCTAAGTGCATATATCTCATGCTATTCGGTTTGCTTCCTGTATTCTTCCTGACTGCTTGGAAATACATCACTTTCCCCTAAATGCATTTACCTTATATTTACCCACAGTGAATTTCTTCTGCCACTTTTCTGCCCACTTATATAGTCTTGTACGGTTTTCATGCAGATCATCCCTGGGACATGGCATCTTACTTAACCCAGAAGTATGTAGTGTCATCTGTAAATTTGGAGAATTCACTGTGCACTCCCTCAAGATCATTTACAAATCAGTCAAAACAGATCATCCCCCAGAACCAATCTGCGGGGGTCCCACTTTTCCATTTAGAAAAATGTTCATTCTTATTCAACCTTTGTTTCTACATTTAAGCCCTTGTAGTAAATAAGAGACTCAACAATATTTTTAGCAGATACTCACCTGGTTTCTGGTGAGCTGTCCTGAGCAAATTTAGCAGCAGTGGGTAATATACGGTCAGCCATATCCTTTGTTCCAGATAAAACACGCTCTGGTTCCATAAATTCTACCACATCTGATAAATGCTGGGCCGTACATCTTCTTACTGCAATGTGTAAGTGGCTAGAGGAAACATGGTCAATTACAGTAGAGTTGATAAACTATTTTCCAAAGATATACCTTAAAAGTTAAATGATTACTCCTAAGCCTCAGCCATCCTTGTTGTAGGCCAAAATGACAAATTATTTACATTAGCTATCTCTTCCAAGAAGTTAAAAACAAAAGTTATAATCACTGACATTTATTTAGCTCCAGATCTATGAAGGTTAGTAACCCTATTAAAATAACAATATTATTGTCTTCTGTATGCTTAGTACCTAATCTGACTTTTACCACAAGGGAATTATTTAATACATGTTTTCTGACTGAAATAACATTGAAATTTGCTTTTCCCCCCTATACCCCAGATTACAAACAACTGCATTTTTAGTGCAAGGACATATCCAGATTATTTTGAACATTACCTTTGTCCTCCATTGATAAGGGAAACCACTGCACGTGCAGGAGTTACATTAGTGATCATAGCTCTTAATGCCTTGTCAACATCTTCTCTTATAAATGTATTTGATTCTCCTGACTTCTGTAACAAAACTTTTACAGTATTATCTAGTTCTTGATCCATGCTCTTTTTCAGGTGAGTGAAAAGATCACTTAAACAGACCACAGCAGCACGAGAAACTCCAGAGCGTAAATTTTTTACCTAAAAAAAAAAAAATTTCCAAAATGTACATTTTGCTGAAATTCTGAAAGAAAATCAGTAATAATGACCTTAAAGCCAAATTTATTATCAAAGCAACATGCTTTAATATGTATAATATTATGTCTTTTAAAAAAATCAACATTTTATAAATTTTTTTAAATGTTGCAAAGTAAGGCATGAGTTATTTACATACAAGCCTACTGATCTCATTTAGTACAGTTTTTCAAGGTCAGGTAAATATGGCATGTTTATATTTTGTTATCCAAACACTCCTTAACTCAGCTGAAAAATAAGTTTACCTCTTGAACTACTGCAAAATTTGTTTCATGCAACTTTGTGTTCAGTATTTCAGAATGAAAAGCAGCTAAACATCTAATAAAGTTCAGTCCCTCAATTTTCTTCTCCCTAAGGGAAAGAGAAACAAACAACAAAATCATGTATTAAATGGGGCTCCACTGGAACAGGATCTCAGATTTCTTCTTCTTTTGTGAGTATGGATTATTGCCAATGAGGAGACCCTGTCTATCTTCCCTTATCATGCAGGAAGCTCAAATAAAAGATATGGAAAGTTTTATTTACTCCCATTGTTCTACTCGTGATTCAAAACACCATTCAAAACCACTACTGACAGTCAAATTAAGCATATGCTTTGTAAATAAAAAGGAACATTTCTCCACTAGTAAGCATGTCATGTTCTTTTCAGAGAATAGAAAGGAAAGGAATGGCAGATGTGAGGGAAGCAATAAAACAAAAATGGAAGGAGATTAAATAACTAGCCATAATTTTGTTGGTGATCCAAGAGCAGAAAACCATTGATAAGATGGTTATGTAACTCGTATTTCTTTTTCATTATCTTACCTAATGAGACAGATGAAGGGTAGGTGAATACTAACAAGAGAATAGACTTACGGGGGATAGAGACGTTACATTTCAAACTTGATGGTTTCCATTTTAATCATTTGAAAAATGTAAGCTGAGTTTCCTTAGTTGGTAATATTGATAGTGGTTACTTTTTTAAGCATTTAAATCCCCTGAATAAATTAGGGGGTAACAGGGAGAAAAGACCCAAGATTTCAAGGTTGGTTCAAGATTTTCATTTTTTGGATAAGCATAAAGCTGTTACAGTTACCATTCAGATGTATAAACAACAAGATTCTAAACATGAATAATAGAAAGTGCAGTCAAGAGAGGAAGGCAGAAAAATTAAGAAAGAGTGGCTGAAATTTTTCCAAATTTGATCAAAGCTATAAATTCTCAGATCCAAGAACAAATCCTAAATGGGATAACCACAAAAAAACACAAAATGGAACATCATTATCAAATTGCTAAAAAGACTGTTAAAAGGAATTTTCTTAAAAACAGCCATATAAGAAAAGGGCAAATTACATACAGCAGAACAAAGATAACAATGATAAAAGACTTCAGGTCAGAAATATACAAGCCAGAAAACACTGAATAAAATTTAAGTGCTAAAGAGAAACCAACAACAACCAAAAAAATCAACTTAATTTAAGAAGGAATATACAAAGCTTAAACTATATTTAGAGATTTTAAAAGCCTAGCAACTGATAGAAAAAGTAAATAAGAAACCAGTAAGTATACAGAAAATTTAACACTTTCAACCACTACCAACCAACTTGATCTTCTTAACATTGATAGAACACTACAACCAACACCAGAATGCAGACCGTTCTTTCAAGTTCATGTGAAACATTTACATGCATAGTTCTGGTGTCAGGGTAATGCTGATGGCAAAGAATGAGACAGGAAGCACACCAGCTTCTTCGATGTTCTAGAAGTTTGTGTAAAATTGATTTATTCCTTAAATGTTTGATATAATTCCTTAGTGAAATGATCCAAGCATGAAGTTTTCTTTGTGGGAAAGAAATTCAAATTCAATTTCCTCAAGAGATATTGGGTAATACAGATTATCTGTATCTTTTTGAGTGAGTTTTGGTAGACTGTGTCTTTCCAAAAATCTGTCCATTTCATTAAGCTGTCAAATTTATGGGCCTAAAGCTATTTATCATATTCCTTTATTACTTATTTTTTCCTTCATTATTTATTTAATAGTTGTATGATCAGTAGTGATATTCCTTCTCTCATTCCTGATGTAGTAATTTATTTCTTTCTTTCTTCATCAGTCTGACTAAAGGTTTACCAATTATATTTATCTTCTCCAAGAGACTGCTTTTATTTTCATTTGTATTCCCAATTGTTTGTTTTCTATTTCACTGCTTTCCATTACATTCTTTATTATTTTCTTTCTTTGCTTATTTTGGGCTTCATTTGCATTTCAGTTTCAGGTGAAACCTGAGGTCACTGATATAAAACTTTTCATCTTTTATAATACAGGTATTACAGGGCTATAAATTCTCCTCTAATTTAGCTGTATCCCACAAATTTTGTTTAATTTTTAATTTCATTAAATTCAAAATGCTTTCTAATTTTCCATTCTTAGAGCCATGGGTGATTAGTAAGGATGATACTTAGTTTCCAAATACTTAAGAGATTTTTCAGGTATGTGTTTCTGACTTCTAATTTAATTCTACTGTGGTCAGAGAACAAACCTTGCATAATCTGAAACCTTTTAAATTACTTGTTTTATGTTTCAGAACACAGTCTTTCTCAGTAAAGACCCTTTCGGACTTGAACAGAATGAATTCTGTTGTTTTAGCTGAAGTGTTCTATAAATGTCAATCAGGTCAAGTTGAAATTCTTTTATATCCTTATTGATTTTCTTTCTTCTAGTTCTATGAATTAATGAGAGAGGATTGTTTGAGTTCCAACTATAATTGTGGATTTGTTTATTTCTCTGCAGTTCTACCAGTAGTTGCTTAATATAATCTGAAGCTCCAGTATATGATAAATAAATGTTCAGGACAGCCATGTCTTCCTGCTGAATTAACTCCCTTATCAATATAAAATGGCCCTCTTTATTCGTGATGTGATAGAATTCTAAATGATTCTAATGATAAATGTCTAACGACAGTCTAAATGATAAGACAGAAGTCTAAACCTTGCTTCCTGCCCCCAGTGTACATGACCTGAATAATACCCTCCCCTTAAGGGTGAATATGATGGGCTATTACTTCCCTCAATCATGTTAAATTATATGGCAAAAGGGATTTTGCAAGTCTCCCTACAGTTCACCAATCCTCTGTTCATGTTTTTCCTCTAGCTTCTCTAACATAATGGATTAGAATTATAACTATAGTTAAAATAATGTCTTTGTCTAGTAATTCCATAATCTATAGCAACAGTTAGAACTGGGGATGGAACAACAGACTGGTTCCAAATCGGGAAAGCTTATTTAACTTATATGCAAAGTACATCATGTGAAATGGTGGGCTGGATGAAGCACAAGCTGGAATCAAGATTGCAAGGAGAAATATCAATAACCTCAGCTATGCAGATGATACCACACTTATGGCAAAAAGCGTAGAACAACTAAAGAGCCTCTTGATGAAACTGAAAGAGGAGAGTGAAAAAGCTGGCTTAAAACTCAACATTCAGGAAACTAAGATCATGGCATCCACTTTCATCACTTCATATCAAATAGATGGGGAAGCAATGGAAACAGTGACAGACTTTATTTTTGGGGGCTCCAAAATCACTGCAGATGGTGACTGCAGCCATGAAATTAAAAGACACTTGCTCCTTGGAAGAAAAGTTATGACCAACCTAGGCAGCTTATTAAAAAGCAGAGACATTACTGTACCAACAAAGGCCCATCTAGTCAAAGGTATGGTTTTTCCAATAGTCTTGTATGGATGTGAGAGTTGGACTATAAAGAAAGCTGAGTGCCAAAGAATTGATGCATTTGAACTGTGGTGTTGGAGAAGACTCTTGAGAGGCCCTTGGACAGCAAGGAGATCAAACCAGTCCTTCCTAAAGGAAATCATCCCTGAATATTCATTGGAAGAACTGATGCTGAAACTCCAATACTCTGGCCACCAAAGAACCGACTCATTGGAAAAGATCCTGATTCTGGGAAAGACTGAAGGTGGGAGAAGGGGACGACAGAGGATGAGATGGTTGGATGCCATCACCAATGTGATGGACATGAGTTTGAGTAAGCTCCACGAGTTGGTGATGGACAGGGAAGCCTGGTGTGCTGCAGTCTATGGGGTCGCAAAGAGTCAGACACGACTGAGCGACTGAACTGATCTGATACCATTTTTGGATTAGTTTCCATTGTTTGCTTTGTCCCCCCTCTCATGGGTTGTGTTTTCCTGCCTCTTTGCATGCCTAAATTACCAGATGCCAGGCACTGTGAATTTTTATCTTAGATATTTTTATATTCCTATAAATATCCTTAGCTTTGTTATGAGATATAGTTATTTGGGAAGTCTGATCCTCTCAGGTCTTGCTTTTATGTTCTGTTTGGTGGAACAAAGTCAGTCTTTAGCCTAGGGTTTATTCATTACATAGATGAAGCAAAACTCTTTGGACTACTGTACAATGCCATGTAACTTGTAAGGTTTTCCACTCTGCTGGTGGGGACAGAAAAGTATTCTTGGCCTTGTATATGCTCCAGGGATTGTTCTTTGTAACTCCTATGAGTGTTTCTTGTTCTGGCTTCACACGCATGCCTTGACCAATACTCAGCTAAACATTTGAGAGTAATTCTCTGAAGGATCCTAGAGTTCTTTAAGAAGCTGTATCCTCCTTTGGCATTCTGGCTGCAAGCTCTAGCTATCTTGGCCTCCCCAAACTCCCAGTTTTATCTCCATTTCTGCTGATGTGTACATGGTTTTCCCCTCCCTAAGCTGTGATTTGAAAACTCTGCAGGAAGTTAGCAAGGGCAGTTATAGGGATCACCTTGTTTGTTTCTCAGGGATCACTGTCTTTCACTGCCTGGTGAACAATATTCTCAAAACCACTGCTTCATGTATTTTGTATGATTTCTTTGGTTCTTTCTAATGTGAAGGCAAATCTAATACCTGTTAATCCATCTTGGCAAGAAGTAGAAGTTTAATAGTTCTACTTTAGACATATTAAATTTAAAATGCCTACTGTAATCCAAGTGGAAGTGTCAAGTAGAAGCTTAGAGCTTATAAGCTTAGAGGTCAAGAAGATACCAGGAATTCAGATATGCATTTATGAAAAATCAGAGTATGGATGGAATTTAAAGCTATGAAGCTGAATGAGATCATTTAAGAAAGGGACTGGCAAACTATGATTCACTGACCAAATCTGGCCCCATCAGAGTTTTCTTCTATAAGTCAAATTTTTATAAGTAAAGTTCATTTAAGCACAGCCATCCCCATTTGTTTTCATAATGTCCAAGGCTGATTTTTCATTATAACAGCAAAGTTGAGTAGCTGCAACAGAGACATGTGGCCTGCAAAGTCTAAAATATTTTACTGTCTGGTTCTTTATAGGAAAAGATCACCAGCCTGGATCCTTGAAATGAATGTAAATAGAGAATGTCAGTGGATTAAATTCTGGAGCACTCCTCAATACTGAAATCAAACAGAACACCAATAAGCACTACGTACTGAAGCAGGAAAAATAAGCTCGCACATAGCAACAAAGACGCAATGCAGTCAAAAGAAAAATTAATTTAAAAAAAAAAAGGGAGTGTCAACTGTATTTCAAATGATGCTGAGAAGCTAAGTATGATGACAGTAAGTGACCAGTGTAGATTTAGCAAATGGTTACTTTTGCAGTTCTAGTGAAGTAAAGTGACGGTCGTGGAGGGGAGGGTTGAAAGTCAATTAAAGAAGGCTGAGAAGAGAACAAGAGGTGAAAAAGTAGACAAATGAATTGCCATTTTTAAGGTCTTTTGCTAACAAGTGAGGCAAAAAGAAATGTGAACATGTGAAGACAGTGTGCAGTTCAGGAAGGATTTTTAAAAAGAAGAAATATCCTGGCACATTTTTATGCTGATGAATATGATCAAGGACAAAAAGCAAAACTGAAGATGAGGTACACACTGAGGATGAAGACAGACTGAAGGAATAGAGGAGGAAATGGGCCAGAGCAGCCAATACATGCTCCAGCTGAAGCAAGCGGAGTGCCACTGTCTTTCTGTTTGCCTTGATTTACTGGCTGGGCTGGCTGGGCAGCTATGCAGCCATGGTAGAAACAGAGTAAGTATTTCCAAGACTTTTGTAGAGTATATTTCACAGAGAAACACTTGGAGAAATGATGAGATTTGTACTTAATACCGGAAGGTTAATAAAGCTAAACTATATCCTTATAATACATGTCATGACTGTTAATATAGCACTCTATGAGGCCCAGAGTTCAGCTGTTAATTATAAGCTGGGAAAAACCCAGACTGCCTAAGAACGTTAAGTAATCATTTCTATGATTATTATAATAGGAAATGTTTTAACTCATAAAAAATAATTTCAGAAAACTTCTGGAACAGGGATGGTTAACTCACCAATCCTCATCAGCTAAAAGCCTCAGAGCTTCTGTCAGTGCTACTTCGGGTTTGGAAAATGGCCGTAGTTCTGATGAATCCATTATTTCTGGACTATGAGTAACAGAAGGCATCCTTTCTTTATACTGTGGAATGGCTCCAGATGCTTCGTCTAAAACAAAGAAACATACTAAATAAAGCGTAAACTAACTCTGATACAAAGGGGTACAAATTTAATATTCTGACCATGAAGTCTATAAATATTGAAACTTATATTAGTTTGTTACTGTTGTTATTTAGTCACTAAGTTGTGTCTGACTCTTTTGAGATCTCATGGACTATAACCCGCCAGGCTCCTCTGTTCCATGGGGTTTTCCAGGCAAGAACACTGGAGTGGGTTGACATTTCCTTCTCCAGGGAATCTTCCTGACCCAGGGATCGAACCCTGCACTGCAGGTGGATTCTTTACTGCTGAGCCGGGGAGAAGCCTCAACTATTAGTTCAGTCTCCAACAAAACTATAATACCTGATATCAAAGTTATTTAAAAACTTATTTTTTATATATAAAACTATTAAATTACATGACTATAAATGTTTAAGTGGTTTTGCAGTCATGAATCATACAACAAAGTTTAGCTTTAAGAGCTAGCAATAAAAGTTGGTAAGAAGAATATGATCCCATTTTGTAAAAAAAATGTGGATGCATACCTAATTTACCATACAACTGATAACAGAAATAAAGCTTTGTAACAACTGTGTATAAATTACCAGTTTTGCTATTGGTATGGTTTTTCCTGTGGTCATGTATGGATGTGAGAGTTGGACTGTGAAGAAGGCTGAGCACTGAAGAATTGATGCTTTTGAACTGTGGTGTTGGAGAAGACTCTTGAGAGTCCCTTGGACTGCAAGGAGATCCAACCAGTCCATTCTGAAGGAGATCAGCCCTGGGATTTCTTTGGCAGGAATGATGCTGAAGCTGAAACTCCAGAACTTTGGCCACCTCATGAGAAGAGTTGACTCACTGGAAAAGACTCTGATGCTGGGAGGGATTGGGGACAGGAGGAGAAGGGGACGACAGAGGATGAGATGGCTGGATGGCATCATGGACTCGATGGACGTGAGTCTGAGTGAACTCTGGGAGTTGGTGATGGACAGGGAGGCCTGGCGTGCTGCGATTCATGGGGTCACAAAGAGTCGGACACGACTGAGCGACTGAACTGAACTGATAGCACTTATGGTATACTAGAAATCCTAAGATCATATGTAGTAGCATGATCAATGTTTCTTCCACAATCAAACATTTACTATCCATTTTCCAGATATAAGGCATTGTGCTAGATATTGGGGAAATAAGTGCACAGGGTAATACCTACCACAAAGCCGCTATACACTGTAAGACACATGTAGTGAAGATGTCAGAGAGAAAAAAAAAATCAAAAAGAGAAAATAGAATGTGTAATGGCTTTTGTAAATGGGTAAAGATTAGTTATTTTTTCATGTTAAGAGTTTTTTTTTTGGCTACACTACATGGCATATGGGATCTCAGTTCTCTAACCAGGGATTGAACCTGCATACCCAGCATTGAAAGCACTGATTCTTAACCACTGGACTACCAGGAAGGTCCCTAAAGAGATATTTAAATACTTCATATTAGATGTTGTGACAAATGCTTTACAAACTTTACATTTAATTCTCTCAACAAAGGTGTGATATATATTCTCATTATCTCCAATTTGCAGCCGAAAATAGAACTGAGTTTTACAGAGGCTAAGAAATGTATTTAAGGTCTCAATGCTAACGAGTGGCAAAGGCAGGATTTTCATCTAGGCCGACTATCGCTTTTGATTTTATATAAACAGGTCTAAGAAAGAATTTGTACTTTCCAAATTTTATCATATACCAGATAAGAAGATGCATGCAAAAAGATGAATATATCATTTTGGATTACTGTAGTGATAAATTAGTACCAATTTTTGAGTAAATCATATCTGAAGAAAATTACATGACAATTAATGAATATAATAAATAGACCTCAATAATTTTTTTGATGGTTCAGATGTACCCTCATTAGATTTCATAAATAAGATTGATATGTATTAAAAAAAAAAAAAAACTTTGGAATTTTATAACCCAGAAAGAACAGCAAATTCAAAACAGCACCTCTATTATTTATTGAACTCCTGCCTGCATTGTGCTAAATGCTTCATTTACATCATCTCTTCTGATTCATTCGACAACCTTATGTGATGGTTACTATTATTCCTGTATTACAGGTGAAAAAACTATTGCTAAAGTTTTAAGGACTCCCTCTCTATATCTATTTTACTTTCATTCTCAAGAGAGAATTTAATTCATTAGGAAGGGATGCGTATATAACACCAAATTATTAACCTCAGCATTATATGACAATTTCTATTGTTTTTACCTGGAAAAAAAGAGAAACAAAACAAAACAAATATTACTCTGGAAAAGGAGGTGTACAGAACATCAATCTAAAGCAGTATTGCCCAGGCTAGGGGCTTTCTTTTGTTTCTTAAAAACTTCTTCTCTTGCAGACTGATACTTTTACAAAATACAGTAAAAGTGTTATGACAACAGTTTCTAAAAGGTTATTCTCACTTTCTGTATTTATCTTGTAAGCATACTCTTCTGTTCAAATAATATAAGGGTAACTTCAGGGAAGCACTCTCCTTATACTTAGAAATAAAACCTGTAAAGCCTACACTATAGGTGAAAAATCACAAAATTAGTTGATGTCTCTAGAATGAATATGTAACAATTTGTGATTTGTTACTATTTATATTATTTGCTATATTTGTACTTCCATTCCTACTTTGAACTACTGGCTTAGGTAAGTTTTGTGGGTTTTTCTCCCCCTAGATTTTATGACAGTAATAGTGAAATTATTTGAGAATGCTGAAAATTCAAATTTTAAATAGTTATAAATTCAAATTTCAAATAGTTATATATTATATTATATATAACTATCATATATAGTTAACTATATATGTTACTGAGTCATTCAAACTTCAGTATGATAGCTCAGCATATTCCACTATTAGTCATATATCACCCTCAGTTAAACCACAGTACAGTAGTTTTAGAGTATTATGAGTTAAATAAAATTGTACCAAATGTTAAATTCCACTTACTTTGAGGTGCCATTTTTTCATTTCCTGTATGTTTCATTCGTTCCCAGGGACTCTGTTCCTTCTTTTCAGAATCTTTAATGTCAAAAAGTTCTTTTTCCTCTTTTTTCTTTTGTCTCATCTTGTCATAAGTAGATTTTGAAATAGAAACTTTAATCTGCATGAAAAAGTTGAAATAGCTCTAATCATTTAGAGTATGACACTTAAAATAACCATCTTCATCTCAGGCAACTGTAAGCTATACAAAATAAATTATACATTTCTTAGTCCTTATTTCAGTAATTCTAAAATTGAATAGAATTACATAGTACCAACTGCGAACTAAATTTGTGCCTAAAGATACTATTGTTACTCCTTGAGGATATCCTACAAAATTGTCAAATATATACATACACACATATATATGTATATAAAGTACAGGTAGAATATAAAGTACATTAGATACTTTACACCAGAGTAACAATATATTTGGTGGAAAAGGAGAATAATCTATCATTTACATGATTAAGGTTCAGGAATTTCAATTACATTGAAATTAAAAAAATTATAATCAAAGCACTTTTATCACCCCTAATCTGATACATACAAAACAATGACGTATCATAAGCTTGAATTTATCCTAATAATTAGGAAATAACCTTACATCTTTTTCATTCTCAGAATCAACATATGATGGAATACTCTGCTGAACTGCTCTTCCATAAATCCCTGATGGTGGTTCAGTATTTTTAACTGCAAACGAAACCCCATTTTCCACAGAAGTTATCACTGATTGACTGCAGGTTGCTGGTGCTGGAATTGGATTTCCAAATACCCCTGAAAGCAACCAACCATCAAACTGTCATTAAGTATTTATGTGATGTTACGCAGGACAACAAAGTTTTAAGACAAGGTTTTAAAAGAAGTAAACAATATAATTAATAAGAAAAACATGTTAAATAATCACAAAATATAAAAACACCTCATCAAAATGATAACATAATAACAAGACATTTCATGATGATGTCAAGTGAGAACTGCATATTTGAATATTGTAAGTTCTGAGTTCACATGAATGAAAGGTTACATGAGCTGAGTGTTTAAGATGGTTTCAAAGAGCAAGGATTTGAGCTGGGACTGGAAGACATAAAAGAATTTGAGTAGACAAGTGAGGAAGGCAGGGAGAACATCCTATGAGATAAACATGTTCGTAAGCAGAGCTCAAGTAGAAAGCATGTTTGTGGAGTGATGTCTGATTGGGCACAAGGCAAATAGAGAAAATAAGCTTTTAAGGAGAGGCTGAAGTCAATCTGAGGAGGATCTAAAATTAACTTAATGATATGAACAAAGAAGTCAGGAAAGCTTTCTAAGCATTTCATTCTATTTACCAAAAATAAGATGTACACCCTCAACATCTATCATCATCTTCTAGTTTTGCAATTAAAAAAGAATCTAGTTGGGTTGTGTTAACGGACTAGATGGAGAAATCTTTTTACAATGTATATAGGTATTTAATCATCACATTGTACACTTTAAATGTCTTATAATTTTATTCGTCAATTATACCTCAATTGATAACTTTAAAGGATATTTGCAAACAAGTTGTTCAAAGGTTTCTCAACCTACCTGAAATATATAACAGATACTAATTAAGATTTGTCTAGTTTTTGCATGAGATGTTATAGAATTATATTAATTTATATTGATTACTAAGTCAATCAAAAAGGACTACAATTTGAATTTAAACCGCAATAAAATTATTTAAGCTATCCTAGAAGTATCTTAGAAAGTGCCTAAACTGCACCGGTCACATAATACATCTCTCTGAAAATTACTGACATAAATTTACCATTGTTTCATTAGAGGACAGAAATGTGGTGCTAAGTATTCATTTTTAATTCTTTCAATTTAACAATATTTTCAAAAAGAAAGTTTTATTCAACACCTGAAGCACACTCTTCTCTATTCTTTATTGATATGCTCTGCTTATATGTGAAGAAAACATACAATTAAAAGGCTAAATAATTTTAAAATACCTTTTCCAACAACTACTACTGAGTCTTCTGATAAGGTATTTGTAGACATGAAGTCAAAACTGGAAATTTGGTGGAAATTTGATGATGACCCTGTAGATGGTAAAGAAACAAACAAAAAAACATATTAAAAAATACATACTTATGTAGTATCTTAGGATATCAAAACATGGTTTTATAAAACTGAAAATTAATTTCATACAAAGAATTTATAATTTATATATTTACACATTAATTCAATAAATACTTAGAATACTTGGTTTATTCAGTGTATATTCTTGTGTCCTTTGTCATAGATTAATTGACTGCAGGTTTATGGGTTTATTTTTGAGCTCTGTGTTCTTTTCCATTGATCTATGTATCTGCTTTTGTGCCAATACCAAACTGTTTGATTACTGTAACTTTGCAGTATTGTTTGAAGTCTGAAAGGAATACGCCTCCAGCTTTTTTCTTTTTCCTCAGTATTGCTTTGGCAATTCTGGGTGTTTGTGGTTCCATATTCATTTTATTATTATTTGTTCTAGTTCTGTGAAATTTGTCATGGTTATATTGATAGGGATCACATTAAATCTGTATAATTTGTTTGGGGCAGTATAACAATATTAAATCTTGAAATCAAAGAGCAAATGATATCTTTCCATTTCTTAAAATCATCTTCAATTTCCTTTATCAATGTTTTATAGTCTTTGGTGTATAGGTCTTTCATCCTTGTGGTTATGTTTAGTCCTAGGTATTTTATTTAATTTTTGGATGTGATTTTTTTTTTTTTACTTTCTGGTATTTGGTTTTAAGTATAAAGAAATGAAGCAGATTTCTATATATTACTCTTGTATCCTGCTACTTTGCCGAATTCACTTATTAGTTATAATAGTTTTTGTGTGGCGTTTTTAGGGATCTCTATATAGAGTATCTGCAGAAGGCAATGGCAACCCACTCCAGTACTCTTGCCTGGAAAATCCCAGGGACGGAGGAGCCTGGTAGGCTGCCATCTATGGGGTCGCACAGAGTTGGACACGACTGAAGTGACTTAGCAGCAGCAGCAGCATATAGAGTATCATATCATCTACAAATAGTGACAGCTTTACATCCTCCTTTCTGATTTGGATATCTTTTATTACTTTTTCTTGTCTGACTGCTGTGGCTAGAGCTTCCAAAGCTACACTGAATAGAAGTGGTGAGAGCAGGCATCCTTGCCTTGTTCCTGAATTTAGCAGGAAGGCATTCAGCATTTCACCATTGAGTATTATGTTGGCTGTGGGCTTGTTGTAAATTGCTTTCGAGATTCATTCCCCCTGTACCTACTTACAGGGCTTTCCTGGTGGCCCAGACGGTAAAAAAAGAAGTTTGTCTGTAATGCAGGAGACTTGAGTTCAATCCCTGGGTAGCGAAGATCTTCTGGAGAAGGGAATGGCTACCCACTCTACTATTCTTGCCTGGAGAATCCCATGGACAGAGAAGCCTGGCAGGCTGCAGTCCATGGTGTTGCAAAGAGTCCGACATGGCTGAGTGACTAACACTTACCTATACCCACTTTGGTGAGAGGTTTGTTTTTTTTTTAAAAATAATGGATGGATGTTGAATTTTATCAAATGCTTTTTCTGCATCTATTGAAATGACCATATAGTTTCTGTCTTTTCTTTTGATGATGTGGTATATATCATATTGATTTGATTAGGTATAATAAACTGTCCTTGAAACCCTAGAGTGACTCCAACTTGATCATGTTTTTTGATCCTTTTTATGTACTGTATTGGATTCAGTTTGCTAATATTTTGTTGAGGATTTTTCCATCTATATTTATCAAACATATTGACATGTAATTTTCTTTCTTCCTTTTTTTTCTGTAATTATTCTTGGTTTTGATATCAGGATGATGGTGGCTTTACAGAATGAATTTGGGAATGTTCCCTTCTCTTTAGTCTTTTGGAATAATTTGAGCATAGGTGTGAGGTCTTTGTATGTTTGGTGGAGTTCCTCAGTGAGACCATCTGGTCCTAGACTTTTGTTTGTAGGGAGTTTTTCAAAATAGATGTTCGATTTCACTTTTAGCAATTGGTTTATTCAAATATCTGTTTCTTCTTGATTCAGTTTTGGCAGACTGCATATTTCTAAAAACTTGTCTAATTTGTTGGCATATAAATCTTTGTAGTATGAGTTTTTGTATTTCTGTGGAATCAGTTGTTATTTCTCTTTACTTTCTTATGTTGTTTTTTGGGTCCTATTTCTTTTCTTCTTGAGTTTGGCTAGGGGTTACCAAATTTTATTTAAAAAAAGGGGGGGGGGCTCTTGATTTTATTGGTCTTTGCACTTTTTATCTCATTTATTTACTCTCTGATATATATTTATTTCCTGATTTGGGGTCTCATTTGTCCTTCTTCCAGGTCTTTTAGGTGGGAGATTTTTTGAGATTGTTCTTCTTTCTTAAGGCCTGTATCACTATAAACTTCCCTCTTAGAAAAGCTTTTGCTGCATCCCACAGATTCTGTAAGGTGTTTTCATTGTCATTTGTCTTGAGGTGTTTTCTGATTTCCTCTTTTATTTCAATGATGACCCACTGGCTTTTTAGTAGTATGTGGTTTAGTATCCAAGTGGGTTTTTTTCTTATTATTATTATTTTCTTTCTGTGGCTGATTTCTAGCTTCATACTGTTGTGGTCAGAAAGATACTAGAAATAATTTCTATCCTCTTAACTTTGTTAAGGCTTGTTTTGTGACCTAGTATGTGGTCTACTGCAGAGAATATTCCACAGGGACTTGAAAAAAAATGTGATTCTGGGGTTTTTGGATGTAGTGCCCTATAGATATTAATTAAATCCACCTGGTCTATTGTATCATTTATGATCTCTGTTTCTTTATTGATTTTCTGTCTGGAAGATCTGTCCATTGGTTTCAGTGGGGTGTTAAAGTTGTCTACTATTATTGCCTTCCTTTCAATTTCTCCCTTCATGTTTTTAGTATTCATTTTATATATTTAGGTGCTCCTATATTGGATGCACACGTTAATGAATGTAATATCCTCTTCCCGTATTGATCCCTTTGTCATGATAAAATGTTCTCTTTCTTCATGGGCTGTTTAATGTCAATTTGTCTGATATAATTATCACTACTCCCATTTTCTTGCTACTTCCATTTGCATGATATATCTTTTTCCATCTCCTCACTTTCAATCTGTGAGTGCCCTTTATCCTAAGGTGATTCTCTTGTAGGCAGCCTATTATAGGTTCTTGGTGCTTTTTTTAAATTCAATCTGCCACTTGTTTTTTTGATTAGAGCATTTAGTCCACAGACATTTAAAGTAATATTAGTAGGTATGTACACACTGCCATTTGAAAACTTGCCTCCCAGCTGATTTTGCATTTCTTCTTTTTGTATTTCCTTTTAGGGTTTGATGATTTTCTTTTATATTATGCTAGAGTTCCTTTCTTTTTGGTTTTGTGAATCTACTTTTAGATTTGTGTGACAATTTTGCTCGGTAGAGTTTCCTATGTTGCAGGTTTTTTTCCCTTTCAGGACTTTGAATATACGATGCCATCCCCTTGTGGCCTGCAAAATTTACGCAAAAAATCAGGAGATAGCCTTATGGGGGTTCCCCTGTAACTGACTCTGACTCCTTTCCTCTTGCTGTCTTTAGAATCTTCTCTTTCACTTTTTCTATGTTAATTATGATATGCCTTGTGTGGGTGTTTAGGTTCATTTTGCTTAGGACCCTCTGTGCTTCCTGTACCTGGATATCTGTTTCCTTCTCTATGTTTGAGAAGTTTTGTCTTTTCAGCAAGTGGTGTTGGGAAAGCTGGACAGTTACATGTCAATCAATGAAATTAGAACACTACTTCAAACCATACACAAAAATAAACCTTGTAAGACCTAAATATCAAGGCACCATGAAACTCCTAGAAGAGAACATAGACAAAAAATTCTCAGACATAAATTGTATCAATGTCTTCTTAGATCATTCTCCAAAGCCAAAAGGAACAGAAGCAAAAATAAACAAATTAGACCTACCCAAACTTATAAGCTTTGGCAGAGTGAAGGAAACTGCTGTATAAACAAAACAAAAAGTCTACCTATGGACTTGGAAAAAAATATTTGTCAATGTGTGACTGAGAAGGGCTTTATTTCTAAAGTATACAAATAGGAAAAATTACAACTTAATAACCAAAAAACTGAACAACCCAATCAAAAGTGAGCAGGAGACCTAAACTGACATTTCTTCAAAGAAGACATACAGATGGCCGACATGCACGTGAAAAGAATAAACTAGGAGTACGGGATTAACATATATGTACTACTATACATAAAATAGATAAGTAACAAGGATTTATACAGGGGACTATATTCAATATCTTGTATTAATAATAACCTATAAGGAAAATTAATCTGAACTACATTTCTCTAATACATACATAAAGCTGAATCACTTTGCTATATATTTGAAACTAACACAATATTGTACATCAACTATACCTCAATTAAAAAAAAATGAAACCTAGTTCAGACTAGGCACTGGACAGAAAAGAAAACTTTCTTTACTTAAGGAGTTCATACATATCAGAATAAGGAGTTTCAAAGATGTTAGAAAATAATCATAGCACAATAATCAAACAAAAAGAGGATAACCTTGAAGGAAAGCTTCTCACTCCTGGGAACAGATCAAGTCAATCTCACAGCAATCTGTACTTTCCTAGATTAACTTCTAACTCAGTTTATGATTATTTATTTAATTATTCTTTCTCCTACTAGACTGTAAGCTCTATGGGGATAGGACTCATGTCTAGCTTTGATTTTCATTCTTTTCCAGAGACCATTAGTACAGTGCTTGGCACACAGCAGGTGCTCAATAAATATGTTAAATGAATGTTACAAGACAAAAAAATGAAAGCAAAATATAATTAATTTAAGGTCAACTGACAGAAACATCTGGTAGCTCCAGAAAGTGTTCAGTGACACAGAAACAAATCTCAGTAAATGAAACAATTTGCTCCACAATAGTTAACAAACATAAAATCTATACATTAACTATTAAGAGGTGATTGATAATTAAATCTCATGGGAGGAAATACATACATAAAGACTATACCTAAGTAGTTTAATTTCATTTATAAGAAACACTCATATAACATCATTTTTTTTTTTCACTGCACCTCTTAGCATGTAAGACCTTAGTTTCCTGACCAGGGATCAATCAAACCTCTGCCCCCTGCATTGGAAGTATGGAGTTTTAATCACTGGACCACCAGGGAAGTCTGATCTAGCATCATTTTTAATATTACTTTCACTTTTTACCCTATATTTTCTTTAAAGCAAAGAATTATTGAAAGAAATACTGCTCAAATCTCAATCCTAAAATAAAGATGCTTAAAAGATTCTTTGCATATGAACTACCCTTTTTTTGTTGTTGTTATTTCTGCCCCATTTATTCAAATAGAGAAAGAGAAAATATTAAGTTATAGACTCTAGTTTGCTAGCAACAAACATCCATCTTAATCACTTTCTTAAATCGTTAATTAAAATTCAAGGTTACTATGCTAGAAAATGGTCACATTCAAAGGGACAATCAGCAGAGGAGAGAAAGAAGAGGAGGTTTGGAGAGCTAGTTCTAAAAAAAGTCTGAGGTTTCTTTCTTGCAAAAGGAATCCATTCACATCTGTCACTCATCACCAATATTTCTCCTGGGAGTATTTTTATTCCTTTTAGCATTGCACTCAATATTTACTTTAATCTGATTATTTGAGGATGCAGGTTTTGCATGATTATTAGTTGTGGCTAGATCATCATCACTGTATTCATTTAATATGTGGCTTCCCAGGTGGCTCAGTGGTAAAGGCCAATGCAGGAGACACAAGAGATGCAGGTTCAATCCCTGGGTCAGGAAGATCCTCTAAAGTAGGAAATGGCAAACCCCCCTCCAGTATTCTTGCTTGGAAAACTCCATGGACAGAGGAGCCTGGTAGATTATAGTCCATGGGGTCGCAAAGGGTCAGACATCACTGAGTGACTGAGTGCATACACATGCACCATTATATACGAAGCATAATACACATGTAAAGATGCCTATATCTTAATTTTATCTTATACTACTCCAGACCAGAAGCATGGGGAAAGCTTTATAAAGAAGTGGATTTTAGCCAGTATTCAAAAAGCAGACATGGACTTCCCTGGTGATACAGTAGGTAAGAATTCACCTGCCAATGTAAGGGACACAGGTTCGATCCCTAGTTGGGAAGATTCCACATGCCACGGAGCAACTAAGCCACAACTAAGCAACTAAGTACCACAACTACTAAGCCCAAGTTCTAGGGCCTGAGAGCCGCAACTACTAAGGCAAACAGTAGCAACTACTAAGCCTGAACACAACAACTACGAAGTCCATGTACTGAGAGCCTGTGCTCTGAAACAAGAGAAGCCACCACAACGAGAAGTCTGTGTACTGCTAAGAGGAGAAGCCCCTGCTCATCACAACTAAAGAAAGCCTGTGCGCAGCAATGAAGACAGTGCAACCCAAATAAACAAATAATGCCAGAGGATAGGGCATGAATAGAGGTATACTAAGAGGTAATGCTTCCCTGGTGCCTCAGACAATGAAGCGTCTGCCTACAATGCAGGAGACCTGGGTTCAGTCCCTGGTTTGGGAAGATCTCCTGGAGAAGGAAATGGTAACACATTCCAGTATTCTTGCCTGGAAAATCCCATGGACAGAAGAGCCTGGTGGGCTTACAGTCCATGGGGTCCAAAGAATTGGACACGACTGAGCAACTTCACTTTCACTTTCAAGAGGTAACGCAAGAAAGGTAAGCTGAGGCAAAATTGTTAAGGGTATGAAAAAATGATGCTACAGAGTTGGAAATTTATTCTGTGAAAACCACTAAAGGTTTTGAGCAAGAAAGAGATGATTAGAAAGATAATTCTGGAAGACTATGTACACTGAATTGAAAAGATGAAAATAAGAGACAAAATGTCTTAGAAGGCTACTGTAATTACCCAGGGAAGAAGCTATGAAAACCCAAGTTAAACTGAAAAGAACTGGCAGGATTGGTCACTGCCTGAAGGGTAAAGAGAAGTAGAAAAGATGACTCTAAAGTTTTAAGTCTTCATAACTGGGAAAATGATAATGCCACTAATAAAAACAGATTAAAAAAAAGGAAGAGGAATAGGTCTAGAAAGGAAGATAAGTTTGGTTTTGAATATGTTTATTCTTGTTGACCAGATAGATCTAGCAGATGTTTGGTTTAGAGCTGGAAGTGTAAGTTTGATAGAATTTTCTGGAGTAGAATTAACTGTTGATCAAAGACATCAATATTTTCATGATCCAAAAAAAAAAAAGTCATTGGCAGTAAAAAAAAAAAATTCAGCAATTATTTGAAAACAATGAAATTACATTTCCTTTAGGAAGAAAAATATTTTTGTATTTGGTTTTTTTTATATAAAAAATAAAGTGTGTAAGTAAATATGAAAAAGCCCTGTCATCCTCTTTTGTATTAATAAAACCAATGGGCAAATGATCTTTCTCACAAAGAACAGATATTACAAATTATCTTACAGATTCAATTTTTAGAAATTTACCAAAACAAAAACAACAAAAAATAAGAAAAAGTGTCTAATCAAGTTCACTCTTACTCAATTTGCATTAGTTCCACAAAAAGTATACATAAACTAAAATGCCTGACTACCTGGACATATACGACTTAAGACAACCAGCGACGACAAAAGTTGACCTTATTATAAAAGTTGCTACACACAAAACAATGACAGTTCCTTACATTTACTGGTAGACTACCATGCTGAAATACAGGTGACTTCTATTTACTCTATTTAAATATTTATGCCCTTCAAAATTGGGCTTCCCTGATGGCTCAAAATTATTGTCTCTTACTCTGAGGAAAAAATGTTAAAAGCACCTGTAACAGGATCTCTGGAAAAAAAAAAAAAAAAAGAGCAGTCACAGAAGTGCTGCTTGCTATTAAGCTTAATTAAAAGAAAGAAAAAAAGGGTACATTGTTAACAATGGTTTGTGATAACAAAAAAACTTTCCAGGTTCTACCAAAGGAAAATTATAATCCTGTTTCCATAGTTTTACTCCATGGTTACAACCTAAGTAGGCATCTGGGAATCATTTGTTCATATGACTTCTCCATCCCATTTTACAGTGGCACACGTACAGAGTGTGTGTCTGTATGTGTATGTGGGTAAAGGTCAGCAAGGACTCCCTAGATTTAACCTCTCGGGTAATAGGTCCCCTGGATTGACTCCTGAGACATAACCATATATGAATATGTAAACTATGTGTTCTATTTAGCAGAATTATTTCGACAACAACACATCAGAAGGGTAAGAAGAAAAGTCTCAAAATTGAGAAATCTCAGTTAGTTTTTCTTTATTGGCATGTTAATGGAAGATATGAAATTCAAAGACACTCAGTCCTAAAAATGAACTTGTGGTTGAAATGTACTAACCTTTCGTATGCTTATAATGTCTTGGTTGTTCCTTATTTTGTATTTTTAAAGCACTAGGTGAAATGTCATGTGACCTATCCTCTTCAAAGTCACCACATCCAAACCCATAGTTCATACGATGGCCAATTATGCTTACACTGGATGTTGTAGTCCCTATAAAATAAAATACATAAAACAACTTATCTGAATGATGTAGGTAACACCATAGGGAAGTATGGATCTCTTCTCTATCTTGGCTCCTAACGTTTTAGAAAGGGTCTAATAACACTAGAAATTATAACGCTATACTATTTTTTTAAAAGTGTTACTTTCTTTTAAATATTGTAATATTTTTTACTTTACTAGCAGATTGGAACACTTATATGCTATACTATCCTATTTTATAAAACAGGCTTTAAAATGACAATGAAATAAAAAATTCAATGAATGAAAGAGGTAATCAATCATGTTTTAAAAATGTGATAGCCATTTAATGCTTAAATGAAATTTTACACTTTGCAGCACAACAAAACTGTTTAAAATCTAGAATATTTAACCTATGTCCTGAGAAAGGGCTCCATTTCTATTTTCCATTTCTCTCTTTTCTCCCACTCTCATGATCTAGCTTGTGGGGCAGTAAACTATGTTGTAAACGAGCTCAGAATCTGGACTCATGCTTCACGGCTTTAAATCATAGCACTGCCACTTTACACCGAAAATGGGCAAGACACTTAACTGTATTTGTAAAATGGGGATAAAAATATTATAATAGCTCTTTCAGAAACTTTCTGAGGATTAAATGAAGCAAATGTAAACGGCTTATCACAGAGACTAGCGTACAGTAAATATCCAAATGTTACATTCCTGCTTAAAAATAAAGCAAATCAAACCCTTAATGTAGGCCTCCTTTTAATAAGTACTTAAAATTTTAATCTACATGTGAATGTTTAAACTGAACACTCTATACTAACACTTCTCAGTTGGTAAGACCACAAAACTACAAAGTGGAAAATCCCAGGCAATATATACTTGAGTCACCATCCATTTTTATGTATATCTACTATGTAAACCATTAAGTAATAATAATAAAATATAATTTAATACCATTGATGGTATTTTAATAAAAACAGGACAGTGGGGAGAGAACATGGCTGGTGGCAGTTAGAGTATTGCAGAGTAAAGGGCACTTGTCAGATTCACTGATGAAGATTTTAAAAATATCTGATATTAAATGATACAGATCTTCTGGGAGTAACATGGATATCCTTCTAAATTCTTCTTGCTTTTGATAGTTAATTCATAAAGTAAGCCTCATAAGTATACTGGCTTTGGATGGAAATGCTTTCTACTAATAGTTGATAACAAAAGCTACAGGAAAATAAGATTACTGTTACATTTATTAGGAACTTTAGCAGAGTGTGCTGTAGTAGGGTAGTGGTATAATCAATGTGAAAATCTTTATTGGAGATGCTGTAGTATAGACAGATTAGATTTACAATTCTGACATGATTATTTTTATCTTCAGGTAGCATTGGAGATGGAAATGGCAACCCACTCCAGTGTTCTTGCCTGGAGAATCCCAGGGACAGGGGAGCCTGGTAGGCTGCTGTCTACGGGGTCGCACAGAGTCGGACACAACTGATGCAACTTAGCAGCAGCAGCTCTTATTCTAAGCACTATCATTTTTATGTCTCACCAATTACAACAATAAATTGTACAAATGACTTGCTAATTAAAACCAACACAAAACCTATCCTAAATAATCAGAAAATGTAAATCCAAATTAATAAAATCCTGAACCACCCAAACTTAACACTTTGGAAGCATATTAAATTTAACCAAGAATTTCTCATAGTAAAGTCAATAACAGTATTTCCAAAATTTGATCTGAGAAATACCTAACTTATTTGTTAAAAATATATATTTCCAACCCCAAAGATTGATTCAGTATGTATACAGTGAGGCCCCAGAACCTATATTTATATGCATTACTCACGATTCCTAGTATTAGGCAAGTTTGAAAAACACTATTAGACAAGTTTGGGAAACACTGAACATTGCATATAGAAGCATGTATTATTATAAGACCTATCACTCCACTAAAATTTAAATGACTCACAAGCTGATACAACTAGGGTTAGTTGCTGTTCACTCAGTCCTGTCTGATTCTTTGCAACTCCATGGACTCCAGGATTCCGTCCTTCCCTATCTCCCAGAGTTTGCTCAAACTCATGTCCATTGCTTCGATGATCTCATCCAACTATCTCATCCTCTGTCGCCCACTTCTCCTCTCACGCTCAATCTTTTCCACCATCAGGGTCTTTTATAGTAAGTCAGCTCTTCATATCAGGTCGCCAAAGTACTGGAGTTTCAGCTTGAGCATCAGTCCTTCCAAGGAATATTCAGGGTTGATGATTGACTGGCTTGATCTCCTTGCTATCCAAGGGGCTCTCAAGAGTCTTCTCCAGCACCATAGTTCAAAAGCATCAATTCTTAGCATTTAACCTTCTCTATGGCCCAACTCTCACATTAATTCCAAGGACATTCTTTCAAAGTAGGTTCCATTTTAGAAACTGGATACAACCTAGCAAGAAAATATCTCTTCAAACTAATAAATTATTTCTTAGGATGATCAGCCTTAAAAAAGAACTGAAGACTAAGTTTATGTATTATATTAATATTTCTTTGGGTCTTTCCCTTTAGGAGAACAAATACTCACCAAGTGCCCACTATGTAGTAGGTGCCTGATGTATGTTATACATTTAGATCTTCACTACCCTTCTCAAGGTTTGCATCACCAAATGAGGAAATTGAGTTTCTAAGCAATTAAGTAACTTCCACAGAACATGCATATGATTATTAAATATCAAACTGAGATTCCAGTTGGGTTCTCTCAGACTCCAAAGTACATAGGCATTGTCTTCTTGTGCTTAGTAGAATAACTATCTCTTAGTCTAACACACAAGGTTTGTGGAAGACAGTTTACCAGGTACATGTGGTTGAGTTCAGCATTTATAATTATGACAGGGACCTGTCATAATTTCTGAGAATCAAGAATCTGAGAGTCCAAAAAAGTAAAATAATTGTAATACCACTATAAAAATGTCAGTGTAATGACATTGCAAAAGAGGTAATATGAATTTTATTTGTGAATTGGGAAGGCATCAAGAGAAAGCAACTTGAGTTGTTTTCAAGGTAGCCTGGTGTATGGTATGGATTTCAGATTTCATCCAGAGGAATCAGCATGTACAACTGCAAAGAGATAGGAAATGGTACTGAATGTGGTCTGAGTTAAATGGATCACAAGATACAAAGCAAAAAGGAAAATGAGGCTAGAGTGGTTTGCATGGACCAGATCACAGAAGAATCCTCTGAATAAATTTACACTGGGCAATATAGTCAATTTTGCATTAGGGGGAATGGACTGTGAGTGAACGAAACCAAAGCTGGAGAGAAATGTTAGGTGGCTAAGTAAAAAATGCTTACGAGTGATAGTGGGAATTAAAAAGAGATGAAGCTAAGACATAACTCAATTCAGTTCAGTTCAGTCACTCAGTTGTGTCCGACTCTTTGCGACCCCATGAATCGAAGCACGCCTGGCCTCCCTGTCCATCACCAACTCCCGGAGTTCACTCAGACTCACGTCCATCCAGTCAGTGATGGAGGAAGAAATTTAAAATCTTAGCAAACAATTAGATACACATACAACTTTTTAAGAAAGTACTTATAAGTTAAAGTAGCCTTAAGGTTATAGGACTTTTACACTGAGATCATGTGAAAATAAATAGCATATCCTAAACTTATTGTTGTTGTTCAGTCCCTAAGTTGTATCCAGTTTTTTGTGACCCCATGGGCTGCAGCATGCCAGGCTTCCCTGTCCTTCACTGTCTCCTTGAATTTGCTTAAATTCATATCCAGTGGTGCCATCCCACCATCTTATCCTATGTTGTTCCCTTCTCCTCCTGCTCTCAATCTTTCCCAACATCGGGGTTTTTCCAATAAGTTGGTTCTTCACATCAGGTGACATACTGGAGTTTCAGCTTCAGTGTCAGTGCTTCCTATGACTATTCAGGACTGATCTCCTTCAAGATTGACTGGTCGGATCTCCTTGCAGTCCAAGGGACTCTCAAGAGTATTCTCCAGCACCACAGTTCGAAAGCATCAATTCTTCAGCACTCATCTTTCTTTATAGTCCAACTCTTAACATCTGTACATGACTACTGGAAAAACCACAGCTTTGAGTATATGGACTATTGTCAGAAAAGTGATGTCTTTCCTTTTTCATACACTGCCTAGGTTATAGCTTTCTTTCCAAGAAACAAGTATCTTTTAATTTCAAGGCTGCAGTTTCCATCTGCAGTGATTTTGGAGCCCAAGAAAATAAAATCTGTTTCCACTTTTTTCCCATCTATTTGCTATGAAGTGATGGGACCAGATGCCATGATCTCATTTTTTTAAATGTTGAGTTTTAAGCCAGCTATCTCACTCTCCTCTTTCATCAAGAGCCTCTTTAGTTCCTCTTCACTTTTTGCCATTAGAGGTGTATCATCTGCATATCTGAGGTTGCTGATATTTCTCCTGGCCATCTTGATTCCAGCTTGTAATTCATTCAGCTTGGCATTTTGCATGATATACTCCGCATATAATTTAAACAAGCAGAGTGACAATATTCAGCTTTGACATACTCTTTTCCAAATTTCAAACCAGTCTGCTGTCTCACGTTCAGTTCTAACTGTTGCTTCTTGACCTGCATACAGGTTTCTCAGAAGACAGGTCAGGTGATCTGGTATTCCCATCTCCTTTAAGAATTTTCCACAGTTTGTTGTGATTCACAAGGTCAAAGCTTTAGCATAGTCAATGAAACAGAAGTAGATACCTCTCTGGAATTCCCTTGCTTTTTCTATGATCCAATGGATATTAGCAATTTGATCTCTGGTTCCTCTGCTTTTTCTAAATCCAGCTTGTACATCTGGAAGTTCACAGTTTATATACTGCTGAAGCTTAGCTTGAAGGATTTTGAGCATTACCTTGCTAGTATGTTAAATAAGCACAACTGTACAGTCTGAGCACTCTTTGGCATTGGCTTTCTTTGAGATGGGAAAGAAAACTGACCTCTCCCAGCCTTGCGGCCATTGCTGAATTTTCCAAATTTGCTGGCATATTGAGTACAGCACTTTTAGCAGCAGCATCTTTTATGATTTGAAATAGCTCAGCTGGAATTTCATCACCTCCACTAGCTTTGTGCATAGTGATGCTTCCTAAGGCCCAGGTGACTTTGCACTCTAAGATGTCTGGCTCTAGGTGAGTGACCACACCATTGTGGTTATCAAAAGGTCATTAAGAGCTTTTTTGTATAGTTATCCTGTGTATTTTTGCCACCTCTTCTTAATAGCTTCTGTCTCCGTTAGGTCCTTGCTGTTTCTGTCCCTTACCGAGCCCATCTTTGTATGAAGTGTTCCCTTGGTATGTCCAGTTTTACTGAAGAGATCTCTAGTCTTTCCTTTCCTCTAGTCTTTCCTATTGTTTTCCTCTATTTCTATGCATTGTTCACTTAAGAAGGCTTTGTTCTCTCTCCTTGCTACCCTCTGGAACTTTGCATTCAGGGGGGTATATCTTTCCCCTTCTCCTTTGCCTTTTGCTTCTCTTCTTTTCTCAGCTATTTGTAAGGCCTCCTCAGACAACCACTTTGCCTTCTTGCACTTCTTTTTCTTTGGGATGGTATTAGTCACCGCCTCCTGTACAATATTACAAACTTCTGACCATAGTTCTTCAGGAACTCTGTCTACCAGATCTAATCCTAGTTACAATTAATTCATAATTCAATAGTTTTACAAATCATAAAGACCACATATAGATTCCATCCTAAATGGATGAGAATCCAAATACTTTTCTAATTTGTTACCAATAACAGAATCTATTTTCTAGGAACTGATGTTATAAATTAGTGACTTCCAGGTTGGTCTGTAAAATGTTTACACAAGATACACTAGTTAAATATTATTTTTAAAAGAAACTGTGTTGTTTGGTTCCCTGGTGGTTTCTAAAGTATGCTGCGCATTAGAATCACCTAGAGAGTTCTCAAAAACTTTGATGTCCAGGTTGCATTCTGTATCAATTAAATCAAAATGTCCTGGCATAGGAGCCAATATGGGTAACTTATAGACTTAAAGGAGGGACCAATTATACAGGTAAGTATTTTTTCTTCCAGAAATAATACAGTATTTATTCTTGCCACAATGGCCTTTTAAGGAGTTAAAAGATGATTAGTCTTAATTGGTAATTACAAAACTTCTAAATCTAAAATGCATTTGCCATCAGTCCATCACTTTTTTATCATCTAAAAATCTGTAAGTCGTATTTATGACAGATTCATAGAATACCTGTACTGGAGCTTTGTTCAGCTACCTGAGAGTTCTTATTCTTTGCCGAAGAAAGTCTTGTTGGACAAGGTTTTGATCCAAAAATTGGAAATATGTCTGACCTATAATGAAACAAGATAATTTCAATAAATATTGAAGATCCAAAGCTATTAACATTCTTATATAAAACATTCTCTATACTTTAATTAACTTATTAGACTTAGATAATAAGGCAGGAAAAAGTATGAAAAAATAAGGCTAAGAATATTTCTTATTGGTATTCCTAGTTCACCTTTTGAACTTCCAACCTTTTCAACGTTATCAGTTCAGTTCAGTTCATTTCAGTTCAGTTGAGTTGTGTCTGACTCTTTGCGATCCCATGGGCTGTAGCACACCAGGCTTCCCTGTCCATCACCACTCCCAGAGCTTGCTCAAACTCATGTCCATTGGGTTGGTGATGCCATCCAACCATTTCATCCTCTGTCGTCCTCTTCTCCTCCTGCCTTCAATTTTTCCCAGCATCAAGGTCTTTTCCAAGGAGTCAGCTCTTCGCATCAGGCGGTCAAAGTATTAGAGTTTCAGCTTCAGCATCAGTCCTTCCAATGAATATTCACGATTAATTTCCTTTAGGATTGACTGGTTGGATCTCCCTGCAGTCCAAGGGACTCTCAAGAGTCTTCTCCAACACCACAGTTCAAAAACATCAATTCTTTGGCACTCAGCTTTCTTTATTGTCCAACTCTCATATCCATACATGACACTGGAAAAATCATAGCTTTGACTATATGGACCTTTGTTGGCAAAGTAATGTCTCTGCTTTTTAATATGCTCTCAAGGTTTGTCATAGCTTTTCTTCCAAGGAGCAAGCATATTTTCAACATATGGTCAATCCTTAATTATTCATGAGAGGATTACCAAAGGAAATTAAGACACTGCAATTTGTGCTGTATAATCTTTCTTTTCATTGAATTATGCAAGCCCCTTCGCCACAACAAGGCTGTGATCCAGGAAGAGGATATGCAGAATACATCATTCAAAATGCCAGGCTGGATGAATCACAACCTGGAATCAACACTGAAGGGAGAAATATCAACAACCTCAGATGTGCTATAGATGATATCATTCTAATGGCAGAAAGTGAAAAGGAATTAAAGAGCCTCTTGATGAGGGTGAAAGAGGAGAGTGTAAAAGCTGGCCTGAAACTCAACATTACAAAAACTAAGATGGCATCTGGTCCCATCACTTTAAGGCAAATAGAAGGGCAAAAAGTAGAAATAGTGACAAATTTTATTTTCTTGGGCTCCAAATTCACTGTGGATGGTGACTGCAGCCATAAAATTAAAAGACACTTGCTCCTTGGAAGGAAAGCTATGACAAACCTAGATAGCGTATTAAAAAGCAGAGTTATCACTTTGCCGACAAAGATCGATGTAGTCAAATGTAGTTTTTCCAGGAGTCCTGTACACATGTGAGAGCTGGACCATCAACAAGGCTGACTGCAAAAGAACTGATGCTTTTGAATTGTGGTGCTGAAGACTGTTGAGAATCTCCCTGGATTGCAAGGAGAACAAACCAGCCAATCCTAAAGGAAATAAACCCTTGAATATTCATTGGAAGGCCTACTGCTGAAGCTGAAGTTCCAGTACTTCGGTTACCTGACAACACAAGCTGACTCACTGGAAAAGACCCTGATGCTGGGAAAGATTGAAGGTAAAATGAGAAGGGGGAGACAGAGAATGAGAAGTTAGATAGCATCATCAACTCAGCGGACATGAATTTGAGCAAACTCAGACTGTGGAGGACAGAGGAGCCTGGTGTGCATGGGGTCGCAAAGAGTTGGACACGACTTGGTGACTGAACAACAACAAATCTTTGCGTGTGTGCGTTGGGTGAGGGGGAACCTGATCCAAAAACAGTCCATTCCAGAACTAAGCCAAATGATTCCAGTTATCTAATATATTATCTACCTTCACATATAATATAAAAATAGGGACTTTACAATAAGTAAGAGATCAGCAACAAGTGAATTTAGCAAATGCGTGCTTTCTTCCTGGACTATTTTTTTGCTATTCTTTGACTTTAAAAAGGCCTATAGGCCTTGTTTCACAAAGAAATCAAACTGAAGAATATTAAGTCTGTAGATAAGGGAACTGTTTGAAATCATTAAGAGCTAGTATGCCAATAAGTTAGTGATGGATATTACAAAGAACAGATTTTACAAAGAAGTACAATTTTTGTAGGTGGGCAGGCATATTTATTAATTGGCCTAATGAGAAATCAATGCTAAAAATTTTAAGAATAATTACTCTAGATTAGATGACCGTCAATTTACATTGATTACATTGACTGTCAATTTACACTATACTGGGTGTATTGGAGTTGGATGAAAGAAAGTATTTCATTCTGTAGAAAAGTGTTTCTCAATAATTTTTCCTTCCCAATCTACATTAAGGATGAAAGCCCTGTAGTCAATAGTAGTGACTTTCTTTGGCAATGATTCTTAAGGCAGGATGTAAGCAGGTTGAGAATTACTGCTCTTAAACTAATAAAATTAAATGTGGAAATAGTAAATTCATTAAAGATAATTCAGTCCATAACTGAGGGTATACTGAATTCCTTTTACATAGAGTTCAATATCTGAAGAGACAGTTCAATACCTGTCTCATGTTGTTAAATGAGACAACATCAGGAATAGTAAATTCTAAATGTTGTAATATAAAAATGAACTTTCCTTCCCAATTGTGTTCCAGATTACTTACAGAACCTTGAAACTGTAAGAGTATGTAATATAAAATTTCACATCTTTGGAAGATAAAGGAAAAACTTTAGGTCTAAAAGATAAATGTATATATTTTAAATGTCTGGTAACTCCACCAGCCCACACAGCCATTCCAAATTCATTTTGTAAATCTATTACGTTATTCTACCCAGGTAATTACAACAAAGGAATTTCCAGTAAGAAAAAATTTCTAAATGGAAAATAGGCTGCTACTGAAGTTAAAAAATATGGGGAAGAAAATCTGGGATGAGACAAACCTTTCACAACGGACACAAAAATTTGGTTTAATCCTATGTACTGCTGAAATAAAATACCCTTTCATATTAATGTTCAGAGAACACCATCTTTCCTTTAAATATGTAATCTCTACCTATATTATTAGGGGTTCTAGTTCACTTAAGTGAAAATAATTTAAATTTAATTTTAAATATTTACTTCTAATGTCAATAGGTATATATAAACATGGGCTTTCAAGGTGGCAACAGTGGTAAAGAACCCACCCACCAATGCAGGAGATGTAAGAAGTGCAGGCTGGATCCCTAGGTAGGGAAGATGCCCTGGAGGAGGGCATGGCAACCCACTCCAGTATTCTTGCTTTGAGAATCCCATGGACAGAGGAGCCTGGTAGGCATTGGGTCGCAAAGAGTTGGACACAAATGAAGCGACCTAGCAAACATATATATACATGGTATAGGATAAAATCAAAGGAAAACGAAATTAAACAGACCACCACCAACAAATGTTAAAAAGGATGTGAAACAACTGAAACTGTCATACATTGCTGATGGGAGTGTGAAACAGCAGAAGCATCTTAGAAAACTGTTTAGCAGTTATTTGAAAAGTAAGATGTCCATGTACCCAAGACCTAACAATTCTACTCTTAGGTTATTGTCTAAAGTAAAGGGGAATACCCCTGAAACTAACACAACATTGCAAATCAACTATAGTTCAATATAAAGTAAAATTTTAAAAATAAATAACTAAAATGAAATAAAATAAAGAGGGAAAGGATTCCCCAAAATCCTAGAATAGGGTCACGAACAATTTCAAAAATCAAGGTAGGATCACTCTTTTAAGATTGAGAGATTATTGAGGTAATCTGGAAAAGTTTGTCAAAGTGCTATATGCTGTCAGCGTAGAATGATCAGGACTCTCATTCTAGCACTATTGTGGTAAGGAAATTTCCAAGAGGGCTACAAAAGCTATGGCATGGAGTCCTAAATTCCCACAAGGTAATGGAATAACGAAAGTAGTTGGGTAATGGCTGGGTGGAGTTTATCCACATCAGAGGAAATTAGTGCTGAGTTTTAAACAAAAGCAATAATATCAGCTATTAGTCAATTGCCAAAGAGTTAATGATACAGAAAAGAGCTAAAGGACAAACAGTATCAGGATAAATCTTAGATAGGCAGAATAACAGGAGCAACTTTGAGACTAGGCTTTATATTAATTTAGTTGGCGTTGTGTTCTGTCTCTCCTCCCACACCCCAAACTAAGGCTAAGCAAGGTAATATCTGTAAACTTTCCTGTTTTCTTTTAATTGTACTTCAGTGTTTTAAAAACTAGTAATTAAATAATTTCAAAGTTTTTTTAAAAATATGATAATAGAGCTTCAGGCTAAAAATTATAGATTAAAATTCATTTAACACATCAAAAAATAAAATACATTATTCTCTTCCCCTGGGGAGTTGTCGACAGAGAAGAAGTCAAGGATTCTTGGCTGTAAACTCCACTTTCACTGTAGGAACTGATATTTGGAGAGGAAGATCGCGATGGGGAATCCACAGTCAAGTCAAGCTTCATGGCGGAATCTGGGCTTTCAAGATCAGAAGTACTGCCACTCAGTTTTGCTCTTTTCTTAGCTGCGCTATTACGAAGGGACCTAAGAGAACTCTGCATCTAAGGAAAAAAAAAAACTTTACAAAATAATTATACAAATAAAAGTTATCCTTAGATTTAAAACTCTAATAACTAAACCGAGCTAGCTACTCTTCACTCTAACACTAACAAGATGGATGTTAACATATCTATATATAGTATAAATACAGACTTTAGTACTTAGGTATTTATAAACAACCTCCTAGGCTAAAAGTTCCTTAAGAGGAAGGATCTCAAGATATTATTCATCCTGCTATTTTTAGCACTGGGTATAATGACTAATACACTGTAAAAATTCAGTTCATAAAGTGAATGATTGAACCAGATGGTAGACAGCCCAGCTGAAGTCATCTTAGGTCAACAGTGTGTTGATGTGGCTATTTAACAGTTCTATGAGAAGGTTAGCAAAAAAGTAATCAGCTTTCTAAATCTGAAGCTTACATCAAGCTTGCTAGTGTTCAGAGAATAATAGATCAGTATATGTAACTTCTGAAGAAAAGTACTTACAAAAATGCAGAGTAGAAATCTTCATTACATATATATTAAGCTTGGGAACAGAACCTTGAACAAATTAAGGAACTCAGAAATATATACAAATTATGTTTTGCTTACATTTTGATTAAGTATGGCCACTTCCCTAGTAAGTCCTTAGAAGGTTGAATATTTAAAAATAGTAGTATCTGTTTATATGTACTAATCATAAAAAAGAAATTATCTCTTCAATTACCCACTAAAAGGATTATTTTTAAGTTATCATAAAAAGTAACATAAAAATATGTAGGACCAGATGAAATTTATGAGCTACATAGGAAAGTGTCTTTTTAAAACCATCACAATATTGTAATTATTCTCCAGTTAAAATAAATTAATTTTAAAAAGTACCTCTTCTATAAGTTTCTTTTCTATAAATAAATTTCATTTCTAGTATCATTGGAATATAACCGGAAAAACAAAAACAAAAAGAAAAAAGCAAGGAAAAACTTAACAAGCAGTTAGAAGCTGGAATGAACAATCCATTAAGAACCAATTTTGGTTCTTTATAAGTCAGTTTTACTCAGGCTTAATGTTAGCTTTGTAAATAAATATGCATTAATTTTTTTTTGAGTCAACTATTAGTACTGATGCCTCAGGTCTTAAAGATGCGCTAAACTAAGACCATAATAAGACCATCACATATCATCATTGGGTGTTACAGTTTACATATTTAATGTAAAACACCTTTAAGCCTGACATCAGACAAACTGAAATGATAAAAAAGAAGCATCTGTGGAAACAGTGCTCTGAATCCAAAGTAATATAGCAGCCACATTCCTTCTCTGGCATAATTAATATGCATAATTATCATGCTGGCAATACATTTTTATAGTATAAATGGAGTTATCTAGGATTCAAAGATGAATATAAACTATGATCTCAATTCCATAAAGATAAACTTGTATGTATGCACAAGGGATACGCTCAAGAATGTTTACTGCAGCATTGTTTACAATAGCAAAAGATGAGGAATAAGCCAATATCAATTATATGAATGTGCGTGTGCTAAATTTCTGTATTACAGCTATACGTGTATGTGTGCTAAGTCACTTCAGTTCTGTATGACTCTTTGTGACCCTATGGACTGTAGCCCAGCAGGCTCCTCTGTCCGTGGGATTCTCCAGGCAAAAATACTGGAATGGGTTGCTGTGCCCTATTTCAGGCGATCTTTCTGACCCAGGGATTGAACCTGCGTCTCTTATGTCCCCTGTGTTGACAGGTAGGTTCTTTACCACTAGTGCCACCTGGGAAGCTCATACATTATATATACTATATATTACAATATATATATTGATACTATATTCCATATATTATATAAATTATATATTATATACATTGTAATGTATAGGAATACACTATAAATAAATGCATCAAATATTACTATATATATTAACATAAAAAGTACAGAAATACATAAAACACAAATTAATGGTAATAGTGGTTGTCTCTGGTAAAGAGGAAAGAGAAACTGGATTGGGGAGGGAACTACATTATGTTTCATTTATTTAAAAAGTAGGAAAAATATGACAAATTGTTCATTTTGGGGGGCTTAGTACATAGGTGTATTGCTATACTATTTGTATTTTTGATTTTAAAAGGAATAATATATGTACAGAAAAAATATTGGAAGGAAAGACATCAGTGTGTTAATGATAATTCGGGGTAGTATAATTTAGTGTGATAAATTTTCTTCCTAATACTTCACTATAGTTTCCATGTTTTCTACTGCAAACACATAAAATATTTTTACAAGTAAGACAAGATGTTATGAGATTCAAAGTACTTGATTTTTCCTTAAATGAAAACTATTATAAACAACTACAAGCATTTAGAAATTATTGAAAGTATTTGGTTCTAACCTCTTCTTGATCCAAATCTTTATCCCTGATATTTAAATCTGAAAGATCAACTGTAAGATTATCTTTTTCACTCTTCCAAATGTCATCAGGCTCTTTCTTTTTGGGTCCCACTGTGCTTAGATCAGCTTTATCAGGCAAAAGGCTGATTCCCCGTGGTATGGGAGGTACAGGTTTGGTCCCATTTAAGCCTCGTCGGGAAGATGGTGATCTCACCAAAGCAGGAGTAAGTTGAACTTGAGGAGGTTTCTCTTGAGAATTTTCTCCTGCATGGAAAAGACACATTACTTCTTTTTTCAACTTCAAGTTGGAAAACAAGTTAGCATTAAAATCACAAGTGTTTAGGATTAGTTGTTTTTAAATTAAAAAGCACACTATATTATATTAGAAATAAAGATTGCTACTTGACATTAAAAAAAAAATTGTTCCCTAACAAAAATAACAAAAATGGACCACCCAGAATCCTTTCATACGAAATACAAATATTATATACCAAGTGAATTTTTTCGTTTGGCCATGCTACTCAGCTTGTAGGATCTTAGGTCCCCAAACAGGGATTGAATCCAGGCTCTCAGCAGTGAAAGCTCATAGTTCTAATCACAGGACTGCCAGGGAACTTCCCGAAATGTCTACCTTCATACATACCACCATGATTAATATTTGTAAAGTCCACAGTAACCTAGGAACGTTAATGATCTGGCTTGATCTAAGCAACATTTGATGTAAACACACTGGAATGACTACTATGTGCAAAGCAGTAATATTGGGCACTAAGGAGAACAAGTTAAACAATATTTCAGCTTTCAATACAGTATCTGATTTTGGAGGAAAGACAAATACAGAAAAAAATTAACAGAAGAAAATGAAGGCTCAATGCTAAAAGAAAGTAATAAAGTCGGCTGACTATGCAATAAACTGACGTTATGGTTATAAACTGGAACATTCGTGCTGTGGGGCAGTTTAAAGGTGAAATATTTGACCTGAGGGGCTAGGGTTAGTGAAGCATTTGGGACACGGGACTCACCTTTCACAGACTTTCTGAAACTGAATCTGTCTTGAATAAACATATATGCCATTATTATGATTTTGGCGTGGGCTATTGTTAAGGATATTTTAGCTGAGAACAAACAGTAGTGTGTCTGTGCTCAGTTGCTCAGTCATGTTTGACGCTTTGTAACACCATGGACTGTAGCCTGTCAGGCTCCTCTGTCCATGGAATTTTCTAGGCAAGAATTCTGGAGTGGGTTGCCATTTTCCTACTCCAGGAGATCCTCCTGAACATGCATAACTTGTGTCTCCTGCACTGACAGGCAGTCTTTACCACTGAGCCACCTGGGAAGCCCAACAAACAGTAGAAAACCCATCAAAATAAGTTTGATAGTAACATTCAATAAATGTTGGATAAATACTAGACACTGAGGTAAATATATGAACGATATTTTATATTTGTAAAGCTAAAACTTGTTAGTAGGCTCTCAGAACTGTTCATATTCATGTCCATTAAAAAGCACTATTATTTAGTTCTACAAAAGGATTCTGAAGTGGCAATACAAGAAAAAAAAAGAAATGACAATTTTAACTGAATTTTATATTACACATTTGATCTATTGAACATTCCATTAATATTTTGCCAAATATTTACTAATTCAGAGAAATAAAATGCAATTTACTTTTAAAGATCTGACAACCCTAACTTCAAATAATTATTCAAACATACAAATATTTGAACAAAGTATTAATTTTTACCATCATATATACCTGTAGGATCAGACAACTTTTGGCTGACAAGCTTTTTCTGTGGACTTGGCTTTGAAAGCCCTTCAAAGCTTTTAAGAGGCCAGGAACTTGAGAAATTAACGGAATTATCTTGAGACTTCTTTGGAGACACAGTAAGAGACGTGTGCTTTGGACTAGTTCGAGGTGACGAGAGAGGATAGGATGGAAGAAGGACAGCTCCTGAACTTGAATTTGGACCAGAGTATGATGAAGAACGCTCTGTTTGACTGCCAAATGTTTGCTGTGTCTTACTACTGAAACATAGGCTAGCACAAACTGTAATAAGACAAAAGAGAATATTATTTATTTATACACATCTTCTAAGAGTTTTAAGTTTTTTTGCTTTTCACATTCAGGTTTTTAATCCTATCTGGCATCCATACTTTTGCAGGTAAGAACCTAATTTAACTTTCTTCTATAGAGATACTGTAATTCTCCCAGTGCCACTTTTTGAACCATCCATTCTTTCCCTTTCATCTATAAATCTCCCATATGTATATCTGAGTCTATTCTTAGGTGCTTCTTATGGGTTCCATTAACCGTTTTTTCTGTTTCTACAGTAGTACCACAATGTTTTATTTATCCTCACACTGATAAGTCTCCTTCCATTTTTTTTTCCAGCTTTGAGAGATGGCTGACATACATTAAGGCATACACCATGATGGTTTGATATATATACAGTAGTTGTTTAGTCTGTAAGTCATCTCTGACTCTGCAACCCGTGGGCTGCAGTGTGCCAGGCTTTTCTGTCCTTCACAGTCTCTTGGGAGTTTGCTCAAACTCATGTCCATTGAGTCGATGATGCCATCCAACCATGTCATCCTTTGTCACTCCCTTCTCCTCCTGCCCTCAATCTTTCCCAGCATCAGGATGTCTTCCAATGAATCAGCTCTTTCCATTAAGTGGCCAAAGTATCGAAGCTTCAGCTTCAGTGTATATACAGAGTGAAATGTATATGTATGGTGAAATGATTAACAAGATAGGTTCAGCTAACATCTTCTGATACAGATAAAAAGAAAAGAAAAAAGGAAAAAGAACTTTCTCCTTGTGATGAGAACTCTTAGAATGTATTCTTGTAACAACTTCTATATATGCCACACAGCAGTGTTAACTACAGTCATCATCCTGTCTCCTTCCATTCTGATCCTCTTTAGAATTATCTAGGTCATCCTTGGTCCTCTGTTCTTTCATATGAATTTTGAGGTTAGCTTGCCATGCTCCATTAAAGATCCTGTTGAGATTTTGATAGAAATGAAATTGAGTTTCCTTGTTTAAAAATATAGATCATACGAAAAAAATGCACGATCTCTTTAATTTATTCAGGCCTTCTTTTATGTCTCTCAAAGAAGTATTTTAGTTTTCATAATGAATGTCTTTTGTTAGGCCTCCATATACTTAACAAATTTTGTTGATACTGTAATGTCTTTCTTAAAAATCACTTTCTGCATATTCCTGGTATCTGGGAACTTTACTCACCTTTCCATTTGGCTTTTATATCTAGCAACCTTGCTAAATCATTTATTATTTTAATAGTTTTCTGTATATCCTTCTGGGTTTTTTATATAGATAATCCAAAAATGATAATAATGTTAATGATGAAAACTACGATGGCAATGATGAGAACTAATCTTTATTGAGCTAATATTCATGTGTCAGGGGGTGTTCCAAGTATTTTTTATGTATTAACTAATTTAATCTTCACAACAATTCTGTGGGGTAGGTACCATTCCTATTTTATGGATTAAAAAAAAGGACAGAGTAAATTGCTAAAAATCACATACTAAGGAAATTATCGAACTCAGACTCCCTGGCTCCAATCCTGTGCTCTAAACCACTATATTACACCATGTTTTATCTGCTTAGAAAACTACACCTTCCAAGACTGAAACAGGAGAAAAACAAGAAAATATGAACAGACCAATTACTGGTAATGAAATAGAATCAGTAATTTTAAAACTCCCAACAAACAAAAGTTGAGGACCAGATGACTTTCACAGGTGAATTTTACCAATTACCTATCCTTCTCAAACTATTCAAAAAAAATTACAGAGGAAGGAACACTTCCATATTCATTGTATGAGGACCACAGCACTCTGATATCATATTCAGGGAAAAACATCACACAAAAAAGAAAAACTGCAGGTCAATATCACTGATGAACATAGATGTAAAAATCCTCAACAAAACACTAGCAAACCAAGTCCAACAATACATTAAAAGGTTCCTACACCATGATCAAGTGCATTTATGCCAGAGATGCAAGAATTTTTCAGTATCTATAAATCATTGTGATGTATACCACATTAATAAATTAAAGAATAAAAATCATACGATCATATCAACAGATGCAGAAAAAGCTCTCAATAAAACTCAACATGCATATATAATAAAACCTCTCCAGAAAGCGGTCACAGGGGAAACATACCTGAACCTAATGAAGGCCACGTATAACAAACACACAGCTAACACCATACTCAGTGGTGAAAAGCTGAAAACATTTCCTCTAAGATTAGGAACAAGACATAGATACATACTCTCACCACTTTTATTCAACATAGTATTTGAAGTCTTAGCCACAGCAACCAGAGAAGGAAAAGAATCCAAATTGGAATGGGAGAAGTAAAACTGTCACTGTTTGCAGATGACATGATACTACATATAGAAAATCCTAGAGACACCACCAGAAAACTACTAGTAATCATCAATGAATTCAGTAAAGTTGCAGGATACAAAATATACAGAAATCTATTGTAATTCTATACAATAACAACAAACTATCAGGGAATTCCCTGGAAGTTCAGTGGTTAGGACTCTGTGCTTTCAATGTCAAGGGTCTGGGTTCAATCCCCAGTTGGGGAACTAAGATTACACAAGTTGTGTGGCACAGTCAAAAATAAAACAAAACTATCAGAAAGAGAGAGAGAGAAAAAAAAGGCAACAATCCCATTTACTATCACATCAAAGAGAAAAAAATATCTAAAAATAAACTTATCTAAGGAGGCAAAAGAACCATGCTTGTAAAATGATCAGACAATGATGAAAGAAATTAAAGATGACACAAATAGAGGGAAAGATATACTGTGTTCTTAGATAGATAGGAAGAATTAAGATTGTTAAAATGACCACACTACCCAAGGTAATCTATAGATTCAGGGCAATCCCTATCAATAGACCAATGGCATTTTTCACAGAACCAGAACAAAAAAAAATTTTAATTTGTATGGAAACACAGAAGACCCCAAATAACCAAATCAATCTTGAGAGAGAAGAACAGAGGTTGGGGGATCGTAGTGTTAAGAAAACTGGACAGTTACATGTAAAAGAGCAAGATTAGAATATTTCTCTAACACCACATACAAAATATAAACTCAAAATGGATGGAAGACCTAAATGTAAGACCATATACTATAAAATTCCTAATAGAAAACATAGACAAAATACACTTTGACATGAATCACAGCCATATTTTTTTTAATCTATCTCAAAATATAGGAAATAAAAGCAAAAATAAACAAATAAGACTCCAAGCTTTGTACAGCAAAGTAAACCACCAATGGAATGAAAAACTGTGCTGCGTGCTAAGTCGCTTCAGTCATGTCCAACTCCTTGTGACTCTATGGACGGTAGCCCTCGGAGCTCTTCTGTCTATAGGGTTCTCCAGGCAAGCATACTGGAGTGGGTTAACGTTTCCTCCTCCAGGGGATCTACCTGACCCAGGGATTGAACCCTCATATCCTGCACCTCCTGCATTGGCCGGTGCACTCCTTAACACTGAGCCTCCTCGGAAGCCTCTGCTAACATCAAGGAAATGCAAATCAAACCCCAAGGACAGGAAACCCCACATCTGTCAGAATGGCTACCATCAAAAAGTACACAAATAACAAATGCTGGCAGGGATGTGAAGAAAAAGGTACCCTCAGACAATGCTGGCGGGAACGTAAACTGGTGCAGCCACTGAGGAAAACAGTACAGAGGTCTCTCAAAAAACTACAAACAGAACCATAATACGACCCAGCTATTCCATTCCTGGGTATATATTGGGGAAAAAAACACAACACAACACTAATTCAAAAGGATGCATGCAACCCGATGTCCATAGCAGCGTAATTCACAATAGCCAAGATATGGAAGCAACCTAAGTGTCCTTCAACAGATGAATTGTTAAAGAAGATGTGGTGTATAGTAACAGTGGAATACTACTCAGCCATAAAACAGAATAAAAGTTTGCCATTTGGCTCAACATGGATGGACTTGGATGCTATACTATACTAACTTAAGTAAGTCAGACAGAAAAATAAATACTATTTGATATTACCCCCTTCATGGACCACAGCCTTGTTGTGGCAAAGGGGCTTGCCGTAACTCAATGAAGCTACAAGCTATGCTGTCCAAAGCCACCCAAGACGGAATGGTCATAGTGAAGAGTTCTGAGAAAAAGTGGTCCATTGGAGGAAAGAATGGCAACCCATTCCAGTATTCTTGCTGCAAGAACCCCATGAACAGTATGAAAAGGCAAAAAGATATGACACTGGAAGATGAGCCCTCTAGGTTGGAAGGTATCCAATAAGCTACTGAGAAAGAACAAATGGCAATTACTAATAGCTCCAGAAGAATGAATTAGATACACTGAAGCAGAAATGACAGAGACATCACTTTGCTGACAAAGGTCTATATAGTCAAAAGTACAGTCATGTACAGAGGTGACAGCTGGACTATCAAGAAGGCTGAGCACCAAAGAACTGAATTTTGGTGCTGGAGAAGACTCTTGAGAGTCCCTTTGAGTGCAAGGTAATCAAACTAGTTAATCCTAAAGGAAATCAACTCTAAATATTCATTGGGAGGACTGTTGCTGAAGCTGAAGCTCCAATACTTTGGCCACCTGATGTGTAGAGCCAACTCATTGGAAAAGACTCTGATGCTGGGAAAGACTGAAGGCAGGAGGAGAAGGGGCAGCAGAGGATGAAACGGTTAGACAGCATCACTGACTCGATGGACATGAATCTGAGCAAACTCCGTGAGACAGTGAAGGACAGGGGGGCCTGGCATGTTGCAGTCCATGAGGTTGCAAAGAGTCAGATACTCAGCGACTGAAAAGCAACAATATATATCACATATATGAATTTAAAAAATACAACAAACTAGTGAAGATAGTAAAAAAAAATCAGACTCACAGATATAGAGAACAAACTAAGATTACAAGTAGGGAGAGGGGTGGGGGGAGGGGCAATATAGGGTTGGGGGAATAAGAGATAGGATATAAAATAAGTGATAAGAAAAGATATAAAACTATTATATATAAAATAAGCTACAAGGATATATTTTACAACACAAAGAATATAGTCAATATTTTATAATAGCTATAAATGGGATATAACTTTAAAAACTGTGAATCACTACATTGTACATTTGTAACTTAAATAATATTGTAAATCAACTACACTTCAACTTTAAAAAAGGCAATCTGTCATTTTTTTAGAGGTTCCCTCCAATTTTCTTTGTATCTTTTTGAAGAGTTTCCAAGACAACAGACCTTGCTTATTTATATAACAAATAAAACATTTTTCTGAAGACATAAATGACTGCATATGTGTTAGTCACTCAGTCTTGTCCAATCTTTGTGACCCCATGAACTGTAGTCCCCAGGCTCCTCTGTCCATAAAATTCTCTAGGCAAGAATACTGAAGTGGGTTGCCATTTCCTTCTCCAGGGGATCTTTCCCACCCTGGGATCGAACCTGGGTCTCTTGCATTGCAGGCAGATTCTTTACCATCTGAGCCACAAGGGAAGCCATGTATGTATGTATGGCTTGTATCATTTGACTATGTATGCCATATACTGTTTACTTTTAATTCATATCTAACATGCTTAGGACCTCTACCTCTACCTAAACCTTATAGAAGACTTAAGTAGTCACAAATTTACATATACAACCTACTAGTAAGTTAAATCTTGACTTTAGAAAAACATAATATTCCTTTAGTAGCTGATCTAATAGGTATTCTGAGAGGTTACCAAAACCAAAGACACTCTGAAGATCTGATTAAACACTGACAGTGGAGGCTGTTTACAAAGCTAACATAAACATTCAGGGATATATGGAAACAGAAGAGATGAAGCAACACAGAGAAGCCTCTCTATTTCTACTAATCAGCAGTCTCAAAGGTATCTTGCCCAGATTTGGGGAAAAAAATCTCTATCATTAAGAAAGACAAACTAAACAATAGAGATAAACTATCTTAGTGTGAATAATACCATAAAGAAAAACTTTATGTAGTCATGTGGCCCTTTGGAGTGGGTGGAAGAAAGGGTGGCTAAAGTGGAAGCGCTATATTAACTCTATCTTCTTTACTAATTTCAAATAAGCATTGTTTTTTCATCAATAAATAAAGACAGATGTACATCCCAATCACTCAGAAAATTTTAGTAAAGGGTATACAACAACAAAATATCTCCAAAATTTCTGATTTCATCCTACTTCTAAGTAATAACTGTTATAGCTATTAACTAGCATAGAAATGGAAGACATGCCTTCAAATCCAAAATTCATATGTCTGACAGCCAGCCTCAAACTCTCCATCTTGTTCTATCTTATGAATATGTAAGATATCTAAAATGATAGCTAGTTAAGCAATCATGGGTCCTAATAGGAGACATAATAAATTCTAAATAGATTTAAAATTGAAAACTGTTATGGACGCATATATATGGAATTTAGGAAGATGGTAATGATAACCCTATATGTGAGACAGCAAAAGAGACTCCGTTGTATAGAACAGTCTTTTGGACTCTGTGGGAGAGGGAGAGGGTCGGATGATCTGAAAGAATAGCATTGAAACATGTATATTATCATATGTGAAACAGATCGCCAGTCCAGATTCGATGCCTGAGACAGGGTGCTCAGGGCTGGTGCACTGGGAGGATCCTGAGGGATGGGATGGGATGAGGAGGGAGGTGGGGGGGTGGTTCAGGATGGGGAACACATGTACACCCATGGCTGATTCATGTCAATGTATGGCAAAAACCACTACAATCTTGTAAAGTACTTAGCTGCCAATAAAAATAAATAAATTAAAAAAAAAAACAACTGTCTTCTGCTACCACAGTACTCCTTATGGGATAATTTTATTTTCAATTACTTGGTATGAAAATGTTCATCTCTACGATGAGTTTCTAAAGTTTCTAATTAGTCATATTTATATCAAGAGTACTAAACCTAACATTTCAGTTTAACAGTTATGAAAAATTTGATTAAAATTATTAAAAATAAAACATCCCTTTCTGTAGTAAGTATAATTATATAAAATAACATATTAGATTTGGAAACCCCACAAAATATTTATAAATCATTTGTATTCAAATAAAGTTGGAATTTAAACCTTTATCTTGATGACTGTTAGTTGTCCCCAGGTACTGTAAGTCAGAATCCACACTGCCAGTTTTACCACATATCTGTGAAAATCCAAGGTGTCCGCATTTCCCAGAGAGATTTGTCTGATGAGTCCCACTAGTCCCTTTGGAAGGAGAAGAAAAACATAAAATCAAAAGTTTACTTCATGAACACAACTAATTTCACAAATGTTGGTGTCCTTTGTGTGGGAATAAATACAAAAGTATATGTACATTAAGCCAGGCAGGCAATAAAGATTTGCCTGCAATCAGATTTGCTATTGGCAGATCTGATTAGTGACAGGGGTTAAAGGACACAAGACGGACTAGTCAGGTACAGAGAAAAGAAAAATATGTTGAAAAATATATACAAAGGCAGTTTCTTCCTATATGTTCCCCTCTCTCACCATGGAAGGTTTCTCTGGACCTTGATTTCCTTCTTCCCAGGATTTGTAGTAAATTTACACTCTACTCAAAAAGGTCTACTGTGAGACTCTTTTTCTTTCTTTCCTAACATGTAACACATATTCACATACTTTCCAAGCTTACCCAGGTATATTTTCCAGATCCCTTCCCTCCCATCTGGAACTCGTTAAGGTTATTCCCGGGCAGGGGAATAAGTCTGAATTGAAAAAAGGTGATATTGACCTCTCTGATGTTTAGTTAATTCTCTGTAAAATTCCTTATATGCAGTTCTAAAATTCTGATGTTTATAATTCTATGATTTCAAGCCCCTTTATTCAGCATGAACTGGATGTCTGCTAAGTTAATTCTTAACTCTATACTCTGGTTAAGTGAGAGTTGGACTATAAAGAAAGCTGAGCACCGAAGAATTGATGCTTTTGAACTGTGGTGTTGGAGAAGACTCTTGAGAGTCCCTTGGACCGCAAGGAGATCCAACCAGTCAATCCTAAAGGAAATCAGTCCTGAATATTCATTGGAAGGACTGATGCTGAAGCTGAAACTTTGGCTACCTGATCCGAAGACCATTGGAAAAGACCCTGATGCTGGAAAGATTTAAGGCAGAAGGAGAAGGGGATGGCAGAGGATGAGATGGTTGGATGGTATCACCGATTTGATGGACATGAGTTTGAGCAAGCTCTGGGAGTTGGTGATGGACTGGGAAGCAGAAGCCTGGTGTGCTGCAGTTCATGCAGTTACAAAGAGTTGGACATGACTGAGCAACTGAACTGAATTAAATACTCTGGTTATACTTTCTCCCTAAATCTTGCTTCACTACCAACCACAAACCCTCCCACAAACCCTTCTCTTCTCTAAAATTCAGCTCAAGTTCAACCTCTTTCTTGGAGTTATCATAAACCACTTCGATACCTATGATCTCTTCCTTTCTTGAATCGCTATAGTACTTATAATTTATATCATTCAATCTAACATTAAGTTACATGCTGTCTTATTCTCTATTTAAAATCTGTACAGTTAGGTAAGAAATTCTAGATGATACAAAAAAACACAGGCTTTATAAAAATCCCAAGCAATGCTTCAAACTTAACTGGATATATTCTTGCATTTCTTTTTCTCTATCAAATAAACATTCAACTACACAATCACTGTAAGACCTCATTTTTATATGAAAATATTATGGAATTTTATTGCATAAAGATCTACAAATTCTCCTAGGGTAACAATGTTTTCTAAACATTGTGTCATAGCCAATAAATTTCAATAACTGGTATCACTTGGATCTTAAGTAAAAGACAAACTCAATCTTTATCTCATACTCCACTTTCCACTGCTAAATGATTTCCTTTGTCAACACATTACCATTTTTCTAATTACCTGGGTGCTAAGTCTAGAAATCTTTTTCTATTCCCCTTTTTTCTATTTTATGTTATCATCATATTTTTCTCATTAATCATTTCCATTCAATCTGTAAACAACCTTGTCACCCTAGTTGCTTTGTTCTTTAATGAAACAAGTCTCCATTAGCTCCCTATAGCTTACAAGTACTAGCTCAAATTTTTGAATCTAGAACACAAGGGTTCCCCACATTCCAATTTCTCTTTGACCATCTAAAATGAATCTTGCCTTTACACTGCTGTCAGAAATCTCAAGCCCATTCCTAATGTGAGCCTTTGCTCCTCATACTTCCCCTTAACATCTAGAATCATACATATTTCCCAAAAAGATGCAGTCAAGTGTTATCTCCTCTTTAATGATTTTTCTAACTGATAAGACCCATGACGGAACAATGTCCTCAGAATAATATAATATTTACTTTCTATAACACTGACTTTAGGCAACTAAACATCTTCCCAGTTGTTCTGGCCAAAAAAACCTTAGAGCTCTTTCAACTTCCCTCTCATACTCCTACACAACCCATCAGCAAATCATAGTAACTGTATCTTTGACTTATAATCAGGATGCAATCACTTTTCACTATAATCACTGCTGCACTGGTCAAAACCTCCATTGACTCCAGCATGGAACACAATAGACTCCATGTTTTCTCCCTTGACTGCATTGATCTATTTCAAATGTAACGTCCCCCAAGTCTGGAAAGCAAGCCAACTGATGTTACTTCTTTCCTCAAAATATTCTTCAATATTTTGAAGCCCATTCAATAGTTTATCAGGCCTTAAATAGGAACCCATATTATTCTCTTCAATTGAATTTTCTACATTTCTTTCCCTTACTCTTTTCATTCCAGATTTACTAGCTTCTTTGATCTTTCTCAAATATGTCCTGTACTCTGCACTCACTGTTCCCTCTTCTTGGAATCATCTGCTGTTCTCTCATGGTATCTATGCGGTTTGCTCCAAATATTCCCTTCTCAATATGGCCTTCTTTCATCACATTATTTAAAATAGGCCCTCCTCTATATTCCTCTTCTATGGTTTTTTTTCCATAGCATTTATCACCATTTAATTTACTCTGTTTTGCATTTATTTAATGTTTGCTTTGCCCCAACCAGAATGTAAGATCAATTAGGCAGAAAGTTTTCCCTATTTTGTTGACTGCTATATCCCCAGGCTTCCATGGTGGTTCAGTGGTAAAGAATCCGCCTGCCAAGCATGGACATAGGTTCAATCCCTGGGTTGGGAAGATCCCCTGGAAAAAGAAATGGCAAACTATTCCAGTATTCTTGCCTAGGAAATCCTATGGACAGAGGAGCCTGGTGGGCTTCAGTCCATGGACAACAACAAATATATCCAGTATTTAGAAAAGCATCTGCACATACTTAGAAACATATCTGTACACAGGATATACTCAGTAAACATGGCTTGTTGATGAAGCAAATATCGCCTACATTAATACCCAAAAGATTTCAGTGAGAAACCCTTCCCGGATCTTATGAGACAATTGTGTCAAACTGTCCATTCTTATCAGGTCTTTAACAAATATTATTGCATTTGAACTGTCTACCAGATTATAAATTCTAAGAGGTTCTGAATGAACTATGAAGATTAGAGAAATCTTTAACTTAGTTCAACATGTTCAGTACCTGCAACTTTCACTTACCAGCAGCACATATAGGAAGAGAATCTGGGTTACATTCCCGACTATTCTGAAATACGGTTCTTGACGCTCTTTTTCTGCTAAAACATAAATCATCGTTGACTGGCATTCCTTGAGATGGCTTTAATTTTGGAGATGGAATGAAATCATATGCTGAAAACTATAAAAACGGAATAACAAATTAGCAAATGTAGTTAAGTCTACTTGGTAATGAATATGACAGAATAATTTAGACCTAATTATGAAATTCAGGTTAAAAGAAAAAATTAATAAATGTGTCAAATATACAATGATACAAATAAACATCCACATATAGTACGGTACACTAGCAGTATTTTTTCGTGCCATGATATAAATGCTAATTTTTTTTCCGTTTCTTAAACCTTACCCTAAAAGTTTTCTGTACCTTACCTTCCTAGAGTACACATCTGGCAGCTAGGAAGGAAAGAATGCAAATGACAAAAAGAGTGAAATGATGACTTGAATAAAGGAAAGACCATTTCTGATTCAGCAGCATGGCCTGTCACACTATGCCATCTCTGAGCAGTGGACAATAAATGCCAGTTGAAGGTCACTGAACCAGCAAGCATCCCACTTTACTCTTCTTACTGAGGCAAATTTACTATTCATAATCTGCAGCCCAAATGTAAATATAATCTATATCATGGTTCCCTTAGGAGATTTTTATGAGAGATCTTTCAGTTAAAGCCAAAAACATAATACTTTATATATGCCTAGTACTTTATAATTTCCAACTCCTTTTCCACATACCCAGTTTGATCTGTAAGGTACAAGAGTGCCAGAATAGAATTTTGAAACTCAACCTAATCATAGTGAAAGAACTACATAAAAGCATGATTCAAGGGTTAAGAATCCTTCACCAATAATGGCCTCGATTGTTCTGAATCATTTCACACTGATCATGGCTACAGAACATTTTAAAAACTGAGTGAACAGACAAGAAATTATATTTACTGTCCTTATATTTATTTGGAGCTAAAGACACAATCAAATCTACACATGCGGTGAACTGTAATTCTTCTCAGGTATCCTTAGCAAACTTTGTCAAGTGTCAAATAGCAATGAAATACAATACAATTACAGATACATCTATTTGAAAACTTCTTAGCTATTTGACTATTACAAGATTAAGATTATCAAATAGATATCAAGTAACTTGTTATTCCTCATCAAATTTTGTGAGAAAACTATTAAGTCGTTCAAAAATTAACCCCCAAAATACCAGTGAGAAGTAATGAATGCTTCAGCAGAAAAAGGTCTGATTTTACTTTCCTCAAAATCCAATATTATAATTTCTGAGACTGATTATAGGCTTTCCTGGGAGCACAGTGGTAAAGAATCCACCTGCAGTGTAGGAGACATGGGTTCAGTCTCTAGTTTGGGAAGATCCCCTGGAGAAGGAAATGGTAACCCACTCCAGTATCCCAGCTTGGGAAATCCCATGGACAGAGAAGCCTGGCGGGCTATAGTCCGCCAGGATTGCAAAGAGTCAGACATGACTTAGTGACTAAACAACAACGATGACTGATTTTATAGTAGTCAATATGAAAAGGAGGGAGCCTCCCAACCCAGGGATGGAACTCAGGTCTCCTGCATTGCAGGCGGATTCTTTACCAGCTGAGCCACCAGGGAAGCCCATGAAAAGGACACAATGGAATAAAAATGAAACCAATTACAGTCAACTTTTGATTAGATACATTAAAAGAAAATATACTAACCCAGTTAATATCACAAATAATCCAGAAATAATTCTCCAGTATGGAATGCGTTTACATTAGATTTACTCTGTAATTAATCTCTTTTAAAAAAAACTTTTTATATTGGAGTATAGCCAATTAACAATGTTGCGATAGTTTCAGGTGAACAGTAAAGGGCTGCAGCCATACTAATAATACATCCATTCTCCACTAAACTCTCCACCAAACTGTTCTACTTAGAGAACAGAACATTAGAATGTATGACAGTGAATACAACTCGTGATAGTGGTAATGAGGGTACAGATGAAGTGGGTGCTAGTAGGAGTGGAGAATATATCTGCTAGTGTGGCATTTTCCAAAGTTTAGAAGTAGTCAGTCAGGATTACATTCTGCTGTAGAAAAATCTGCAAATATTTGAAAGCAGACTGTAGGACATACCAATTATTATTAATATGAGAGGTCCTTTATGGTCTTTCTCAAAAGTAGGTAAATTATTATCATCAGGATAAGCTTTGATGGGACTAAACAATAAAGAAGGGAAAAGGAATGAGTTAGCATAAAAGGGAAAAGTACACATACAGTTTGCAAAAGTTGTGAGCTAAATTTACAAAATATGAAGCAGTCTGTTTAGAGGATTTTATGACTCTTAGAAAAATAGAACTGAGTTTTCAGTGTTTGAAGTCAATGTCTTAAAATTTAATTCATTTAATTCCTTGTAGGAAATGAAAGTGTTATAAAAGGTGAGTTTCACATTTAATATTAACAATGATTTGAAATTCACATACTCTAATCTACTATTTTAATCTCGCTATTTAGTAACTCTTAACCTTTGGACTTGACTCCTAATATATTTTTCATAAAAACATTTCTTTGACCTAACACATCTTAGTTCAGCTTTTGGCAAGGAGTGTTAAGGACATCACAAAAATAGTTTTAATTCTACCTTGGTATAGATAGTAGCAAATTATCAGGGTAACACCTTTTAATAGCTAACTCTCTCAGAAACCACCTACACTCTTGCCTTTATTGAGCTCATACTAAATTTATCTTAATCTCCAGCCTCCAGTTTTTGGACCTTCATTTTCTACTGGTTCTTTCTGGTTTTACCTGAACTTCAACCTTGCCTCTTAATGACAGCCATTAAAAAAGTTTATTCCAATTACCTCCAAAATCACCTTCTGAAATATCTTTGTATGTTTTTTCAAATCATTTTCTATGCAAACTTTAAGAAAGCACAGTTGTGATACCAAATATAACAAGTTTTGTCTCCTACTTTTGCACATTCAAGGGAAAGCATAGACTGTGAGTTTAATTAATGACCTTGGTTACTAGGTTGAAGAACAAGGAAAAAAATGTTCATAAACTTAAAAGTTTTTAATACATGGCATGTACTTGTACAGAAAAAGCTCACATAAAAATTCTACCTAAGATGGCTCTTTGGACAAATCAGGCTCAGAAGAAGGTAGCTATTTGTCTTTGCCCACATTTTATCACCATGTAAAAATAATAGTATAATTGTTTGAGCAAACTGAACTTATCCTCTCAGGAAACACCTAATTAACTTAAATTTCCTAAATTTCCTCTACTGGTTTCACTGATTGGATACCTTAACATTACTCCTTTTCAAATTATAAAATTGCAAAATCACATGTTCAATTAAATTTCATAATAGATAATATCTTTATTAACAGGGATCAATTTTTATAATGCCATAAATCTTATATTATTTATAATTTCCAGACTCTTAATTAAGATTTTAGACTAATATAAAATTGAATGAAAAAATTAAACTATCAAATATAGTTGATAGGTTCGTATAGTCAAAGCTATGGTTTTTCCAGTGGTTATGTATGGATGTGAGAGTTGGCCCATAAAGCAATCTGAGTGCCGAAGAATTGATGCTTCTGAACTGTGGTGTTGGAGAAGACTCTTGAGAGTCCCTTGGACTGCAAGGAGATCAACCCAGTCAATCCTAAAGGAAATCAGTACTGAACATTCATTGGAAGGACTGAAGCTGAAGCTGAAACTCCAATACTTTGGTTACCTGATGTGAAGAACTGACTCATTGGAAAAGACCCTGATCCTGGGAAAGACTGAAGGCAGGAGGAGAAGGGGACGACAGATGAGATGGTTGGATGGCATCACTGACTCGATGGACATGAGTCTGAGCAAGCTCCAGGAGTTGGTGATGGACAGGGATGCCTGGCATGCTGCAGTCCAGGGGGTCGCAAAGAGTCAGACACAACTCAGCAACTGAACTAAATTGATAGTTGATTTACAATATTGTGTTAATTTCTGCTGTATAGCAAAGTGACTTGATTATATGTATGTATTCTTTTTCATATTCTTTTCCATTATGGTTTATCACAGGATATTAAATATAGTTCCCTGTGTTAAATATGCTTTTAATTTATCCTTGTCTATTATACATTATGGGATAACCATCAAACAAACAGGTTAAAGGATATACAAAAGCCTCTGGATGATGACAAATACATGTTTATTTCTGTCACTTAAACCATTATAAAAAGGACATATATAGTCACGGAAAGAATAAAAAGATGCTCTTGGTTACATGAATTTCAGTTTTTTGTCTGTGAGGAAACAAAAGTTGGTATCTTTGGGTGAGGTTATATTTAATATATATAACTGACACTGCCTTAGGTTAAAAAGTTATAGGGAAATAAAAGTAGGTACCCAAGGAAATGCATATGTTTTCTCCATTTATCATGATAAGTGCTATGGTTTAAGACCATAAAATCAATATAATGTATACATTATCTTATTTAATTTTCTTTTTTAAGGTTTAGTTTTCAAAACTTATTTTAAAATTACTTTTAAGTTTTTAAATAGACCTGAGAATAGATATGCTTTTGGATTGCTCTTAATTTTGACAAGTACTAAAAGTAAGTTTTTCAGGAATTCCCTGGTAGCCCAGTAGTTAGGACTCAGAGCTTTCACTGCCCTGGCCCAGGGTTCAATCCCTGGTCAGGGAACTAAGATCTTGCAAGCCGTGTGGTGCAGTCAATAACAACAACATAAATAAATAAATAAACAGAAAAAAGTTTTTCAAATACTTCAGACATCTTGATAAAATTTTAAGAAGAAAAATAATGACTACTTATTGGAAACAAATTAACATCTGCACTGATATTATATATATTTTCAGGATTGTTCATGATTTTGACATGTTTTAAAACTAAGGGTTTTTCTCTTTTAGATACTCCAATCATATTTTTAAAAGAACAGGGAGGGAGGTTCAAGAGGGAGGAGAGATATATGTGCCTATGGCTGACTCATGTTGAGGTCTGAAAGAAAACAACAAAATTCTGTAAAGCCCTTATCCTTCAATTAAAAAAAAATAAAAAACAAAAACTACTTGCTGGAAATAACGTACTATCCAAGGAAATGTCAATTTTTAGGATTAAGTTCACACCAAATACATTACTGCAACTTAGTGATTTGGGATTTTCTATTACCTTTAAATTTGTCACATTAAGTATTCTAAATCTTTCCCACATTCTTCAAATGTCTGATTCTCTATTTTCCATTCTCAGCTTGGCTCTTCATTTACCAGATTATGGAAGCCTAATATTAGAGCCCTGCCCTTAAAATGTGACTCACAAATCAGCAGCATCAGCAACAACTAGAAGCTTACTAGATATGTAGTCTCAGAACCCCTCTCCAGACAAGAGGGTTCAGAATCTGTACTTTAGAAGATCCTGAGGGAATCTTTATGGTCATTAAAATTTGATAAGCACTATTCCAGAGGTCATTGTCTTCAATGTCCAGAGCTCCATTCTTTTGGTTAAAAAAAAAAAATCTGCTGTCTCAAAATCTTTCTGAATTCTAAGTTATCTTCCTTTAATTTTTTCCTCCAGTTCCAAAAGAAAAAAGACTTCTGCCTCTGTTCCAAAGCTAACCTCTCTATATACCCATGTTCTTGATTCATTCAGTATATAATGACACTAATTCCTTGCCTTTCCTTCTCAATTTGATTCTCAACTATGATTAGAGAGATCAAATCATATATTCCTTGCAAATCTAAGATCTACCACAGTACAGAGTAGGCATGGTGAAGTCACCAGTGGCTCTTTGCTACTTTTAAATGAGGTGGTTCCTATTTAAAAATAAAACATAGTGATAACTCATCCTGCTACATCCTACTACATCTTGCTTGGTCTTTTCTTTTACCCTCAAACCCTGAGATTCTATTTTCTCACTTAGATATTTGTGGATACTGATTGCAGATACAGCACTGTTAGTACTGTTATATAAAAAAACAACAACAGTCATTATCAACACAGTGCTTACCATTACTGAAGAAAAAGAAGACATGGTTCACATGGGCTAAATACCAAAAGAGGAAAAAAATGCAAGGCAGTGCTTTTAAGAGTAATCTATAACCTTGAACCTGGCTTCACACTTAGTGGGTGATCAAAGAGATGCTTAATAAATGTTTACTGCTTGTATTAATAAATATTTTATCAGTTCATCTCACAAACTCATAAATTTAGTCTCTAAAACCACTTTTTTTCCGTGTCTCACTGACTTTTCAGTAACCAAACTTTCTACCTTTAAAAAGATATAGAACCTAATAACTACATACAAGTGAAGCAAGTTTGCTCCTTACTTTTCAGTCTAGGGTACCGTGACTCTTAACTCACTGTAGAGAAATCTGTTAAGAAAAATATAGCTAACATGGTGGCCAGGTAGTGATAGCTGACTATTGGACCCCACTAACCCATTAGAATAGCCCTAAAAGCACAGAAAGAGATGCAAAGTTATACCACAAGAATCTGCTTATCACAGTATAGGCTGGGGCAGAAAAATAGTCAACTAAATGGTGGAAACAAAATTAAAACGTATAAATATTCAAAAGTAAGAACAACTAAACCAACTGATATTATATAATCTAACATGAAACAGCCATTAAAGATACTACTATAGATTATTTGATGTCAAAGAAAAAAAATTCATGATAAAGTGGAAAAGACTTTTGTGTATGGAAAAAATAACGTCATTAGTATACACAAATTGAAATGACACTTGAAGACGAGGCAACAAAATGTTCACTGAATGTTTTTCTCAGTAGTGAGACTGCTGAAAATCTTAAAATTTCCTTTGTGCCTTTCTATGTTTTTCAAATTTTCTATAACAAGCACATACAACTTTTAATATTCAGATGAATTATTAGGAGGAAATTAAGAAAGATAAAATTATGAGAAAAGTATCTTCAAAAATTATTTTACAAGTAGCTAGCTGATATATAAGAATAAATCATATTTTTTCTGATTTTATTCTCAAAAATCTCTCCTGCCTTTAATAGCAATGATGTGCTTCCTGAAACTCTCTTTTTACTTCACTTCTAAAACCTTTGTTCTTCCTTGATTCTCTTCCAACTCTTAGGGACTCTTTCTCTTTGCCTTGTTTGGTTCTATCTCCTACTGCTATTCCCTAAATGGGGCTGTATGCTGAGACTGAGTCTTAAGCACTATGCTCTTGTTCTGAGAACTCCTCAAATCTCACAGTTTCAACAAACTACTTGTCAATGTGTAACTTCCAAGTTCTACATCCTAGTTCTTTCTTTGTCTCTTGAATAGTGGTCTTCAACAAATTCAACCAAGTGTTCTTCCACTATCTAAAACTCATTTTCCCTTGTTAGGTCTTTCTTATTCATGGATTTATTATGCATTTTTGTCACTTCAATCAAATCTGAGTTATCCCTTTCTCTTTATCTTCCTTTCCTCCAACACTTGGGCCACTAAATCCTTTGAAATACCTCTTACCTGATACCCTGCTAATTCTAATGAAACTCCACAGTGCACACGTAAAGTAGCCCAATAAATGTACTAACTGATCTTCCAAGTCTCCAGTCTCCACCTTCTCAAAAAAAAAAGAAAGAAAGAAAATCCACACAACTTAGACATTGCTGCTGTTGTGATTAGCTTTCCTAAAATACTGCTTAAAAAAAAGAAGAGAAGGAAAAAACCAAAACCAAACAACCCCTGTAGTCTCAAATCACTGTCAAAATAATAGACTAAACTCTTTAATCAAGCATTCACGGGTCTCCAGCCTAGCAAGGGCCTGCTTTTTTAACCTCTCCTTTTTCCCACCACTGTAATACAAAATAATCCCTCTAAGCAAACTAATCTATTTATCTTCAAAATGAGCTATAGGAGTATGTAACTGAAACATTCATGAGTTTTTATAGAAGCATCTATGTCATTAACTTGCTCTATGTGGACAAGAGAAATAACATTTTAACAATAGACTGCAAATGTTAAAATTGAACCTGGGTAAGAGTCAGTACAAATTAGAACAGGGGTCACGTCATTCTGGAAAAGGCAAAACTATGCAGACAGCAGAAGACCAGTGTTTGTGAGGAGTTAGGAAGGGAGGGATGAATAGAAGGAGCACAGAGAATTTTAGGGCAGTGAAATTATTTTGTGTGATACTACAACAATGGATATGGGTCATGGATATATTTGTCCAAACCCATAGAATGTACAATACCAAAAGTAAATCCTAATGGTCAATGCAGGTTCATCAGTTGTAATAAATGCACCACTTTAGGAGAGATGGTGTTAGTGAAGGAGGTTACATGTGTGGGTGTGGAAAGGGGCTTTAAGGAAACTCTCTGTACTTTCAATTTTGTTGTGAACCTAAAACTGCTCTAAAATATAGTACTGCCCTATTACTTTAAAAATACACATGTACTTTTTAAAACTGCACACATAAAAATATTTAGGTATTTAATCCCTGTCATTCATTATGATAATTTCCAATGTATCAATAATTCTTCTACAGACCATTTCTGAGCAAGAAAGTACAGTCAATCCTCCAAATTGATGGGTTCTGCACCCACAAATTCAACTGTGGATTGAAAATATATTAAAAAAATTCTAGAAAGTTCCCAAATGCAAAACTTCAATTTTCCATTCTTTGGCAATACATAGCATTTACACTGTATTTATGCAGCTATTTCCATAGCACTGACATTGTATGAAATATTATAAGCAATCTTGAAATGACTTAAGATATACAGGAGGAGGTTCTAGGCACCTATAAACATGCCATTTTATATAAGGGACTTTAACATCTACGGATTTGGTATGCTCCAGGGTCTAGACACTAACCTCCCTAAAATACTGAGGGACAACTGTATAGCTTAATTTCTGGGATAATTTTTAATTTGACTATCACTTCTTTCAAAAGCAATATATGTCTACACTAGAATTTCAGAAATGTACTATTTTCAGATTCTTGGCACTCTGGCCAGCACCAGAATCTTAATATACTAACATTTCTCTTTTTTTTAGGCTGTGCTCCATGGCTTGTGGGATCTTAGTTCCCTGACCAGGGACTGAAACTGGGCCAGGGCAGTGGAAGTACTGAGTTCTAACCACTGGACTGCCACAGAACTTCCTACACTAACATTTTAGATTTGACAAATAACAAGCAGTGTTAAAATCAATGCTTACAGAAAATCATTCACCCCCAGGTGGTTTAAAATACATGAGAAAAACCAAAAGACTAAATTATGTAAACAGGAAAATTACTTTAAAAATAACTTTAGAATTAAGAAGAACGAGGGGGAACACTGTTCACCTCCATACTGCAAAAGGCACGAACTCATTTACAAAAATGATCTCCATACCTGGCCCTTGCCTACATTTCTAGTTTCATCTTCTGCTACTTTCCACCAAACAGGTTCAGCTGTGCAGAAATACATCATTTCTTATTAATTTGGTAAATACTTTTATAATTTAGTATCTCTGAACATTATTTCTTCAGTCTGAAATGCATCAGGACACATCCACACTAAGCAAATTACTATTCATCTTTTATCATGTCATTTGAACCACCTACAAACAAATTAAGAAGTTTGACCACATGAATGTAGGATAATTCTAAGCACAGAAACAAACAAGTGCAAAGAAATATTGAGCTTTAGTAGGTAGTCAGCTGTTGTGTTACTGGTGTAGTAATTATGTTTTGTATACGAATATGAATAAATGTAACTGATATTAGAGACCAGAAGCTGTAACTCCAATACTTTGGCCACCTGATGTGACAAACTGACTCATTGGAAAAGACCCTGATGTTGGGAAAGATTCAAGGTGGAACGAGAAGGGGACGACAGAGGATGAGGCGGTTGGATGGCATCATCGACTCAATGGACGTGAGTTTGAGTAAACTCCAGGAGTTGTTGATGGACAGGGAGGCCTGGCATGCTGCAGTGCATGGGGTCGCAAAGAGTTGGACACGACTGAGCAGGTGAACTGAACTGATATTAGGGACCAGGGTTAAGTTGTGAGAGAAAGGAAATACAAACATGGACTAAAGGAATATGAGAAAGAGTCTTGAGGTGCTGGATTTGCATTGGAGGTATCAATATGAATTTGTTTGGAAAAAAAAAGGTATTCCTAGGTTCTATCCACTGAAAAAGTTAATCCACAATGATAAGCAATACCACTGAGCACGTCTATACCCTGACTTTGGTTTTAAAATGCCACTTTCTAATTTAAAAAGCATTTCTTGGGCTCTTGGAAAAAACACTGGCTCCAGGTCTGGAGCAAGAAAATACAAAGTAACCCTGGGCATCATACTATGTTTAAGTTAAGGAAGTGTTCAAAGACTTAAGAGTCATGTTACAGGACACAGGAGCCAGCCACCGGTAAAATCAAATTGAGACAATTTTAGCGTCAAAAGGAATACTCATGCATTTAATTATTAAACATACAATAAAAAAGAATGCCAGGTAACAAATACAGAAGGAATGTTAGACTTTTCAAAAAAGTTACCCTTTTTTGTAGTCCCCAATGTAATAAATGATACAGGTAAGGACCATTAGTGGATGTTAAGAACAGGGGTGGAAGGTTGTTGAGGTATTCCTAGTGTTACGGAGTATCTTACAGATCGTATGCTAATTATAAAGAGGAAAATAAACCTTTGCAACAGAGTGGTATGGTTACCACACCTTAACCAAGTGATGTAATGTGACGTTCACAAGGTTGTATTTTTGCTAAAACTGTTTATCTTGAATGTAACATAAAGAAACAGTACGATAGATTAAGATTCTTCAAAAATAAGTCAATGTCATGAAAAAACACACAGATGGGCATGTAATTCTATGTAAAAGACATATTAACCATGGAATTTTGATTGACTGGATCCTGGAAGACAAAATAGTATAAAACATTTGGGGACAATTGGAGAAATATAAATTGAGGCTATTACTACTGGTATTCCGGGGTGTGATAATGGTATGATGGTTACAAATGAGAATGTCATTCTTAGGAGTTATATACAGAAACCTTTAGGATGAAATGTCAAGATACTTGCACTTATTTTCAAATGGTTCAGCAAATACGAAGCACATATGGCAACATGACAACTGGTGAATACAGATGAAGTATATGAATATTCACTGCGTGTGCATGTGTGCGCACGTGTGCACTCAGTCGTCTCCAACTCTTTGCAACACCATGGAGACCTTTAGGCTCCTCTGCCCATGGATTTTCCATGCAAGAACACTGGAGTGGGTTACCATTTCCTCCTCCAGGGCATCTTCCCGACACAGGGATAGAACCCACGTCCCCTGCAGTGGCAGGCAGATTCTTTACCACTGAGCCACCTGGGAAGCCCCAATATTCACTGTACTATTCTTTTAAGTAAACTACAGATTTGGAATTTTCAAAATAAAGACTTCAGGGTGGAAAAAAACCCCTTAGTTCAGATATCTGATCTTCTTGGAAGGTTTTTCCTCCGCCAGTGTAATTATTTTTTCTACTTTCAGCATTTCCATAGGACTCGAAATTTCTATTTTAGCAGTTAACCAATTTGTAGCTGCCCATTTACAGGTCTGACTTTCCCTTAACTAAACTCTGCAAAACCCATTTGATCTTCATTCCTAGAATGTGGTTCTTTTTCTGGTACCTACTAGGTATTCAGTGTTTGTTGTTTGAATGAGATAACAGATATGCCAAAGTGACAGATCAAAACTAAAATCCAGGTATTTTCCATACCAAATTGTGTCTCAAATTTAATCAAATCCATCAAGCAGAAAACCTATTGAAGGTTCCTGTGTATTCTGTCCCATTATAACTGATACATCAGCAAACTGATTTAAAAACAAAGCATAACAACCCTCAAAAAGCCTCAGTCATTACAGGCATACTTCTACTTTAAATTCTTTCATAGGTTCAACTCAAGGAAATTAGAGAAGATGCATACCTGTTCTATGTCCTTGGAACTGGAAGTCTGGTTTTCTCCCGTGACTCCAGGCTGCTCATTTTCCCAGGGTAATTTACTTTTTCCTTTTCCTGCACTTAGTACCCTTCGAGTACAGACAGTTGGACTATAAGATCCATAAATTTGCATGCTATCCCTTGTGTGGTCACCACAGTGACAGTGTGCACTCTGAGTTCTGTTACCAGCCAAAAGCCAGTCTGCATCTGCTCCATGTGCCAAATGGCTAGATCTACCCTGGGCAGATGATGGAATGAGTACCGCATATTCCACAAATCCCTGTTCTGTTAACTTTGGGAGGGTTTTTCTAGCCAATCTGGCCTGCACAGCATTCATCACTCCATCTCCATTATCCTGCAGCTCCACAGTATCCACAGCTTTGAAAAGGATGCTGGTTTTACCTGAGCCCATTGACGATGCCAACACAGCAAAGGCTTCAAGAGCTGCTTGGCGTACCCTGCGTTTGCTATCTACAAGAGCTGGGGCAAGATCAAAAGACAGTTTGGATAAGTCAAAATCCTCACTGGGATAAGTCAGGAGGGAGCAGATGCAAATGTTCACCACCTCCTCTCTCACTCTGGAATGCTTATGTTTGAGATGTTCCAGGAGCAAGCAAAGCACCTGTTGAGGACCTACTTCCTTCATTAGCTTGAGGAAGATTTTCATGTACTCTTGTTTGATCACCAACTTGTTGTCTGCCAGCACTTTGACAGAAGCTGCTATAACAGGTGCCAAGAACTGTTGCACCTGCTCTCCAAGGCGAATAACCAGTAAATGCAGGACTTGAAGTGTGCCGTGGACCACTTTGAAGTTAGAATCGTCTAACAAATTATACAGCAAACTAATGAAACTCACAAGGCTAGGATGAGAGGTGGAACTTGGGTTAAAGCGTCCCATCACCTGTTTTAGTTCCTCAACAGCCTGAGTCCGGTTCTTATAGTCTTCCTGATCTAACAACCTTGAATGCAGCTCCTGAGGAATAATCCCAAATTTAAGATTGCTGTTGGAAAGACTCACTGCACAGGGAAGGGGATCTTCAGGAAATCCAGATGCTTCAAGTTCCAAATAATAAGGAACCTGACTTCCAAACTGGGACTCCAGGCGGCGATTGTAGTGTCTCCTCAGGGCAGAAGGCAGGCGAGAGATATAGGACTGAAATCTCTCTTGGCCAAGACGGTCCCCTATTTGCTGAAGTGCAGAGAAAGCTGTCTCAGATTCTTCTTCTATCTCCTGATCGCCAAGCTTTCGGGCTAAGGATATTATCACTTCGGTAAGATCTAGGTCGAGCAACGAATCCTCAGGGGTAAGCAAGATAGGGAACAGTAGTGCTGTGGAAGCTCTAAGCCGGGCGTCGGTACTTTCCAGTCCTTGTTGTATAAGCGTCCTCAGCACCTGTCCAGAACTACGCTTCAAACAGATGTGTAGTATCTGCAGCGCATCCTTCCGCAGGGCTGGATTCTCTTCTCGTAGCGAGACGACTAGCTGAGGCAGAAGAGCTAAGCTAAAGGCCTCTTCCAGCTGGCCTAACTCCCCCTGACCCCGGAGAACGTCCGAGAGGAACTGCAAGCAGAGTCGTTTCTCATCACTACCTCCTTCCACAAGCACTCGGCCCAGGGCCCGATACAGCGCTTCCTTTCGTCGGGGGAACCCAAGTCGACCGCCCCGCCGCGGTAAAGCAGCCTGTAAAGCCTGGAAGGCCTCGGAAGGATCGGGCGCGGTTCGCAGTTGTTGAAGGAGCCGAGTCTCCTCTTCGTCTCCCCCCGACAAACCACCTCCAGGCCCCGACCAACTACTTGAGATTGCCTCCGCGGGCATCAAGAGGGTCGAGGCCAGAGGCGAAGGTGTCGGGGGGCAGGAACCGTGGTCTCCGGCAGCTCCACGGCAGCAATAGTTTTTCTCGCCTCTCATGGCGCCCCTACCTCGACTATCATCAGTCTCTGGGGCGGAAGGACGACTGCGGCTCTGGAGGCGATAGGCACAGAGGGATGGAAGGGGCGGCAGCGGGAGCAGGGCTGAGGGCGCAGCCGCCATGGAGGGTCGTCAAGTGGCGGAGACTAGAGCAAACCATCGTCTCCGAAGGGCTCGATGGAGCCCTGCCTTCCTGTTCCTCTCCAAGCCTCAACCTGCAGAGGGAGAAAAGGGAACAACTTCAGCCCCTGACTCCCGGAGGCTGCCTTCGGCAAAATGGCCCCCGCCTGAGCCCCAGACCCCACAGCTGCCACCGGGCGTAACCAGGGGCACCACGTGACCAAACCGATCGCTTCCATGGTGATGTACCCAGCGCGAACCTCTTGACCCGGAAATCAACCTACCGTGATGCATGCAGGGTCATGTAGTCCACGTCAGAAATTCGGGCTAGGCGGAAGGGCTCGGGAAAAGGAAGTGAGAACGTCGCGAACGTAAGGAACGTATCTGGAATGGAGAAGGCGAGGAACAGAGAAAGCATTAGGCGGAAGTGACGCTCTCCTCGCTCAGGGCGGAAGTTCCCCGCCCCACCCGTAAGAATTAGGGTTTGACTAGAGACAAGTAAGGATCTTGCCCGGTCTCGAGTTGTCCACGGCTCCTCCTCCTCCTGTCGCTGCGGGCGTGATTCCTGGGACTCAGGTATTTTCCTTTGCTGTCCTTCTGCAGCGCAGGCTTTGACAGAGTTCTGCTGGAGTGCCGCAGGTGTTAGAGTAAGATGTAAAGAAATGAACGGGAGCAAGCAGGGACAGAGGCGACATCTTCTTGTGCAGGGCTCGTTATCGCAGTAAACGCGTTGCTGTCTACAGCCCTGAGTAAGGGCGATCCTTTCCTCCTGCCGTCCGCATACTGGTACGAGAGATCCGGACTAAGGCCAAGCTCAGAGCTCGCGTACTTTTTTCAAATCTCGGTGTTTTGGGACCTTACTCTCCCCGTCCTCTCCTACCTACCCCCACCCCCCGCTCCGCCTCAGTCCCCTTTTCCTACTTCTCTAACCTTCGGGTTGTGAAGGGTTGATGGTTTTCTGTCGTTTTCCCTTATCCTCATCACTTTAAGTTCTCTTTGAAAACGTACGTGATCTGCAGATAAATCTATTTTTCCTTGTAACTAACCTTCTGTCCCTTATAGGTTCTCAAAGTCTAATGCAGTTCCTCTGTGGGACTCACCCTTTCCCTCCGCTAGCTCCCTCTGCCACCCCAACCTCCCTGCAGGATCTTCGCGCAGCTCTGCAACCAGCCTTTCAGTCTCCTGGAAACCGAGATTGCAAAGACAATTTCAGTTGCGGTTGAAGTTCTTTGCCTCACTGTCCTAAGAGAATTCCGCCCTATAGTTTCAGAGCCGATAATAGACATTTCTTTGTTTTAGGCGAACTGTGAATTTGGTGAGCAGTCTTTCTTCCTTGTAATTAAACGTAGGCGGAAACAATTGAAGAGCCGGAGTGCCTAGTGTGAGGCAGAGTTCTTTCAAGTGTGGAAGAGAATATTTTGGGGAAGTAATAATACAATTGTTTTTGAATGACCCAGTGAGAAAATTCTGTTATCATTTGAAGTCTCCAGCTTATGCACTTAAAATCCAAGTGTTCCTACCCAGTTCTGTACCGCGCAGAATGTCTCCTGAATCCTTAAGTCCTTAGTATGACAAACCAATTTTATAAAAATATTTGCTGGATAAGTAAGGCAAGTTCAAAAATCATTTCTGGATATTGTCTTAAAGTACAATTTGATTATTATAGGTTTCTTTTTTCCTTTTCTTTTGGAAGTAGAATAAATGTAAATGAAGCTGTGTAAACATGCATCCTTCTGCTATGGTTTAAATTCTAGGATGTTAGTTGATTTTAATTAATCATTTTAGTGTTTAAATGAATCTACCTTGATTTGGTTTGACTATATTTCAGTAGACCAAAAACCTTTTTTTTTATTAAATTTTGTGGGTAGGATAAGGGCAGAAGAGTGAAAACCAAGACATGATTTTGACAGTTGTCAATGAGGAAGAATGTCAGTTTCTCATATATCTAGTGAAAGAAGTTCAAATTCATACTTTTACTCATGTATGCTGTATGCTAAGATATCAGGAACTCAATTCAGACTAAACCAAAAGAATGATAATACACATCAGAATGTAACATTAGAATGCCAGTTTATGTTGGAATAGAAGATAACTCTTTCCAGTGATCAGAATTTTCAGGTTGAAAATCCAGTGCAGTCTTTCCTGTATCCAAGAACTTGGGAAGTTGTGTGGTAATCATGGAACAAAGAAAATGAACTTGGAAAGTCGTGAATTATATAGCATCATTAAAATTATGGTAGACGTTTAAGAATTACCTGTTCTCTTATAAACAATACTTTTCAAGAGGTTTGAATGCTTAAATCAACTACTTATATCCTTTTCCTTGAAATAAAGCAAGATGAGTTTTCATTTTAACCCCCTTTTCTTAGGGCCCTGTAGAGCACTGTGTTATAGATTGCTATCTGTTTTATATCTATTACCTTTAATTTCCTTGATGAAGACTTGGAAGATGCATTATTCTCTATGATGGGTATTTAGGAAATGGGACCTTATCAGCATCCCATATCTTACTGATTATCTTTTAGGGTTGAAAGTGAAAGTCCCTGAGTCGGGTCCAACTCTTTGAGACCCCATGGAGTGACTTATACAGTCCATGGAATTTTCCAGGCTAGAATACTGGATTGTGGGTAGACTTTGCTTTCTCCAGGGGATCTTGCCTACCCAAGTATCCATCCCAGGTCTTCCGCATTGCAAGCAGATTCTTTACCAGCTGAGGCGCCAGGGAAGCCCATCTTTGAGGGTTATTTTGTGGAAAATAAATCTCATCCATTTAATGTGTATTCTGTTTATTTCTGTTATGAAACAAATTTAAAAAATCTTATCCTTTAATTCTAGGGATCAAGGGAATTCTAGACATTGTGCATTGACTTTTGTATTTATCTGTATATAGAGATATGATAAAACTTTCTTAAATTTCAGAGTAGTGGAATACACTATTGGGTATATTAATAGTACACCTCTGAAAGTTGAAAGGGAGTAATTAAGAATACATTGCAAATAGAAAATTCAGATTTTAGAAAGTTAAAATAGTAATTTCAAGAAAGTTTAGTCAAATTAATGGGTTATAAGAATGTGTGATACATACCTTAATTTTTTGAACTGAAGATAAACACAGTTGCCCTAAAAACATCCCTTATTTCCATAGTCAGAATAAAATATATATTGGTTGGATTAACCACTATAGTTTTTTCCTTGTTCTTACTCAAATTTACAGACATCGAGGGATATTGGAAATAAGTGCATTCTGTAAACTGTTAAGAATTTTGTATAGTTTAAGAAGTTATTGTGAAGAAATTCTATGTAAATGAAAAGTGCTCTTAACATTAACAAGTAATTATACTTATACTATTATTTACTGAGTGTTTGCTGTGTGCCATACAGTCTGCTGAGTCCTTAATATTAACTCATTTAATCCTCACAACAGTTTTCTGAGGTTACACCATCTACATTTGCACTACGGCACATTTTGTGGGTGTTTCCATTGGAAAGTAATTACTGAAATTAGTCATTTTAGCTACTTGCTTAGAGCTTTGGAAACGTTTTGAGGGAGGAGGCTGTTGAAACTAGGATAAAATTAGGTTTTTCCATCATTAATCATTCATATCTATTACTGTGTATTATTTGATTGTATGTATTTTAATTTTCCTCTTTGAGTTTCTGTTTTGAGGCTTTTTGGTTTCTTGCTTGAGTCAAAACTTTATAATACGGTTAAGAAATTATGAGCTTATTTTTATCCATGTAGAATTAGACAGGTTTTCTTACTGTGTATCAGTGTTATATTTCATTTACTTAGATTTATGTCCCAAATCCACTGTTCATTTCAAGTCAAAAACTGTACTTTTAAACAATAAAAAAAAACCTGTTACATTTTAAGCAGTAATCTTTATAAATTAACAGAATTTCACGTTTTTTTCTAACCAGTTTTTCAGTAGATGGGTTAATTCTATAACTTCGAGCTGTTACTGGATGTGCTAATGGCTTTGGGGACTTGCTTTCTTCTGTATTATTTTGGAATCTATGTACAGTGAGTGATTTGTATAACAGGCTTCTAATTTTACTTTTGTTAACTCCAGATATAATGAAAGTCAATCTCAGATAAAAGGAAAATATGCCACCTTGTTCCATAGCTTCAGCATTAAAATTATATGCCTCTTGAGGTTTGACAGCAAACAACAAAATTCAGTAAAGCAATTATCCTTCAATTAAACAATAAATAAATTAAAAAAATTATATGCCATAATTAGTTGAATTCTGTGAGAACTGAAATGTGGAAAAGAAATTTAAACAATTCTTGTTTCTCCTCACCATTTGTTTGCTTTTATTGTAGCAGATAATTGCCTCCCAGCTGATTTCAGCATTACGGTTTTGTAGCTTAGGTGTCAATTAAGTATAACAACTCAGAACTTGACCTTCATTAGCTTGGTTTCAGAATCTAAAATTGTGAAGTTGCTGTAGACAATGGAAAGTTTGAGTCTAATTTTATCTAACATTTGCTGATTGCATCTTTCTGTTATGGTTTAAAATGCTTTTCTTTTCTCTTTATTTCTTACAGATTAATGCTTGGATCAAGTCTATTGACTTCGTTTGATTTTGGTGTGTGTGTGATGGGTTATAGGTGGTATTATGATCTCCTATCAGAAGGCCCTGTTGTCTGGTGGTTTCTGTTTTTGTGATGTTAGCAGCCCTTCGTAACCAATGCCTGCCTCTGTTACTTCGTTAAGATTGAGAAATGGTGATATTCTGTCATTCCTTCTCTAAAAACTGGGGTGCTTTTATAAGGAAAAACTGACCCTCATCTGTTTGGTAACCCACTTGTACAGTTAATATAGGAAGTTCAGTTGCTCAGTCGTATCTGACTCTTAGCAGCCCCCTGGACTGCGGCATGCCAGGCTTCCCTGTCCATCACCAACTCCTGGAGCTTGCTCAAACTCATGTGCATCAAGTCGGTGATGCCATCCAACCATCTCATCCTCTGTCCTCTTCTCCTGCCTTCAGTCTTTCCCAGCATCAGGGTCTTTTCAAATGAGTCAGTTCTTTGCATCAGGTGGCCAGAGTATTGGTGTTTCAGCTTCAGCATCAGTTCTTCCAGTGAATATTCAGGACTGATTTCCTTTAGGATGGACTGGTATGATCTCCTTGCAGTCCAAGAGACTCTCAGGAGTCTTCTCCAATGCCACAGTTCCAAAGCATCAGTTCTTCAGTACTCAGCTTTCTTTATGGTCCAATTCTCGCATCCATACTTGACTACTGGAAAAACCATAGCTTGGACTGTATGGACCTTTGTTAGCAAAGTAATGTCTTTGCTTTTTAATATGCTGTCTAGGTTGGTCATAGCTTTTCTTCCAAGGAGCAAGTGTCTTTTAATTTCATGGCTGCAGTCACCATCTGCAGTGATTTTGCAGCCCAAGAAAATAAACTCTGTCACTGTTTCCATTGTGTCCCCTTGTATTTGCCATTAAGTTCTGGGACTGGATACCATGATCTTAGTTTTTTGAATGTTGAGTTTTAAGCCAGCTTTTTCACTGTCTTTCACTTTCATCAAGAGGCTCTTCAGTTCTTCTTTGCTTTCTGCCATAAGGGTTGTGTCATCTGCATATCTGAGGTTATTAATATTTCTCCCGGCAGTCTTGATTGCAGCTTGTGCTTCATCCACCCCGGCATTTCACATGATGTACTCTGCATATAAGTTAAATAAGTAGGGTGACAGTCTACAGCCTTGAGATAATCCTTTCCCAGTTTGGACCCAGTCCATTGTTCCGTGTCTGGTTCTAACTGTTGCTTCTTGACCTGCATACAGATTTCTCAGGAGGCAGGTAAGGTGGTCTGGTATTCCCATCTCTTTAAGAATTTTCCAGTTTGTTGTGATCCACACAGTCAAAGGCTTTAGCATAGTCAACGAAACAGAGATAGGTGTTCTTTTGGAATTCCCTTGCTTTTTCTATGATCCACCATATGTTGGCAATTTGATATTTGGTTCTTCTGCCTTTTCTAAATCCAGCTTGAGGACCTGGAAGTTCTTAGTTCACGTTCTGTTGAAGCCTGGCTTGGAGAATTTTGAGCATTACTTTGCTAGCATGTGAGGTGAGTGCAATTGTGTGGTAGTTTGAACATTCTTTGACATTGCCTTTCTTTGTGATTGGAATGAAAACTGACCTTTTCCAGTCCTGTGGCCACTGCTGAGTTTCCCAAATTTGCTGGTATGTTGAGTGCAGCACTTTCACAGCATCATTTTTTAGGATTTGTGATGTAGGAAAGGTATGATAAATGCTTGATTCTTTCCCTTTATTTGCTTGGATTCAAATAATGAGTTGATTCATTAGCATCTTCTAGTGGTGATCAGGTTTTTAAAATTGTCATAATTGTGTTACTATGAACTCATGGATTTAAGCACGTCTGCTATGTTTTCATCAACTGCAGTTACTACAGTGGATGATTGGTTTGTCCCATCTGTGACTACTGAAGGCCTGCTCAGTTTGGCTCCAAAGTTTCTATGACCTTAGTCATCACTGATAGCTTTATTGCTATCTAGTATGTAATGATTCCAAATTTATCTTGACTTTTTCTGTCCTAGGTCTAGAATCAGCTGTTTGTCCAAGGAATTCTATGTCCTTAGAGGGAAACAATGTGTAGGGACCCCATCTGGTGCTAGGAGTGCTCTGTGCTACTGGGTTGGTCATAATTTCTAACCCTTTTCAGTTGACAGAGCTCAAAAATATAATTTAATTTTTTTCTTAATTATACCTTTTATACATTTGTATCTTGTATGTATTTTGTTATATGCATAATTTATATAGTTAGTGTGTATAATATTGTTTATATATATACATTTATTCTGTTATTTTCACTTCAAAATCCGACTACAGGGACTTCCCTGGTGGTCCAGTGGCTAAGACTCCATGCTCCCAATACAGGCAGCTTGGGTTCAATCCCTGGTAAGGGAACTAGATCCCACATGATGCAATAAAGATCCGGTATGCCAAAACTAAAACTCAGAGCAGCCAAATAAATAAAACATAAAAAAAAAATCAGACTGCAGGGTTTATGTTTAATATCTCAGCCTTATGTCTTTCTCTCTTTCCTCCTTTACTAAAAATCCCAGGTCACGAATGATGACCAGGGATGACAGAGCTAGAAATGTGAGATAATTATGTACCATGGCAGTGCACAGTAACTGTTTCAGAATACAAATAACATCTTCAGCAGCTATGTGAAATGGTATAAGATTTTTTAAGGCACACCTCTCTAGGGATGGCCCATCAAATTACTGTTTTAAAGTTACTTGGTATGGTATGGTTAGACTGCTAACTGAACATTGGGTTCCTTTGTTTCCTTTTATTTTCAAATTGTTGTTTTTAAGGTTTAATTTTGCTTTATAATTATGTAAAATACTACCTTAATTCCACAGTCAAATCTATAAAAATGGAATATGTTCAGAGATGTGTAGCTTTATCTCTATCCCCTCCACTCTGTTCTCTCCCTCCTCTGGTAGGTAACCTTTTTAAAAATATACCAAGTTATATTTCCTTAAAAAAAAAAAATAAGTGGGTATATATATTTGTAACCCCCCCCCCCCTTTCTTAAATAAATACTGGCATACTGTACACATATTTCTCTTCCATGCTTGGATCAGGAAGACCCTGCAGAGTAGTATATACAGAGATTCCTCATTCCCATTCACAGCTACATAGTATTCCATTGTGTGGATATGCCATGGGTTTCTTTCACCCACCCTTTTGTTGGTGGGCATTAGAGCTTAAAATTCTTGGTTTGTTGCCTTTTGGTCTCTCAAATACTAAAGTAAAAAGCATAAGGTATTATTCTTTTGCTTTTACAAATAGACCTGTAATTATTAGCCTTATGCATTTGTCTTTATATATTTTTTGCCAGTGTGTATTTTTTGATAATTTCTTAGAAGTAGAATTGTTAGATTAGTGAGTAAATGCAAATGTAATTTTGCTAAATTTTCCAGATCTATTTCCAGAGGTCTCATTCAGTGTTCTCACGGGGATGGATGAATGTGCTTGTTTCTCACAGCCTCACCAAAAGTATATTGTCAGGAAAGCATTGTTATTAATAACTCCATATAGTTGTTTTTGGTGTGTTTTTTTATGGCATTTTCTTTTAATTTTGCGACCCCATGGACTATACAGTCCATGGAATTCTCCAGGCCAGAATACTGGAGTGGGCAGCCTTTCCCTTCTCCAGGGGATCTTCCAAACCCAGGGGTCAAACCCAGGTCTCCTGCATTGCAGGCAGATTCTTTACTAGCTGAGCCACAAGGAAAGCCTTTAATTAAGTACAAAGACTTTTCCAGTCACGTCATATGGAGATCATTTTATCCATTCTCTGTTTTTGTCTCTCTCCTCAGCAGTGGTAAAGCAAATACCCTTTCTTCGGGGAAGAGAGATCCATGGTTTGTTGCCTTTGCCAATAATGAAAATGTTTGAGAGGCGAGTGGCAAAGTTGTTGCCATTGGGGTCTTTCACATGAACTACATCTGAAGAACCTGGATGTCTCTTCCGGTTGGTAATCACACCAATTCTTTTCAGTTTAGCACTTCCAGTCACCATGCACAGGTTACTAGTGTCAAATTTGATGAAACCAGTAATCTTGTCTGTCTCCAAGGCAATGTGAATGGTGTCCTTCACTTTGATGAGGGGATCAAGGTAAAGGATGGTGCGAGCATATGGGTCTCCAGATGAAGGATTCCTTTTGTCCCCACAAAGATCTTTCTCACTTTGCACAACTTACACTTGGCCTCGTCAGGTGTAATATGATGAAGAGCAAAGCGACCCTTCATGTCGTAGATCAAACGAAAATTGTCTCCAGTCTAATAATGCTGATGACATCCATAAAATCAGCAGGGTAGCTTATTGGTGGGACTTTCCCATTGATCTAAATGAAACGCTGCTGCAGATCTTTACTTCATCTCCTGTTAGGGCATACTTAAGTCTAGGGAAATGATTAGGGGGAGACATTCCCTTAGCTTGTGGGGACCAGTAGATGGCCGAGGGGCAAACACACCAGTCAGTTTATCCAGCATCCAGTTTTTTGGAGCTGCTACGGACTCCAGGTGCTTCTTGGGACCTCTAGCTGTGGTTGTGCTGGGCACAAAAAGAGGCCTCCATATAGTTTTAATTCATTTGATTACAAATGAAGTTGAACAATTTTTCATATACTTAAGAACCACATATTTTTTAACCTCCTGTTCATTTCTTTAGACTGTTTTTTCTGTAGTGCTAGAGTATTTTAGGAATGTTTTATTTATTGATGTTGCATCTTTATATATATTGTGAATATTTTTCTCAACCTTATTCACATGTTTTTCTTTGCTTCTGAATTTTTTAACTATTCAAAGTTTTTTAAGGTAATTAATCTGACCTGTCTTTTCACTTGTACCATAGTTAGGAAACTATTCTTCAATCTCAAGTTATAGAGAGATTCACACCATTTTATTCAAATACTTGTATATTTTCATTTTTTCCATTTATACCTCTGATCCGTTAGGAATTTATCTTGGTGTAGATATGTGGAAGTAAAGTGGCTCAGTCATGTCTGACTCTTTGCAACCCCATGGACTATAGCCTACCAGGCTCCTCCATCCATGGGGTTTTCCAGGCAAGAGTACTGGAGTGGGTTGCCATTTCCTTCTCTAGGGGATCTTCCCGACCTAGGGATCAAACCCGGGTCTCCCGCATTGTAGGCAGACGCTTTACTCTCTGAGCCACAAGGGAATTCCCAGATATGTGGAAGGGATCTAATTTTATCTTTTTTCTTGTGGCTATTCTGTTATCTCAACATGTTTACTTAAAAGTCACACTTTTCCTTACTGATTTTGAAATGCTGCCTTTATCATAAGCTAAATTTTCGTATATTAAATTATCTATTTCTGTATTTTCTATTCTTCTTCACTGATTTGTTTCTCCAAACCAAACATTCTTTTTAATCCACAACAGATTTTACAAACGAGAATGTTCAAGTTTACAGTAAGTGATTTGCCTAAAGTCTGCAGCTACAAAGTAGTCAAATGTTGACTTGAACCCATTCATCTCTCTGGCCCTGAAATTTACACTTTGACTCAGCGTTCTTTCCCATTTTCCATGGTACTTACCTTTCATTGTGCACAAGGTTATTGATAAGATAAATGAAACTGTGTAAAGCTGGCAAAGGTCAGGTTTTGAAGATTCGGAATTCTTGCTTCCGTGAGCTATTTTTAGCCATTTATGGGTAAATAAGAACCAAGTATAGTCACAGTTGTAATTCATAGTTTTGAAGGAAGTACAGTTATAATTTGCAATAATTTTAAAGTAGTTACACTTGTGCTGGAAATATTTTAACTGATTTTAAAACAGTAACGTGCATAAGAATGCTAACACATTCTTGAAACACAGATTGCTGCTCCTCCTCCTCTGTAGTTTCTGAATCCTGAGGTTAGGTGTGTGCTTGGGCTCAAGAATTTGCATTTTAGCAGATCCTAGGTGATAACTGATGCTGCTAGTGCAAGGATCATATTTTGGGAACCATTGTTTTAAAGCTTTCTCTTTTTAAAGTTCTGTGAATTTCTTTAAAGTCAAATTCTTGAGTAAGAGAAGTCAAATTTAAAGTGTTAAAAATGATGTGTTATGACAAATCTTCAATGTAATTCATTTTAAGTTCCCTGTATTTACTTGCCTGTTTAAAGTTCATAGTTCAAATCATTTTGGTTATAAGAATATAGTCTCTTAAACTTTATTCTCAGTAGTTCTTAAAGGGAGTGGACATCGTGTCATTTGCATCCAGTCCAATGATAGAAATTTGTGTGGGTGTTCCTTTAAAAACGTATGTCATCTTTACCAGTATCCTTCCTTGAGTGGTTTTTAAAACTTTGATCATTTTTATTATTTTGGAGAGAAAAAAGGAGAAATACTATAAAGGGTATAAATATAGGGAAACTGCTTCATCATGGTATTCTGACCTTGCATGTAGCCACATAGGCAGAAGCTTGGACTCGGGCGCTGAAGCTTATCTGAGTCTTGGAACACCCTGTGATTCTCTTGGAACATGAGAGGAAGGTCTTTAAGGAACTGCTACAAAGCCATCTCCCTCATGCCTCTCTGTCTCCCCTGGAAATCTGCCATGATGCTGTTTCTCTTTACCTTCCTAGAGTGATGGGGCTTCCCTGGTAGCTCAGACGGTAAAGAATCTTCCTGCAATGCAGGAGACCTGAGTTCAGTTTCTGGGCTGGGAAGATCCTCTGGAGAAGGAAATGGCAATCGACTCCAGCATTCTTGCCTGGAGAATTCCATGGACAGAGAAACCTGGCGGGCTTCAGTCCATGGGGTTGCAGAGTCAAACACAACTAAGCAACTGACACACACAAGTGTGATGAGGTATGGGACTTTCACATAGTAGAGCTGTGGGATACAAAACTGCTGCTGCCATCCAGCCCCCTTTGTATGCATTTTCCTTTTTGCTGTGTGGGACAGGGATCCAGGGAGCTTAGTCTTCTACTGTCTGTGAGTAATGAATAAACTGTCTAAATATAAAAGTGGCTCACTGTATCTTTTCTGGTCAGATTAGTCAGGCTTTGGCCTTGACCTGTTTGTATTTGTTCATTTGACAGTAAGTCAGCTTCGTTCGTTTTTTGGTGAGCATGGAAGGGAGTCACATGGTTTTAGCTGGCAAAAACTGAATATTCCTAAGGAAGGTAATAAGTAGTATGTAACAGTTGTCAGGTACTTACTGGGTACCATTTTGTGTGTGCTTTGCAGATGAGGAAACTGAGACTTTAAGATCACTTTTCTAAGGTCACCTCACTATCAGTATTGTAACCCAAGGAGCCTGATTTCCAGAGCCCAGTTTCTTAAAATCGTACCCTCGTGCATATTTGGATATGTGTCATATTTACCCAGGGACAGTGGAGCCTGGTGGGCTGCCGTCTATGGGGTCGCACAGAGTCGGACACGACTGAAGCGACCTCGCAGCAGCAGCAGCATATTTACCCAAACATTTGTGGTTTTGTGTGTTGCATGTGTACATATATGTGTTTATTTACAAATCAGTATTGTGTTAAACTTTCATATCATGTTAATGGTAATTTGCCAGTCTTCAATTGCATACACAAAAATCAGTTTAATTTTTGATCTATTACTATACGATTTCTTCTTACACTAACAATGGCTCTAACCAATAACTCCTTAACTTGTTTTGAGAATCAACAATTCTTTAATACTTTATGTAGTCCAAGATGTCTGTGGTACAAAGTAGATTTCTTACCCAATAGTAAGAGATTGTACAATGTAAAAAGCAGAGTACCTCTTAAGCAGACAATGTTAAAAAAAAAAAAATCACTAGTAATGGCTTAATAATGAATAAAATAATATTTATCACAAACTTACTAAATGTTAGACACTATTCTAAGCCCTTCATATGTATAAACACATTTAATCCTCAAACAATTCTATAATATTGTTATTGAGTAACTTTCACCCTTTGGTTTTTTCACACACCTCTCAGTTTTCCTGTTTTTGTTAAAGGACTCCATACTCATAATACATGTCTGGAGGTTCTTCTCTTCATCAGCTGTTTTACTTTGCTTAGATCCCTTTTAAAGGATGGTACCCCAAATCTGTATTCCAGATATGGTCTGACATTTGCAGAGCCAAGTGGAATGTTTCCTCTCTAGTTCAATGTATTATAGTTCTATCAATGCACATTAAACCTCCCTAAGATTCACATCCAACAGGTGAGTCTTTTCTCTCTTACTTTATACCTGTATAGTTGTTCTGGAATCCACTATAGAATCTCAACATTTATCCCTCTTAAATTTCTTCTTGTTAGATGTCAGGTCTTTTTGATACATGTTTTACTGGCTGATGTATTTGTTGTCCTCTGCAGCTTCGTATCATCTGCAGAGCTGAAGGGCCTGCCCCCAGTATCTTCATCTTGGCCTTACACCGTACCAGCAGACACCTCCCTCCAGGTAGACCTCATCCCATTAAGTAGTATTCTGTAGTGTGATTATCCAACCACATGCTAATGTAGCTAACTGAACTAGCTTGTTATACTTTTGGTTTTGTTCTCAAAATCATGTCATTAAATATCTTGTATTTTTCTGATCTGGAAGTCTTACAAATACATTAAAAAGAAACCCCAAGATTCATCTGTGACATATCTTCTTGTTAGTTTGTCCATCCCAGTGTTAGAAATCACTACATCGTCTTCTCAGTATTCACAAATCAGATCTTTAATAATTTGTTTTATAATGTTATCTAAAATTAACATTATCCTTTCCAAGATGTTAGTAGAAATTACTGTCTTAGTTTTTAAAATAGTCTTTAGTCTTGTGGCACTGGCAGTGATTCAGGGGTCTCATTCAGAGGTTCTTTTAAATATCGTAGGACACAATTATTTGGTCTGGGAGAGGTATGAACTTATAAAGTAGCTAGGTCTCCTTTTTTTCTCGCTTAATTTGCTTTTTAAAAGATTTAATTTTTTAGAACAGTTTTAGGTTCACAGCAAAATTGAGGAACGTACAGAGGTTTCCCATTTATACCCTTCACCAGCACGTGCATACCTTCCCCCATTATCCATGTCCCCCACTATAGTGGTGCATTTGTTTCAGTCAATGAACTTATATTGGCACATTATCCCCCAAAGTCCGTAATTTACCTGAGGGTTCATTCTTGGTGTTGTATATTCTGTGGGTTGGGACAGGTGTATAATGATACATATCTACCATTATAGTGTTATATAGAGTAATTTCACTGCCCTAAAGGTCCTGGGTGCTTTGCCTATTCATCTTCCCTCCCCCAAACCCCTAGCAACCATTGATATTTTTGCTGTCTTTATAGTTTTGCCTTTTCCAGAATATCATATAATTGGGCTCTTGCAGTGTATAGCATTGTCAGGTTCGCTTCTTTTCCTTGATAAGACATTTTCTCTACGTCTTTCAGAAGCTCGACAGCCCATTTCTTTTAGCACTGAATAATATTCCGTGGTCTTGGTGTAGCATAGTTTAATAGTTACCCATTCACCTACTAAAGGACACCTTGGTTGCTTCCAAGTATTGGCACTTCAAAATAAAGTGGCTATAAACATCCATGTGCATGTTTTTGTGTGGACATAAATTTTCAGTTCATTTGGGTAAATACTGAGGAAGGCGAATGCAGGATTGTATGGTAAGAGTATGTTTCGTTTTATAAGAAAGAAAAGAAAGTGAAGTCGCTCAATTGTGTCCGACTCTTTGCAACCCCATGGACTGTAGCCTACCGGGCTCTTCCATCCGTGGGATTTTCCAGGCAAGAATACTGGAGTGGGTTGCCATTTCCTTCTCCAGAAGATCTTCCCAACCCAGGGATTGAACCCAGGTCTCCCGCATTGTAGGCAGATGCTATACTGTCTGAGCCACCAGGGAAGTCACTTATAAAACTATACAGGTTAGTTATATAAGAAGCTATTAAAGTGTCTTCCAGAGTTGCTGTACAATTTTGGATTCCCCCTAGCCATGAATGAAAGTTCCTTTTGCCCCATATTGTCCCTCACATTGGCTGTTCTCAGTGTTCTGGGTTTTAACCATTCTAATAACTGTGAGTGAGGTAGTATTTCATTGTTGTCTTAATATGCAATTTCCTGATGACCAATGACAACGTTTCATCTGCTTACTTACCATCTGTATCTTTTCTGGTGAGGTGTCTGTTAAGGTCTTTCTTTAATCCATTTCTTAATCAGGTTGTTAATTTTCTTATTGTTTAATTCTAAAAGTTCTTTGTTTAATTGAATAATAGTTCTTTATCAGTTGGGGTTTTCTACAGATATTTCCTCCCAGTGTGTTGCTTGTCTTCTCATTCTCTTGACAATGTTTTTCCCAAAGTAGAAGTTTTTGTGGGTTTTTTGTGTGTAAGTGAATGTATGTGTGTTTGTTTTGTTTTTAATAGGGAAGTCCAACTTACCGTTCTTTCTTGTATGGATTGTGCCTTGGTGTCATATCTAAAAATAATCATTGCCATACCCAAGGTCATCTAGAATTTACTCTTGTGTTATCTTCTAAGTGTTTTATAGTTTTACATTTTACATTTAGGTCTGTGATCCATTTTGAGTTAATTTTTCTGAAGGATATAAGTAAGGTCTGTGTGCAGTTTCATTTTTTTATTTGTGGATATCCATTCCACCTCCATTTGTTGAAAAGACCTCCATTGTATTGCCTTTCTTGCTTTGTTAAAGATCAGCTAACTGTGTATATGGGTCTGTTTCTAGACTCTTTGTTCTGCTCCACTGGTCTGTTTATCTGTGCTTTCACTGGTGCCATTCTGTCTTCATTACTAGAGCTTTATAATAATGCTTGAAATTGGGTAGTATCAGTCATTTGACTTTATTCTTCTTTTTCAATGTTGAGTTGGCTATTCTGGGTATTTTGTCTCTCTGTGCAAACTTTGGAATCAGTTTGCAACATCCACAAAATAACTTGCTAGAATTTTGATTGGGATTACATTGAATCTGTAGTGCAAGTCAGGAAGAATTGACATCTTGATAATGTTGAGAGTCTTATCCATGAACATGGAATATCTCTCCATTTATTTAGTTCTTTGCTTTCTTTTATTAGAATTTTATACTTTTTTCTCATATAGATCTCAATTTTTGAAGAAGGCAATGGCAACCACTCCAGTACTCTTGCCTGGAAAATCCCATGGATGGAGGAGCCTGGTGGGCTGCAGTCCATGGGGTTGCTAAGAGTCGGATACAACTGAACGACTTCACTTTCACTTTTAACTTTCATGCACTGGAGAAGGAAATGGCAACCCACTCCAGTGTTCTTGCTTGGAGAATCCCAGGGATGGGGGAGCCTGGTCGGCTGCAGTCCATGGGGTCGCTAAGAGTCGGATACAACTGAACGAATTCACTTTCACTTTTAACTTTCATGCACTGGAGAAGGAAATGGCAACCCACTCCAGTGTTCTTGATTGGAGAATCCCAGGGATGGGGGAGCCTGGTGGGCTGCCGTCTATGGGGTCACACAGAGTTGGACACGACTGAAGCGACTTAGCAGCAGCAGCAGCATTTCAATTTTAGGTGTTAATGTAAATGATAATATGTTTTAAATTTCAAATTTTACTTGTTCTTTGCTGCTTTATAGAAAAGTAATTGACTTTTGTATATTAACCTTATATCTTGCAAACTCCGTGTAATTGCTTACTAGTTCCTGTGTTTGGGGGTTTTTTGTTTTGTTCTGGATTTTCTACATAGACAGTCATGTCATCTGCCAACAAAGATAGTTTTGTTTCTTTCTTTCCAATCCATATGTCTTTTATTTCCCTTTCCTGTCTCATTGTATTAAACAGGTGTCCTTTTTCATGCTCTTCTCTAATTTTCTGTATCATTCAGTTTCCTGTTTGTTGCTCACTTTTCATTCTGAATAACATCTCAGTGTTAAATCAGACAAATGAGAGTAGAGAGGGATATGTTTCACAAAACACCATTTTTAATTAATTGCATGTAAAGGAATTGAGTACCTAAATGTTTATAGACTTTCAGATGAAATTAATTTTGACCTAGCCTTTTGAAAATTCAAATTGGATAGAAGATGGGAGAGGAGAAAGTTTATAGACAAAATCTGGCAGATGGTAAGAAAATACTTATATAGAGCTGTTGTAATTACATGAGCTTTATTGGAGTGAAAGGTCATCATGGAAAGAATGAAACTAGTGAAAGTGAGGATCACGAGAAGAGAATGAGACAAGTGCTGTATTCACAGCACTTCAGGTTTCGTGGAACTTAAGTCGATAGGTGCCCAATATACTACTGGAGATCAGTGGAGAAATAACTCCCAGAAAGAATGAAGGGACGGAACCAAAGCAAAAACAATACCCAGTTGTGGTTGCGACTGGTGATAGAAGCAAGGTCCGATGCTGTAAAGAGCAATGTTGCATAGGAACCTGGAATGTTAGGTCCATGAATCAAGGCAAATTGGAAGTGGTCAAACGAGATGGCAAGAGTAAACGTCGACATTCTAGGAATCAGCGAACTAAAATGGACTGGAATGGGTGAATGTAACTCAGATGACCATTATATCTACTACTGTGGGCAGGATTCCCTTAGAAGAAACGGAGTAGCCATCATGGTCAACAAAAGAGTCTGAAGTGCAGTACTTGGATGCAGTCTCAAAAACGACAGAATGATCTCTGTTCATTTCCAAGGCAAACCATTCAATACCATGGTAATCCAAGCCTATGCCCCCACCAGTAATGCTGAAGAAGCTGAAGTTGAACGGTTCTATGAAGACCTACAAGACCTTGTAGAACTAACACCCAAAAAAGATGTCCTTTTCATTATAGGGGACTGGTATGCAAAAGTAGGAAGTCAAGAAACACTTGGGGTAACAGGCAAATTTGGCCTTGGAATATGGAATGAAGCAGGGCAAAGACCAATAGTGTATTGCCAGGAGAACACACTGGTCATAGCAAACACCCTCTTCCAACAACACAAGGGAAGACTCTATACATGGACATCACCAGATAGTCAACACCGAAATCAGATTGATTATATATTCGTTGCAGCCAAAGATGGAGAAGCTCTATACAGTCAGCAAAAACAAGACCAGGAGCTGACTATGGCTCAGATCATGAACTCCTTATTGCCAAATTCAGACTAAAATTGAAGAAAGTAGGGAAATCCACTAGACCATTCAGGTATGACCTAAATCAAATCCCTTAAGACTATATAGTGGAAGTGAGAAATAGATTTAAGGGACTAGATCTGATAGATAGAGTGCCTGATGAGCTATAGATGGAGGTTCATGACATTGTACAGGAGACAGGGATCAACACCATCCCCATGGAAAAGAAATGCAAAAAAGCAAAATGGAGGGGGGGAGGCCTTACAAATAGCTGTGAAAAGAAGAGGCTGAAAGCAAAGGAGAAAAGAAAAGATAAGAATGCCGAGTTCCAGAGAATAGCAAGAAGAGATAAGAAAGCCTTCCTCAGCAATCAGTGAAAAGAAATAGAGAAAAACACAGAATGGGAAAGACTAGAGATCTCTTCAAGAAAATTAGAGATACCAGGGGAACATTTCATGTAAAGATGGGCACAATAAAGGACAGAAATGATATGGACCTAACAGAAGCAGAAGATATTAAGAAGAGGTGGCAAGAATACACAGAAGAACTGTACAAAAAAGATCTTCACGACCAAGATTATCATGATGGTGTGATCACTCACTTAGAGCCAGACATCCTGGAATGTGAAGTCAAGTGGGCCTTAGAAAGCATCACTACGAACAAAGCTAGTGGAGGTGATGGCATTCCAGTTGAGCTCTTTCAAATCCTGAAAGATGATACTGTGAAAGTGCTGCACTCAATATGCCAGCAAATTTGGAAAACTCAGCAGTGGCTACAGAACTGGAAAAGGTCAGTTTTCATTCCAATCCCAAAGAAAGGCAATGCCAAAGAATGCTCAAACTACTGCACAATTGCACTCATCTTACACAGTAGTAATGTAATGCTCAAAATTCTCCAAGCCAGGCTTCAGCAGTACGTGAACCAGGAACTTCCAGATGTTCAAGCTGGTTTTAGAAAAGGCAGAGGAACCCGAGATCAAATTGCCAACATCCGCTGGATCATGGAAAAAGCAAGAGAGTTCCAGAAAAACATCGAGCAGAGGAACCAGAGGTCAAATTGCCAACATCCACTGGATCATGGAAAAAGCAAGAGAGTTCCAGAAAAACATTGATTTCTGCTTTATTGACTATGCCAAAGCCTTTGACTGTGTGGATCACAATAAACTGTGGAAAATTCTGAAAGAGATGGGAATACCAGACCACCTGACCTGCCTCTTGAGAAATCTGTCTGCAGGTCAGGAAGCAACAGTTAGAAGTGGACATGGAACAACAGACTGGTTCCAAATAGGAAAAGGAGTGCGTCAAAGCTGTATATTGTCACCCTACTTATTTAACTTATATGCAGAGTACATCATGAGAAACGCTGGGCTGGAAGAAGCACAAGCTGGAATCAAGATTGCCAGGAGAAATATCAATAACCTCAGATATGCAGATGACACCACCCTTATGGCAGAAAGTGAAGAGGAGCTAAAGAGCCTCTTGATGAAAGTGAAAGAGGAGAGTGAAAAAGTTGGCTTAGAGCTCAGCATTCAGAAAATGAAGATCATGGCATCTGGTCCCATCTCTTCATGTGAAATAGATGGGGAAACAGTGGAAAAAGTGTCAGACTTTATTTTGGGGGGCTCCAAAATCACTGCAGATGGTGACTGCAGCCATGAAATTATAAGACGCTTACTCCTTGGAAGGAAAGTTATGACCAACCTAGACAGCATATTCAAAAGCAGAGACATGACATTGCCAACAAAGGTCCATTTAGTCAAGGCTATGGTTTTTCCAGTAGTTATGTATGGATGTGAGAGTTGGACTGTGAAGAAAGCTGAGCCCCGAAGAATTGATGCTTTTGAACTGTGGTGTTGGAGGAGACTCTTGAGAGTCCCTTGGACTGCAAGGAGATCCAGCCAGTCCATCCTAAAGAAGATTAGTCCTGGGTGTTCATTAGAAGGACTGATGCTGAATTATCTGAAACTCCAATACTTTGGCCACCTCATGCGAAGAGCTGACTCTTTGGAAAGGACCCTGATGCTGGGAGGGATTAAGGGTGGGAGGAGAAGGGGACGACAGAGGATGAGACGTCTGGATGGCATCACCGACTCGATGGACATGAATTTGAGTAGACTCCGGGAGTTGGTGATGGACAGGGAGGCCTGGCATGCTGATTCATGGGATCACAAAGAGTGACTGAGCGACTGAACTGAACTGAACTGAAACTTTATAAAACCATTTTCATGTAACCTTCTTCGAAATATGGTTGTATTCTTGTTTTATGGATGACAGAATTAATACTTGGATTTAGAAATGTACCAATTCCATATAATAGTATATGACCCAGTTAGGACTAAAACTCATTATCTTGTGTTTCCAAGGGCCCTGTTCTTCACTGATACTGTTACGTTTCTGTTGCCTCACCATAGCATCCTATACTCATAATTCTTACAGTTTGTTGTGTTTTCATGTGCATTGTCTAATTTGATCCTGAATAACTTTGTGAGGTGCGTATAGTTCAGGTATTATTAATATTGGGCTTCCCAGGTTGTGCTAGTGGTAAAGAAACCTGCTTGCCTTTGCTAGGAGACGTAAGAGATGTGGGTTCAATCTCTGGGCCAGGAAGATCTCCTGGCAACCCACTCAGTATTCTTGGGAATCCCATGGACAGAGGAGCCTGGGGGGCTACAGTCCATAGGGTCTCAAAGAGTCGGATACGATTGAAGTGAGTTAGCATGCGTTCATGCATTATTAATATGATCTCACTTTAATAACGAAATTGAAGGTAAGCTAAAGTTAATGATGTGAAGTAGCCAGGACCACTTTCTTAATCCTTTTGTTTTTTGTGTGTGTCTACTTTCCTGTTGTTCATGTTTTTCTTTTTAGTCTAGATAATTAACTAGTTTTTTTTCTATTAAATGAAGGCTTAAAAAAGAAGTTAAATCAGTTTAAGAGGTCAGTACTATAGTAGGTAAAAAGAACAGATCCAGACCTGAACATATGCCTTCTGGTTGCTGTTTTCTTGAAATATTCTGTTCTGGAATAAAGTACCTACTGGAAAACCAACAAGTTTCTTGAGACTTGTCTGTACCCTGATTGAGAATTATTCTGTTACATGTATATAGGATTATTTGGAGAGATCAGAAGTGGACGTTGGTGATATCAGTTATAATGTCATATTAACAAAAATTTTTAACATTTATAAAATTCAGATGAAACAAATGTGAAATGATGACATTCTTAGTGAAGATCAAAGTTTTAATATTTGAGTATTTTCACTTACACATACCCCAGGAATGAAGTGATAGATTCTCCCTGGCCTACCAACATTCATATTATTTACTAAGGTCCAGAATTTTGTAATTTATTTGATACTTTTAAAATAGGGACTAATCTGCTTTTTTAAGAATTATTATTATTATCCCTGCAACTTGTGTTTGAAGAGTGAATGAGGTAGGAAGGAAACAGTTCGTATTGTGTAGATGCCTTATGTTCCTTTCGTCTATTCTAAGCAGCTGCTATGAGCCATTCTGAAGTATTGGTGTATTAACTTCTTATGGCTGCTGTAACAAATTACCACAAACTCAGTTGCTTAAAATAACAGAACTTGATTCTCTTACAGTCACAGAGGCCGAAAGTCTCAAATTAGTCAGGCTGGACTGAAATAAGGCGTTGGCAGGGCTGTGCGCCCTCTGGAGGTTCCAGGGGAGAATGCGTGCCTCACCTCTTCCAGCTTCTGGGGGCTGCCGGGGTTAATTGGTTTGTGACTGCATCCCTCCAATCTCTGCCGCTGTGGTCAGATTACCTTATTCTGTCTGTGTCAGATCTCCTTCTGCCTTCTTATGAAGTAAATGTGATTGTACTTAGATAATCCAGGATAATCTCACCATCTCAAAATCCTCAGTCATGCCTGTACAGTCTTTTTTTTTTTTTCCATGTAAAGTACCATTCAAAGCTTCCAGGGATTAGTTTGGGGATGTCTTTTGCCAGAGCAGTTATTCAACATACCCCAATTCTTATTGCCTCTCACTTTTTCTTCATCTTTCCTGTCTCATCTTTTCTCTTCTCTTCTATTTTTATTCTTTTTCATCTTCCAGAAGCACAGGATGTTAAGTAGATGGAGTGGGTATGATCCAGACTTACCAGGATTTGAATAGATATGGTCTAGATCAGTAAGTGAGCCTTATCGCCCCTATAGAGTACCAGACTGTGTTCACATTAATTTTTTGTTGTCATCGAATCAGTTGACAGTAGTGGAATCTTTATACATTCAGCATGCTTTTTCAAAATAATTATTGAATCTTTGGGTAAAGTATGTGAGTTAACATGAAATTGCATTTCAGTTAAAGTATCTGTTGATTAGATTGACAGACATTGATATCATTATTGAGAAAAATAGCCAAATAACTATAAGCATTGTTTCAAAATTAATTTTCCTTTAAGCAGTTTTTTTTTTTTTTTTTCTTCACAATTGTGTTTTGTTTCAGGGATAGCTCAGACTTGAATCTAATGAAGGGAAACAGAAGAGTTGGCAGAGTTCTGATTCAAAAGTCCATGTCAAGAGACTATTATGATTTTGGAGCCTCTGTTTCCTAATATCTATAATAACAGAGTTGAGTGATTGTTAACATCTTTTCTATGAATAACTCTAAAAGCCTCTGTCCAGTATGTAGTATAAGGTATTTAAAAACCAACAAACACGCAAATAAACAACAAATCTCATGTATTTTGTGCTACTTGAAAAAGGAATCATTTGTAAGGTTATTTTGAAATAGCTGTCCTTGCCTTTTGTTTTTCTGTAGATGGACCACACATCCCCGACCTACATGCTTGCTAACTTAACCCACTTACATTCTGAACAACTTCTACAAGGCTTGAATCTTCTTCGTCAACATCACGAACTCTGTGACGTCATTCTTCGAGTAGGTGATGTTAAAATTCATGCTCACAAAGTGGTACTTGCCAGCATCAGCCCATATTTCAAAGCTATGTTCACTGGAAACCTCTCTGAAAAAGAGAACAGTGAAGTTGAGTTTCAGTGCATTGATGAGACTGCTCTCCAGGCCATTGTGGAATATGCCTATACAGGGACTGTTTTTATTTCACAAGACACAGTTGAATCTCTCCTTCCAGCAGCAAACCTACTGCAGATAAAACTTGTCCTGAAAGAATGTTGCGCGTTTCTTGAAAGCCAACTTGATCCTGGTAATTGTATTGGAATTTCTCGTTTTGCAGAGACGTATGGTTGCCATGACCTTTATTTGGCAGCCACTAAATACATATGCCAGAATTTTGAAGCTGTTTGCCAGACTGAAGAGTTTTTTGAGCTCACTCATGCTGATTTGGATGAAATCGTTTCCAATGACTGTTTGAATGTAGCTACTGAAGAGACTGTTTTTTATGCACTTGAGTCTTGGATCAAGTATGATGTCCAAGAACGCCAGAAGTACTTAGCTCAGCTACTTAACAGTGTGCGATTACCGTTGCTCAGTGTTAAGTTTCTCACTAGATTATATGAAGCAAATCATCTTATTCGTGATGATCGCACTTGTAAACATCTTTTGAATGAAGCTCTGAAGTACCACTTTATGCCAGAACACAGACTGTCTCATCAGACAGTCTTGATGACACGACCTCGCTGTGCTCCCAAAGTACTCTGTGCAGTAGGAGGAAAATCTGGACTGTTTGCCTGTTTAGATAGGTAAATAGAAGGCTTTTAAAGGATGGATGTGACGTGGGTTTGATCCCTGGGTCGGGAAGATCCCCTGGAGGAGGAAATGGCAACCCACTCCAGTATTCTTGCCTAGAAAATCCCGTGGACAGAGGAGCCTGGCAGGCTATGGTCCATAGCGTTGCAGAGTTGGACACGACTGAAGCGACTTAGCACAACACACACTAATAGATTGTATACTCTTAAAATTTGCTGATTTTTTAATATTTGTAAAATAGTTTGATTTTCCTGTTTACTTTCTCTGCTTCTTTTTGATTTTTTCTTCTCTTCTTAAAACACTTACCTGTTTGTTTTAATCAGATTTTTGTCCATTCTCTGTAACACTCTCAATTAACCCCTCCTCCCTCCGAGTGCAAAAATTTTATCCATCCTACTTACTCGTGAACTTTTCTTTTTTTTCTCTTTGTGAAATCATTTACATCTCTGAGTCAGACTAGGTCAGAGGGGATTTATTATTGCTAGCTATATCAGACGATGCTAAAGAAGAGAGCTAAGAATATGTGATGAAGGCAGACTGGGAAAAGAATGTGTCTGAATGAGTACAATTAATCAGAATAACCACTAAGGAAATAAAAAATAGGATACTAATACAAGTCTTGGAATTTCCATGCAATTGATTTCCTTCATGTAAATATTTTTTAACAACAGTAGTAAATAGGTGCTTTCTTTCCTAATAAATAGGAGTTGTCAGACTTTTTCTGTGAAGAGCCAGCCAGACAGTAACTATTTCAAACTTTGTGGGCATATGGTCTATTGTAACTACCTGAGTCTGTCATTGCAGTACAAGAGTGGCCATAGACAATACATAAACAAATGAAATGGCTGGGTTCCAATAAAATGTGTTTACAAAAGTAGCTGGTGGGTTGAATTAGACCCATAGTAATCATGATTTAGAGCATTCCACTGGTATCTTTAGTCTGTTTTTTATTTTATATTAGATATAGTTGATTAACAGTGTTGTGTTATACAGATAACTTTTGTACATTGAAAATATAGCTGGATGTTACCTTTGCTTTTCTCCTAACTGAGATTGCTTTGTGAAAATGTTTTATGTTTAATATATTTCTTTAATATTTAATATTCTAAAATATTTCCAGATATTTAGTAGAATGAGTTTCCTCCAATAAGAGGAGATTGTTTTTTTTTTGTTAATCAAAGTCAATTGGTGGGTTCTTTATCTTTTAAAAAGTCTCAGTGTACATTTTAATTGTAGTTTAAAACTGGTATTGTTGAGGTTGAGCTAACAATACCTTTAAAATTCCGTTGTGCCCCTCCTTGATACCATCTCCTTCTCTCCCCCAGAAGTAACCACTATTCTGAATTTTTAATGGATTATTCCTTTGCATTTTGTTGTAATTTTGCCACATATATGCCCCAATATATAGTTAGGTTTTGTAAATTTTTATATATAAATGCAATAATACCATATGTATTCTTCAAGAACATGTTTTCTCATTGAACAGAAAGTTTATAAAATTGAGATTGCATGAGGAAATAGTTCATTTAGTTTCACTGGTATATGATATTATAGTAGATGGACATAATATAACATTTTCTTTCTATAATGACTATGATAACTATAAAAATTAGTTGAAATGGTCCACATATATAGAAAAGTTCACAAATCCCAAGTATACAGCTCAATGAGTTATCACTAAGTAAGCATTACAAACCATTTCACAACAAGAATATAACCAACACTCCAGAAGCCACCCTTAAGGTCCCTCCCTGTCCTCTCTGAAGGTAACTGCTACCTTCGTTTCTAATCTAGAGATTAGAAATGGTTTTGAATTTGATGGAAATGAAACTGTGTTACAGAATCAGTTTGGCTTGTTTCCCTGAACATCATATGCGTGAGGTTCATTGCTGTTGCATGTAGTTGTAGTTTGTTCGTTTTCATTGCTATATAGTATTTTGTTACAAGATATGCACAGTTTACGTATCCATTTTATAATTGATGGAAAATTTGGATTATTTTCAGTTTTTGATTATTAAAAATAATGCTACTGTGAACATCATTGTACACACATATATATGTGCATTTCTTTTGCATGCATATCTTGGAATGGAATTGCTTAATCATAGGGTGGACACATCACGTTTATGCATTCTCCTTTTGATAGATGATTGTGTTGTGCTGCTATAAATATTTCTCTATTTGTGTCCTATTTGCAAAACAATCTGTCTAGGCATTCCGTAGAATAGATACACAAGAATGCAATAGCTGTATCAGAGCATATGTGTATCTTCTATTTTGCCAGATGTTGTTTATGGGCCATTTTGATGTTTTAAATTTTAATGTTTGTCTGCTTGTTCTTTAGTGTGGAGATGTACTTTCCTCAGAATGACTCTTGGATTGGTTTGGCTCCCCTAAACATTCCTCGCTATGAATTTGGAATATGCGTTTTAGACCAAAAAGTATATGTTATAGGTGGTATTGAAACTAACGTGCGTCCTGGCATCACTATCAGAAAACATGAAAATTCAGTAGAATGCTGGAATCCTGATACAAATACCTGGACTTCTCTCGAGAGAATGAATGAGAGTCGAAGTACCCTTGGAGTAGTGGTACTTGCGGGAGAACTTTATGCTCTAGGTGGTTATGATGGACAGTCTTACTTGCAGTCTGTAGAGAAGTATATTCCCAAAGTAAGAAAATGGCAACCTGTGGCCCCCATGACGACGACAAGAAGCTGTTTTGCTGCAGCAGTGCTGGATGGAATGATATATGCCATTGGAGGGTACGGTCCTGCCCACATGAACAGGTATTTAACTTCATCAACTTGCATATGCTTGTGGATTTTTGAAAGTATCATTAACAGTGATTTCTGGATTTTAAATGATTTGTGCATATAAATGAACTCTAATTTTAAAATAATGTTAATAGGTATTTGGGAAACTTAGGTCCATATGAGAGTATGTCTGTAATAGATCTACATGAATATTTAATACACACCTAAAAATCAGTTCCCATTTATTAAATTTTACATTCATTCATTCAGTATAAATGGGCTGGATTTTAAAATTCACGAGTCTGAAAATATGGTGAAGTTAGATCACTTTAGATTTGGGATAGTATGTGTATGTATAAGTGTGTGTATGTATAAGTGTGTGTGTGTGGGTGTGTGGGTGTGTGTGTGTCAATGATCTGTTACTGTACTGCTTAATAGAATAAAAAAGTGAAAATGTCATTTCTATACACTTTTAAGGTATTATAATGCATCATAAACTTTAAACCTTATTTAAATATGCCTTTCTGGATTCTTGTTCTATAATCATACATGTATCATTATGTATCTGAGCTGTGCTAGAGTTTAAATGTGAAATTTCTGTGTTTTGTAGTATTCTTTTAATAAAGGAGAAATAGATATGAGAAAGTATAAAATGACTGCTTATATGGAAAATTAATCATAATTCTGAACCTTGGTTGAAAGTTGAAGTTCTAAAAATACCATCTCTAATAGTATTTTTTTCCCACAAAATTTTTAATTTTGCTTAAAAATTTACCAGAATCTAATAGTATTTATCTGTAATAGTGGTATGTATTTTACTTATTATAAACATTTTAATGAAAGAATGTGTGGTGGTTTGTTAACAGACTGGGAAAGTAGTTACACAATAGTATTTCATCTATAAATTTTTATTTCTGTGCAGACTAAATTTTTCCTCCTTTTTGTTGCTCCTTTGGTTGAAGGAAAAGTATTTGGAGCCTAGACATGCATTTGTGTTATTTGAAAAGCTGCTAGCAGAAATTTGTAAGATAAAAGATTATGTACTTTAAGTTTGAGATAATGCTGTTGAAGTTTAAGTTCTTGTTACAAGTTTATCACTAGACTCTTCTTGTTTGGTGATTTTGCTCTTACTCTTTTTATCCTGGTATACTTTCAGAAATAGTTATAGTTTAGTCTTTTAGTCTAGCGTACAGCCTAGTCCCTATTCTGAACTCCAGACTGACTCTCAAATGCTTCAGGCTTAGGCTAGAACCAGAATAGGCTCAGCCCACTTGCCTTTGTACCCCTCAGGACAAAGCATAGGCTTAGAGGCCTTCTGGGATTTTCCAGGGAAACTTTCTTGGAAATTCTGATTTGATTTGAATTTCCTAATCCAGTTTGGAAATGCCAGGAATTCTGTGGAATACACACTTGATCTAAATCCTGCACGACTTGATCTGAATCCTGAATGGATTCTCCTGAATGACTCAGATTATTATGATTAGCCAGTTTGTGTTTGGAAACCTGTGGTGTTTGTTCTGCAGTAAGTCACCATGAATTCACCTATAAGAAAAAAATCCTCTTTCCTCCTCACCATCTTTCCTTCTCCTTAGTTGTGTGGAAGATCCTTGGTATCTTTAGGAAACATCTATGTTCAGTATGTGATTTTCAAAGTCCTTTCACGTGCATACTCGTTCGACTTTATTCTTACATGAATCCTTGATGTATTATCCCCATGTTTGCAGATGAGAGGAAATGACTTCTCTAGGATTACACAAATCCAAAGTAGTAGGGCTAGGGTTTACTCAGCTTTGGGTAAGTGTTACTACTTGAATCCAAATTTTCTGACTTCAGAAGCTCTATACCCTTCATACACCTTACTGTTCGTACAATATAATGGAGTAGGATATGGCTGTTATTGCACCAGTCTACAAGGTAAGCTTTTATCCTGCGATTTTATCAGCAAAATATAAATATTTGGAACAAACTGCTCTTGTTTTATGTCTGTCCATTTTCACTTTTAAACTCTGGGGGGTTTTAGTTGCTTTAGGAGGAAGAGTGACACAAAGAATATGTGAATTAATTCTTTCTTTTGTGAATGTTTGCAGTGTGGAGCGTTATGATCCAAGTAAAGACTCCTGGGAGATGGTTGCATCTATGGCAGATAAAAGGATTCACTTTGGTGTGGGTGTCATGCTAGGCTTTATTTTCGTGGTGGGTGGACATAATGGTGTTTCACATTTGTCAAGCATTGAAAGATACGATCCTCATCAAAATCAGTGGACTGTGTGCAGACCAATGAAAGAACCCAGAACAGGTAATAATAATGTCCCAATATCTAAACATATAGGACAATATGTTTTTATAGTGATATTCTTAAAATAGTAGTTTCTTGGGATATAACAGTAAATGACTTCTCCAGAAAAAACCTTTATGATGAACTTGACAGACACCTTGATTAGACAAAACTATATAGATTTCTTTACTGTGATTTTAATATGCCAGTGCACATATTGTTATTTTTTTAAACTTGTAGAATACATTTTGAGAAATACTGATAACAGAAAGTATCTGATAGAAGCTCTTTTTGTCCATGTAACAAATGTCATTTTATGTGTTACACATACACACACACACACACACACGATCTTTGAATTATTCTATTTGTTTTTTTTTTTTTTCTTTTTTTTTCCTGTACATCAGTGGTCTCCCTGTTCACTTTCAAATGTTCTCTCTTCCTCAAGAGATACAGTTGATCTGGAGAGGATTGGACTTCAGGTTTCATAAAGATAAATACTTTGAGGAAAAGAAGAAATTATCCTTGAACCCAAACTCAAATCACATGATTTTAAGAGGAATATTTTACTGGTGGAAATGCTTTAGGAGTATCCCTTTCATTTATGATTAAAGAAATTGCTGAAAAATAAACATACAAAGGAAATTGAAAAGAGAAAAGGGGATGCACTATTTTAGTCATCTACTATAATGAGTTTCTGTGGTACCATTGAGTGAGAAAGCCCCAAAACAATGAAAGTATAAAATAATTGAGTAGCCTTGTTCTTTTTAGAACTGTATATAAAGTAGAATTTATAAAGCATAAATTATATAGTTTAATATATGTTTAAAGTGTCAATATATTTGAAAACAAGTAAATGTTTTTTAAAAAATATAAATTTAAATTGAGAAGAAAGCTTGTGGAAAGATACATACTACAGTCTTAATATTTTAACTATGGTGGAGAGGAAGAGTAGGATTGGGGAGAAGAGATGAAGGAATACTTAAGCTGTTTTATACTAAGGGATCTTTTTTTTCCGGTAAGCACATATTGCTCTGTTGCTTGTAAAATGAATAATAGATTGTTGAAATGTGTTTTAAGAAAACATTTAAATACAAATTTACTTTTAGTGTGAAGTCAGCTTCATGGTTAACATATTTTTCCTTCTGTTTTTTTAACCTACCTTTCCTAGGAGTTGGTGCTGCAGTAATTGATAACTACCTTTATGTAGTTGGTGGTCACTCAGGGTCTTCTTACCTGAATACCGTGCAGAAATATGACCCTATCTCAGATACATGGCTGGATTCAGCTGGCATGATATACTGTCGCTGCAATTTTGGACTAACTGCACTTTAACTAGTGTGGACTTGTGGAAATAGTGTAGTGATGAACCTTGTGACGCATGAGAGGATACCCAGGTTCCTGAAGCAAGCTACACTGCTTTCTTTTTAACTTAAAATGGCATGAAGACGCAAAGTTTCATTGGGTACTTTGAACTGACAAGTAGCTTTGATTGCTCTTGATTACATAGTGAATCAGTAATAAAAAAAAAAAAACCCACAAAAAACAAAGATCTTGCCAACTGAATTGTGCACTTTTTTTCCCCTAATACTGGTATAGAATAGTTTTATGTTCATAAGTGTACATGTGGAAAATCCCTTGCTGCTTTTAAAAAAAATTTAGCTTTCTTCCTTCTCCTTGTTGTGCACCATGATGAGAGACCCTTAGATGCTGGAGTGTACTGAGTGACTAGACATTGCTGATGCTGTCTGTTGGATATACACATTTTAAACAAACAAAGGGCTGCTCCCCCTCCACCCCCCTCCCCGGTACTTTTAAGGGTTGTAAATTACATACCATAGTGAATCACCTGGATTTTCTTCCTGCTAAATGGCTTTAGGGCTGGGGATATAATAAGTTTGCAAGATAAATGCTTTTACTATCATGATTTGGAGTCCTGTTTAAGCAATCAGATATTTACTGTGTATGCCTTTTTTATATGGGCAGGTTAATGCTGGATGAATTTAGTTACCCATCTATGCTATGCTAAGCATGGATAGAAAGAGTTAAGCATATCCGTTTCAATTTTTTTTTTATAGCAGTACGGCAGGCTTCCCAGTGTTGATGTAAATATTTGACAAATGTTGACACCCTTAGTGCACATTGAGATTTTTCATGTAACCTTACAATAATTTTAGTTTTTTAAGACTTTTGTTTGCTTTTTCAAAGTGTTCAGATATAAAAATGGTGCTAACTGTAGGATCTATTACAAGGCTGTGACAATGTTCTTTTGGATGTTAAATATGACATATGCATGACATGTTTTTATAGTATTTTTCATTTTTACTAGCTTGGTTCATTTGTGCTTATTAAAAATGTTGGTGATTATACTAATATTTACATCCAAAAATTATGCAAGCAGCCTATGTTATGCTTTTCATGGTTCCTGAACAGTGACTTAAAGAAAGATATACTTTGTCTCTTTTTGTTGTGCTGGATGTTATATGCCCTTCTTAAAAACAGAAGCATATGCATTAAATATAAGGCACTAGGCAGTGAAGCATTACATTTCTTAGGTAACTGAGTATTTTAAAGTTATTGAGGAAAACTGGAGCTCGATGTTTACTTGAGTAAAGGTTCTAATTCAGTTCTCCTTTGACTAAAGAAATGATCTTTTAAAGTAAAATTGTTTGCTATAAACTAAGTGACAGCTTATTTAAAAGAACAGACTAATTCCTTTTGCTTTGCATGTTTTCGTAAATGTCCATTAATCTCGAAGATGTTACTTTGCATTAGAGTGTTGGTACTTGCATTTTTGGTACTGTAGTAATTTTGTTTTCCTTATTTTTTTCTTTCGTTTTTCTTTTTCTTTTTTAAGACTGCCCACTGTCTCTTTCATAGTCTCTTTAAAACTAATATATATTTGTCCTCAAAAAAAAAAATTTCATACTATATTCTTAAGTGCCATAATGTTCTGAACTATTGTTAAGAAGCCATTTATAATTATAAAACATAGGTTCATTTTTAGGATACGTGTTAGTTCTTGAAAACTACTTATAGCCAGGCAGTTTTCCGTTTTCCTTGTTCTTCCATTAACTGCCAGTTGTAGATTTAAATATGTACTACAAAACTATGTGAACTCACCTTTAATCATATAGGTAGTTTCATGCTTTATAAATATTTGCACAGATTATAAAACCTTGCAAGTGAATTTTAGTCTCTTTCTAATTAAGAATTCAACAAGAGCTACTAATAAAATTGACAGGCTGAATATTTTCTATGTTGCTTGTTTGAATAACTTAATGATATATAGCAATAACTTTTTAATTGATTTGAATAAATCTGTTGAATAGAAACAAGGTGCACTATAGTGACTGGCCTAGATTTTATTTAAAGAAAGCAGTTTAAAGCAATTGAAAATAGATTGCCTCACATACGTAATTTTAAATCCCCAACTCAACTTTCTGTCTCTTTGTATCAATCAAGAGTTTTTTCTTGATAATACTAGAAATATTAATCCATAGTTAAATACATCCTATTCCATGTTTTTAATTCCCTCTCCCCAGAAGATAAGGGAATTTGAAAGACTAGAAATTTGTTTTAATTGTTAACAGATCTATGCTATACATCTTATTTTCACAATATTTTCTGTACATATCATTTGCACTGTCATGTTAGTGTAAAATATATAATCATTTGATAAATTAGACCAAAGGCATAAGTTGATCATTGTTTTGGAACAACCTAAATTTCATCTCCGTGAAGACTAAATGTGAAACATCTTGGGCAATAGTACGAGCCATATCCTAGAGAACCAATTATGAAAACCTGGGAAAAGGAAGAGAAAAAACCCTCAAATTTAGAAATATTTATGTTAGGCTTGCTAAACCTACTTTACTGTGCATAACAACCAGAGGTATCGTGACCTGACAACTGATAACCTTAGAATAGAGCCTTCTTGTTCACATTTGTGAGAAGTTTCATTACGAATACTTTACTGACAAATTGTGAATTTAAAGCCACATTTCTTATGTTAAAAAGGATCAAAATGTTTTAATATAAATTCCCAGGACTGAAGATTTTAAAAATAATTTTGTACACTCAAGGAAAGGAAAAGGCTATTTAAGATTGCCTAAACTATTTTGGAAAAGAGTACAGTGGGAAATAGAAATTAATCCAATCAGCTAGAAGACAATTGCCCTCTGTAATTATGGTAAGACTTAATCTGGTAGGAACTTTTTAGCCATTTAATATTTGTTGACTGTAGTCATAGAACTCAAGTGATTAATGTAGTCCAAAGGATAGTTTAGTTACATAATTTCCACATGTTATTGCTAATACTGTTTTACACATGAATGAATATTACATTATAGGATGTACTATCAAGTAATAGAATGGCGTTAGGTTTTGAAAAATTATTTTGGTAACTTGACGAATATGGAGAGTCTACTGTACTTAGGAGATACTGTGCTAGATGCTATGGGAGCTAGGAATATAAAGCAAATATGGCCTTCATTCAAAGAGTAAAATAGAGTGAGGGAGACTTACACCCAAATAACTGTTATGGTAAAGGGTGAATCTAATTCCTTATTTCCAACATCATGAGAAGTGATCAGAGATCCAATTTGTGTATAAACATTTGTGTCTTCTGGTGTCCAATTAGGTTTTATTGACATGACATAAAATAGAATTATTTAAAAAACTAATATTTATATAACTCCAGCTTTCCTAAAATTGGATAATATATTTTCTAGTAGAAATACAGAATTATAGAAAATTTTAAAAATATTTATTATGCTTTCAAGGCTCTGGCTGACTTTGAAGGAAAAAATATGTAAATATAATGCTGTTTGTTTTCAGTTTTGGTGTTGGATTTCTGGTATCGTCACCTAAGTGCTCATTTTCAGGAAAATCAGATTCTACAATAAATATACTGCTTCAAGTTCAATAAACTTGTGATAACCTCTATAACCTCTGTAGTTTGAAAGTTAAGAACTTACAAAGATGTCACATGTCAAGTTAACATCCAGTTCTACTTCTTAACCTTTTTTTCCTTTGTAAAACAGCACTTTAGTTAGACATGATTTAATTAGATACAGTTATTCTGTGGCTGCATATATATTAGATTTCACTTACAGTATGTTAATTCAGTGTTGATATACATTTGAAAAGAGTGAGGAAAACAGTAAGTTTTGAATACTATAGGTTTACAAGTTTTCTTACTGTCGTGAATATGGAGTTAAAAATCCAGTTTACGTCTCTGCAGAGAGAAAAATTGTTATCCATATGTCTTTTTATCGTATACATATTTAACTAGAGATAATTTATTGTTAATTTTGTCAAATTATCATGTGTAACTCCCGTTTATTTTAAAATACTAAGCAAAAAGTTCCAAGTTTGCCTTAAAAACAAATGAAATTAAAGAACTGGATGATAATGCCTATACTTTTGCCTTATGAATTGTGCTGTATCATAAACCAGAGATGGTTTTGATTTTAACAGGATTATGAAATTTTGTAGAGTACTAATATTTGTACTCTTGCAAAGAATGTGATCTAGTTGTGGATTATGTTAGTGTTTAAATGTTTTTGTATATGTATTTTACCTCTGAATACGTATCTTTTTAGCATCAGGGTTTTATTTTATTTTTGTTTACATAGTGAAGTGGCATTTAACTTGTTGAAGGTTGTATTTTGTCTTTTATTTTTAAAGTTCTTTGTGTGTACTATTGTGGTTATGCTCTGTATTGACTATGGTTAAATTTCATTTAATGTGAAATATTTAAAATAAATATGAAAAATAAGACACTGTGTGTGTGTGTCCATTGTTGTGAATTGACCGAAAATAACTTTGTCATGCTCAACTCTTAGGTTCTTTTCAGTAGATAGTGGCCACAGAAATTGGAGTTGAATGTGGGATAGCTACTCCTTTACATCCTTCTTAGCAGGTTATAATGAAAACATGTCTTAAACTAAATTCTACTACATATTTAGACTCTCTAGATTAACAAAGCAAGATTAACAAATGGATTCTGATAACCCTTGCATACAAGGGCTGGAAATATCTTTAGACATTCCATGTATCTTAAAACTTTAATTTCCCCAGTAAATATCCCTGACATTTAATATACTAATTAGCAAAACATTGGATACAGATCAAATTATGGGTGAGAGATAATATTTGTATCTGCCTTGAGCATGGGTTTCCTGGTTAGGTGCCCAGCTACCACATCCCTCAACTGCATTCTTAAATGAGGGCAACTCCTAGAGTTGAAGTAGAAACAGATACATACTGAAGTAGTTAAAGAGTATTATAGATGATATATATAAATACTCATTTTGGGAAGACATTAAAATATTGGATTTAAGGTTTCTAGACTGGATGCTTTTGAAATTCTGCTTTTTAATTCTAGTGAAAGTGAAAGGACTGTAGCCCATCAGGCTCCTCCATCCGTGGAATTTTTCAGGCAAGAGTACTGGAGTGGGTTGCCATTTCCTTCTCCAGGGGATCTTCCTGACCCAGGGATTGAACCTGGGTCTCCTGCATTGTAGGCAGACGCTTCTACCGTCTGAGGCACCAGGGAAGCCCAAAATTCTAAGACATTCACAAATAGCTTTCATGTTACCCAGAAAATCTGTCTGCAGTTATTAGAGTTTGGTATGTTTAAGACATAGTGGAAGGTGTAAATGGGTAACAAGCCGTATCCTACCATCTGCTTAAGGAATGAAAAAGACACCTCATTTGTGTTTTTGGTTTTTGTTGTTTCAGGAAGGGAGAATAGAATGCCACTCTGGCAGAGCCCTAGCAGTGCCTCTCATATTCTTTCTAAAATTACTAGATGCTTTTCTTATTTGAGGCCAGTGTGGGAATGGGAGTGAAAGTTTCAACTCAGTTTGGTTGAGTGGATTGTAGGAGTCAGCAGTATACTCATCATGGATACAAAAAACTGTTTCAAGAGTCCAAACTATTAAGGCCAGGAGTAAATTGAGTTCTGTGTTAAGACAGGCTTAGAACAGTTCAAATGGTTTTGGTATGTCTTCTTCCCTCCCTCTTTTTAATAGAAATGGAATCTTCTGGTACCCATCACCCAGCTTCAACAATTAAGCACATTTTGTTAATCCTGCTAACTGCTGCTGCTAAGTCGCTTCAGTCGTGTCCAACTCTGTGCCACCCCACAGACAGCAGCCCACCAGGCTCCCCCGTCCCTGGGATTCTCCAGGCAAGAACACTGGAGTGGGTTGCCATTTCCTTCTCCAGTGCATGAAAGTGAAAAGTGAAAGTGAAGTAGCTCAGTCGTGTCCGACTCAGCAACCCCATGGACTGCAGCCCACCAGGCTCCTCTGTCCATGGGATTTTCCAGGCAAGAGTCCTGGAGTGGGGTGCCATTGCCTTCTCCATGTTAATCCTACTTTTCCTCATTTTTTCACCCTTTTTTTTTTTTTTTGGCTGAAATACTTTAAAGAGAATCCCAAACGTGCAATTTAATATAACTGATAAATAATTGAGGCTGCATCTCAAAGTGATAAACACGTTCAAAAATTTCATTCTATGAGCTCCACTGATATAATCACACTTTAAACATTTAATATTTTTATAATATTTAGTATTTGTTGTTTAGTTGCTAAGTTGTGTCTGACTGTTTTTGTGACCTCGTGGACTGTAACTCCCCAGGCTTCTCTGTCTGTGAGATTTCCCAGGCAAGAATACTGGAGTGGGTTGCCATTTCCTTCTCCGGAAGATCTTCCAGACCCAGGGACTGAATCTGCTTCTCTCCAATAGCAGGCAGATTCTTTACCACTAAGCCACCTGGAAAGCCCAATATTTAGTATGATCTGTATTAAAATTTCCCTTAAATTCCCTTAAAAATTCTGTCTCAGAATTTTTTTTTTTGTTACTTGGTTGAGTCAGGAGCTAAATAAGGTTTATACATTGCATTTGACAGTTAACACCCCTAAGTTATTTTTAATCTCTGCCCACCAGTCACTGCCCGCCCCCTCTTCATGTCATTTACTTGTTAATAAATGAGATTGTTCGTCTAGTAGATTGTCCCATGTTCTAGATTTGACTGATTGCTTTTTCTGTGTTTTGTTTAACTTATGTCCTATTCTGCAGATGTTCTATATATTAACTAATGGCTATGGACTCCAGATTTTTTTTTGCAAGCATGGTTGATGCTGCATATACTTCCTATTATATCTGAGGCATGTTATGTTTGGTTACAGCACTTCAAGAGATGCTAACATTAATCACAGTTTGGGTTCAGTTGTCAACCTGTTGCCTTCATTATCAAGTTCCCCATCAAACTCTCAATTGGTTTTAGCAGCTGTTAGTACTACTGGATCCATCATCATGCTGCTGCTAAGTTGCTTCAGTCGTGTCCGACTCTATGCGACCCCATAGATGGCAGCCCACCAGGCTCCCCCGTCCCTGGGATTCTCCAGGCAAGAACACTGGAATAGGTTGCCATTTCCTTCTCCAGTGCATGAAACTGAAAAGTGAAAGTGAAGTCGCTCAGTCGTGTCCGACTCTTAGCAACCCCATGGACTGCAGCCCACCAGGCTTCTCCGTCCATGGGATTTTCCAGGCAAGAGTACTGGAGTGCGGTGCCATTGCCTTCTCTGATCCATCATCATATTGGGTGGTAAAATGGTAATTTTCTATCTCTGCCATTCCTTTTGCATTTATTAGCTGGAATTCTATAAAAGAAGGCTCTTCCTCATCATTTAGTTGAGTACCTTGAGATAAGGTCTGTACAGGAAACGCTGGGAAAAATATGTGATTCATTCCTTTCTCAATATTTAAAATAATGAATTGGTGCTCTACACAACTCTAAAGGTGATCAAGTATCAAACTCATGGTATATTTTTATATGTTTGTTTGTATGTGTTCCAACCAACACATCTTAAGCCTATGGATACCTCCATGAAGTTCCATTGAACGCCTTCTTGCTTTTATAGAATTATTTTCACACAATTTAGAATAATTACAAAGAAGTTGTAAGGATAATATAGAAATTGCTGTATAACTTTTACAAGGTACACCAGTTTTTGGCATTTTGCCACTTGTTTTATTGTCCTTTCATTTTTTTTCAAGCCATTTGTAATGTTGCATACAGTATATCTCTTTATACCTTAATTCTTAAACACATATATCCCAAGAATAAGGCTACTTATTCTCTTATGTAAGCACAGTTCAGGTGTCAAAATTGTGTTTTGGCTTTTCCTTTACATTTTCTTCCTCAGATCTAGAATCAGCCATTCCTCCAAGGGACCCTGTCACCTTTTGCTGGTAAATGATATGTAGAGATCCCAATGTTTTGCTAGTGGTAATTTCTGCTAATGAGTTGTTATTGCTTGTAGGCTATTTAATCAGCAGAATCAGTAAATGCTTCCTTTAAAATTTTATTTTACTTAAATTTTTTGATTTTAATGACTTTTTCTTAGCCTGAAAATCTTGGTTTCTATCAACATTAACATAATTACTTTATTTTACAACATACAATGGTTTCAAAATAACAATACTGATATAAACAATAAAACCAATAAGTACCATTGAGTCCTTTGTGATTTTTTTTGTCCTTAGAATGTGTTTTACAAGTATCAACAATAAAAATACTGGTTTTAGAGTGAAATGAAGAAATATTCGGTTAAAACATCCGTGATGTTCAGTGAGGCTATATTAATGGAAGTTTAATTTTTAGGAATATACTTTTAAATTTAATTTTTAAATTATATGGAATATTTACTTAACTGCAAAGTTGAAACTATATGAAAAGATACATTCACATAAGTTTTGTGTGTATTTCCATTTCTTTCACTCTGTTCATTTTTATTTTTCGGCTGTGCCAAGAGGCATGTGGGATCTTAGTTCCCTGCTGCTGCTGCTGCTAAATCGCTTCAGTCGTGTCCGACTCTGTGCGACCCCATAGATGGCAGCCCACCAGGCTCCCCTGTCCCTGGGATTCTCCAAGCAAGAACACTGGAGTGGGTTGCCATTTCCTTCTCCAATGCATGAAAGTGAAAAGTGAAAGTGAAGTCGCTCAGTTGTGTCCAACCCTCAGCGACCCCATGGACTGCAGCCTACCAGGCTCTTCTGTCTGTGGGATTTTCCAGGCAAGAGTACTGGAGTGGGGTGCTATTGCTTTCTCCGCTTAGTTCCCTGACCAGGGATCAAACTTGTGACCCCTGCAGTGGAAGCTTGGAGTCTTAAGCACTGGACCACAAGAGAAGTCCCTCACTCTGTTCACAGGTAATCACTTTTATCAGGTGCCGGTTCCTTCTATTTCATTTTGAAAAAATCCTTCCCCATTTCCTTAGTAAAAAAGCATACTGTAAAAACACCATTTTTCAACTTAAAATATTCTGGAGATTAGTTCATATCAATATATGAAGATGATTCCTAATCTTTTTTACAATTGCATAGCACCTTACTGTTTCTAAGAATTTTAACTAGCCTCATGCTGATGGACATTTGGGTTGTTTTCAGACTTTTACAAATAATGCCACATTGAATAGCTTTGTGCATTTGGCATTTTGTGTTTTGAACACAGATTTTTTACATATGGAATTACTGGACTAAAGTGTAGATGATGTGAAATTTTGCTAGCTCTTGCCTGTTTCAGTTCAGGCTTCCATAGATAAAATGCCATGGACTGAACAGAAATTTGTTTCTCGAAGTTCTAGAGGATGGAAGTCCAAGACCAGGATGCCAGCATGGTTGGGTTCTGGTGAGAACCTCTTCAGGGTAGCTGCTTGCCAACTTCTCATATCCTCACATGAAAGACAGCAGAGATGGATAGTAAGTTCCCTCTTATAAGGACACTAATCCCATTCACGAGGGCTCCATCTTCATGATCTCATCTAGTCATGATCACCTCCCAAAGGCCTCACCTAATACCAATACAGGGATGGGTAGGGTTTCAGGATTTAAGTGTTGAAGAGACACAAACTTTCAGTCCATAACATTGCCCAATTCTCCTAAGAGGTTGAACCACTTTGCATTCTCATCAGTAACAGACAAGAGTATCTTACAGGCTGTTTTTATTAGTTCACCTGCTAGGGTCCTATTAAAAGGCAACATGGTCTCAGGTTTCTTTTGACTCAAATTATGTCTAACACTATTAAGACATGAAAACTTCTTATTTTTAATGCACATGAAAAACACCTTAAATCCCTTATTGAGTAAGGCAAGATTGAGATAAGGATGAGCCAATCACTTTTGTTGTCCTGATCAGGAAGTATTAGAAAGGATATTCTTGTGTGTGCCCTGAAGACAATTTAATAGAGTAGATGTTCACCAATAAATATAGAACTATGTCTCAAAAGTTTTATAGTCAGATGGCATATAAACTATTTTGGACAGTATCTGTGGATAAACTATTTTGAGCAGAAACAAGATATATTATTATTTAGTGTCTAAGAAAATTTAAGCTATTCATTTTCCTCCAACATTTTTACTTTTGCTTTGTTTTTGCATTTCAAACTAATTCATGAATTTAACTTTTTTTCCCCCACTAGTTTGATACTATAGTTTATTCTATGAGCTTATTGGCCAAGGAAATACCAGCAACGGTTTTCAGTCAACAAACTTGAAATATTCTCACAGAATTTAGTTCATCTTCTGCAGCAGCACTACTTAACTACAAATTTCATTTCTTAATATAATATTGAAAGTGGAATCAGCAATAACTGTAGCGAACACTTTCATGGTGCTTATTGTGCACCGGGCATTAAATGCTATAAAAATAATTCATTAAATCTTCAGCAGAACCTTATGAAATACATTCTATTATTATCTCCATTTTACAGTTAGGAAACTGGGAATTGAAGAGTTAAAGTAATAGGACCAAAGCAACATAACCAGAGTTCAAATCTGGACTCAGGCAATCTGGTTTCAGAAGGTAGTCATTTTAACTGCCATACTCTTGCCTCTTATTGACAAGAAAATCAGTAGCTAAGAACTGATGATAAAGAGAATCCAATGGTAATGTGATCACATAACATGATTCACCTCAAAAGTCTGAAATTTTATTATTATTTTTTTCCTGGCTGATAAATAATCAATCCTGAATTAGGTCTTTCTGGATTTTCACAAACTCTCTAGGGACAGGAATTCCTAATACTTTTCGAAGAACTATAGAAAGCAGAGAGGAGGCCAGATAACATGACGGCAGTGGAAGTGAAGAAACCCCAGGAATCAATTTATAGGTATAATTTGAACTGGTTGTTGTTGGCAGAGAACACAGTTAACTTCATCAAAGACATCACCACTCCATGTTATCCCCAAGCTATGAGTGCATATAGTGTCACAGTACTGAAGGAAAATCGGATTTATCTCACCCAAATCATAAAGGCCAGAAGTTCAGCAATGAGTGTCTCGGTCCTTTACACTGTACAGAGGAGCTTCTGCCACCTAGTGTTCGTGAAGAAAATGGCAAGAGTTTGGAATCACCAATCCTGTCCTTCCACAAGTCCAGAAATGTTCGCAATGGCCATCTCACTTTTTTCGCAAGTTATCTTCCCTCCAGTGAGAATTAGAAAATATTTGATATTATTAATTCTTGTGGATAACTTAAGCTACAACAAATTTCTTTTAAAATTTGACGGTGTTTGACATTTATCTTTAATTTTAGGATTTATAGCTTCCTAAACAGACTGGTTCCAAATAGGAAAAGGAGCACGTCAAGGCTGTATATTGTCACCCTGCTTATTTAACTTATATGCAGAGTACATCATGAGGAACGCTGGGGTGGAGGAAGCACAAGCTGGAATCAAGATTGCCGGGAGAAATATCAATAACTTCAGATATGCAGATGACACCACCCTTATGGCAGAAAGTGAAGAGGAACTCAAAAGCCTCGTGATGAAAGTGAAAGAGGAGAGTGAAAAAGTATAATTAGTTATCTTGCATCTAAGTTATGACCAACCTAGATAGGATACTAAAAAGCAGAGACATTACTTTGCCAGCAAAGTTCCATCTAGTCAAGGCTATGGTTTTTCCTGTGGTCGTGTATGGATGTGAGCATTGGACTGTGAAGAAAGCTGAGCACCGAAGAATTGATGCTTTTGAACTGTGGTGTTGGAGAAGACTCTTGAGAGTCCCTTGGACTGCAAGGAGGTCCAACCAGTCCATTCTCAAGGAGATCAGTCCTGGGTGTTCATTGGAAGGACTGGTGCTAAAGCTGAAACTCCAGTACTTTGGCCACCTCATGCGAAGAGTTGACTCATTGGAAAAGACCCTGATGCTGGGAGGGATTGGGGGCAGGAGGAGAAGGGGACGACAGAGGATGAGATGGCTGGGTGGCATCACCGACTTGATGGACATGACTTTGAGTAGACTCTGGGAGTTGGTAATGGACAGGGAGGCCTGGCATGCTGCGATTCATGGGGTCGCAGAGTTGGACACGACTGAGCGACTGAACTGAACGGAAATTAAAAATGGTTAGGCTTTAAAGTTAGATGTAAAAGTGATAATGAAACAGAAAGGAAGGGGACAGGGCATAACCTTTAAAAGAATGACATAGGTTTTGAGGACACAACAAAAACTGGTTAGAACCAACTAGGTCCAAGATGGCAGAAGATTCAGCTTCAGATCTTGAGCCTTATTATATGCTCACTGTAAAGTATCAGCATGCTAAATTACACACCCACAGGTGCCATGACAGTTCTGAGGCTGATCATAAGTCAAAAAGTTGGCAATGGCCCAGTTCCTGGAAATCTCCGCCCCTTCTTCAAAATAGTTGGAATAACCCTCCTGTTCATTAGCCTGTGAAACTGTGTTTGTGTTTGGTTGCTCAGTTGTGTCCAACTCTTTGTGACCCTATGGGTTGTAGCATACCAGGCTCTGCTGTCCATGGGATTTCTGAGGCAAGATTACTGGAGTGGGTTGGCATTTCCTTCTTCAGGGATCTTCCCTACCTAGGGATTGAACCCTCATCTCCTGCATTGCAGGAGGATACTTCACTGCTAAGCCAGTGGGGAAGCCCAGCCTATGAAATTACCCAGCCCATAAAAACTACCTCCCTCATATTTCAGGGCCTCTTGCCTTCTGAGATGGCCCACACTGACCGTGGAGTGTGTTTCTCCCAAGGCTGTTCTCATCTTTGAGATGGATGACATTCTATGGCATGTATAGCTCTCTAAATAAATCCACTTCTTACCTATCACTTTTTTGTCTCACTGAATTCTTTCTGTAATGACGCATAAAGAACTTGAGCTTCATTAGGTCCTGAGACCAGATGTATGATCTCGATTAAAAGGCAGTGGGTTCAAGTCCCAATCTGAGTTGTGTGGTTTCAAGAGGACCTTACAACTGTCTTTGAAATCACAAGTCAGCCAACCTGGAGTCTCCTTCCTCCAAATCTCCTCCAGGGATGCTAGGCAGCAAGTGGGGAAAGGACTGTTTCAAAGACCTCACAGCTGTTGTTACACTCCTCTGTTAGGTTAACAGGAATACATAGAAAAAATCTATTGGGCTGTATCTGGGAACAGTTTATACCATCAGAGTGTTGCTTTCCAGCTCTGGAACCTGGATACTAGTCTTGAGATGTTGATAGAGAAACGTAAAGGAATGATATCCTTTTTAAAATAGAATAATGAGTTCTTGAAGATTTGAGAAAAAAGCATCTGAAGGCAAGTTTTTAGGTAGAAAGAGATGTCTGAATAGGTGCTGACTGCAGTTTTCTTCAGAGACTCTTTCCTGTAGGCATTTTGTGCCAATTATTTCTATCACCCTCATGCTGGCTCCCAGGAATATACATTTCTTTCTTCAAAGCCCGAACTCCTTGGTTCTCTTCAGTACTATGGAGCCATGCTGGATTTTTCAAAACATCTTCACCGGTGTAAACCATTGGGTGGGGATATCATGGATGATCATTTTCTTCTTTAGCCTTTTTTTGAGGGTTACTGATTTCTTACTGATCTATGTATTATTTTTATAATCATCTTAGAAATCAGACTTTACAAAATTCAAAAGGAAAATAGGCAAGTAATAAAAATATAGCTAAGCATGCCAATAGCAGGTTTCTAATTTTACCATGCTGCTGGTTTTCCAAACGTTGTCGTTTTTGAGGGCCTTACCAGAGCAGCTCACTTTTTCATATTCAGTGGTACTCCTTTTGATACCTTATATACCTCACTGCGAAAACAATGGGGGGACTATGGAACTGATGGCTCTTTGAGGGTAAATAATCTAAGATATATCCTCAAGAAGATAACAGCATATGAAGAAATCACCTAGCTCCCCACCAACTTTCTCAACTTCCCAGAGATAAAGTAAAAGGCTGCTTTCCCTCAGATCGAATTAAATTTGAAGTTAAGAGCTGTCCAGTTGAGCAGATGGTGAACCCTGGGCCAGTTGGGTGGGTAGGAACTGTTAGCAAGGCATCAAGTTGTCAAGGTGAACTTCAAAACCTATGTGATTTTAGCTTTTGATTAACAAAGGAAGGTGGTAATATAGATGTTTGCTTAGGCTGTTGTTTAGTAGTGGTAATTGCTGTCGTTTTTACATTGAACTGTTTACCTTTCCTGCTTACTTATAGTGCATTACAATTATTGTCAAATAACTATTATTGAATCATTTAATCATAAAACTAAACTGTTGATATGCTCAACAAATAGGGCATTTTGTGTGTCACAGTAGTCATCTGTTTATATAGCTTAGCTGTTTGTTCATACTCTAAGAATAAAATAGAACCTAGGATTCGTGCTTGTGGTGATGATCTTTCTCCTCCTCTTTGATGGGATTGGATCCAGTGACAATCTAGGTTAAATCAACCCTAATAATTAGTAATGGAAAGCTACTTTGAAGGATAAATCTAAGTTTTGGGTGGAGGGTAAAGTTTCTTTGAAGAGAAGTTGGAAATTTCTACTTACATGTTGGAGAAAGTGAAAGTCACTCAGTCATGGCCAACTCTATGCGACCCCATGGACTCTAGCCCACCAGGCTCCTCTGTCCATGGGATTCTCCAGGCAAGAATACTGGAGTGGGTAGCCATTCCCTTCTCCAGGGGATCCTCCCAACCCAGGGATCAAACCCGGGTCTCCTGTGTTGCAGGTAGACTCTTTACCGTCTGAGCCACCAGGGAAGCCCATATGTTGGAGATTTCCCCTTAAATTTGCTTTGTTCTTTATCCCCCATTGATGGAGCTAGGGTTTTAAAATAATTTCTGCTCTACCCTAGGTGTAGTTGTGGTTTGTGACATTCTGATTAAAAACATATTTTGATTATTCCCACATACCTTTTGTCCTCCTCAGCTTTCCAATTTCTCTAATAGTGTTTAAGGCTATAAATTTTTTTCCATACTCTCACCTTTAAATTTTTTGATAATCTTGTTTACTTCATACTTTTTCACCCCTTTCCTAGTCACTATTTGGAGGAATAATGTCTTCAATTACCACCATAACAATAAAATACCTATTATCTTTAAATCCTAATCATCTGGGATTCAGAAGGCATACTTAAATTTCACTACACATTAATTCCATTACTGATATGAACTACTGCTAAAATAATTTTTAAAAAGATCTGAAAAGTTCATTAGTAAGAGAGAATCTAGGAAACTTGCCAGTACATGAAAGAGGTAGAAAAAATGATTTTTTTATTAGCATGTTCAAGGTAGTCAAGATGTTAACAAACATTTCATTCCTCACAACAACCCTGTGAGGTAGGTATGTCACTGTTTTGTGACAGGCTAGAATTATTCCAAATAAAGTGCAATTCATAAAAGAATAAATCTGCATCAGGAATAATTTTGTTAATGATATCATTTATGTATATGCTAATATTTGTGTTTCTGTATACTTTGATTCATGCAGTAAGGTGTCCCCAGAAAAGTATACTATAAATCAAACCCTATTTAAATACGTGCAGAAACTATTTAAATAAACTCTGGGGTCAATTAAAAAAAAAAATAAAATAGATCACTACTTTGAGCAAATACTATGAATATTTCTTTTTTACATGATAAAAAGGCATACTCATCAACGTTGCACTTATATTTATCCGTTCTTCAGTAAGTTATCTTAACATGGCACCAATGTAATGTAAGACTTAATTTACTGAATTAAACCTTAGCAATTTGGTAAATGGCAGTGAATTGTGATGCTGTGTAGAAATCTCCAAACACATTGCACTCAATCTCAACCCCAAACCTAGGGACAGCCACACTGAAAACACTAAAATAAATGATGATAGATTCCAAAAAGTATTTTCCCTTGAGAACATTACTTATTACTTTTCCTTTAAATTGTAAAAGGAAGAGAGATCCTACGTCTTTGAAAAGAAACATAATATTCTGATAACTACACACTTTCTGTGATTTATACTGCAAATCAAAGAAAGTTTCATGGTATGAATTTACTATTATTTAAGGCAGCACACAGATGTTACCCCCAAAACCTAAGTATTTTTTCCTCTGTGCCAATGTGACTTACTAGGAAGAGAAAGACAACTGACCTTTGAACAACATGGGTTTGAACTGTGTGGGTCCACTTATACAGGTATTTTTTTGAGTAAACATATACTGTAGTACTACATGATCCAAAGTTGTCTGAATCCAAGGATGTGGAACCACAGGTATGGAGGGACAACTGTAAAGTTACATGGGGGAATTTTGGCTGTTTGGGGGATCAGGGCCCTAGCCCCCAAGTTGTTCAAGAGTCAACTGTATTCTCAGGCACCCAATTTCTTTTAAGTACATGTTTAAAGTACATTTCCATTGTTCATTCAACATTAGTAAACATACAGTTTGCCTGACACTTTTTATAGCTGTCTTATCTGCAAAATAAATTTTTATTAGAGAACCTCTTTACATTTAAACATTAGTTATATAATTTATTTGAGTAAAAATAAGCTTAATTAAGCTTGGAGCTTAGTTAACACTTAAAATCCACTGCTTAATACTTTAGCAAGTAAAGTTATTTGCCATTATAAAGAAATAATTCAAGTCCAGAGAAACATTCTTACCAAAGTATTTTTAAAAAATTGCTGCAGGGACATTAGGCAAGTCAGGTAAAATAGACTAAACCATCTCTAAGTTGTACATTCAAATCCAAACTAGATCCAATAGTGCACTTTGGATTATAATGAGGTAGGGCAAATAAATACAGCCAGGTATTTTGAACTGTTAAATTTATATAAACTGAAAACTTATTTGTACCCAGGTTTTATTTGGATATCCAAAAGGAAAAATCGAGAATTCAAATGATGAAGTATTTTCTCAGATTCAAAAACAGAATTGTAAAAAACCTTTGAGATACATATAAATAAAAAATACAAATGCTACAAGATATATTTTATTTCAACATAAAATATGCATGTATAAAAATAACCTGGGATTAAGAAAAAAGAAATACAAATATTTTTGCATAGATTCTCTATATAAAACATTTACCTGGGGCTAAACACTAGAAAATACACCTCTGAAACTAATATAGTTGAACTATTTCCTTGGATACCAAGTATATACAAAACAAAAGCCCTTCATCTGGGGGAGCATGGGCAGGAGGGAAAACAATATAATTTAGCATCAGTCTATATTTATTTCTCTGTTGCTCGAATATAAACCAATGATGACAAGAGGAGAAACTCTGGGGGTTTATTTAACAAAATTAAATTCACATTTCTGAGGCCATCATAGTGCATCCAATGTCCATCAATTTGAAAGGCTGCAGAATAATGATGTTCCTCTTTGTTAAACAATGTGGCACCTTCCAACAAATACCTGCAAATTAAATGACAAAGTGTGGCAGAAAATCACAGTACTTTGTTCTTACAAGAAAACATTCCTTACATTCTTAACTAAGGAATAAGATTATTTGCATTCTGTTATCTGAAAAAAGACATTCATCTGTAAAAAAAAATGTACTATGATTGGTAATTTGGAGTAAGACGTTTTAAGAATTTAAAAAAATGATACATTTTTAAGGGCATTATTTTAATAGATTTAACTCATGAACTGCATGGTTCTATTATATAAGAGAAAACACAAGAAAATGTTTAAAGGCAAAAAATTAAAAGAACCCCTTATATCTTAATTTGGATCTTAATCTAATGATGACAGTAATATTTTATGTTTAAATGACCTCATGCTATACACTACTTTGGCCTGAAATACAAGTAATGGCCAGCCAGTATTTACTGTTTCCTGAGTCTTAGGTACTATCCTTAACACTTTAGACACTGTTACCTCTGTTCTATAGATAAGAAGACTGATGTGTAAACTGGTTGCTCCTGGATCAGCGTCACATTGCCTGAAAGGCAGGGCTGGGATTGGAACCCAGTTCAGTCTATTCTATAGTCTAAGCACCTAACCGCTATGTACACTGTCAGTGACTGACTCCCTGTAGTATATTCTGATCTTATTTAGGATACATAAATTTAGAGATAGCTTTTTTTTTTAACAATATGTATTTCCTTAAGGACTAGTCAAAATCATGATAGAATAGTAGAAAAATATAAATAAAATTCTTTCATTAGTCATTAAAACAAACAAAAAGCACCTACTTGTGATCAGATAAATCCAAGTAATAGGGGACATATGCGAGATCTTCAGATTTCCAATGCTGCATATTTAAGACAACAAAAGGGGGTGCCCCGTGGCAGAACACTCTTTGGGAAAATTCTCTTAAGCCACCACACCTAAAATTGAAAACAGGTATGAACTTTATTACACTTGAGACAAAGCTACTTTTTATCACTCTGAGTTGTCTTTATCACTTAATTTCATAATAAGCATATTATCTATTTTAGGTATGGGAAAATTGTATGACTGTATTAATACTTTATATGCCTAAGTCTCAGAGTTTATAAGCTGAGAATCTATATATAAGAAAATGACATTTTTAAAACTCCAAGAAAAGCTGACTATGTTTATCTCAGCTTATAAAAGCATGTAGTCTTTTGAACTGACAGAAAAGTTTTTATTCAGAAAAAAGGTTTTCTTTCTCTAGGCTGGTTTCAAATGAGAATAATGGCAGAGAGGCAATAAGATGATTCTTACAGTCTTCTTTAGACTAAATAAAATTCCCTGATTGGTTCCTTTTGCCATTACGATGCAGCAGATTCTGTTTTCCAAGTAGCACCAGGTATTAAACATATGAATTAAAATAAAACAAATACAATCAAACAGTCAAATCTCAATTAACCGGAATGCTCAGGGGACAGTATTTTGGTGGACAAACACTGACTAAACTAAGTTATCTGAAGACCATTTTGTTTCAGTATTTGTTGCAAAAATACACCTAGTTCACTTTCTGGACTTAAGTACAATTAACTGAAGGTATTTTATTCTTTCCTGCTTTTGTGATTAATTAGGTATAAGATCATCCTTCTAAATATTAATTCTCCTTGTACAATACTGTAGATATAAAAATTAAGAGGCTGGGGTGAATACGTTCTGCCCCTTTGGATTTCCTTTTTTTTAAAAAAATATTTTATTTATTTGTTTGTTCACACTAGGTCTTAGTTGCAGCATGTGGGATCTAGTTCCCTGACCAGGAATTGAACCTAGGCCCCCTGCACTGGAAGCATGGAGTCTTAGCCACTGAACCACCAGGGAAGTCCCTGGATTTCCTTTTTTTCTTTAACTAGGTTAAACTTTTTGGTTGTCATTTACTGCTTTCTCACTGACTCAATGGACATGAGTCTGAGTAAACTCTGGGAGTTGGTGATGGACAGGAAGGCCTGGCGTGCTGCAGTCCATGGGGTTGCAAAGAGTCGGACACGACTGAGCGACTGAACTGAACTGGACATAAATGAGGAGGACGGGCAAAAATCCAGTTAATTGAGGGTCCAGATTAGCTGGGTTCCGGTTAAGCAAGGTTTTATTGTGCCTATTCAGCAGTGGGGGGAAAAAAGGCATTTGCTTTGTATTCATCAAGCAACTGCAGCACAGCATAAAATGGTATAGTAAACTAGAAGGCGTCAAGATTCCAAAAATATAAGGCTTTCTAAACACTTGTGAGTTGCTGTTTCATAACGAGCGTACCAATCCAGGTTTCTTTATAAGAAACACAGAAATACTTTCATCTTAAGTGTCTATCATATACTCACCCATGCTCTTCACACAGTTCAATCCTGGAACAGAATAACTCATCCACAGCCAGTCGTATCAAGTTTCCATGTGGAATTTCTTGGGGAGGACTATAACAATCGCAAAACGCATGTAAGAAATGCTTCAGCATTTTACATGTAAATATATTAATGTTGCTCAGTTGCAAAGTCGTGTCCGACTCTTTGTAACGCCATGGACTGCAGCCTGCCAGGCTCGTCTGTCCACGGGGTTTTCCAGGCAAGAATACTGGAGTGGGTATTTTCTTTTCCAGGGGATCTTCCTGTCCCAGGGATTGAACCCATGTCTCCTGCTTAGCGGGCAAATTTTTTACCGCTGAGCCACCAGGGAAGCCCAAAGATATTATGTGGATAACAAATTTTACAAGTCATCCATTATTAGTAAAGCACATATAAAAGTATAACCTCTGTTATTCATATTTGTATTTCTTATAGACAATATAGAAACCAGTTGAACTTAATAAACATTAATGTATGAAACTTTCTAAGAAACATTAAATATGTATGTAAACTGATCCTGAGACACAGTTGTTACTTTAAAAATTTCTGATAGGATTAAATAAGAGTGGATCCTGGTCCTGATGTAAGAAAGCAGGATCCAGAATTAGGAGAGCAGCTGATTAGTTACCTGACTCAATGTTAGTGAGAGCCACTCTTGGCCTCAGTTTCCTGATTTGTTAAAAAAAACTTTTCCTACATACTTCAGAGGTTGTTTATGACAGGATTAGAAAACAGGCAAAAGACTAAAAAGTTACATAGAGTATAATGAAAACTATTTATTAAGAGAGGCACAAAATGCTAGTATTACTATAGAGCTGTAAATACTTCATTATAGTTTCAAAACATATGTAAGTTTTTTTAAAAAAACAAGACAAATTTCTGAAGCACTTTTTTAAAGTCCACTATGATTTAACAGTAACAACTTTTTCCCTGATGGAAATTTCAAAATCAACATCATCCTATCAGCAATACAGCAAAATGGCCCAAGTGTATTTCAGAACAAGAGAAACATTAATTGGTAGTCTCTAAAAAGAATAACAGATCTTCTGCTTTCCCATTATCCTAAGTATAATGCTATAATATCAAACTAAATATGCTATACAGAAAACGTGAATATAATAAGTTTGGGTATGTGACGTACAATCCCACAAGGGAACAATCTGTTAGGCAGTTTTTTCCTGGACCACAGGGCCAAGTATGCTTTCTGACAAAAATGTGTTTGGATCTGTTTTTCTGTCCTGCTTCCCACTGCCCCCTGCAACCTCCACACTGGCAATTATCCCTTTTCCAGCTCATGCGCCCTTGGGGCGTTAATGTTGCCCAATACTCCACTAAGGCTTGCCAGTTTGGCCTTCCTCCCTGTCATTTTACCAGCCTGAAGGCCTTCCTTTTCTCCCCTCAGCAGGCTATCAGTACCTTTCTAGCCAATAAAAAATTTCCTTACATCTGTATCCTTTTCAGGTATTAATACTCCCAAGTTTGAGATTTCTGTCTCTAAGTATGCCCTGGCCATGACGTGGAGTACTTTCAATCTTCCTGTTCATGTAGAACGAGCCTACCTGACAGGGATCTATTCAGAGAGGGAAACATTTCAATATAGTACTAAGTGTCACTGGAGAGGCTAAATCTGTGACACAAGGAATTATCTTCCTAGCCATATTAGTAATTTCTGAGTTAGAGGAAAACATTGTGCATACTGAGTAGGTCATTATTTTGCAAGTGAAATAGTTACCCATTGGTTTTGTAAATCCTGACATGTTTAGATATAATAGAAGAGTAATATTTTTTTTATCATGGAACCCACTGAAGAGTCTTGCATTTGCCTGGCTGCTTTATATATAAGTTGTTGCACACAGAGTCTGTACATTAAGAAGTACTTTGACTGTATCTATCTACCTATTTTCCTATCTATCCATATCATGCATTATAAGCACACTACTTTCGCTAAAAGTGACAAAACAGACTTTAGAGCAACTTACTTTATATTAATTGTGCGTTGCTGATCTTCCTGCACTCGAGTGGGGCATCGCCAGTTGGAACAGTAACTCTCTTGTATGGTTGACATGAGATTTTCGAGATTCTTTGTAAAATTATCATGTTCATTCCCAAACAAATCAATTATTAATGAAGCTTTATGAACTTCAGACTTGTATTGCTGCTTTTCCATTTTGTCCCAAATCCAAAGTAGCTTCACTGTTGTAAAACTGTAGGTGTCCATTAAATAAAGAAAACAGTCTACAAACTCTCTACCTAAATGAAGAGAGAGTTCCCGGGGGAAATTTTCATTTTCATTGAGAATGACATAGAGTAACATCAAGAATCCATCTATGGTGCAGGTATTTTTCAGTCTTATTTCAACATAGAGTGGTGTACAGGAGACTGCTTTGCGGCCAGCTTTGATCGTGAAAACACCTCCCCAAGGAAGAACAGGCCTCCAAAATGAGCGATCTTGGTTATAGTTATTTTTAATTGATGCTTTGATCTCTTCAAACAGTGTCTTCATCCTGCATTTTAAAAGTTTAAGACAGTCCTTGTAAATTTGTGACTTTATCTTTCAAATGCATGATGTATGTTTAAATGAAAATAGAACTATCTAAAGATTAAGTTTGGTTAGATAGACTCCTAAAGGAACAAAAAAAATTTTTAAACAATTCAAGCCATGAGCCATTTTTTCAGCAATATGAATGGTCTCTGGATAGACCATTTAAGTTGTAACCTTTTTTTGAAATACAGAATAGTCATTTGATGGACCTTTTTATTAATTATCAGTTCAGTCGCTCAGTTGTGTCCGACTCTTTGCAACCCCATGGACTGCAGCATGCCAGGCTTCCCTGTCCATCACCAACTCCTGGACCTTGATCAAACTCATGTCCATTTAGTCGGCGATGCCATCCAACCAATTATGATTGGTTATATTGCAGGTTTTATCACTGACAGAGGATAACCTTGTAATGAAAAAATCCTAAATAAAAATAAAACTGTTCAAAGATACAGTCTAAATTTGGTTGAGTGCATTCCTAATGTAAACCTCTTCCTTCAAAATATGAGCTGTGTTTCATTTTCTTGTTAGTATGTGTGGTTCTACTTATGAAACTGATATAATGGAATTCTTAGTTGGGGTATAGAGAAAGGCCAACCGGCTTTGAAATACAACATATGAAGAGTACTGTAATCGTGAGAACTTAATTGTATTAGCACAGCTAAAACAAAAATCATTTCTATGCACTTGGGGATTTTCACTTGCAATTTAGGACAATGCTGCATGCTAAGTTGCTTCAGTCATGTCCGACTCTGTGTGACGCTATGGACTGTAGTCGGCCAGGCTCCTCTGTCCATGGGATTCTCCAGGCAAGAATACTGGAGTGGGTTGCGATGCCCTTCTCCAGGGGATCTTCCGACCCAGGGATCAAATCTGGGTCTCTTACATCTCCTGCATTGGCAGGCGGGTTCTTTATCACTAGCGCCACCTGAGAAGGACCATGCCAGATATCCTATAATTTTAAATACTGAGGCCAAGCTGGGACAATTTGGTTCAGAGCTTGGTTCATTATCCTGATTCTTCTCTCTGCATGTTTTGGGAATGTGGTGTCCTCCTTATTTAAACGGGCACTTATCTTCCCCTACCCTTATGGCAGAAAGTGAAGAGGAACTAAAAAGCCTCTTGATGAAAGTGAAAGAGGAGAGGGAAAAAGTTGGCTTAAAGCTCAACATTCAGAAAATGAAGATCATGGCATCTGGTCCCATCACTTCATGGCAAATAGATGGGGAAACAGTGGAAACAGTGTCAGACTTTATTTTTCTGGGCTCCAAAATCACTGCAGATGGTGACTGCAGCCATGAAATTAAAAGACACTTACTCCTTGGAAGGAAAGTTATAACCAACCTAGGTAGCATGTTCAAAAGCAGAGACATGACATTGCCAACAAAGGTCCGTCTAGTCAAGGCTATGGTATTTCCAGTGGTCATGTATGGATGTGAGAGTTGGACTGTGAAGAAAGCTGAGTGCCGAAAAATTGATGCTTTTGAACTGTGGTGTTGGAGAAGACTCTTGAGAGTCCCTTGGACTGCAAGGAGATCCAACCAGTCCATCCTAAAGATCAGTCCTGGGTGTTCTTTGGAAGGACTGACGCTAAAGCTGAAACTACAATACTTTGGCCACCTCATGCGAAGAGTTGACTCATTGGAAAAGACCCTAATGCTGGGAGGGACTGGGGGCAGGGGGAGAAGGGGACAACAGAGGATGAGATGGCTGGATGGCATCACCAACTTGATGGACGTGAATCTGAGTGAACTACGGGAGTTGGTGATGGACAGGGAGGCCTGGTGTGCTGCAATTCATGGGGTTGCAGGGAGTCGGACACGACTGAGCGACTGTACTGAACTATCTTCCCCCCAACCTTGAGGATAACTAAGAGCTTGGTTTTAAAGTCACTGACAGTATTCTAATAAACATGTTGGTGTGATATGTATGTATATAAAGCAAAATTGAAAAAAATTAAAGAATGAGGTCCTAATGAAACTGAATTGAAAAAAACTGCTTTACTTTATTTGGAACAAACAAATGTCTAAACTAAAAACATCACAGGGTTTTCCAATGTTTCATGTTTTGCATTTTCATGAAAGCGTATTTTCATGAAAACAGGAAGCATCTGAGGAGAAGACAGAAATTAGTGACTGAGGTCAGTGTCTTATTTTGATCATAGTTTCAAGTGCCACATCCAAGCACAATGTGAATCCAACTCTCAGTGCTGTAGACCTATGTGTTTTGTGTGGGAAATTAAGTTCAAACTTATTTTCTAACACCAGCAAACTAAAAATTCAGTTTTGCCACACACACACACGGTATTTCTGACTTAGGCAAGATACTGTGGACTCTAAAATATTCAACACTATATTTAGTCTGAAGTGTAGATGTTTATATATAGTTGCTAACACGCTGGCTCTAGTCAACCACTTAGGAATAAGAGGGAGTGGCAAATTTACAGCCAAGGAAACAGAAACTCAGTTTCTGCTTAATGAAGAAGAAATGTTTCAGAACATATTCTTTTAAAAAATCACAAGGTATTTAAATATTTAAAACATGAAAATAACGTTCCTCATGGTTTGACTGATTTCTGTGGCATTTTAAAGAACTTTGTAGCAAGGTCATATGATTAAGAGCCTGAGTTCAGATCCTTAAATATTGCATTAGAAAGGAACTGTAAATTTCTGCAGTATTTTTTGCCAAATTATCTTTTAGACATGACTAAATAAGTACTGCTCTGGAAAGCAAGTTGCACTCCAAGAGAATTAAACATATATTTTATAACTACATATATATATTTAAAAATATATACACACACATAAAATGATTTCTCTAGCCTTTTTCTGGGGAAAACAATGGGAGATAAAACAGGATTGAAAGAACTAAAGGACACTTATTCTAGCTTCTTCTGCAGTACCGTGGTGATTTGTTCTAAAGTAAATTACGATAAAAGCGACTAAAAAAGACCAGAAAATGTGCAAAGAACTTTACTTGAAATTGTCTTTTAAGTTTTGGCCACACTGTCAAAAGCATCGTTTCGTTAGACAGTGATTTGTAAGTCCTGGAGAATTACTGGCTTTATTTTCCTGCCTCAATAGGCCCCCTAGTTTGAACAAACCAAGAAAACTCCCTAGACTTCTATTTCCTTGGCAAAAAACGACACCTTTTGCGGTCGTTTCCAAGGGTGACAATCTGTACTCCACGCTGGTCATGAGGACCAAGACCATTTACCCAAAGCATTGAATACCAGACACCCTAAGAGTTCGGGGGTCCTGAAGGTCCCCTCCCGAGTCAGCGCCCCCGAATACTCGAGAGAGCGGCCCGCGGTCCCGCTCGAAGCAGCGCGGGGCTGGGTACGCGGTGGGCCCCCACCTCCACCCCGCCCACCCCGCCCCCGGCCCGCAGCTCCGGGGAAGGCCCGGCACTGAAGGCTGGCCCTGGACTGCGGGTGGATCCCAGAACCCGGAGCCGGTGAAGGGGCTGGGCATCCCCTGCCCGCATTCGAGCAGTGGCAGTGGCCCCGCTGAGCGCCTGGGACTGCGGGTAATGGGCAAGAGGGCCGGGCCGCGGAAGGCGTCCGGCCAGTCTCCGTCCACCAGGAAGCCGACTTTTCGTACCTCCCCGGGGACCGAAGACCGCCGGTGCCGCCGCACCCGTCGCCGCCGCCGCTTGCTCATGGAGAGTCCGTGCCGCCGCCGCCGCCGCCTCATCTACTAGCACCGCCGGCTGTTTCGGCCTCCCCCGGCGTGAGCGCTGGGCTCCGGTACGGCCTCCATCGCACCCGCCGCGGCGGGAGCCAGAGCAGCTCCAGCGCCCAGGCCCGATCCGACCGGACCCACGGAGCCAGGACCGCGGGCCGCGTAGCTTCTTATTACGGAGGAAGATTCGGCCTGACCTCCTCCCCCCTCCCCCCAACCCCGGGACCTAGTCTCCAGCTGCCTGACGCCGCTGCTGCGCACGCGCGAAGAGGACCCTGCCAAATGTGCGTGTGTAGGGTGTGTATACAGCATCCGGATTCACCCAATGGGTACCAGGATCAGGTGCAGGGGGCGGGACCTCGCAGAAAGGGGCGGTGTTCCAGAGTTAGAAAGTGGGTGGGGCAGCCGGAAGTGGGCAGGGTTTGCAAGGAGGCGGAGCTTTGTTGGCAAACCAGCTTGGCTTTTAGGGGTTTGTACCGTTTTAGGACTTTACTTGATTTTGGTTTACTTTTGCTTCTGGGTTTTTCACGTTCTTAAGTCAAGAAATGAAAGCTTTGTTTTCTTTGTAAGGTAAAGTTATTCAAACTTTTGATTTAAGTATGTATTTAAGGAAAATTGAGTTAGTGTGTTAAATACTATTTTTAGTGTTCAGGATATTAACTGGCCAATCTGCTGTAATTTACAATGGACGTTAATAACATTTAAAGAAATTAGGGCTTCCCAGGTAGCATGGTAAAGAATACGCCTGCAAATGCAGGAGACATCAAGAGATGAGGGTTCAATCCCTGGGTCGAGAAAATCCCCTGGAGAAGGAAATGGCAACCTGCTCCTGTATTCTTGTCTGGAAAAGTCCATGGACAGAGGAGTCTAGTGGGCTATAGCCTATGGGGTCACAAAGAGTCGGATACGACTCAGCACGGACGCAAACATGGACATATATATATAAAGCAAAAATAGACCTAAGGGAGAAATACTTGAACTATAATCATAGTAGACTCTAATATAGAGGTTGTAACTTAGACTTTATCACAGTTTTTTCAGTGGTCTTCCCTGGTGGCCCACCCGGTAAAGAATCTGCCTGCAATGCAGGAGACCGAGGTTCGAAGACCTAGGTTGGGAAGATTCCGTGGAAACACTATTCTTGCTTGGGAAGTTCCTTGGATAGAGGAGCCTGGAGGGCTACAGTCCATGGGGTGTCTGTCTGCAGGACTGAGGGAATAACACTTTCACTTTCTCAGTTACAGAATCACTAGACAAATGATCAGAAACAGCATAGGAGGGCTTAACAAAATAATGAACTAATTTGACTATAGATACTGATACGAATATTGATATAGGGCATATTTATTAATGACATATATAACCCCCAAATGGAGTACTTCACTAAAACAAAAAGATACTGCTATATTCAAGTGCAGAAATAAACTTCACAATCAGAATGAAGTCATACACAAAAGAACACACGCTGTATGACTGCCATTATAGAAAGTTTAAAAGCAGGCAAAATTAACTGGTGCTGTTAGCAGTCAGGGTAGTTGACCTTTGGAGGGTATGCCTGTAATGAGGCAAGAGAGTGGCCTTCTGGAGGGTGGATAATATTCTGTTTTTTGATCTGGTTGCTACTTATAGCTGTTCTGATTATAGCTCTCTTTGTTTTGTAAGAAAGAAAGAAAGAAAGAAAGTGAAGTCGCTCAGTCGTGTCCGACTCTGCGACCCTGTGGACTGTAGCCCGCCAGGCTCCTCTGTCCATGGGATTCTCCAGGCAAGAATACTGGAGTGGGTTACCATTTCCTTCTCCAGGGGATCTTCCCAACCCAGGGATCGAACCCCGGGTCTCCTGCATTGCAGGCAGACACTTTATCCTCTGAACCAAACTACTTACAATTTTTTCACTTTTTATATATGTTTTATTTCAATAAAGATATACTTAAAAACAAAAAAATTAGGTAGCTTTGGTCCCATTACAGAGATGAAAAAATTGAGTTTTGGACATGAAAAAGCCAAACACATTTTGACAGCTGGAAATTGAAACTACAGCCTCTTAGTAGTAGAGTCTGCTAACACAACCACTATTCATTTTCTGTAGGTCCTGGTCCTTGTATCCTCTGGTAAAGAGTCAAAGCCCACGTGACTCTGCTTCCGGAGAACACAGGCCATCCTGGAAAATTACCTCCACCTGCAATTAGAAATGGGGAATGCTGTTGAGATACTCCCCATCTTGCCATGCAACCAAACATGATTGTCTGGAAAGTGAAGCTAAACTTCCAGAATACACAATGCACAGAGCTCAAAGCCACCCAGCACATCAGTGTGGTACCCAGTCACAGCTGAGTCTGGCAGAGACTTGGACACTTTCTTAACTGATTTAATTGGTCAGCTTGATTATGGCAGAGACCTTCCTTTTGGACCTCTCTCAAGGAGTCTATTAATGGTAGGATGAAACTTTTGGGAGAGAAGCTTGACTCACTCAAGGTAATTAATTACTGCTGGTGGAGTTGGGAAGAAATGGATACCTCTCAGAGCATAGGGGAAGAAAGAGATTCTGCCCAAAAAGAAAGAATTAATAATTCTGAAAAAACCTGCTCTTTTTAGTCACCTGGTTTTAATATTTCCTCTGACAATTTACAGGTAAAGAAACTGAGGCGCGGATGCATGAAGTAGCAAGTGTGTCTGTACTGAAATTCACATACAAAATGTTCACTCTAATATTAAAACTATCTTGCAAGGAGAAAGCCCTTTAAAAATGTTTATAAGTATGGATTATGTGTTTAATTGACAATCTCTCACAAGACATAGCGTTCATTTTATACTGATTGGGTCATTCTCTTACCAAAAACAGATCTAATAGTGCAGTTGTTACCATTTCTGGAGAATAGCCGGGAGATGGCTCCTTAAACTCTGCTGAAGCTTGGCTAGACAGGGGAAGTATGGATTCCTGGCATACTTGGATAATTTACAACCCTCACTGAATCCTTTATCCAAGATTTCCTTTCTGTTCCTTTCAAAATCGGACAGCAGAGCTGCAGTCTTTTTAGACAGCTTTATTGAGATATAATTGACATGTAATATATGGAACATATTTAGAGAATATAAATTGGTAAATTTTTAATATATGTATACCCCCTTTAAAATCACTATAATCAAGCGAATAAATCCATCATCCTCCAGTTTCCTCACACCCTTTTGTGATTCTCTTATTCCTCCCTGCCTACCACACCTAAGCAACCACTGTTTTACTTTCTGTCATTATAGATTCATTTGCCTTTTCTAAACTTTTACATAAATGAATATGTAAAAGTATGTGTTTATAATATTTTTTTTCGGGGGGGGGTAGTCTGGTTTCATTTCCTTAGTGTCATTATCTTGATATTCATTCATGTCATTTTGTGTACAGTAGTTTATTCTTTTGTATTGATAAGTGTATTCCATTATATGGATGCACTGCAGTTTATCATCTGTTGATGGACATTTGAGTTGTGTCTAGTTTGGGGCTATTACCAATGAAGTTGCTATGAATATTTGTGTACAAGTCTTTGTATGGACATATATTTCCTTTTTTTTGTTGGATGAAAATCTAGAAGTGGAATGGTTGGATCATAGGCAGATGTATGTTTAACTTTTTAAGGAACTGCTAAGTTATTTTCCAGAGTGGTTGAACCATTTTACATTCCCATCAGGAGTGAGTTTGAGTTTCATTTCCTTCACATCCTCCAGCACACTTGCAGTGGTCAGTTGTTTTTAATTTTAACCATTCTAACAGGTATATAGTGATATCTTGTTGTGGTTTTAATTTATATTTTCCTAATGACTAATGATGTTGAGCATCTTTTTATGTGCTTATTTGCCATCTGCATATCTTTTTTGTTACATCTTTTTAAAATTGGCTTGTTTTCCTGAATTTTGAGAGTTCTCTATGTATTCTGGATACAAGTTCTTTGTCAGATATATGCTTCAGAAAGGTATTCTCCCAGTATGTGGCTTTTCTTTTCATTCTCTTAACAGTGTATTTTTTTGGTTTTGTTTTCTTATTAACAGTGTATTTTTAAGAACAGAAGTTTTGAATTTTAGTAAAGTCCAATTTATTCTTTTATGAATTGTGCTTTTAGTTTCATTTTAAAGACATCTTTGCCTACCCTGAACTCATTAAGACTGTATCCAATGTTTTCTTCTACAAGTTTTACAGTTTAGGCTATCTGTTTAGGTCTATGATGTATTTTGAGTTAACTTTTATTTATGGTTTGAGGCATTTTGTTGAAAAGGCTATTCTTTTTCCACTGTGTTGTTTTTGTGCTTTTGACAAAAATCAGTTGCCCAATATAATTTTATAAACATTTTATATTTGTTCATCATCAGCTGTATATATGTCCCAGTGTGCTTGGGACATATATATATATATAACCCTACTGAGTTATATATCAGTAGGTATTCTTTGTGAAGAATAGAGACTAAATATTGCCAACTTAAATAATAAAATTTCTAGAAGAATGTGAGGTGTAATAAAATTTTTTAAAAGCTGGGCAATAATCAGGTCTCAGCAACCTTGATTCATCCAAAGGGAGATAGTTCTTCAAAGGAAAATGATACTCTACATTAAAGAAGAAGAGAGAATGGTGCTTGACAGATATCTCCTGTAGCAGTGCTTAACTTTTTTTTCACATCCACACATGACAAATGATCAGAATTAGGCAGTGTGCAAGGGTAAACTGATGGTGATTAGGTCTTGTCTATATGGAATGTAGTGAAAAAATCCATTACTTTTTCTTTAATACTATGTAATTATAAGAAAAAGTCACAGTATTAGGGAGCTATGAAATACTGAGTTTATAAAAACACCTCAATAAAATATAAAAATTTGATGAGAAATTTGAGCTTGTTTGCATGATATGATTTTTATTTCAAACCTAAGTATAGTATACATATGGAAAGGTGTATACAATTGTCTGTTGGTATCCTTAAGGGATTGGTTCCAGGCCCCTCTTCCACCTCTGGGAATGCCAAATCATGCCTTGCATGATCAAGTTTCTTAAATAAAATGCATATAAATAAATAAATAAAGTGCATATAACATATGCATATCCTCCTACATACTTTAAATCATATTTAGGTTACTTATAATACCTAATACAATTTAAATGTACTGTAAATAGTTGCCAATGTGCAACAAATTCATATTTTGCTTCTTGAAACATTCTGGAACTTAAAAAATATTTTTCATCTATGGTTGATTGAATTTACAAATGTGGAATCCAACTATATATCATAACTTTGTTACTTAAGAATTTTCACAAAACAAGCACACCGGCTGTGTGTTCTAGTTACATATACTCACAAAACAGATCACCCACAAAATTGACAGGCTTCCCAGGTGGCTCAGTAGTAAAGAATCCACCTGCCAATGCAGGAGATGTAGGTTTGATCTCTGGGTTGGGATGATCCTCTGGAGGAGGAAATGGCAGCCCACTCCAGTATTCTTGCCTGGAGAATCCCATGGGCAAAGGAGCCTGTCTGGCTACAGTCCATGGGGTTCCAAAGAGTTGTATGTGAGTTAGTGACTGAGCATACAAAATAACATTTTGCTTATGAATTTGCAATTTGGGCAGGGTTTAGCTGGGATAACTTTTCTGCTGGGGGCTGAAATCATCTGAAGCCTCCTTCACTTACATGTTTCACTGCTACCTATTGACTGGAACCTTAGCTATAGCTATGTCTGTGATTAGAATACCTCCCCATGGCCTTTGCATGTGACTCCTTGACTTTCACAAAGCATGGTGACTGGATACCAAGGGTGAATGTTCTAAGAAAGAGTCAGTTAGAAGCTGTAGTGCTTCTTCTAACCTAACCTTGAAAGTCATACAGTGTTTGTTCTAGAGCAGTTTGCTACAGGTGAGTCTCTAAGACCAGCCATATTCAAGGAGAAGGGACTGGTCTTCTTTTTCTGATGGAAGGCGTGTAAAAGGATCTGTGGAGATGTTTTTAAACCATCATACACATCTAACCAGCTCGCTGATCAAGAAACAGAACATTACCAGTGACCCAAACTAGCATTCCTATCATTTCCTGCTGCCCCAAGGGTAAGCACTATTTTGATTCTTAAGAGCTTGCATTGGTTGTTGCCTGTTTTTGTACGTTATATAAATGGAATAATACAATATATACTTTTTAACATTTAGCCTTTTTCTCTCAATATTGTGAGGTTCATTCATGTTTTTTTTTCCATGTAGATTATTGTTATTACTGTTAAGTATTCTATTTTGTAAGTAGCACATAATTTATTTTTTTTCCAATTTATTGTTGATAGGCATTTGGGTAGTTTTTAGTTTTTGGCTAATGTGAGAAGTTCTGTTTTGAAAGTCTAGTACAGGTCTTTTGTTACTTAGGTAGATAATATATACATACATATGCATGTATTTCTGTTGAGAATATATATACAGCAGTGGATTACTGGGTTTAAGATATGTACATGTCCTACTTTAGTTGAACTAACAATTTTCCCAATTTTCTGAATTTTTAACATTCAGAAAACTAAGATCATGGCATCCAGTCCCATCACTTCATGGCAAATAGATGGGAAAACAATGGAAACAGTGAGGGACTTTGGGCTCCAAAATGACTCCAGATGGTAACTGCAGCCATGAAATTAAAAGATGCTTGCTCCTTGGAAGAAAAGTTATAACCAATCTAGACAGCATATTAAAAAGCAGAGACATTACTTTGCTGACAAAGGTCCATCTAGTCAAAGTATGGTTTTTCCAGTAGTCATGTGTGGATGTGAGAATTGGACTATAAAGAAAACTGAGAGCCAAAAAATTGATACTTTTGAATTGTCGTGTTGGAAAAGACTCTTGAGAGTCCTTTGGACTGCAAGGAGGTCCAACCAGTCCATCCTAAAGGAAATCAGTCCTGGATATTCATTGGAAGAACTGATGCTGAAGCTGAAACTCCAATACTTTGGCCACCTGATGCAAAAAACCAACTCATTGGGAAAGACCCTGATGCTGGGAAAGATTGAAGGTGGGAGGAGAAGGGGATGACAGAGGATGAGATGGTTGGGTTGCATCACTGACTCAACAGACATGAATCTGAATAAGCTCGGGGAGTTGATGATGGACAGGGAAGCCTGGCGTGCTGCAGTCCATGGGGTCGTAAAGAGGTGGACACGACTGAGCGACTGAACTGAACAATTTTCCATACTCTGCCATCTGAAGGGAGTACTCAGGAACATGATTTCTTCATATTAGGTTTTATGCTTGAAATGGCTATACAAGAAGATAGTCCTGTTTTGAGCCCTATTAGTAATCATCTCCTTAGATTCTTGATCATTACCATTTATGGAAGAAGACTGAGCTGAGCTGGCTCTGTTGACCAAATGTGGCTTCTCCAGCATGCTGTCTTCTTCTGTGGTGGCTCAGTGCTCTACAAAGCAAGTGTGTCAAAAAAGAAAAAAAAGAGCAAGTGCGTCAGTGAACAAGGCAGACCCTGCATGGCCTTTTATGGCTTAACCTCAGAAGTCAAGTCCAGTATTTGTACACCTAAGCAGATGATGGCAAATGCCAGAAGAGAATGCATTGCTTTTGCTTCAGTTGACAGAACATATTTTATTGTCATTAATTAGAATGCAGATAATTTGATTTTTTAAAATTGTACTCTAAATCTAATACTCTTTCATTGAGAAGGTTGAAATTCTTTATAATAATGAGAACAGGTTTACAATCCATTCATAGTTTTCATACTAAGTACTCTACTTAATGGTAATGGTTTTCCTTGAAAATACACAGTTGTAGATTGACTAGTTTTAATAAATATTCTTTAGAATTCAAATTAGTAGTAGTAAACTTTTGAATAGCACATTTCTAAAAATTGAATTTTTGCTTTGATCTGTTAAGTTGGTTAGTAGATATTAAAAGAGGTTCAGAGTCTATCATAAGAGTTAATGAAGTGAGTACCCTGGGATATTAAGAGTGCTGAAAAGGCACGAGGAGAATATTGATATCTGAAATTGAAGGCAGAGAGCCTGTTTGAAAAGCCAGCCCATGGTGACTCCTTAAGAAGAAGGGTAATCAATACCCTGATTACCTTCTCCTCCACCCTCTGATATTGTGACAAGTGGTCAATATGCTACTATTGTCTTATTTGAAAGTAGCTCCTTTTCTATCCCCCTTGCTTCAGTGATTCTGGGACTTCCCTGGTGGTCCAGTGGTTAAGAATCCACCTGCCAGTGCAGGGGACACAGGTTCAACCCCTGGTTCAAAAAGATCCCACAAGGTGAAGAGCAACTAAGCCCATGAGCCACAACTATGGAAGCCTGCACACCCTATAGCCCGAGCTCCACAAGAGAAGCCACCACAATGAGAAGTCCATGCACTGCAACTAGAGAGTAGCCCCCACTTGCCACAACTAGAGAAAGCCTGTGTACAGTGAAGATACTGTGTAGCCAAAAAGAGAAAGAGTGCTTCTGTTTGCAATCACGTAAGGGCAGATCTATTTTACTCACTCCTTTTGTGTTGTGGTTGTCATATGTGGCTGCATGGAAACGAATTAAAAAGAAAATGTTTTAGTTTACCTACATGTCTACCATTTCTGGCGCCCTTCATTCTTTTGTGTAGATCTAAATTTCATCTGGTATCATTTCACTGCAGCCTGAAGAGCTTCCTTTAATGTTTTCCATAGTATAGGTTTGTTATATTGGCTTTCAAAACTGGCTGCACATTCTTGGACGTTTTTCCACTGTCCTCTCCTCTCCAATCTGAGTTGACTAGTGATATCTTTGATCTATACAGTACAGCAGAAATGAAACTCTTGACATGGGAGGCTAGGTCATAAAAGACCATGAGGTTGCTGTCTTACTAACTTAGATACTTACTCAGAGAGTTGAGCCACCATTTGAAAAGACCACCACACTGGAGAGACCACGTTTTGGTTAACAGAGCCAGCTAAGCCTGGAAGTCTAGTTATTCCTGCCATGGTGCCAGGTATGTGAGTAAAGCTGTCTTGACCCCTCCAAGCCTCCCATTTGCCTGGTGAATACCACTGAGTGACTTCCTTCTGCAGTAGGGGCGGGTGCACAGCTGTTAGCGGTTGACCGTTGGCGATTGACCGTTAGTGCTCAGAGTTAGCGCTCGGGGTTGGTTAGCGCTCGACGGTTAGCGCCTGATATTAGCGCTCCAGGATTAGCAGTTGACCGTTAGAACTCTGAATTAACACTGGACTTTTAGCGGGAGACCCTGAGCCACGTGGTCAGAGGTCCCACTCTGTCAGCAGTCAGCTTTCAGTGGTCCTTCCAGCAGAGAGGTGGATCGCAGCCTTCTCCCTGGGGTCGTTCAGGTCCTTTGACTTTGGTGACAGCAGGTGATCTGGGGTGCTGCTCGGAACAGGCTGAAAGCGGTGTCGGGCAGAGCGCCGGGGTCCTTGCCATAGCTGTCCACTGGCGGGGCCCAGACCTCGAAGCAGCAGCGAACTTCTCTCCTGTCCCCACCTCCATGACATAATGGTGGCAGCAGTCTCACTGGGTCACAGTCCACAGACGCCTCAGCAACTGGAGGGTATGGGCATGGCCTTTAAGATAATAACTTCAACCAACTTCCCTCTCTCCATGCAAGTTTCAAAAATTGGTCAAGCTTTGATCAGTTGTCACCCCTAAGAGGGGGCCTGATGTCAGGGTTAAGGTACAAGGATGTTGCACGTCATATTTTTGAGTCCACCTCTGTGGACTCAAAGAGGGGCAGCTTTGAGCTGGAAATTAACCTGATTGGTTTTTGGTACAACATATATTATGACTGATCCTATACAAATGATGTGTTCCAGTTTAAATAAAAAGCCTGAGGGCTGGCTGGGCACTTTGTTCCCTCAGTAATGATGGCTGGGTAGGGTCCGAGGTCCTGGCCCAGAGGGTGCCACCAGCTGAGATCTGTCTCTTCAGCTGGGCCTGGGCAATGGCAGGAGAACCCAGACTGGGTGCTGAACGAATGCTCCTGGGCAGGGTCAGCAGCCCACACAGGAACCCCCTTCTCTGAGCCAGGACCTGGACCTTGGAGGGCTCAAGTTGGGCCTTGGGACCTTACCCTTTCTTGTCAGAACAGAGGATAATGTTTTTGAGAGGTTTATAGGAACATCATTACCTGACCATGACCTGACCTCAAGAGTGAAGTTCAAGAAGTTTGAAACAACTAACCATGTTCCCCCCACCCCCACCCCTATCCTATAAAAGGGCTTTGCTGAAACTTTCTGGGAATTTAGGCTTTTTAAGGCATGAGCCACTTTGCATGGTCCTGCAATAAACCTTTCTCTGTTCTAAACTCTGATGTTTTGATATTGTTTGGCCTCACTGTATGTCAGGCACACAGACTTGCATTTGATAACACTTTAATGTCACACAGAATAGAATGAGTACCTAGCTAAAACCTATCCCAATTCTTGACTTTCTTAATTGTGAGATACAATAAAATTATTGCTTTTTCCCTGTATTTTTGAAGTAGTTATACAACATTAGATAAGTGGAACAAAATTTGGGATGCTGTTATAAAAAAACCCAAAAACATGTGACATTGACTTTGGGACAGTGTGTCAGGCAGACATTGAAAGGGCTTCAAGAAGACTGTTAGCAGAATCCTGATAGACATCAGAGAAAGTGTCAATAAGGGCTGAAAAGAAAGAAAGAAAAATGTTATTGGAAGCTTGAGGAAAGGAGACATGACACCATCTGTGTCATGGCAGATGGTTTAGCAAATGTGATAATGTGGAGAATTAGAAAATATATTTAATGAACCAATGGATCTGGCCTAGGAGATTTCCATGCAGAATGTTGAAGATGTCAACTGTTTTTTGTTTATATACATTTAGACTATGTATCATAAGCTATGAGTAGACAAAGCTGTACTAAAGAAGGAGTTATTCAATTTTCAAATAGAATTTAGCGAAATAGTGTAGAACAAGATCTGAAAGTTAAATGATTTCTTATCCTTAGCTTCTCCAGTAAGATCAAGTCCAAGGCCTGTTAGAAAAGCATGAACTCAAGATAGGGAAGAAGCTGAGGATGTCATTGTTATATCTTTTAAGAGTTTAGAAACAGATAAAAGGTCTTGAAAAGTTCTTATGCAATTATAAACAATAAACAATTGTTTAAACAAACAAATGTTAGACAATAAGCTTCTAAGAATCAAACAACAAGGCCTCTAAGACTACTAAGGACCCTGTCCCACTGTAGCCTCACAGGGAGCTCCAGGTAGAGAAGAACTTATCTTGAAGGTGTTTGTGTCTTTATCTAATGGTATAAATTACAATTGACACACACAAAAAAACTCCATAAAGTTTTCATAGTAATTATTTCTCTGGAAAAAAAAAATAGACTGTACAAAATGAAAAGTATATTTTGGATCCTCAAACTTCTGTGGATGAGAAGCAGGCTGAATAGGCTGCTAAGCTGCAAAAATGGGACAGCTCTACGGAGAAGGAAGAATGACTTAAAGGGCAAAGCCAAGAACTCAGAAGGAAGAGCTAAAAATCATGGAAAGCCATTTCCAGAGAGCAGGATTTGGCCCTGGTCACGAACTGGTATCACATAGCCAACTGGATTTTAGAATTTCAATGGATTGAGTGACTTCCAATGGATTGGTGGCTTAAATGGATGCTTATTATAATTATCCTATGCTTATTGTACCACTATATATTTTTTCTTAATATATGTATTTTATTGAAGTATAGTTGACTTACAATGTTTCCAGTGCACAGCAAGGTGATTCAGGTATACATATACACATATATTATTTTTGAAGTTATTCTCTATTATAGGTTATTACAAGATATTAACTATAGTTCCCTGTGCTATACAGTAAAACTTTGTTGCTTGTTGCATATGTATTTTTTAAAATTAGAAATCTAGCATTCTATTCATCCTAAGTTTCAAACAAGTAGAATCAAAATGTCATAAATTTTTTAGTTAGGCAAAACTTCATAAGCTTTCTAAAATATATATATTATGCATGTTATTTATATATGTGTATGCAAAAGCTTTTCTACTATGGTTGATAAAGGTCTGAGAAAGATCATCAAAAAAAAAAAAGAGGAAACAGAGAAATTGGAAAACATAAACTAGATGAAATAGCACCCGTGAATATGAAATAGAAAAAATGAAACAAACTAGATAAAAGTAAAAGGTCATCATATAGTCCAGTTGTTTTTAAACATGGTCTGCTCATTAGAAATATATTTAAAACTTTGGTGAAAAAAGAGCAATACCTGGGCATTTGTATTTTTCAAAAAATTCTAAGATAATTCTGATATGCATCTGGATTTTAAAAAGTGATTACAGGATTTTCTATTAAATGGTAGTTTTGGTGATATACAATTCTGTTATTTTTGTTGACCAATCCTGATACAATGGTATTAAATGAGTAATAGTTACATAATCACAATAGTAAAAGAAAGTTATCAGTTTTCACAATCAATAGCCAGGCACAAAAAGATAATTACAATTGCAAGTCATAATGGGAACATGATTAACCTAACAGTATAAAATAATTACACACAATTTGGGGGATGAAGCAGAGTGATGTGGTAAGCGGAAATACGTACATGCACATGTTTTCATCTGCCCAGCCAGCCTATGTCTTTTGAAGTGAAGTGAAGTTGCTCAGTTGTGTTGGACTCTGCGACCCCGGGGACTATAGCTTACTAGGCTCCTCCATCCTCGGGATTTTCGAGGCAAGAATGCTGGAGTTGGTTGCCATTTCCTTCTCCAGAGGATCTTCCCATCCGGATTGAACCCAGGTTTCCTGCATTGTAGGCAGACACTTTACCATCTGAGCCACCAATGTCTTGTCTTTTAGTTGGTGCATTTAATCTATGCAAATACGAATTAAATCTATTTAATTTAATGTAATTATCAATGTGTATGATCCTGTTATCATTTTCTTAATTGTTTTGGGTTTATTTCCTACAGGTCTTTTCCTTCTCTTGTGTTTCCTGCCTAGAGAAGTAAAAGTTCCTTTAGCATTCATTGTGTGGTAGTGAATGGTTTGGTGGTGCTAAATTCTCTTAACTTTTGCTTGTCTGAAAAGCTTTTGATTTCTCCATCAAATCTGAAGGACAGTCTTGCTGGGTAGAGTATTCTTGGTTGTAGGTTCTTCCCTTTCATCACTTTAAATATATTATGCCATTTCCTTCCGGCTTGTAGAGTTTCTATTGAGAAATCAGCTGATAACCTGATGGGGGTTCCCTTGTATTTTATCTGTCATTTTTCCCTTATTGTTTTTAATATTTTATCTTGTTTTTAATTTTGGTCAGTTTGATTACTATGTGTCCCAATGTTTTCCTCCTTGGGTTTATCCTGCCTGGGATTCTCTGTGCTTCCTGGACTTGGCTGACTATTTCCCTCTCCCATATTAGGGAAGTTCTAAGCTATTAACTCTCCAAATATTGTCTCAGGTCCTATCTCTCTCTGTTTTCCTTCTGGGACCCCTATAATGCAAGTGTTGGTGTGTTTAAAGTCCCAGAGGTCTCAGGCATTTTTCTGTGTTTTTTTCTTGTCCCTTCATCTGGGACATAACTTTCTGCTTTTTAATCCTGATTATCTTTCTGGAATGTGGTTTTTGTTCTAGCTGCTGTGGGACTGTCTTGCTTCTTCTGTCTGCCCTTTGATGGAGGAGGCTAAAGACTTGTGTAATCTTCCTATTGGAGGGACTGGGAAAAACTGGGTTTGCTCTGGTGGGCAGAGCCTTACTCAGTAAAACTTTAATCCAATTATCTGCTGATGGGTGGGGTTGCACTCCCTCCCTGATAGTTGTTTGGCCTGAGGTGATCCCGCCTCAAAATTCTCAAAAGCCAGGCTTCAGCAATACTTGAACCATGAACTTCCAAATGTTCAAGCTGGTTTTAGAAAAGGTAGAGGAACCAGAGATCAAATTGCCAATATTCGCTGGATCATCGAAAGAGCAAGAGAGTTTCAGAAAAACATCTATTTCTGCTTTATTGACTATGCCAAAGCCTTTGACTGTGTGGATCACAATAAACTGTGGAAAATTCTGAAAGTGATGGGAATACCAGACCACCTGACCTGCCTCTTGAGAAACCTATATGCATGTCAGGAAGCGACAGTTAGAACTGGACATGGAACAACACACTGGTTCCAAATAGGAAAAGGAGTACATCAAGGCTGTGTATTGTCACCCTGCTTATTTAACTTATATGCAGAGTACATCATGAGAAATGCTGAGCTGGAATCAAGATTGCCAGTAGAAATATCAATAACCTCAGATATGCAGATGACACCACCCTTATGGCAGAAAGTACAGAATGTTAGGCAGGGTGGTCAGCTCAATGAGGTGCATAACAGCGCCGGGGACCTGAGTCATGTTTCCTGTTTTCTTGAAGAACATTCCTTAACCAAATAAGGAAAATTTTCTATATGTGATAGCATAAGGAAGGCATTGCATGAGCTCATTCTGCCTGTCCAATCAGGTATCGCCAAGTACCCTGTAACTGAGACAAAGAACTGACTGTATATAAACCGCCATACTGCTTTGTTCGAGGCTCTCGTCTGATTCCGCTGCGTCGGATGAGGCTTGAGCCCTAGCGCGCTAGAAATAAAAATTCCCTTCTTGCCTTTGCATTACCATGGTGGACTTGTTCACTCTCTCGGTTGGTTTGGAGATACGGGCTCGGTGCATAACATTTGGGGGCTCGTCCGGGATCTCTGGCCTACCGGGGAGGACAACTCTCCTGGTAGAAGGGAGTAATCTCGTTAGGAGTTGAGAGCTCTGAGCACCTGTGCTAGCAGTGCAGAGGCCTAGATTAAGTCCGGGGCCCAGTATCGTACTGGGGAGGCATCTAGGTGTAAGGTGAAGAGGCAAGCCCAGTGTAAGGCTGGGTCCCTGGTAGCGAACCGGGAGGGCAGCTGGCATTGAGGACGTCCTGACGGTAAGACACTTGCAAGTAGAGAAGGGGTCTCTAGTGCTATTAAGGAGACTGAAAGTAATATTGAGAGTTGGAATCTGTTTGTTGTGTCATTTTTGTGACTCTGTGTGCCGGCACTGTCTGTGTGAGTCTTGTTGTCATTGTCCGTGTTCTCTGTACCCATGGGGCAATCTACTTCTACTCCGCTGTCTCTGATGATTGACCATTTTTCTGATTTTAAGTCTAGAGCTCAGAATCTTTCGTTACTGGTAAAGAAGAGCAAACTGGTGACTTTCTGTTCCGCCGAGTGGCCCACCTTTGACGTTGGATGGCCACAAGAGGGAACCTTCAATCCCCAAATTATCCAGGCAGTTAAAGAGAGGGTGCTTACCCCTAGTCCTGCCGGGCATCCAGACCAGACTCCCTACCAGACTCCCTACATTCTGGTCTGGCAGGATCTAGTGAGAAACCCGCCGGAATGGCTTAAACACTTTGTTCTCGCTCCTTCTAAACCTCCTAAACCTCCCCGTCCCTCTTCCCCAACTCCAACCTCGCTAAACACACAGGTGCTAGTCATGAAAGCTTCTGCAGAAAAAGAAGAAAAACAGGACAAAAAACGACCTAAGCTGGTGTTCCAGGAATCTTCTTCTCTGTATCCTAATCTGATTGACCTGGAAACCGAGTTGTTCCCACCCCCGTACGCAGATCCACATCCGCCCTTGCTTCCACAGGTTCCACAAGTTTCATTGGGAGAAGCCCGGAGGAGGGCCGAGCCCTCGGCTCCTCCTAGAGAAGGGGGCCCTGCCCAGGGAACTCAGGGAAGAGCAAGGGAAATGGCCAGCGCAGCGGAAGAAGAAGGCCCGGAAATTCCCTCCTCCACTGTTCACGAGTTTCCGGTCCGGGCGGGGCCAGCCAGAGAGGGTGGGGAATGGACATATCAGTATTGGCCCTTTGCCACTAGTGTTTTGTACAATTGGAAGACTCAAACTCCCTCTTTCTCTGAGAAACCGCAGGGTCTTATTGATCTTTTAGAATCTATCCTCTTTACTCACAACCCCACTTGGGATGATTGTCAGCAACTGTTACAGGTACTTTTTACTACAGAAGAGCGCGAACAGATCCTGTCAGAAGCCCGGAAAAATGTGCCAGGGGTGGATGGGAGGCCCACAATACAGCCTCACCTCATTGAAGAGGGGTTCCCCTTGGTGCGACCCAACTGGGACTTCGAATGTGCTGAAGGTAGGGAGCGTCTCCGAGTGTACCGCCAGACTCTCGTGGCTGGCCTTAGAGCGGCCGCCAGAAAGCCAACTAATTTGGCCAAGGTAAATTCAGTGAGGCAAGAGCCAAATGAGAGCCCGGCAGCCTTCCTTGAAAGGATAATGGAAGCTTTTAGACAGTATACTCCTATGGACCCACAGGCAGATGAGTCTCGAGCAGCAGTTATGCTAGCATTTGTGAATCAGGCAGCCCCCGATATTAGGAGAAAGTTACAAAAGATAGAGCGGCTGGGTGACCAGTCCCTGCAAGATCTAGTGAGGGCAGCAGAGAGAGTTTTCAATCATAGAGAGACCCCAGAGGAGAGAGAGGACCGCATTAGAAGGGAAGAAAGAGAATTTAGAGCTGAAGAAAACCGTAAGAACCAAAAAGAGCTGGCTCAGATATTTTTCACCGGAATTGAAAACAAAAATAGGTTCCAAAAAGGGAAAAAGCTAGACTCAAAGACTGAGGAAAAACCTGCAAGGCGCAAGCTTGAAAAAAACCAATGTGCGTTTTGTAAGGAGATTGGACATTGGAAAGATAAATGCCCCAAGAAAAACCTAAAAGAGGGGCCCAAAAATCCCAAGAACGAGACTCGCTCTCCTGACCGTCATATCCTCTATGCGGGTGAGGATAGTGACTAGGGGGGTCAGGGCTCGACGCCCCTCCCTGAGTCCTGGGTAACTATAAATGTGGAGGGGAAACCGGTTGGCTTCATGGTGGATACAGGAGCTCAATACTCAGTCTTAAACCAAAGAGATGGACCCACGTCTAAGAAAAGTAGCTGGGTGTAGGGAGCAACCGGGACTAAGCGATATGGATGGACTACAAAACGGCATGTGAACTTGGGGCCCCACCAAGTGACCCATTCCTTTCTGGTGATACCTGAGTGTCCAGCACCCTTGCTGGGAAGAGATTTACTGTCTAAAGTAAATGCCCAAGTTCATTTCGACCACAGGCAAGTGTCAGTTTTAGATGGAATCGGGCATCCTCTTCAGGTCTTGTCTCTGGCATTAAAGGATGAATACAGACTGTACTTGCCAGAGGCCCCAGCGACAATAAGTCCCGAAGTACAGCCATGGTTCGGAGATACCCCCAGGCCTGGGCTGAAACAGCAGGAATGGGACTGGCCAAACAGAGGCCCCCTATTATTGTGGAACTGAAATCCAGTGCCACACCGGTGAGAGTGCGGCAGTATCCCATGAGTCAAGAGGCTCGGCAAGGAATTACTCCTCACATACAATGCCTCATAGACGCTGGGGTCTTGAGAAAGTGCCGGTCCCCATGGAACACTCCCCTGCTTCCCATAAAGAAGCCTGGGGGAACTGATTTTAGACCGGTTCAAGACCTGCGAGAAGTCAACGAACGGGTGAGTGACATTCATCCTATGGTTCCTAACCCTTATACATTGCTAAGCAGCTTGCCACCAAGCTATGTTTGGTATACTGTTTTAGGTTTAAAAGATGCCTTTTTCAGTCTGCCTCTTGCCCTTGCAAGCCAAGAGATCTTTGCCTTCGAATGGTAGGAAGACAGTGTTCAGACTCCTGTGCTGCTGATGTGGACTCGCTTACCACAGGGTTTCAAAAACTCACCCACGTTGTTTAACGAGGCCTTGGATGAAGACCTCCGTGAGTATCGGGTTGAACACCCTACCATTGTTTTATTACAATATGTTGATGACCTTATGCTGGCAGCGACTATGGAAAAAGAGTGCCAAGAGGCAACAGGTGACCTTCTCCAAACCTTGGGGACTTTAGGTTACAGGGCCGGTGCCAAAAAGGCCCAGATTGCCAAGCAAGAGGTTACATACCTCGGTTATAAGATAAAACAGGGCCAGAGGTGGCTAACACAGGCTATGAAAGAAACCATCCTCCAGATCCCTGAGCCAGCCAACCCTAGACAAGTGAGAGAATTTCTGGGAACTGTGGGATATTGCCAATTATGGATCTTGGGGTTTGCAGAAAAGGCCAGGCCCCTGTATGAAGGGACCAAAGAAAACAAAGACTGGAAATGGGCTGAGTCAATGAAAGCGGCCTTTCAGGAGCTCAGGCGTGCCTTGCTGGAAGCTCCTGCCCTTGCCCTTCCTGACCCATCTAAGCCTTTCCAATTATTAATAGATGAAAGGCGAGGGATAGGAAAGGGGTACTAACACAGAAGTGGGGACCTTGGAAATGTCCCATAGCTTACCTTTCCAAGAAATTGGACAGTGGCAGCCGGATGGCCACCTTGCCTCCGAATCATCGCGGCCACTGAAAAAGATGGCCGCTCCTAGTCCATGATGCTGATAAGCTGACTTATGGACAGAGACTCCTGGTCTACACTCCTCATGCTATAGAGAGAGTTCTGAAACAACCCCCAGGTAAATGGATTTCCAATGCCCGCTTGACACACTACCAGGCCCTGCTACTTGACACCTCACGGATTCATTTTCAAACGCCCTGCACTCTAAACCTGGCTACTCTTTTGCCCAATCCGGAGGGGGATAGCCCCCTCCACGATTGCAATGAGATACTGGCCAGGGTAACGGCAATACGGAAGGACTTAACAGATACGCCACTGGATAACAGTGAGCTAATATGTTTTACAGATGGAAGCAGTTATGTAAAAGATGGACAGAGACGGGCGGGGGCTGCAGTGGTAGATGATTCTGGACGGACGATATGGGCGGAGACTCTTTCCCCAGACACCTCAGCACAAAGAGCAGAGTTAATTGCCCTGATTCAAGCATTAGAGAGAGCTCAAGGAAAAAGAATAACTATTTTTACTGACAGTTGCTATGCTTTTGGCACGGTACACATCCAGGGCCTGATATATCGGGAACGGGGGTTTTTGACAGCTGAAGGAAAAGAGATTAAAAACTTGCCAGAAATCTGTTGACTTCTGGAGGCTGTGCAGTTGCCTCGGGCTGTGTCAATAGTACATGTACCTGGACATCAAAAAAGGGACAGTCCCACGGCACGAGGAAATCGTGCCGCAGATCTGGCGGCTCGAAAAGCAGCTAATGAAGATTTCATCGCTCCGGTGTTGGCGATCGGACTTCCACCCCCAGGTATGGGAACTTTGCCCCCAACCCCTGAGTATTCATCCACAGACCTTGCCTGGATCCAGGAACGTCCCAACCTCCAACAAGAAGAGGATGGATGGTACTGAGACTCCGATGGTTACTTGATACTCCCTGCTCAGTTGGGACGGCAACTGTGCGAGCATCTACACTCGTCTACTCATCTGGGAGAGAAAAAAGACTCTGATGCTTTTTCAAACTGTGCGCCTGCAATTCCCCCGGCACCAAAAAACTGTGAAGAACATAGTACATGCTTGTAAGGCATGTCAACAGATGAGGCCAGGAAAGAGGCAACACGCAGGACTGAGGTATCGGGGAGAAGGGCCAGGGCAACACTGGGAAATAGATTTCACCGAGGTAAGGCCAGGCAAGTATGGTTACCGGTACTTGTTAGTGTTGGTAGATACCTTCTCAGGGTGGGTGGAAGCTTTTCCTACTAAGGGAGAAACTGCAATGGTAGTGGCTAAAAAGATTTTAGAAGAAATAGTTCCCAGGTTTGGCCTGCCGGTGACTGTTGGCTCTGATAATGGACCTGCTTTTGTGAGCCAAATAGTTCAGAGCCTTGCCTGGGCTCTAGGGACCAAATGGAAATTACATTGTGAATACAGTCCACAGAGCTCGGGGCAAGTTGAAAGAATGAATCGGACCCTAAAAGAAACTTTAACTAAATTGGCTATAGAGACTGGTGGGGACTGGGTGACTCTCCTTCCCTTCGCCCTCTTTCGCGCACGTAATACTCCTTATCAGCTTAATCTGACCCCATTTGAAATTCTGTATGGGCGACCTCCCCCTGTATGTCCAATATTTGAAGGAAAGAAACTTCCACCTCCTACTTTGGGACAATTCCAGGAGGCTTTGATGGCTTTGGGCAAAGTGCGTTCTTGCATCTGGAAACTGCTCCGGGAAATACATGAGGGTCAAAACAAGGGGACTATCCCCTCACATAACATCAGCCCCAGAGATTGGGTGTGGGTCAAAAGGCACCACACCAAGGCACTAGAACCTAAATGGAAGGGTCCTTATGTTGTTCTTCTTACCACCCCAACTGCCCTAAAGGTCGAGGGTATCGGGCCTTGGGTGCATTGCAACCACGTACGCCCAGCTACTTCAGCAGAGCAGGAAGACGCTAAAAAAGAATGGGAAGCATCTCTGCACCCGTCCAACCCCCTGAGGCTGAAGCTCCGGCGTCGTCGACAGGACCAAGGCAACTCGTCTGGACCATCTTATGGATGACCATGTTACTCTGCTCCGAAGCTGCCAGCGTGAACCCACACCAACCCGTCAAAATCACCTGGAAACTGCAAAATGGACTAACACGTGAGATGCTTAACTCCACCACCGCAATACATCCACCAAATACTTGGTGGCCAGACTTATACTCTGACCTTAAGCCGGTGGTAAATGTACCTTGGAAAAGGGGCTACCTCTGGAATCACGCATTCTGGGCATGTCCAGGTGCACCCAGGCACAACTGGAAGATCTGTGGGGGGGGGATACAGGACTCTTATTGTAAATCTTGGGACTGCGTAACTTCTAATGATGGGTCGGAGACTCCAGGGTATAGACGGTGGGATGTAGGAAATCGGGACTTGCTTAACTTCTCATTTGTAAGACCTGTACCTCCGTACTCTGATTGGGAAAAGGATCATAACTTTGCCCAGGTAAAAATAAGGTTTAACATTGACAAAGCAAAAAAAGAGAAGGCCTGGGTCAATGGGATATCATGGGGACTTCAGACCAGAAATGACCTGACTACTTATAATGGGATCATTGTTGTGAGTCAAGTTTTAGAACCAGTACAAATGTATAGTATCGGTCCAAACCCCGTTGAACAGGTCCATGCAACTCTCTACCCGACAACCTCCCTACCTACATCCCAAGGACCAAGAAAAGACCCAGAGACTGGCCCCCTTGCTAAACTTGGACAAACAGATCCACTATGGAAATTAGTAAAGGCAGCTTATGCTACCTTAAAACAAACCCATCCTGAGGCAACTAAATCCTGTTGGTTATGTTACAACTTAATTCCCCCTTATTACGAGGCAGTAGGCCTCAACGCCTTTTACGACCTGGCCAACGGCACCGATCCTCCCCAGTGTCGATGGGGAGAACGAAAAGTGGGCCTTACAATGAGAGAAGTGTGGGGAAAGGGACTATGTATGGGCAAAGTGCCGCCAGACAGATCCTCACTGTGTGCCCTTACTGTTGAACTCATGAGTTTGCTGGTAGCCAGGTGGTCAGTTCCACAGATGGGAGGATGGTGGGTGTGCTCTCACACTGGGTTGACTCTCTGTGTACATAGGTCTATTTTTGATCCTAAAAAATAATTTTGTGTTATGGTGGCTGTGATACCAAAGATACTGTATCGACCAGAAGAAGCTGTATATGATTATTGGGCCCACAAATTGACTCTTAATCAACAAGAAAGAGCTTATAAAGTTAAGAGAGAGCCCATTACTGCCATAACCATAGCAACTATGTTCGGTCTGGGAATAGCCGGGGCCGGAACTGGAATAACAGCTTTGTCCATGCAAAGTCAAGGATTTAACTCTTTAAGAGCAGCCATAGATGAAGACATCACTCGTATAGAACAGTCTATTAGTCATTTAGAGTCTTCTTTAACTTCCCTGTCTGAAGTAGTTTTGCAAAATAGAAGAGGGCTAGATCTGCTATTTTTGCAACAGGGGGGACTTTGTGCTGCCCTAGGAGAAGAATGTTGTTTTTATGCAGACCATACTGGAATAGTTAGGGAATCCATGGCCAAAGTGAGAGAGGGGCTAGCCCAGCGTAAACGAGAGCGTGAGGCTCAACAGGGATGGTTTGAGTCCTGGTTTCAACAATCCCTCTGGCTGACTACTTTAATCTCTACCTTGCTAGGACCCCTGATAATCCTTCTAATAATGCTTACGTTCGGCCCTTGTATTATCAATAGACTTGTAGCCTTTGTAAAAGAGCACATTAATACAGTACAGCTGTTCGTGCTTCGGCAGCAATATCAAACAGCATCTCAGGACCCAGAGGAGGATTCCTCTGTATGATCTAAGAACAGGGGGGAATGTTAGGCAGGGTGGTCGGCTCAATGAGGTGCATAACAGCACCGGGGACCTGAGTCATGTTTCCTGTTTTCTTGAAGAACATTCCTTAACCAAATAAGGAAAATTTTCTATATGTGATAGCATAAGGAAGGCGTTGCATGAGCTCATTCTGCCTGTCCAATCAGGTATCGCCAAGTACCCTGTAACTGAGACAAAGAACTGACTGTATATAAACCGCCATACTGCTTTGTTTGAGGCTCTCGTCTGATTCCGCTGCGTCGGATGAGGCTTGAGCCCTAGCGCGCTAGAAATAAAAATTCCCTTCTTGCCTTTGCATTACCATGGTGGACTTGTTCACTCTCTTGGTTGGTTTGGAGATATGGGCTCGGTGTATAACACAGAAAAACTAAAGAGCCTCTTGATGAAAGTGAAAGAGGAGAGTGAAAAAGTTGGCTTAAAGCTCAACATTCAGAAAACGAAGATCATGGCATCAGGTCCCATCACTTCATGGGAAATAGATGGGGAAACAGTGGAAACAGTGTCAGACTTTATTTTGGGGGGTTCCAAAATCACTGCAGATGGTGATTGCAGCCATGAAATTAAAAGACACTTACTCCTTGGAAGGAAAGTTATGACCAACCTAGATAGTATATTCAAAAGCAGAGACATTACTTTGCCCACTAAGGTCCATCTAGTCAAGGCTATGGTTTTTCCTGTGGTCATGTATGGATGTGAGAGTTGGACTGTGAAGAAAGCTGAGTGCCGAAGAATTGATGCTTTTGAACTGTGGTGTTGGAGAAGACTCTTGAGAGTCCCTTGGACTGCAAGGAGATCCAACCAGTCCATTCTAAAGGAGATCAGTTCTGGGTGTTCATTGGAAGGAGTGATGCTGGAGCTGAAACTCTGATACTTTGGCCACCTCATGCGAAGAGTTGACTCACTGGAAAAGACCCTGATGCTGGGAGGGATTGGGGATGGGAGGAGAAGGGGAAGACAGAGGATGAGATGGCTGGATGGCATCATCGACTCGATGGATGTGAGTCTGAGTGAACTCCGGGAGTTGGTGATGGACAGGGAGGCCTGGCATGCTGCAATTCATGGGGTTGCAAAGAGTTGGACACGACTGAGTGACTGAACTGAACTGAACTGAACTGATCCAGCCCTGGGGTCTCTGGGCTCTATGGCAATCTCCATAGGTTGTTAATGGCAATATCCAAGACGTCTTGTGCCAAGGGGGACCTTCCAAGACTGTTGCTGCCTGTGCCTCCGTCCCTGTGGTGAGCTCCTGCTGACCAAGCCTCCACAGGAGACCCTCCAACACTAGCGGGTAGTTTTGGTTCAGTCTCCTGTGGAGTCACTGCTCCCTTCTTCTTGGTCCTGATACAGTTTGAAATTTTGTTTGTGCCCCCCCGAGACTGGAGTCTCTGTTTCCCTCAGTCTTATGGAAGTCCTGCAGTGAAATCCCCCTGGCTTTCGAAGTCATATTCCCTGGGAATTCCCAGTCCTTTTGTCAGATCCCTAGGCTGGGAAGCCTGACATCGGGGTTCAGAATTTTCACAACAGTGCGAGAACTTCTTTGGTATTATTGTTCTCCAGTTTGTAGGTCACTTACCCAGTGGTTATGGGATTTGATTTTATCATTATTGTGCCCCTCCAATGCGTGATTGCCCACTGTAGTCTTGCTTTGGGTTCTTTGTCTTTGGACATGGAGTTATGTTTTGATGGTAGGTTCCAGCATCCTCCTGTTCAATGGTTGTTCAACAGCTAGTTGTGATTTTGGTGCTATTTCCACCACTGTATTTTGGATATGTGTAGGGTAGATAACTTGTCTCTTTACTTTGCAGGTTTTCATATCAAGATCTGAACACAGGAAACAGCGTGGAGCCTCATCCATGCTTGGGCTTGATTAAGGATCAGGGCCTAGACTGTGAACCTAGCTTGATGCCGCAGTTCAGTCGCTCAGTCATGTCCGACTCTTTGCGACCCCACAAATCATAGCACAGGCCTCCCTGTCCGTCACCAACTCCCGGAGTCTACCCAAAGCCATGTCCATCGAGTCAGTGATGCCATCCAGCCATCTCATCCTCTGTTGTTCCCTTCTCCTTCTGCCCCCAATCCTTCCCAGCATTAGGGTCTTTTCCAATGAGTCAACTCTTCACATGAAGTGGCCAAAGTATTGGAGTTTCAGCTTCAACATCAGTCCTTCCAATGAACACCCAGGACTGATCTCCTTTAGAATGGACTGGTTGGATCTCCTTGCAGTCCAAGGGACTCTCAACAGTCTTCTCCAACACCACAGTTCATAAGCATCAATTCTTCGGTGCTCAGCTTTCTTCACAGTCCAACTCTTACATCCATCCATACATGACCACTGGAAAAACTATAGCCTTGACTAGACAGACCTTTGTTGGCAAAGTAATGTCTCTGCTTTTGAGTATGCTATCTAGGTTGGTCATAACTTTCCTTCTAAGGAGTAAGTGTCTTTTAATTTCATGGCTGCAATCACCATCTGCAGTGATTTTGGAACCCCCTAAAATAAAATCTGACACTGTTTCCACTGTTTCCCCATCTATTTCCCATGAAGTGATGGGACCTGATGCCATGATCTTCGTTTTCTGAATGTTGAGCTTTAAGCCAACTTTTTCACTCTCCTCTTTCACTTTCATCAAGAGGCTCTTTAGTTTTTCTGCACTTTCTGCCATAAGGGTGGTGCCATCTGCATATCTGAGGTTACTGATATTTTCCCTGGCAATCTGGATTCCAGCTTGTGCTTCTTGCAGCCCAGCATTTCTCATGATGTACTCTGCATAGAAGTTAAATAAGCAGGGTGACAATATACAGCCTTGACATACTCCTTTTCCTATTGGGGTGAGGCTTTTGGAGAATCTTGGGAAAAGGTGAATACATATTGAAGGAGGGAAGAATATAAATACTTTTTAGCCAAAGAGAAGACAGTGGCAATTTAAAATTGTTTCCACAAATTCTTTGGCATTTCTCCCATCTAGAGGTCTATGTTCTTTCTCATTGAAATGCATGAGCTTGTGATTGCTTCAACTGATAGGATAGGGCAGAATTAATGCTTTGTGAATTCTGGGTCTAGGTCATAAAAGACAATGTAGATCTATCTAATTTGCTAAAATTCTTGCTCCTTACTTATCATTGCTAACCTTAGAAAGACCTGCTATCCAGGTTGGCCTTTGACTAGCATCTGGAAATTAGGATTTCAGGAGGTCTTCCCTAACTGATGAGGACCACCCTAACTTATAAGAGTGGCTCATTGTGCCTAAACTGTGTAAACAATGATGGTTAATGCTGAACACTTGCTTTCCTTCTGGGAATCTGGAATTTTGGATTGTGCTAGGCAGTGTGCTATGTGACTACTTCCCAATAAAAACCTTTGGCACTGAGTCTCTAGTGAGATTCTTTGGTAGATAACATTTCTCACATATTACCATAACCTGTTACCAGAAAAGTTAAGCAAGTCCTTTGACTCTAATGGGGGAGGTCTCTTGGAAACTTGTTCTGATTTCCTCCAAACTTTGCCTCGTACATCATTTTCCTTTGCTAATTTTGCTTAAAATCTTTATACTATAAGAAGTCATTACCATCAGTATGGTTATGCTGAATCCTGTGAGTCCTCCTGGCAAATCATTGAACCTGGAGGTGGTCTTGGGGACTCAACACAATAAGCCTTAACACTGGATAGACTGATTCCTCCCACTTTATTCTTTTACAAAAATAAGTTTTCAAGGCTATTTTAGGTCCTGTGCCTTTCTGCACAAATTTTAGAATATGCTTGTCTGTGTCTACTAAAAAACTAAATGCATTTTGATAGAAATTTAATTAAATCTATTGATCAATTTGGGAAGAATTGACATCTTTACTACATTTAATCTTACAGTCCATGAACACAGTATGACTCCTATTTATTTAGATCTTCTTTAATTTCTTTCATCAGTCTTTTGTAATTTTCGAGATACTAATTCATACACATTTTGTTAGATTTATACTTAAGTAACTGGTTTCCTTTGAAGGAATTGTAAATGGTAATAATTAAAATTTGAGTTTCTACATGTTTATGGTTAGTATGAAGCTTGTTTTTAAATTATTTTTACATTTTTAAAAAGTATTTTCAAGGTGCTATAAGATTATCTTTTAGGACAAGATTAGCCCTACTCCTAATACAGCTCTACTCCAGTATTTTTATGAGGTCTCTAGTGAATGCTTCAGGATTTTTAGTAAGGTCTCTCCACTCTGGAGATCAGAATTCAAACAGCTCCCAGACTTGGAGTAGTAGTTCTTTGTGAAGCTTCATAGATTCTGTGTGTGTGTGTGCATGCATACACCTTAATATTAATACTTGGCAGACGTCTAGATCTTTCTCTCTGGGCAGCTTGCTTCTCTTTCTGGTATTTTGTCTCACAACTTCCAGCAACTTTGTAAATTATACCTAGTAAAGCTGGAAAAAAGATAGCATTAATAGTCAGATATTATATCCATTGATTTCTTATACCTTCCTCCTTACTCTGCTGATGAGATCCCTCTACTTAATTTTTTTTAATCGACATATAATTGACATAAAGGGCTTCCTAGGTGGCTTAGTGGTGAAGAATCCACCTGCCAATACAGGAGGCGTGGGTTCAATCCTTGGGCCAGGAAGATCCCCTGGAGAAAGAAATGGCAACCCCCTCCTGTATTCCTGCCTGGGAAATCCCATAGACAAAGGAACCTGGCGGACTATAGTCCATGGTATCCAAAAGAGTCAGACACGACTTAGAGACTAAGCGTGTATACATACACACAATTGCCAAAAAACATTATATTATTTTTAAATACATAACATAATGGGCTTTCCCTAGTGGCTCAGATGGTAAAGAATCTGCCTGCAATGAAGGAGACCTGGGTTCGATCCCTGGGTCAGGAAGATCCCCTGTAGGAGGGCAGGGCAACCCACTCCAGTATTCTTGCCTGGAGAATCACCATGGACAGAGGAGTCTGGCGGGCTACAGTCCACAGAGGTGTAAAGAGTCAGACATGACTGAAGCAATTTAGCATGCACACACACACACATATAACATAATGTTTGGTATTTATATATATTGCAAAATGATCACCACGATAGTCTAGTTAATATCCATCACTATATATAGTTACAAATTTGATTTCCCTTTCCTTAATATTTCAAGAGTGGAAGCAGGACTGAAAATACTTCCTCATCAGTCTTTAATCCTAGAAGATGTGGCCTGAGAGTATGATTATGGTCAAGCTCTAGAAATTACCTGATTACTGCTTGATGCCTCTGTGGTAATCTGTCTTCTGATTTTATATCCAAGGTGATCCCAGTGATGATACATGATCACTAGTTTCTCTTTTTATTTGAAATCCTTAGAGGGGTCTTCTTTTAGGATATGATAATATGAAACAGCATAATTTCCCACAACTGTTCAGGACATAAAGACTGTAGAACAACTCTCCCTTGACATAACATATAAATTATCCTGTGGAGATGATTGGCCTAAACTTTGTTGTACCATGCTGTCATAGTGCAAGTTTCAAATGAGTATATTCAGATATAAAGGAATCATTGTGTGTGTGTGTTTAGTTGCTCAGTCATGTCTGACTCTTTTGTAGCCCCATGGACTGTAGCCTGCCAGGCTCCTCTGTCCATGGGATTTTCCAGGCAAGGATACTGGTATGAGTGCCCATTTCCTTCTCCAAGGGATCTTCCTGATCCAGGGATCAAACCCACATTTCCTGCTTGGCAGGCAGATTCTTTACAACTGCACCACCAGGGAAGCCCCCAAAGAATCATTACAACATTACAAATGGTTGAAAAGTGCCTTGACTGTCCCACCACGTTGCCTCAGAGGATTGTCCAGGGTCTTCTGGCCAGAGGTTTCCTATATCACTAACTTGAAACTGAGACTTTGATGTCAGGGTTTTTAAAAGATGTTGGGACTTCCCTGGTAGTCCAGTGGTTAAGACTTTGCCTTCCAATGTACCGGGTGTGGGTTTGGTCCCTGGTCAGGGAGCTAAGATCCCACATGCCTTGAGCCCAAAAAGCCAAAAATAAAACAGAAACAGTATTGGAACAAATTCAATAATGACTTTAAAAATGATCCACATAAAAAAAAATCTTAAAAAAAACTTTTACTTTGTACTTGCTAAAATAGATTAGATTACAACTTGTACAAGTACAGATGTAAAAGGACAGAGATGTAAAGAGATGTAGGAACACGACTTGGCTTTGTGTGCCATTTAACACAGAAATTTGCCTTTGATGTCCATTACTATACACTCTGGTTCTTATGCTAGTTTCATAAAAAAGAACTGAGGGAGCATTAAACATGTATTTGTGATTATAATACTCTTCCCAGTAAAATTTCTATCAGTAGAATTAAGAAAAGTCACTAGATGCTATACTGTTTAAAAAATATTTTATTGATTTTTCCAGTGTACTTGTGGGTGGTGCAGGGAAACCTACCTGTTTCCTTTGAATTCTAGACTGAAAGTTTCCATGCAATTCAAATAGATCATGTGATCAGCCATTTTAGAATTTGGAGTTTGTTTTCTGTAATAGAATAGATTAGTGGCTATCCATAGTGGTTAGCGTTCATGATTATTTGTGGAATTAAGAAAAGTACAGATGTGAGGATTCCACCCCTATAGATGCTGAAATAGTGGTTTTGGTTGGATCTTAGAAATCTGTATTTAAAAAGAAAACTTTTTATGAAATAGCTTTGTTTCCTGGTTTGAGAACTACACAGAGTTGGAGTATACATATTAGTTAGTAAGAAGAGTTAGCTTGAAGCAAGACTGTGTTTGTAATGACCCTTTGGTTATAAGCAAATGTCAGAAACCCAAAAAAGCTTGAGCAAAGTGGGATTCTATGGCTCTTGTAACTGGAAATTTCAGGGTGGAGCTGGCAGGGGTGCTCCAAGACTGTCCAGTGGTGGTGGTTTAGTTGCTAAGTTGTGTCTGATTCTTATGACTCCATGGACTATAACTTGCCAGGATCCTTCGTCCATGGGATTTCCTAGGCAAGAACACTGCAGTGGGTAGCCTTTTTCATCTCTAGGGGACCACCCTGACCCAGGGGTTGAACCCAGGTCTCCTACATTGGCAGGTGGATTCTTTACCACTGGGCAACCAGGGAAGCCCTCTACAGGGCTGCTGCTGCTGCTAAGTCACTTCAGTCGTGTCCAACTCTGTGTGACCCCATAGACGGCAGCCCACCAGGGCCCCCCGTCCCTGGGATTCTCTAGGCAAGAATACTGGAGTGGGTTGCCATTTCCTTCTCCAATGCATGAAAGTGAAAAGTGAAAGTGAAGTCGCTCAGTCGTATCTGACTCTTAGCGACCCCATGGACTGCAGCCCACCAGGCTCCTCCATCCATGGGATTTTCCAGGCAAGAGTACTGGAGTGGGGTGCCATTGCCTTCTCCACCCTCTACAGGGGCCCAAATGATATTCAATTTCTCTTTCCTTTCTTCTTTCTTACCAACAGGCCCTTTCACATGATGGAAAAGGTGGCTTCTGACAGCTGTAATCTTTCATTTTATTGTTCATGACTCAAAGGGAAGACAGTTTCCCTCTCCCATTTTCCTTACATAAAATTGCATGGTCCACTCTGGCCCTGCTTGGCTCATGTAGCTTTGACCAGTCACGGTGAAAAGCAGGATGGATAGTCATGTGATTAGCAGGGGATCAGACAGGGTCCTGTAATGACTAGTTTCATCAGAACCACATAGGAAGAAGGCAAAGTTTTTCAGTGGAAGAAAGTATGTTGGGGTGATTAAAAACACAAATATCCTCTACTGAGGCCCCCCTATCTGAATACACTGTAAGACTTCGGGTGGTGATTTATCACAGGGACTTTCTTTTTCTTTCTTTCCTTTTTTTTTTAAAAAAACTGATTCTGTATTTTTATAGATTATACTTCATTAAAAGTTATTACAAAACAAAATAATTCCCTGTGCTGTACAATGTATCCTTGTTACTTATATATTTTATATGTAGTAGTTTGCATCTCCCAATCCCATACCCCTACCTTGCATCCCCCCTCCTTCTCCCTGCTGGTAATTACGAGTTGGTTTTCTGTATCTGTGAGTCTATTTCTGATTTGCTGTATTCATTTTTTGTTTTGTTTTTAGATTACACATATAAGTGATATCAAACACTATTTGTCTTTCTCTGACTTTTCACTAAGCATAATACTCTGTAGGTCCATTCATGTTGCTGCAAAAGTCAGAATTTCATTCTTTTCTATGGCTGAGTAATATTTCATTGTATAAATATACCACATCTTTGTTTTTATCCATTTGTGTGTTGATAGACACTTGGATTGTTTCTTTATGTTGCTATTGTAAATAGTGCTGCTATGAACTTGGCGGCACATGTATCTTTTAAATCAGTGTTTTTATTTTTTTTCCACATATATAACCAGGAGTGGAATTGTAGGATCACAATGTAGTGCTATTTTTATTTTTTGAGAAACCACCATACTGTTTTCCATGGTGGCTGTCTTTTTAAAACTGGTACCTTGTTCTTCTTTTGCATCTTGAATTGTGTTGAGCTGTCCAGACAAGACTCTCTCTCTTTTTCCCCACTTCCATGTCTGCTACTGGGTGGTTGCATAATGGTAGAGTCTGTTTTCTCTTCAGACCTTGCCATTTTAAATAGGGGGAGGAGATGGGAAGTCTTGTTTAGGCTGTCAGTTCAGTTCAGTTCAGTCGCTCAGTCGTGTCTGACTCTTTGTGACCCCATGAACCGCAGCACGCTAGGCCTACCTGTCCATCACCAACTCCTGGAGTCCACCCAAACCCATGTCCATTGAGTTGGTGATGCCATCCAACCATCTCATCCTCTGTCGTCCCCTTCTCCTCATGCCCTCAATCTTTCCCAGCATCAGGGTCTTTTCAAATGAGTCAGCTCTTCGCATCAGGTGGCCAAAGCTGTCAGAAGTCACTAAATCACATTCTTCAGTCTAGCTTCTGTCAGACTTTAGCATTAGGACTTATCAAGTGCTGGCTTGACTGTTAAAGTGATGATTTTCCTCACTGGTTACTGTTCCTTAACTGTACGCTTTCTTGGCTGGAAAATGTATGGGCAGAGTTCAGGTCAATTCAGTCGCTCAGTTGTGTCCGACTCTTTGCGACCCCATGGACTGCAGCAGGCCAGGCTTCCCTGTCTATCACCAGCTCCCGGAGCCTACTCAAACTCATGTCTATTGCATTGGTCATGCCATCCAACCATCTCATTCTCTGTCATCCCCTTCTCCTCCCACGTTCAATCTTTCCCAGAATCAGGGTCTTTTCCAATGAGTTGGCTTTTCGCATCAGGTGGACAAAGTATTGGAGTTTCAGCTTCAGCATCAGTCCTTCTAATGAATATTCAGGACTGATTTCCTTTAGGATTGACTGGTTGGATCTCCTTGCAGTCCAAGGGACTCTCAAGAGTCTTCTCCAACACCACAGTTCAAAAGCCTCAATTCTTCAGTGCTCAGCTTTCCTTATAGTCCAATTCTCACATCCATACATGACTACTGGAAAAAACCTTAGCTTTGACTAGACAGGCCTTTGCTGGTAATGCAAAGGTCCTCTGCTTTTTGATATGCAGTCTAGGTTGGTCATAGCTTTTCTTCCAAGGAGTAGAAGAGGTGAGTGCTAAGGCAGGATCTGAACTTCATACCAGTCTAATGCTAGTAAAGTAATGCTCAAAATTCTCCAAGCCAGGCTTCAGCAATACGTGAACCGTGAACTCCCTGATGTTCAAGCTGGTTTTAGAAAAGGCAGAGAAACCCGAGATCAAATTGCCAACATCTGCTGGATCATGGAAAAAGCAAGAGAGTTCCAGAAAAACATCTACTTCTGCTTTATTGAATATGCCAAAGCCTTTGACTGTGTGGATCACAATAAACTGTGGAAAATTCTGAAAGAGATGGGAATACCAGACCACCTGACCTGCCTCTTGAGAAATCTGTCTGCAGGTCAGGAAGCAACAGTTAGAAGTGGACATGGAACAACAGACTGGTTCCAAATAGGAAAAGGAGTACGTCAAGGCTGTATATTGTCACCCTGCTTATTTAACTTCTATGCAGAGTACATCATGAGAAACGCTGGACTGGAAGAAACACAAGCTGGAATCAAGATTGCCAGGAGAAATATCAATAACCTCAGATATGCAGATGACACCACCCTTATGGCAGAAAGTGAAGAGGAGCTAAAAAGCCTCTTGATGAAAGTGAAAGAGGAGAGCGAAAAAGTTGGCTTAAAGCTCAACATTCAGAAAATGAAGATCATGGCATCCAGTCCCCTCACTTCATGGGAAATAGATGGGGAAACAGTGGAAACAGTGTCAGCCTTTATTTTTCGGGGCTCCAAAATCACTGCAGATGGTGACTGCAGCCATGAAATTAAAAGACGCTTACTCCTTGGAAGAAAAGTTATGACCAACCTAGATAGCATATTCAAAAGCAGAGACATTACTTTGCCGACTAAGGTCTGTCTAGTCAAGGCTATGGTTTTTCCTGTGGTCATGTATGGATGTGAGAGTTGGACTGTGAAGAAAGCTGAGCGCCGAAGAATTGATGCTTTTGAACTGTGGTGTTGGATTAGACTGTTAAGAGTCCCTTGGACTGCAAGGAGATCCAACCAGTCCATTCTGAAGGAGATCAACCCTGGGATTTCTTTGGAAGGAATGATGCTAAAGCTGAAACTCCAGTCCTTTGGCCACCTCATGGGAAGAGTTTACTCATTGGAAAAGACTCTGATGCTGGAGGGATTGGGGGCAGGAGGAGAAGGGGACGACCGAGGATGAGATGGCTGGATGGCATCATGGACTTGATGGACGTGAGTCTGAACGAACTCTGGGAGATGGTGATGAACAGGGAGGCCTGGCGTGCTGCGATTCATGGGGTCGCAAAGAGTCGGACATGACTGAACAACTGAACTGAACTGAATGTCATCTAAACTTCAACTTGAATTTCCAAATATTGCTGTTCACTGTGGGGCTGAGTGAGAAACAACAGTCTGGAATTTAGAGTCAAAATGCTCTTTGTGAAGGCTTGGTCTTGTGTGTGGTGTGGAGGCAGCTGGTTTACATTGTGGCAGCACAGCTGTTGCAGATGGTATTGCTGGCACGGAGCCGTGGTTGGGTTTTGCAAGAAAAAGTATTCATTTTAGAGTCAGGATGGGTTTGACTGAGACCAAAGTCGGAGCCGACAGGGATCTGGGCTTTCCCAGGGAGACAAGTATTTGGTTGGGATGAGGAGAAACTCTTTAGGTGCTTGTTAATTTGCAGAGATGGTTTCAGATGTATGAGCAGAGCACATACAGAAAGAGCAAACTCTTGCCGGGCCCAGAGAAACCTAATTTAAAAATGGCAGAGCTTTGGTGCTTAGGCTTTTTAAGAAAGTATTTTGCAATTAAGCGGCACTAGCCTCTCTCCCGTACCTTGTGCCTTCCAGTTTTTCAGCAGGGGTGAGTTTTGTTCTCCAGGGAAGATTAGATTCAAAGGAGATGAGATGGTAGCAAGGGATTATTCTTTATTTGGATTTTAATTGTTTTGATGCTGCCTTTGGAGTAGTGAAGATTAGCCAAAGACTTGGAGATTGAAAAACTGAGGAAAACCAGCTTTGCAGAGGAGCACTTGGCAGAGACTGTTGCTTTTCCTTGGACTCCTAAGAATAAAAGAAGACAACAGCTACCTTACAGATGACCAGTGCCTTGAGTTTCTGTAAGCCTGTATTTAATTGAATTCACTTGCATTTAAAATTATAAGCTGTAGTCTCCAAATGTTTAGCATGGACTGACCAATATCCTGCCGAGACAGAAATCATGGAGGATTGTTTGTGTTTTCTCTTGCTGATTCTCTCTATCTTGCTTTTCTCAGATAACACCAAATTTTTACTGTGGTTTGTGGAAGGTAACAGTAATATAGGCAATTTTCTTTGCCTGGGAAATGCCACTGAGGTGGTTATCACATTTGGTTCTAAATTTTAAGAGTTGGTGGATGGCACTGATATTCATGTATGTTTTACTGATTTGCTGAAGATGAGTAATGAGATACCTGATGCTTGATGTAGGGTTAATTTAACTTTGGTGGTGCTGAAGGAGCAACATTCTAGTTTTTCCTTTGATTGTTTGAAAGGTAAATATTCTTTTACTGTTCCTTTAGCAATTATCCTAGAAATTACAACATGCATTTTTGACCCATCAAGGTCTAATGCTAATTTATACTTTTACTTTTCTCCTAAATGATGTTAGAACCTCATAACACTTTAACTCCCCCTTGATGTATATGCTATTTTTATTGCTATTTTAATTATATATACTTTTGAAACCTCATATAAATTATTTTTATTGATTAAATATTCATTTATATTCACCCACATATTTACCATGCTCATTACTTTTTATTCCTTCAAAATCTGTCCTTTTATTTGAGACCACACTTCCTCATGTTCACTAAGTTTATTCCAAAGAGTTCTTCAGGTAGCCAAGTTGTCTGGGAGAGGTTTGACATCCTCCAGCATCATAGAATCTGGCAAAGAACTGAGGTCAGAGAGGCTACCGACTTCCCCCTGAAGGCAGAATATGCCAGCGGGTCCAGGTTTGGCTGCATTCTGTAGAAAGGCGGTCTCTGTAGCTCTCCTAAACCTGTGTGGGTGCTGCCTTCATGACCCAAGGCATGCATAACAGACAGCTGGACATGGACTCAGGGCCTGTGAGAGCTTGATGTTTCAAAGAGAGTCAGTATGTGGACAGGAATGGTTACTCTAATGGTGTATAGCACAGGGCTGAGAAGAGCAGTTACTTGCATAAGAAATTGATGGACAACTTACGACCATGGTCAGTGGATCCAGAGACTCCTGGAGATTTGAGAGGAGGTTGCTAAAATTTCTGTAGTGAAGAATTATCTGGAACACTAATGAGAATACCTCTTGCATTGCAATTTGGATAGAGTCTAGAGTCTTTTGTTGGATGGTGACCATTGAAAGTAGGCTGATTTTCAAGTAACAGTATGTGTGCTTAGTTGCTCAGTCGGGTCCAACTCTTTGCCTCCTACAGGACTGTAGGCCACCAGGCTCCTCAGACCATGGGATTTTTCAGGCAAAAATACTGAAGTGGTTGCCATTTCCTTCTCTAGGGGATCTTAAATTGGCTTAATTAACATTTATAAATGAGGAGTGTGTTGATTCCGGAATCCAAAAAGATCTAAAAATTACTGTGGATATTGAGACGGTCAATAGTTGTTTCTTGGCAAAGTGAGGAATGATAATGGCGCTTGATTTACCAAATACTTTTCAGGAATTTGACTGAAGCAGAGGGGTTTTCCATGATGTGTGGGATAATGACTCATCCCTTTTTCTGAGCCCCTTTGTGAGTATTTGCATATTGTAAATGAGTGCTTCCAAAGAATCTCTTTGGAGGACGATGTCATCAATGTAATGTCATACCTGTGATCCTGGAGAAAACTGGATGCAGTTAAATCTTGCCTGCAAAGATGGTGTGTAATATCAAGGTTGTTGAGGTGTGTCCCATGAGCAGCTTAGTAAAGGCATATTGTTTCCCTTTGGAGTTGAAGCATCTGAGGCTGTTGAAATAGACACTGAACAGAACATATTACCTACATTTGTAACAGCAAAGTATTCACCAGTTGTTAATTGGATAGAGCCAGTAACTTCCCTAATATTGCATATAGGAGCCTGATGAGTAGGACCACAGCATTTAAGGTTGTGGTAATTCACCACGAGGCACTGTTCATTCTTTCCAAGTTCGAATAGAGGCAAAATTGGGGTGTTAAATGGAGAAGCAGTGAGGATAATCACCTGCTTCTCTACATAGGTGTTGTATAATGGATTTTGGTCACTGAATATTTTAATTTACAGTAGGCCATGTTAACTGGCCTACTGTATTTTAACAGTTTAATATTTTTTATTTTAAACTCTGTTTAATATTTTAACAGAGGAGGAGATCCATGGCATCCTATTTTTTCAAGTGCCAACAAGTTAATTTAACAAATTACTCAGTGAGTCAGAGCATTCATGCCCATTATGTTATATTTTAGGGCAATGCTAAGGCTGTAGGGGATTTAGGCAAGGCAATAGGTCCAGTGATTGAAATGAGGCGTACTTATTTGTCTGATTATACTTGGTAACTCCTCTAGAAGTATAGGGGGTACTTTGTTAAAAATGCAGTGAAATCCCTAGTAATAATCAAGTCTATGAAAGTTTGCAATTATTGCACTTTATCAGGTACTGAGTTAATTCAGAACCTATGTTATATAAGCACAAAAGCCAATCAGTGTCCTTTTATCTTTTGTCGTAAATTTTGGGTTTTCATTTTGATCAAATTGTAGCTCTTTGTTTCAGGTTTTGTTGTTGTTGTTGTTGTTGTTGTTGTTTCCTTCCCCTGTATCCAGGCTTCTTTCTTTTTAATTTATTTATATTGGGGTGTGTATCTGTGTATTCTTCAAGGACAGGGGAGAGTCCTCTAACCTGCTCATATTTATGAATTTCTCCAGAGAGCCTCAAATCAGTATCACCAAAGTTAGGGGCTTCCCCCGTGGCAATGGTTGTATTTATAGGGTTTAAGGAGTCCAGGCTTAAGTCAGGTTTGACTGTAGCTTGGTTGTACCTCAAGTGTACCCTGGAAGTTTTTTTCTTTCATGTAGCCCTGAGTATTAGCATGTTATTTACGTAACAGGCACATGTAGCACAGCAACAGAAGTATTTAAAGGTCCTGGTGAGCAATTTGCACTCAGGAGTGAGGACCTCACTCAGCATTTCACATAGTGACTGTATTTTCTCTGTTCTCTCTTTCTCTTTCCCTCCTTCCCACTCTGCTTTGCTCCCTATCTGACTGTGTAATGACTGTTCTTTCCTGTGTGACCACTGTATCTTTCATGGAGCACTGTGTCCCCTGAGCACTTTCTAAATTGGTTGAGACACCACCAATTGGTAACAGGGTGAGAGTCTTTCCCCAGAGCTTAGGACAAGTCACAACTTCATTCTAAGACATACAGATAGATCTGGGCTGAGACAGCTGAACCTGGGCCACTTTATGGAGGGCCCCAGTGCTATACTCCTTTCCCTAAATGCCAAATAGCCAAACTTCTGACTTAGATAGGCTAAATCTGTAACAGAGACTTGGTAAGACTTTACTCATGTAGCACAATGAAGAATAATTCAAAGTGTAAGCTTGCCAGCAAGCAGTGAAGACATTTTGCACACTCAGTGCAGTTGTTTGTACCTAGTTAATAGGCCAAGAGTGAGAGAAGATAGACTCCAGTGGTGCTGGTGAATGCCTCAGTCCTCCTGATCACACTGCCAATTTTTGTGACCATTCCATAGATAGAGCTGGATGTCCTCTCAAAATCTGATTTGGGTTTCAAGACATGATGCCACACACACACACTAACAGAGTAGGAAAATAACAGTATTGTTACTTGTTAATACATAAAGAATTTTTCTTTTTCTCTAAGAACAACACAGTCTTCTCAAGCTTATTTGAAAATGTGTTGGGAGAACAAGGAAAGGAGACTTGTTAGTGACTTTTATTGAGGTCAGGAGATGGGGTCAGACTTGCTGCATTTAAGCAGGGACTTATGTTTGAATCTCCTGATGGTGCCAAGGAGGAACACATGGACTTTCTCATCACCTTGCTCAGATGTGGGACAAAAGGGGAGAGAGAGAGGAGAGGCGTAAAAGCTGTCAACAGTGAAACATCAAAAAGGAAGTCAAACTTTGTTACTTTTTTAGCTCTAATATTTAGGTCTTTGATCCACTTGAGTTAATTTTTATATATGGTGTAAGGTAGGGGTCCAACTTCATTTTTTTGAGTGTGCGTGTCTATTTGTCTCAATGCCCTTTACAGAAGGGGAGAAGGACATGGCAACCCACTCCAGTATTCTTGCCCAGAGAATCCCATGGACAGAGGAGCCTGGTGTGCTACAGTCGATGGGGTTGCAGAGTTGGACACGACTGAAGCGACTTAGCTTGCATGCATGCATTTACTGAAGAGACAATTTTTTTCAGTTTAACTGATAAGTCCAACAATGAGACGTACCCTTTTCTTGCCCATCCATTCATAACTTGGTCATTTTAAATTTTTTGGCTGCACTGAGTCTTCATTGCTCTGCGAGGGCTTTCTGTAGCTGTGGCAAGCAGGGGCTGCTCTTTGTTGCAGTGTGTTGCGCTTCTCATTGCAGTGACTTCTCTTATTGTGGAGCACAGGCTCTAGGCACATGGGTGTCAATAGTTGCAGCATACCAGCTTGGTAGTAGCGGCATGCAGGCTCTCCGGCGTGCAGGCTTCAGTAGTTGTGGCACACAGGCTCAGTAGGTGCGGCACACTGGCTCAGTAGTTACGGCTCACCGGCTTAGTGGCTCCACAGCATGTAGAATCTTCCTGCAGCAGGGATCAAACCTGTGTCCCCTGCTTTGGCAGATGGATTCTTATCCACTGCACCACCAGGGAAGTCCAGTAATTTGGTATATTATATTTCATTTGGCTGTGTGTCCTATGTGTATTGGTTTCTCAGTTGAGAAAGGTAAATGGCAGAGAGGTGAGTGGTAGGGTTCAGGCATGACTGAATCCCTTTGAAATAGGATGGCAACCTCACATCCCCCACCTCCCCCAACCCAGGCCTTTGAAAAACTAGGACAAGTATCCTGGAGACAGACTACTGACTTATCCCTATCTGAACTTTAAAGCGTGAATTTTAAGTTGTTGAATTTTGTCTGTTTTTGAGATCCTGCAGTATCCCCTCAAGCTCATTTTGGTAATAACTGAGTCTAGAATTATGTCTGAGCCTGCTGTGTGTCTTGGATAATCTCTTGAATTTTACAAAATTTTTGCATTTATTGTTATTCCCCCCAGAACCTACCAGACAGATCACTCACCGGGTCTTGGCTCTTTCTCTTCGTGTTGCTGGAAATGCTCCTTTCAGCTTGTGCTCCAGTTTTGAAGGATAATGTTAATAGCCAACAGTTAATATGTATCACACTACACTAAGAGCTTCTAATATGTGATCTAAATGCTAACTGGGGTGGTAGTCTTGATTCTTGGATATCTAGATAATATTATCTTACATCTCTCTTATATGTCCTGTGAAAGCCCAAAGCTCTCCCATGGGTGTACAAATTCTTGTTCATGATATTCCTCAAAACTTTTTGCTTAGTTCAGTTTATGGATTATCTAGCTAGCTCATGTGTGTGTTCTTGCTCTAGCCTTGACCCAAATGTGACTCAACTCTGCACTCTCAAAGGCATTTTTGTGTGCAGTTGACCTCACTCAAGACTTGGGAAGAGTGAGGAAGAGCTTACATGTTAGCAATGCAAAAATCTAATTAAACACTAGATATTCTCCTTTCTTAAAAAATTTTTGGCAACTTCAGCACTATGAATTTTTTTTCTAAAATCTTTTATTGTGAAATAATTTCAGACTTCCAGAAACATTGCAAAAATAGTACAGTGTTCTTGTACATCCATTGTTATCCAAGTCCAGCAATAATTAGTTATAAATTTTGTGAGCTTTTCTAAGCCGCATTTCCTAAGGTCCTAAGCTTAATTCCGATTAAAAACACACACACATTATTTATGGCTGTGCTGGGTTTTTGTTGCAGCACACAGGTTCTCCTCTTTGCTGTGCGAGGACTTTCTGTAGTTGCGACGAGCAGGAGCTACTCTCTAGCTGTGGCTTCTCATTGTGGTGGCTTCTCTTGTGGACCACAGGCTGCAGGGCGTGCGGGCTTCAGTAGTTGTGGTGCCCAGGCTCTAGAGCATGTGGGCGTTAATAGCTGTGGCTCATAGGCCCACCAGGTCTTAACTGTGGCATGTAGGATCCTAGTTCCTGGACCAGGGATGGAACCTGCGTCCCCTTCATTGACAGGCAGATTCTTAACCAATGGACCACCAGGGAAGTTCCAATTCCATATTACTTGGAGTTTATTTAAGATTAAAAATTCTATTTAGGGTGGGTTGGATAACTAAGAAAGCACTATAAGCTTCTCTTTTTCTTGATATGCCTTGTTTAGACTATACAGTTTTATTTTCCCTACCTTTCTCCATCTTTACCCTAGGAATAGAAAGAATCACCTGGGAAGGAGAGGGTATTGAAATAAGAATGAGGGAAATGCTGGGGCTTTAAACCTCCTTACCTATTCAGTGATGATAGGAGAACATGCAGCCTGGAAGGCTAATTTTGATTGTACTATTCCTGATTAGTCCTTGATTAATGGATTGGGATTGATGGGAAAAAAAAGAACTAACCGTTTTTGAGATCCTGACAGTCACTGTGTTAAATGTTCTCTACTTGAAAATATAGGCAGATTACAGACCCTTTCTATAAAATCTCAATTTAAAAAAACAACCTCTAATAAGTGATTAATTTGTGGTGGTCTGGTACCTGAACACAAGCCTTTCAGGCACAGAAGAACTGCTGGTCTTCTGTAGCTTGCTTTTGGAGAAGGGAAGATAGGAAGTGAAAGCAGTGGTGGAGGACATTCTTGGCAGCAGGATCAGGGTGGAGGAAGTGAAAGCAGCAGCAGCGGCAATAATGGTGCACAGGAAGTGTGGAGGTGGAAGGGAAATGCTTATTCCGGTCAGCTTTCCCCAGGAGGCAGAGCCAGAGGATAGACTTGGATGCAGGTGATTTGGGGAGGTGATTCTTGGAAGCAGGAGAAAGAAGGGTGGTGTTTGCTTGAAATGACAAGCAGTGGGGCTGAAGTTGAGTCTGAGGTAACAAGGAGCTGTCCATCAATGCTATAATGAACTCAGAGGCGGGCCTTGAGGAGGAGATGCGGACCCTGGAGGCATTTACTGTTGCCCACGCAGGACTGTGTCCTCACGCAGCTTGTATTCACATGTATCCCATGGGAAGGCCACCATTTCACTCAGTCTTCAAGGAGATGGCTGATCTCCATATCTATGTCATATTTTCCATGTCTATTGTCATATTATCCATGATAATACAGTGGGCTAGAGAATAAACTTTTTAAAAAAATTATTTATTTTTAATCGAAGAATAATTGCTTTACAGTACTGTTTTGGTTTCTACCAAATATCAACATGAATCAATCATAGGTTTAGAAGAATAAGCTTTTGTCTCTGCTGTGGCAGTGGGTCAAAAGGCCATAACTGATATTTTTTCTTCTCTTCTACCACCCGCTTTGGTGGGTGTCACGTGCTTACTTGGCAGGGTAATTCACACAGATTGTGTCTCTGAGGGGGTTTGAGTCTTTGGTTGTCTTGCTCTCATCAGGTATTGGTTCCTGCATTTCCTGTTTGCTGTTATTTCTGGATATGAGAGCACCGGAAGATGCAATGGGGTATCCCAGGTACCAATATATCTCTCCATACTGCCATAATGTCCCAGCAATCCTGGTTCTTATGATACTCAAACTCCACAGCCCCTGGAGTATAGTGATTGCTTTCATTGTCTGCTGGGCCACTGACAATTCCAAAGTGATCATGTTGTTAACTGTAGTTTACAGTTCAGTGTAGTCCTTGCCATGCTCCCCGGTGGAAATAAAACCTTCTAAGAACCAAAGACCTCTAGTCTAAAAGCCAAGCATGGTGGGAAGGCCAGAAGTGACTCAGGCTTTGAAGAACATCTGCTATAGGGGAAGACTGTTAGTATTTAAAATGACTAGAAAAGTTTTGAAGGCTGATTTAATTTCTGCCTGGGGAAGGGTGTTGATCTCACTTCACAAATGATATTTTTTCCCTGGTTTTATTGAGTAATGATTGACAAAAATTGTATATATTTAAGGCATACAACATGATATTTTGATATATGTATACATTGTGAAATGATGATCATAATCAAGATAATTAACATATGTATTACCTCACATAGTTACCATTTTTTTGGTGCATCAAATGAATATCTCTGGAGTCATTCTTTGTCTGGTGATCTAAAGGTAAATGCTAACTTGTTTGTACCTTGTCCTGCCTCCCATCTAATGATTATTTTTGTTTGGTAAGAACAGACATCGTGAAATAAAATCTGTCTTTGTGAGTTCAGGCTACTATAACAGTGTACAATAGACTGGGTGGCTTATTAACAACAGTAGTTTATTTCTAACTGTTCAAGAGGCTGCAAGTCAGGGTGTTAGTGTGGTTAGTTCTTGTGAGGACCCCCTTCCTGGCTCCATAGATACTCGTGTTTTTCTTGTGTCCTCACACGTAGGAGGGATGAGAGAGTTTTCTGGGATCTCTTTTAGAAGGGCACTATTCCCTTTCATGAGGCCTCCATTTGAATAAACTAATCACCCCAAATGCACCACCTCCTAATGCTATCACATTGAGGGTTAGGGCTTCAACACTTGAATTTTGGAGAACAAAAATAGTTCATTTATTATACCTTGAACTAAAATTAGGTAATACAAATGCTAGATAAGTTGTCGTTACCTCCCCCCGATCCAAAGGAGGAGGAAAAAGAAGGAAGAACAAGAGAAGAGTGACTCATTTTGAAGTTGGAAAGAAACAGCAGAATTCTGCTAACCTCCCCACCCACTTCCAGCTCACAAGACACACTCTGGGAGCTTCCCTGGTGGCTCAGTGGTAAAGAATACAACTTCCAATGCAGGAGACATGCGTTTGATCCCTGGTCTGGGAAGATCCCACATGCCATGTAGCAACTAACTCCGTGGGCCACAACTACTTGAGGTTCTAGAGCCCAGGAATCGCAGCTACTGAAACCCTGTAGTTTCTAGAGCCCATGTCCTGCAACAAGAGAAGCCATGGCAGTGAGAAGCCCATGTGCCAAAACTAGAGAGGAGCCCCCAGCTCGTTGCAGCTGGAGAAAAAGCCTGTGCAGCAACTGTTACCCAGCACAGCCAAAAATACATAAATAAGTAATTAAAATTATATATGTATGTATGAAAGTGAAAGTGAAGTTGCTCAGTCGTGTCCAACTCTTTGCAACCCTGTGGACTGTAGCCTACCAGGCTCCTTGGTCCATGGGATTTTCCAAGCAAGAAGACTGGAGTGGGTTGCCATTTCCTTCTCTAGGGGATCTTCCCAACCCAGGGATCGAAACCCAGGTCTCCCACATTGTAGGCAAGATGCCTTACCATCTGAGCCACTATATATATATAAAACCTCTGTATGCTTGGGGTTTGTCCCAGGCCCTGAATGGAAAATGTGAACATGTATGTAATATTTTAAGGGACTTACCATGGATGTGAGAGTTGGACTGTGAAGAAGGCTGAGCACCGAAGAATTGATGCTTTTGAACTGTGGTGTTCGAGAAGACTCTTGAGGGTCCCTTGAACTGCAAGGAGATCCAACCAGTCCATTCTGAAGGAGATTAACCCTGGGATTTCTTTGGAAGGAATGATGCTGAAGCTGAAACACCAGTACTTTGGCCACCTCATGAGAAGAGTTGACTCATTGGAAAAGACTCTGAAGCTGGGAGGGATTGGGGGCAGGAGGAGAAGGGGACGACCTAGGATGAGATGGCTGGATGGCATCACGGACTCAATGGACGTGAGTCTGAGTGAACTCCGGGAGTTGGTGATGAACAGGGAGGCCTGGCATGCTGCGATTCATGGGGTCGCAAAGAGTCCGATACGACTGAGCGACTGAACTGAACTGACTGACCAGTTTTAAAAATTCACTAATATATCAGTAATATTAAAAGAATCAACTTTTACTCTCTCAATCTTAGAATAACTAATTCATGCTTAATACCTCTGTATGGTGGAATTTAAAAAATAATTTCTTGTGCTCAGTAGACAGCAGCATCAAGGTTGAGTTGAGTACATGAAGGTATAAAATGTCCAGAAAAAATTAACTGCATAATACATTTCAACAACTATTTTCTTCAAATTGCTATATTAAGACATTGGAAGACATAGGAGAAGATGGTTGCTAATATGCTCTTGAGCCATGAAGGGAGTTGAGTTGATTGACTGTTACTAATCAGAAGAAAACAGTTATTTGTAACTACAACTAACTGATAGCACTTGCTTTTGCCTTAAGGGAGTGTCATAAAATTTCCCCATATTAGACTTTTAAAGAATAGAACTGTCAATTGTCAATTGGTTCATTAGCTTTGTGGCCTTGTCCTCCAAACATTTGATTAGGTATGACTCTTTCTGGTGGTACTAGAGATTTGATGAAATTAAGGAAAGCGCTCATTCCAAATCAGGGAATGACTAAGGAGATGAGATTTGAATGAGTTACAGAATTCAAAAGGAAAATTGAGTGCAAGGCAATTTGAGATTTTATGTGTGTGCATGTTCAGTCACTTGATCGTGCCCAACTCTTTGTGGCCCCATGGACTGTAACCCACCAGACCCTGCTGTCCATGGATTTTTCCAGGCGAGAATACTGGAGTGGGTTGCCATTTCCTACTCCAGGGGATCTTTCTGACCCAGGGATTGAGCCCTCATCTCTTGAGTCTCCTGCATTGACAACCAGGTTCTTTACCACTGTGCCACCTGAGATTATGAGCCCCCAGGAATTCTGAGAAATCCTGAGGAGGCAGTAACATTCCCTTTAGACCTGGATTAGGAGTGTGAAACAGTTCTCATACATTTCAGAGATCGGAGAGACCTCAAATGACATCCAGGTGACACTTACCTTCTGTGTTCCTAAACTCCTAATTATGATACAGGAGATACTGAAGCTGTGTGGAACCCAAAATCAGAACTCTGATCAGAAGGAGGATCAGGGTCTTGCAACTTTGGGCAAGAAATTGTTGTTGTTCAGTTGCTCAGTCATGTCCGACTCTTTGTGACCCCATGGACGCACGCCAGGCTTCCCTGTCCTTCACCATCTCTTGGAGCTTTCTCAAACTCATGTCCGTTGAGTCGCTGATGCCATCCAACCATCTCATTCTCCATGGTCCCCTTCTCCTCCTGCCTTCAGTCTTTTCCAGCATCAGGGTCTTTTCCAGTGAAAATACCAGTGTTTAAATACAAGAAATAACAGTATTTAAATACTGATTTTTATTTTGGGCTGATCAGGAGTCCTGGTTATATTTTATAATATTGTTTTATGTTAAATGAAATTCTGTTGAATATAACTTTTACAAATAGTGTTTTAAGATGAAAATGATTCATAATTTGACTAAGCTATCTACTTGTTTTTAAAACTGAGCAAGCTTCATGGCCTGTGCAAAATTCTGGACCATCTTTCATTATTCACATCATTCATAGAACTTGCCTTCCCAGAAAACTTTTCTTCTTATTGTACCCTCCCCCTAATTTATTTTTACCCATTTATATCTTTATCTTTGCACTGCTGAAAGTTCCATAGTTAATTTACTTACATTTGCATTTCAGATTTCTGGGAAAATGCATATCTTTTATTTGAAACACCCTTACTTTTATTTTTGATTCCAAAGCCTATTTCCTGTTGAGGCAGGAGTTCTTTGAAAAGATGACTACTCTAGAATTTGACATATTTTCTCTTATATCTTAATGTACTTGCATTCATTTTAGATTTTCAGTTTTAATAGTTTTAACCATGCTGCATGTCATAGTCCTGTTGCTGCGCCTCTAGATGGCAGTACAGTACCATTAAAGAAGCTCATATTTTTCCACTAGCCAACACAACTCCTGTTCCTGCTTCCAAAATGATGACCTGCATTTGCAAACGATAGCTGCTTCTCCTTTCATCGTTCCCCTTTTCACCCAATCCTGAAATATTTGATCACTAATTATATCTAGTATCAAGGTGAAAATTGTAAAAAACCAAGGTAGCTGCAAAGGTGCTTGATCAGGTTTTAGGATGCCACACAACACAGTCTTAGGACCCATTAAACGTGGCATTTTAATGATAATAACAATAAAGATGGCCTAGAATATTAAGAATTCTTGGTCATGGATTGACACATTATTAAGATACTGAGTATAGGAATTCAGTGCTGCAAATCACTTCAAATTACCATCAGAAGTCTAAATATTCACAATCCATTAGTGGTATTTATAGTTATTTTACAGTTACAGAGAGACAGTTTTCCCTCTTTACGAGGAGGAGGTGCTGGCTCGCTTGGCAGCTTTTTCTCTCTGCAGCACTTTCTCTCTCATTTCATCTGTTGATTGACACTTGGATTAAATCTTTTGGCTGTTGCAAATAATGCTACTATGAACATGGATATACAGCTATCTTTTTGTCTCTGCTTTCACTTATTTTGGGTATATGTCTTCCCTGGTGGCTCAGATGGTAAAGAATCCGCCTGCAATGAGAGAGACCTGGGTTCGATCCCTGGATCAGGAAGATCCCCTGGAGGAGGGCATGACAACCCACTCCAGTATTCTTGCCTAGACAATCCCCATGGACAGAAGAGCCTGGCAGGCTACAGTCCATGGGGTCGCAAACTGAGCTCATGGGGTCAAGAACTGGTTAGACACGACTGAGTGACTAAGCACAGCACCCAAAGTGTAGTTGCTGGATCATACGTGTTACTTGCTGAGTCATGTCTGATTCTTTGTGGTTCCATGGACTGTAGCCTGCCAGGCTCCTCTGTCCATGGAATTCTCCAGGCAAGAATACTGGTGTGGGTTGCCATGTCCTTCTCCAGGGGATCTTCCCAACCCAGGGATTGAACCCAGTTCTCCTGCATTGCAGGCAGATTCTTTACTGTTTGAGCTACTTGGGAAGCCCGGATCATATAGTAGTTCTATTTAAATTTTTTTGAATAACCACCACGTTGTACTCCATAGCAGCTGCATCATTTTACTTTCATTAACATTGCACAGGGGCTCCAATTTTTCTGCATCCTCACCAATATTTGTTGCTTTCTATTTTTTAAAATAATAGTCATCTTTAAGTATTAGGTAATATCTCACTGTGTTTTTGATTTGCATTTCCCTAATAGTTAGTGCTGTTGCATATCTTTTCTTGTGCTTATTGGCTATTTGTATATTTTTTTGAGGGGGGGAAATGTCTAAGTGCTCTGCCCATTTTTTAATCTGTTTGTTTTTTGTCATTGTTGTAGGAATTTTTTAAAATTTATTCTGAGTATCAATCCCTTGTTATGATTTGTAAATGTTTTCTCCCATTCCATGGGTTGCCTTTTCACTTCGTGTCCTTTGATGCACAGAAATCTATCCTTCTTTTAAATGGATATACTAGTACCTGAATTGGCTGTTCATCTGGAAATGCTGTGTTCTGTTAAATAGCTCCACAAATCTCTGAGAAGTCAAGCCTCTTTGGCTGCTATTGTTTCAGTTCCCCATCATCTCCATTGCAATTGGTATGTCATGTTATGTGCGTACATATCCTGCTATCCACCTTGACTTCCAGTGGAGAACCACTCCTAAATTCCTTAGTGACTCTGATACCTCTCTTACCAACATATTCCTGGCCTTGTTGAATGATGTGGACAATGGGCCCTCTCTTTTGGGTGTTCTGTCTTTACATAAAATATCTTTCTAAGCAAGACCACTTTTCTCAGCCATTTATTTTTTTCTCCACTGTCAGATATAGCAACGCAGGCGTTTCAGTTTCCTTTAGCATGCATTGCTTTCTTGAGTCTTCTAAGAGCCACTCTAGCAGAAAATTTGCCCTATCCATGGGATTCCTTGCCAGAGTGTTAAATCCTGTGTGCCTAGAGCATGCCCCAAGTCAATGAACTCTTGCATACTTAGTCATATGTTCTGAAACCCTTGATCAGGCACTCTCTGTATGCAATCCCACAGAGACTCTCTTAATTCTCCCTGGTCATGTTAGCCAATTATTGCAGCTCCTTCAGGGTATATATAATCTGTCTACTCTCTTACCAAGCCTAGCATTTCCCACAGTTGGTTTACACTAGGATTTAAATCTATTTATCAGATGGCATCCAGAAGAGGAGGCAGGGGCAACTATTGATTGGGTGCCTGTAATATTGTGGCAAGGAGACCTCCACATTGTCTTCCATATAGGGAATGTGCTAACTCTTGTTTTAAAAGAAGTTTATTTATTTATTTTTGGTTGTTTCAATCTTTTAAAAAATTTATAAGTGGAAGTATAGTTGATATACAACATTATATGTTACAGATATACAGTATAGTAGTTCATAATTTTTAAAGGTTATACTCCATTTATAGTTATTATAAAATATAATAATAGTATATTATTGTACTATTACACTAATATATTATAAAATATAATAATTGGCTATAGTCTTTGTTATACAATATACTCTTATAGCTTATTTTATACATAATAGTTTGTACCTCTTAATTCCCTACCCCTATATTGCCCCTCCCACTTCAGTAATCACTAGTATGTTCTCTCTATCTATGAGTCTGTTTCTTTTTTGCTATATTCACTAGTTTGTTGTATTTTTTAGATTCTACTTATTCAATACACAGTTATCCAAGTCTATGCCCCAACCAGTAACACTGAAGAAGCTGAAGTTGAATGGTTTTATGAAGACCTACAAGACCTTTTAGAACTAACACCCAAAAAAGATATCCTTTTCATTATAGGGGACTGGAATACAAAAGTAGGAAGTCAAGAAACACCTGGAGTAACAGGCAAATCTGGCCTTAGAATGCGGAATGAAGCAGGGCAAAGACTAATAGAGTTTTGCCAAGAAAACCCACTGGTCATAGTAAACACCCTCTTCCAACAATAAAAGGGAAGAGTCTACACATGGACATCAACAGATGGTCAACACTGAAATCAGGTTGATTATATTCTTTGCAGCCAAAGATGGAGAAGCTCTTTACAGTCAACAAAAAAAAAGACCAGGAGCTGACTGTGGCTCAGATCATGAACTCCTTATTACCAAATTCAGACTTAAATTGAAGAAAGTAGGGAAAACCACTAGACCATTCAGGTATGACCTAAATCAAATCCCTTATGATTATACAGTGGAAGTGAGAAATAGATTTAAGGGCCTAGATCTGATAGATAGAGTGCCTGATGAACTATGGAATGAGGTTCGTGACATTGTACTGGAGATAGGGATCAAGACCATCCCCATGGAAAAGAAATGCAAAAAAGCAAAATGGCTGTCTGGGGAGGCCTTACAAATAGCTGTGAAAAGAAGAGAGGTGAAAAGCCAAGAAGAAAAGGAAAGATATAAGCATCTGAATGCAGAGTTCCAGAGAATAGCAAGAAGAGATAAGAAAGCCTTCTTCAGCAATCAATGCAAAGAAATAGAGGAAAACAACAGAATGGGAAAGACTAGAGATCTCTTCAAGAAAATTAGAGATACCAAGGGAACATTTCATGCAAGGATGGGCTCGATAAAGGACAGAAATGGTCTGGACCTAACAGAAGCAGAAGATATTAAGAAGAGGTGGCAAGAATACACAGAAGAACTGTACAAAAAAGATCTTCATGACCCAGATAATCATGATGATGTGATCACTAATCTAGAGCCAGACATCTTGGAAGGTGAAGTCAAGTGGGCCTTAGAAAGCATCACTATGAACAAAGCTAGTGGAGGTGATGGCATTCCAGTTGAGCTATTTCATATCCTGAAAGATGATGCTGTGAAAGTGCTGCACTCAATATGCCAGCAAATTTGGAAAACTCAGCAGTGGCCACAGGACTGGAAAAGGTCAGTTTTCATTCCAATTCCAAAGAAAGGCAATGCCAAAGAATGTTCACACTACTGCACAGTTGTACTCATCTCACATGCTAGTAAAGTAATGCTCAAAATTCTCCAAGCCAGGCTTCAGCAATACGTGAACCGTGAACTTCCTGATGTTCAAGCTGGTTTTAGGAAAGGCAGAGGAACCAGAGATCAAATTGCCAACATCTGTTGGATCATAGAAAAAGCAAGAGAGTTCCAGAAAAACATCTACTTCTGCTTTATTGACTATGCCAAAGCCTTTGACTGTGTGGATCACAATAAACTGTGGAAAATTATGAAAGAGATGGGAATACCAGACCACCTGACCTGCCTCTTGAGAAATCTGTATGCAGGTCAGGAAGCAACAGTTAGAACTGGACATGGAACAACAGACTGGTTCCAAATAAGAAAAGGAGTACGTCAAGGCTGTATATTGTTACCCTGCTTATTTAACTTCTATGCAGAGTACATCATGAGAAACGCTGGACTGGAAGAAACACAAGCTGGAATCAAGATTGCCCGGACAAATATCAATAACCTCAGATATGCAGATGACACCACCCTTATGGCAGAAAGTGAAGAGGAGCTAAAAAGCCTCTTGATGAAAGTGAAAGAGGAGAGTGAAAAAGTTTGGCTTAAAGCTCAACATTCAGAAAACGAAGATCATGGCATCCGGTCCTATCACTTCACGGGAAATAGATGGGGAAACAGTGGAAACAGTGTCAGACTTCATTTTTCGGGGCTCCAAAATCACTGCAGATGGTGATTGCAGCCATGAAATTAAAAGATGCTTTCTGCTTGGAAGGAAAGTTATGACCAACCTAGATAGCATATTCAAAAGCAGAGACATTATTTTGCCAACTAAGGTCCATCTAGTCAAGGCTATGGTTTTTCCAGTGGTCATGTATGGATGTGAGAGTTGGACTGTGAAGAAAGCTGAGCGCCGAAGAATTGATGCTTTTGAACTGTGGTGTTGGAGAAGACTGTTAAGAGTCCCTTGGACTGCAAGGAGATCCAACCAGTCCATTCTGAAGGAGATCAACCCTGGGATTTCTTTGGAAGGAATGATGCTAAAGCTGAAACTCCAGTACTTTGGCCACCTCATGAGAAGAGCTGACTCACTGGAAAAGACTCTGATGCTGGAGGGATTAGGGGCAGGAGGAGAAGGGGACGACCGAGGATGAGATGGCTGGATGGCATCACAGACTCGATGGACGTGAGTTTGAGTGAACTCTGAGAGATGGTGATGGACAGGGAGGCCTGGCGTGCTGCGATTCATGGGGTCGCAAAGAGTCGGACACGACTGAGCGACTGAACTGAACTGAACTTGTAAGTGATGCCATAGAATATTTGTCTTTCTCTGTCTAACTTATTTCACTTAACACCCTCAAAGTCCATCCATGTTGTTGCAAATGGCAAATTTCATCTTTTTTTTATGGCTGGATAGTACTCTATTATATATATACACTTGTGCTGTGCTGTGCTCAGTCATGTCTGACTCTTTGTGACCACTTGGACTGTAGCCCACCAGGCTCCTCTGCTCATGGGGTTTCTCCAGGCAAGAATACTGGAGTGGGTTGCCATGCCCTCCTCCAGGGGATCTTCCCAACCCAGGGATCGAACTGAGGTCTGTGCAGGTGGATTCTTTACCAGCTGAGCTAACAGGGAAGCCCCTATATATACATATATATGTATATTATATGTACTGTATATAACATGTAAGTATAAGCATATACATATTTTATATGTACTATATATATATACATATATATATACATAAAATTTTTCTCCATTCATGTGTTGATAGACACTTAGATTGCTTCTATATCTTGGCAATTGTAAGTAATGCTGCTATGAAACATCGAGGTACATGTATCTTTTTGAATTAGTGTTATTTTTCTTTCATTTTATCATTTTGTATATTTATTTAAAATGTTTTATTTTATATTGTAGTATAGTTGACTAACATTGTTAATTAACAGTTCTCCACTTTGTGCACATAGCTATACAGAATTCATAGCATTTTCTGCCTCCAACTTCTAGCTATGTATTTCTAATATTTTAGACCTCTTGTGATAGAATGATTATAATCTATGAAATTAGAACTTAAAAATAATAGTTATTTATATGGCTGAGCCAGGCTTTAGCTGCCGCACTCAGGATCTTTGATCTCCATTGTGGCACATAGGATCTTTAGTTGCAGCTTGTGGGGTCTAGTTCCCTGACCAGGTATCGAACCTGGGCCCCCTGCACTGGGAGTTTGTAGTCTTAGGCACTGCATCACCAGGGAAGTCCTGAAATTAGAACTTTTTGTATTTTTATTATTTTAAACAGTCTGAAAGATATTTTAAAATTTAGGAGAGATGTATTGGAATGATGACAGAGATATGGGCCTCCAATATTTAACTCAGAATATTTAAAAATAAGCTCCAGTAGTAGTTATGTATCTAGAATAGTGTTCCAAAGATAGTTTAAATAATCATATTATTTAAATATATTAGTAAAATATGTAAACATAACAAAATATTATTTATATAGATGTAAATATCACATAGATTATATATAATATTATAACTACTCTTACCTGGAAAATCCATGGATGGAGGAGCCTGGTGGGCTGCAGTCCATGGGGTTGCTAAGAGTCAGACACGACTGAGTGACTTCACTTTCACTTTTCTCTTTCATGCATTGGAGAAGGAAATGGCAACCCACTCCAGTATTCTTGCCTGGAGAATCCCAAGGACTGGGGAGTCTGGTGGGCTGCCGTCTATGGGGTCGCACAGAGTCGGACATGACTGAAGCGACTTAGCAATAGCAGTAGCAATAACTGCCAAAGATTTTACCCATTGAATTTATTTATAAGCTAAATTCAGAATATGATTTAAAGAATTGAAGCAATTCACCTTTTATCTTATTTTAAAAAATATTTTTATTGAAGTATAGTTTGCAATATTATATTAGTTTCAGGTGTACAATTTCTCTGATTCAGTATTTTAATAGATTATACCCCATTTATATTTATTATGAAATATTGACTATATTCTTTGTACCATGCAATATATCCTTGTATCTTATTTGTTTTATACATAGCAGTTTGTAGCTCCTTGTTCCCCTACCCCTATCTTGCCTCTTCCTTCTTCCCTGTTACTGCTGGTAGCCATTTAGCTTGTTTTTTTACACCTGTGAGTCTGTTTCTGTTTTGTTATACTCATTCATTTTACTTTTTAGAGTCCACATGTAAGTGATATCATAGAGCATTTGTCTTTGACTTTAAGCATAATGCTTTCCAGGTCTGTCTCTGTTGTCGCAAATGGCCAAATTTTTCTTTTTTATGGCTAATAGTCTACCATATGCATGTGTGGAGATATATATCTATATATCACATTTTCTTTATCCATTTGTCTGTTGACGGACACTTGGATTGCTTCCATATATTGGCAAATATATAATGCTGCTATGAAGAGTGGGGGTGTGTGTATCTTTTTGAATTAGTATTTTTATTTTCTTTGGATATATACCCAGCAGTGGAATTACTGGATTGTATGGTATTTCTACTTTAAGTTTTTTGAGAAACCTCCATACTGTTTTTCAGTGACTATACCAATTAACATTGCCACCAGTGGTGTACAGTGGTTCCCTTTTCTCTACATCCTTGCCAACATTTGCTATTTGTGTTCTTTTTGATGACAGCCATTCTGACAGGTGTGAAGGGAAATCTCATTGTGTTTCTAATTTCTCTGATGGTTAACAATGTTGAGCATTTTTCTCATGTGCTTGTTGGCCATCTGAATGTCCTCTTTGGAAAAGTGTCTATTTAGGTCTTCTGCTCATCTTAAAATTGGTTGTTTGTTTTTTCTGATGTTGAGTTTTCTGTACTGTTTAATGTTTTTAATATAATCCCCTATTAGCCTTATCATGTGCAAATATTTTTTAACTTTCAGTATGTTGTCTCTTCATTTTGCTGATGGTTTCTTTTGCTATGCAAAAGCTTTAAATTTAATCAGGTTCCCCGCCCCCCCCACCCCCCAACTGTTTTCTTGCATTTATTTCCTTTGCTTGATATGTCTTGATGTGGGTCTGTTTGGGTTCATCTTGTTTGGAACTATCTGTGTGCTTTCTGTACCTGTATAACTGTTTCCTTCTGTTTCAGGAAGTTTCAGTCATAATTCCATCGAATACATTTTCAACTCCATTCTCTTTGTTTTCTCACTCTTGGGACCCCTATGATATAAATGTTGATATACTTGATGTTGTCCCAGAGGCCCATTAAACTGACATTATTTTTAAAATTTGTTTTTCTTTTTGCTGTTCTGATTGATGATTTCATTATTCTTGCTTTCAGATCACTTATGCTTTCTTCAGCATCACCTGGTCTGCTGTTAATTCCTCCTAGTGTGGTCTTCATTTTATTTGGTGTATTCTTCAGTTCTGTCTGGTTCTTTTTAAAATTTCCAGTTCCTCGTTAAAATCCTTCTTGTGCTCATCTTTCTTTTCCCAAGATCAGTTAGCTTTCTTATTTCTAATGCTTTGTATTCTTTACCTAGTAAATTATCTCTGTCTTATTGGTTTTCAGGTTTTTTTTCTTTTTTTTTTTTCATTTGAAACAAATTTCTGCCTTCCCTTTTGCTTAACTTTCTCCCTCTCTGTGAAATTACGTGAAGCTGTTACCTATCTTGGTCTTTAAGGAGTGTTCTTTTGTATTATAGCAGCATTCCTGTGCAGTCTGCATGTGCCCAGTGACTTTGGTGGGAGAGATGGATCTCAACTAAGCATAAGCTGCCTCTTCCTACAGGGTCCCTGGTAGCTCAGACGGTAAAGTGTCTGTCTACAATGCAGGAGACCCGGGTTCGATCCCTGGGTTGGGAAGATCCCATGGAGAAGGAAATGGCAATCCACTCCAGTACTATTGCCTGGAAAATCCCATGGACAGAAGAGCCTGGTAGGCTACAGTCCATGCGGTTGCAAAGAGTCGTACACGACTGAGCGACTTCACTTCCTACAGGGTGTGCTTGTGCCTATTTCCTTAGTAGGAGGTGGGGCCAGAGGTGGAGGGGTTAGATCCAGGGCTAGAGGTGAGCTGGGGCTTCTTCTCTGCTTAGTGGCCAGCATCACTCCATCAAGGGCAGGGTTGGGTCCCTAACTGCTGGAGCAGAAGCCCTGAGATTTGGGTCTGAGCTGGTTCTCTTCTCTGCTTTCCTAGGACTGGCACCTTCGGCCCAGAGGAGACCAGTACTGAGCAAAAGTTTTGGAGTAGGTGCTTGGTGTGGACTGGGGTATGTGCTGGGGTGGTTCTGGCACCAGTCACCATTCTGGACCACTCCTGATTTGCTGTCTCTGCAAGTGTTGTTAATAGCTAACCTCATACTGCTCGGATGCAATTCCAGGTGGGAGCCAGCTCTATCCCTCAAAACTGTACACTTTCCTTGGCTGCAGCAGACTTTGCCCTGGTGTGGAGCTGTGTAATGGAGCAAGATGGGGCACAGCATGTGCTCGGCTCAGTCTGGGGCATGTGCTCTGATGGTCACAGGAAACTGAGATGAAGTCCTGGGCAGTTTCCGTCTGCTTCTTCTGCCCTGTTTTGGGAGTAATCTAGTGTGTGAATGCTTTTCACGAGTGGAGACTAGGTTTCTTACAGCTATCATTCTCACTGGTTTTCAAGCCAACTAAGGGCATTTGGCCTACTAGTGTTGGACCCTAGGGGTGGGCTGCACAAATATGTGGTTTGTGACACTCACTCCCCAGGGAAGACCTCTAGGACTGTGTAACCCTCCTCCTCTTCTCTGTTCCCTGCCAGGGGCCCAGGTCCCAAACTTACCACTTTTCTTCCTGTCCTATACGACTCTGTGTGAATTTTTCTTACAGCCTTGGTTATATGAGTTTTGTGCGAGTCTCCAGTCTGTTTTTAGTGAGAATTGCTCCACATGTAGATGTCTTTTTGATGTGTTCATGGGGAAAACTCTTCCAAAGTAATTCATCTTTTAAAAGGGAACTGAAAAATCTCACTCTTGCAACATGAGATTTTAAGTATTCAAGTATTACTTAAAAATCTGTTCATTACCACTTAACATATTTGCACGTGAGAGATGAAATATAAGTGCAAGCCTTCCTGTTAAGCTACTTGTTATCTTCTGATTACCTTTCTAACAGCAGCTACCTTCATGCTCCTAGTTTTAATATTCAGAATAATATATCTGAACTTGTAAAGATATCCTGATGTTAAAATCTTATATCGTTACTTTAGGTCAGGGTTTCTCAAATTACTGTTATTAGAATTAGCCTGGAACACTTGTTAAGAATAAAGCTTACCCTGTCCCCATCAGCGTCACCAGATGGTGAGGTCTAGCAAACTATTTTTCAGTGTTCTGATGCTTTTTATCATTAGGCAATTTTGAGAAATTGCTTAATACCAATGATATTTACACTGATTACACCTGAGGAACTTATTAAACGTGTGTTTCTGGATTCCACCCCTAGGTACCCAGATTTTAAAAGATGTGTGTGGTCCGTTAACCAGCCATGGAAAAACAGGGGCTTAGGAGGGTCACCATCAAAGTTCTTAATCAGCAAAATGTGGTCTGTGGTCATCAGAGACTGACAGTTTGTGGAGCTTGGAAAGCCCAGAGGGCAGGCGAGTGCTGAGAGGACGTAGTAGGAAACAACCTCAAGCCAGAAATCATGGCATTTAGATCAGCTATGTCACTAGAACAAATCTCAGAACTTGAGAACAAGAGCCTGACTTTAACATGAAGTCCATCTGAATCAAGGTGCTATTTGTATGCCTATTGGCATACAGAGTGAACACTTACAGGCCTGGATTTGCAGGGTGAGCAGCAGAATAATTATAACTGGTTAGGAAATAAATAGCCATAATTATAAGGAGGCACTGATACTGGTTGAAGAGAGAGGGAGGGAGCTATACTTGCCAATGGTTTCTGATAATCTAGACTTCCTTAATCAAAAAATACCTTGTTTTGCAACACTTCCTCAAAGAGTGGTCCCTTCAGATTGCTCACCTAAGCATCACAGAGCATGGGGGCAGGTTATTTGTTATAAATTCAGGTTTCTGGGTCCTACCTTAAATTTAAAAATCTGTAGGAGTTGAGACTGGCATTTTAAATAAGCTCTTAATGATTCTTTTTTTTTTTTTTCTGAATTAAGTCTCATTTATACTTGATGTTTAAAAAATCATGACCTTATCAGAGGCCCTGAAGCCTGAAATAAGTCTAGACAGGCATTTTATCTGGTAAAAACACTAACCCACTGGGAAGAATAATACATTAAATACATTATCAGACATTAAATGATTTAGCTTTCTGGAGAAAAAAGGAGCTGAGATAAGAATTTGATTGAGGAATGGGGAGGAGGAAGTAAATGAAAAGCAGTGGCAAAGAAACTTTCCTGGTCAGGTCTACCTGAGTCAGGTTTTACTTTTGAAGAGGGGAGAAACATGCAGATGGATGGGACTCTTGGAGGCTTTGAAGATGGACTCCAGCAGTACCTTCAGCCCAGAAGCATTGTGGTGTGGCTGGAGTCAACCAGCAGGGTGTTTCTATAGTAAAATGAGGAGATGTTTTATGGGAGACTATAACTGTTCTCCCTGAAAACTTAGGGATTTACTCTAGTGTTTTTAGAGTTCCTTAAATAGCTTTTATAGTTCTATTATTGATTACTTTAAAGATCTCTGGAACCTGTTATGTTTTGCAGGGTACTCCTTTTCTAGTGATAGGTTCTTTTGATAGAAATATTCTGGAAAGGAGAAAGGATTTTAAAATTCAGCTCCCAGAGTTTTGGATCTATTCTGTAAGTAAGCACCAATCATTTTTCTAATTCTAGCCTCATAAACAACCATCAGACTTTAATTTGCCCTCTTGAATGTACCTAACATTCTCAGCAATGTCTGGTCCACTTCTCATTATAAATTATTAAATTAATATATTGGGTTAGGAATAACACTGATATATGTTTGAATCTAGTGGGCATGAACCTAGGGACTCATTACTATATTTATATAGTGTATGTATCTTTAAATTAGAATCATAATTTCTCAGGCTCTATTTTCTAAATAAGAATATCATCTGCTTTTAGTTTCTTCTTATATAGTAGACTATTTTTCTCCCCCTTGGAATTTTTTCTGGCTCTTGAGCTGTGGGGACCAGATGAGCAGTTTTTGGCATGAGGAAAATTATAATTTCTCTCTTATTGAAAGCCATTTTATGATGGTAGACTACATTTAGTTTTGTTTTGAAAAGTCCCTGGTTGTGTGTCTTTGCATCCTCCACTTTTTATTTTATTCTTTAGCTAGCAGTGGGATTCCATGGATTTAAAAAATCTAAAGGAATATTTTTCAGGACTCATGTAGTGCAATTTTTAAACCTATAAATACAGTTTATGTTTATGCATGTCTTCTCAAGTTGTTCAAATAAGAATATTTATGTAGTGTTATTCCTACACTTTCAGGAATGTATTATAGAAATTATCATTGAAGAATTCATTGTTTTTCTGACAGTAACATCTTTGCTGCATCATTCTTAGAGGAAATTTTCTTGACAGCAGTATTTGTGTTCTATGTCTGGAAATATCTATAAATTATATTCAATTCTCTGAAAGTCTCAAAGGAACAGTTGCTGTGATAAAATTTTGGTACAAGTATTTCACATTTCTAGCTATGGCAACAACTTCATGATATAGAGGTAAAAAGTAAATGTGTGTGTATATATATATATGCATACATATGTGTCACCATCAAGCATGGATGGTGACTTCTATTTTAAAAAGATAAAAGGAAATATCTATATTTTTTAGCTTTAGAAACACATTTCCCCCTTCAGATGTGGTAGAAAGATAACTCTCTCACTGACCATTTACAGTTTATGAAGAATTATGATCCCTTAACTATTGTTAGTATATATGCTTGCTGACTCTGACTTTGTAAATGCTAAGGGGAAAGTTGAGAGAGCGGCCTTAGAAACTGTTGCTGTGAATCCAAGAAAATGCCTGCTCAAGCCAGAAGGTGAATTGTTAGTGGTCTAAGATCTTGTGGACAACAGGATGCTTATGAAATATCAGGCAAATATTGAGTGGGCAAAAGTCATTCAAAAAATTTGTATTGCAGTCACACTAACATGATTCCTTGGACTGTTCAGTTAGTAATTATGACATAGTATAAAAATGTTAAAGTATTTTCATGTGACTTAGTATATGAAATTTAGAAATATGTGAGATTGAGAAAAAATAGTTTGAAAGATAACTGAAGGTTCTTATTTGACAACTGAGCTTGATAAACTTCTATTTGAATTGATGATCTCAAGCCTGTAGTTGAGAAACTAGATCACAGATTGATGAAAAGAATGCTAGAAGTTTCCTAAAACAGCCTTCTTAACTTTACAGCTACTTTGTACTATGTGAGGTAGGTCTTAGCCAAAATCTTCGCTCTAAACAAGTTTACCTGGACAGGAGTTAAAGCAACAGATTGAGCCCCAAGCCTGAATCTGTAGTTTCTCTTGGCTCTTTTCCCAGCTGCTGTTTGGATGCAGTATAAACTGGTAGAGGAGCAATATCTTTGGAGTCAGGCTTATGTTTGAGTCTTGGTGTCTGCCAGCTGCTAGTTCTGTGATCTTGGGAAAGCTACTTAATCTCACTGAGTCTCAGTTTTCTTGTATATATGAGGGATAATCGTACCAACTCAGGGCCAGCTATAGCAAAAGGAAAATGCTGGGCTCCTTGTTAAAAAAGCAGGGAAAAAAGTACTATTAAAGTAATGATATATAAAGTGCTTTTTCCTTTATAAAATTTTATAACTTATGAAACATAATGGTATAATCATTGTAAGTTGAGAAAAATATTTTAAATTTATAACTTGGATCTTTATTCTGTATAATGGCAATACATATTTGCAATATATAACTGTAAATGCAAGTATGTCTGTGTGCATGTTAAATTGCTTCAGTCATGTCCAGCTCTTTGCTGTGGACTGTAGCCCATTAGGATCCTCTGTCCATGGAATTCTCCAGGCAAGAATACAGGAGGGAGTTGCCATGCCCTCTGCCCAGGGGATCTTCCTGACCCAGGGATCAAACCCGCGTCTCTTATGCCTCTTACATTGGCAGGCAAGTTCTTTAGCATCAGAGACACCTGGGAAGCCCATAAATATAAGGGCACTTAATTTGTATGTGGAATCATTAGTATTCCATAGCTTGTACATGCATATATAGTTCATTCTTATCAGAACAGTGGGGAAAAAAGCTACACAAAGCTAGCATTTAATTTCAGTTCTTTATATGTGCATATTATACCAATATACTTCAGGTCTAACTTAGTGATGAGGAGGAAAGGTCTGAAATGAACTCAACTGTGGGTTGCCTTACCTTTCCTTTTTTTTTTTTTTACTCTGTCATGATATTTAGCGTTAGTGCTACTGGGAAGTAACATGATTAAAAAACATGATTAAAAAAGGATATGATTGAGTCCCTTGGTTGTTCATGTTTCTTAGAACACCATTATCTTTTGCTTGTGCTCCAAGCAAGGCCCCATTCAAAAGGGTAGGGCATGGACTCCAATGTATCAGTCACCCCTGACACATATGACATAGATGTGTCCCATATGACATAGATGTGTCATATGGAACATGAGCACAGAATTCTGGCGGACCCGCTGTGCACTGAGTTTTAGTGAGACTCAAAGGGAAATACGCACGTTATGGAAGCCATGAAGGCTGTGTGAATGGAGTGGCAAGTTATAGTTGACACGTGCATGTATTTGTTCTGCTCATGTGCATCCCCTGTGGTCCCACTGAACTTCACTTACAAAACACATGCTCTAAATTAAAATCATTAAGAATGTTAACATGGCAACAACAGAGCTATTAAGAGAAAGGCTCTATCTGATCGCACTTGTCATATACCCATGAAGCTAGCCCTTTACCTGCTTTGTAACATTGTAAGACTCCTAGAAGAATACATAGGAGATGCCCAATAAATGTCCTTCTGTTTTCTCATAGAAAAAAACCATTAGATTCCTTCAGAATAGACATACATGTGCTGGGGTCCAGCCCCGGTGGATCCAGGGAATTCGAAGGGTGGACTGAGTCAGCGAGGAGAGATTTATTTAATTAGAAATTTAAGATTAGATTAGGAAAAAATAGTGTAGTAGGAAAATTAGTGGAGAAAAGAGGCTGAATAACTTGGTTTACGTGGAGAACTAATAAAACCTCGAGACAAGAGGTTTGCACCATCTACGTTAGGCCACTGGCGCCTGTTTGAATAGTGGAGGGTGCCCCGCCTTGGGCTCCCCTTTGCATGGGTCTTAGAAGCCAGGGCAAGTAAGTAGACATGGCGAGCCTCCACGCCCCAGGTGAGAATTCAGCCAGAAAATAAAGAAGACACGGGGAAACCAAGCTGCTTCGGTGAGCGAGGCCCCAATAACTTTATTTTTTAAAAGGACTTTTATACCTTTCCCACAAATGATGTTGTGTACATTATCTTCTGGCCTTGGAGGCCTGTGGAACATCTTAAGACCCTCCCTTGGTAAAGGCTGCTCAACCAGAAAGCCCGTCCTCCCCTGAAGTGTTCTTTCCCCATATTTCTAATCTATGTCAGCCTCAGGAAGTATCAAACAAAGCTACATTTTCACAAAGCAAAGGTGCAGTGAGTTACAACAAAGAAAGAACCAATTAGCTCTAAAGTCTGATGTGGTCAGTTTCAAGGCTGCACTTGTTTTTCCTTACATTCTAACTATGTTAAGGAATGTGCTCTCAGGTGCACAATGGATAAGAGATATGGGAACTTAGCAACAAGCATTGGCTCAACAGCGAAATCCTACACCAGTGCTACTCTAATAACTTTTAACTCTTTGAAAGGCTTTATGTTGTAGGCTTCCCGAGCCTCTCACAGTTGGGGGGCTGTAAACAATCACATGCGTAGTTGTAAAAGTCCAGGTAAGGCAAGTTAGAGAGCCATCAGAGGGGGTTTTGGATTGAAACACTCTTATGCCCAGGAGACTTATTATCTAAAAGCTCTAAATTAATTTTTCCCTAAAAAAAGGTGGTGGGGGGACAGCCCCCTGTTAATGTCAGAAGAGTAGGTGAAAAGCATAATATAGTAAAGCAGGCAGATTCTGATTTTGGGGTTAGATGCTCAGGAAATTCCAGGGGGAACCCCTGAAGCCTGCTCCCCACCTTTGCGTTTTGTCAAGCTTCCTTCCTCATGACCTTTGCCACGGGCGGGATTCCTCACCCTGGCTCCCGGCATACATGTTAGCACAACTCAGAATCTTGATGGCCAAGGGGTGATGAGAACTACTCACATCTGACCTATTACTTTTTATACGAAAAAGCACAACATACATTTTTAGATTCTTGAAATCCTTCTGTACTTTTGTCCTGATTCAGCCACCATGATTGGCTTGGTCACTAGATGAAATAAATAAATGAATATTTGCTATGATTTTCAGGACCTTATAAAACTTCCTCTCCCCCTCAAATCTCTCTCCATTATTCACTTGCTGCCATGCTTCCAAGTTCACCATCAGATATCCATTTCTCTGGGTTAAAGTGCTGTCCTATTTTAAAATGCTGTAGGTAAAACTGTTGTGTAACTGAGCATAAAGTGGTTTTGTTCAAATCATTTAAAGTACTTAGAGAAAAGGATGAGACTTTTATGGGAAGCATTTTGGCTTTGACAGTATATTTACTCAGAACTTAGTGAAAGAAATAGATTTCTTTAGAAAGGGAGCTGGAGGAATCAGTGTTAATTCTAACCAAGTTCTTCTATGTTCCTGTGGTGGTGGTTGTCACTCAGTCAGGTAGGACTCTTGCAACCCCATGGACTGCAGCCCACCAGGCTCCTCTGTCGGTAAAATTCTCCAGGCAAGAATACTGGAGTGGGCTGCCATTTCCTTCTCCAGGGGATCTTCCTCACCCAGGGATTGAACCTGCATCTCCTGCGTTGCAGGCAGGTTCTTTATTGCTGAGCCACCTGGGAAGCCCTCTGTTTCCCTAGGATATAGTAATGTTTCCCTCAAAGGTGAACTTTGAAGAACCGTGAGTCAGATTAGAAGCTTTGTTGGAGGCAAATGCTTAGTACTAAGAAGAGCTTAAGGCTTATCTTGTTTGTGTAAGTCAGGAGAGGGCTAAAAGGAGCCTAAATTCTAGGATTTTGGTCAAGCTACTTATCTCATTGGAGACTGAGCTAAATGCCCTCCAAAGTGTTTTCTGCCTCCCTAATATTCCAGGTAAATGCTTATGTGTTTTCTGTCTCCTCTCTCAGCTCTTCCTGAATTTTTCCACTTTGGAAAATTTTTTCCTGTTTGGACCTTCCCAAACAGGCACTGTGGCTTATTAGTGGGCAGAGTACCTAGCTGAACTTATAAATTTGATCATTCTGTTTGGGGAAAATGTTTGAAAATGCAAATACACTTGCAAAAGTAACAGATTGATCAAATAACCTCAAAACTACTATAATGTATTTTTCTGTGGGCCAGCCGCTACCTAGGGGTTTTACAATTTTTATCTCATTTGTTTCTTGCTGTAACTATTTGAGTTAGGTTCTTTTTCTTATTTCCATTTCACAGATAAAAGTCTGACTATACAAGGCAATATTGGATTTATTAGATAGGGTATTACTCAGTTCTTATCACAATAATTCTGGGTAACAACCATCTCAAAAACTCAGGGTTTTGCAAAGACAGACATTTATATATTTTTGCTCATGGGGCTGTGGGTTGCCTGGGGCTTTGCTGGATCTGGCTGGGATCAGTTGCATTTACATACACCCCAGTTTTCTCATTCTCCTTGGACTAGCTGCTACCTGGGGACATTATTTTCCTCGTGGAGCACAAAAGTGCAAGTCAAACTCTGCAAGTACAATTAAGGTCTCTGCTCATGTCATGTCCACTAACATTCAGTGACCAGAGCAAAGGCAGTAACAAAGGGGCAGGAAAGTATGTTTTATCCACAGCGGGAGGTCATACAAAGTGACATGTCACACGGTGCGGATGTTTAATCCTACAACAGGGGAATACTTAGGACCAATAATTCAATCAGCCTTTAGTTGGGAGTAGGTACCGAGAGAATGGGAGTCACACTGGTTAGGGGCAGAAGGAGGCAGCGAGACAAGGTGAACCAAGATGCACGGTGCATACAGTGGCCGGTCTGGTGCTGAGCAGCAAGAGGGTCCAGACCAGGTGGAGAGCATGCCAGAAAGGACAGTAGCATCCGCTCATCTCCTTTCTCTAAGCCCAAGCCAGATTTGATTTTTACTTTGAAAATCTATTTATGGCTATTCTAGTAAATAAAGGGGCCATTCAGAGAGAATAATAGCAGCGTAAGACCCCAGGGTCCATTTTTGAACCATTATATACCACAACCCAAAGAGGTATTGGGTTAAAGTTTGTGGTCACTGCTTATTCTCAGCAGATTTTATGATGCTCGTTAAAATTCTGGCCTGAATCTCCTTCACTGTGGCACAAATAATATTCTATGTAGCTTTGCTTAAAAAAAAATCCCACAGCTCACAGCAATGAGAATGCTTCTGTTAACAGCTGTACTTTGAATCAGAGTCTAACCATTGGTTCCTTTGGGGGTTTTTATAAGACTGTTTCTGGGAAAGAGCTACTATATTATTGTCTCAGTGCCAAAGACAATATTAAAATATAAAAAGATTAATAGCATTTTCTAAACTTCTTCTCATTTGTAGGTTAGGAAGATATTCTAGTCTTTGCAGGAGAGGGGATGAGACTGGAAAAAGATGTCAGAACTAGGTGATAAAAGGCTTGTGAGATTCACGATAACAAATTTGGGCTTTATGAAAGATTATTGAGGGAAGAAAAAAGGAGAAAGTGAAATGCTAATGTTGATTTTTTAGGAAGATGGCTCTGACAGCTTGGGAAAAATGGATCTGAGAGGAGACAGTGGATAGGAGGTAGGGACACCAATTAGGAATTTACTGTGATGTTTTAGGCAAGCAGCAATAAGAGCAATCACATTCTTGGGAGTACCCAATTCAGATATCCTTTTGAGACCATCTGTTCTAAACATCTAGTACTTTCAGTTCCAAAACAACAAAATCCTGGGGGATTTTAGTTGGAAGTACCATCTGACTTTCAGATTGATAACTTTAAAAGAAGGCTTCCTAAAATGCTTGGCAAAAAATAGGTGCTCACTGTTTGCTTTCATAGAAAATAATTGAATTCTATAAGCAAAGTAACTGACTGCTTGCTTTATTTCTGTTTGGTTATTGTTTATGGAATTTATGGAAGAAATATGTGCCCTATAGTGTGGCCAAGAAGAAAGAAGCCTTCTTAAGACTCAAGTCTATGTTAAGGGATAAAAACATGCCCTTACTTTTGTTTGCTGTGGGTATAAGCTTCTTGTCTGTAAAGGCCATGCACCACCACTATGTGAAGGAAGGGAGGAGTAGTGTGCTGTGCAAAAGGCAGATTTGCTGTTAGCTGGTCATACTCATCTGGTGTCACATGTGAAGCCCTGCGGTGCAGGCTAAAGCAATATATTACACATCATTCACAGGTCAGAGTGTGGCAGAGGGTATTGTGTAGCTGAGTAACTTCTCTATTTAACGCAACTTTTTCAAGGGTCTGGGGCCAACCCTGACATCTGGCAGGAAGGTCTCCTCCTGGATCCTTTAGCAATTTTTTTTACTCCCCCCTATTTTTTGCCTGTATCACGCATCTTGCAGGATCTCAGTTCCCTGACCAGAGATTGAACCCATGTCCTGTGCAGTGGAAACATAATGTCTTAACCACTGGACTGCCAAGGAAATCCTCCTTTTCCCCATTTTTTAAAGGTAGTCCTCATTCTGGGCAGTGCCATTTCAGGTTCAGTGATCTAGCTTTGCCCTGGACTCTTAGCTGGGTCCAGTGTTCAGATGCTGCTGCTATATTGGGTTAAGGTCTGCTGGAGGGTACCCACCAGCTCTTCACATATAAAGATTGTGAAATTGCCGCATTGGCATGTCCTCCCATTTCAAAGGGTCTCTTGTTCTTTTAAGATCTTTCCATCTTTTTTTTTTTGTCCCTTTATGTGACTTTGTGTTTATTTCAACCATTCTTAAGAGTTTGGCTGGTTAGTATCATATTGGGTATTGTGGAGAGCTTTGGAACCCTGGTCAGGCCTGGGAAGTTGTAGTTGTGTTTCTACTTTGTTACCTTGCTTCAGCCTAGTTTCAGTATCCTTTGCTAAGTAAACTAAGAACTCAGTCTTACAGAACAGAGCCCTCTACGTAAGTTTCACAAAGGTTGGAAGAGTATTGGAAAGCATCAACCTCTTAGCCCTCCCCACATCTTTGGTTGTGCTCTGGGAAGTGAAAAAGGGATTCCAACTGATGAATCTCCAAATGTCAGATCCTCATTCAAGTAACCTCACCATTTTCTCTAACCCTGTGGCAAGACTCAAGCTCTCATCTGTGGAGCCAGGTCCTTCTCCTAAGGGCCATTTTGTCCTCACATTTATGTTGAATTATCCCAATGTGGTGTGGGTGTGGTGTATGGGTGTGTGGTGTGTGTGTGGGTGGGGTGTGGGTGGCATGTGTGGGGTGTCTGTGGTGTGTGTGGGTGCTGCGTGGGTGTGTGTGTGTGTGTGGGTGGGTGGTGGTGGTGGTGGGGGTTCCCTTGTGGCTCAGACGGTAAAGCGTCTGCCTACAATGCAGGAGACCTGGGTTTGATCCCTGGGTGGGGAAGATCCTCGGGAGAAGGAAATGGCAACCCATTCCAGTACTCTTGTCTGGAAAACCCCATGGACAGAGGAGCGTGGTGGGCTACATACAGTCCATGGGGTTGCAAAGAGTCAGACACGACTGAGCGATTTCACTTGGTCTTGATCCCAATAGCTGTCACATAAGCTGCACGGATAAGACTGCACTCTTCTGGACTTTTGTCACTTACCCTAAAACAGAGGTCACTGAGTATGGTATCAGGAAATAGAAAGTGAAGCTGGTGACTTCATTCTTAGTGACAACTTGTAAGTGATAGTAAAGTATTTCAGAGTATGACTCTAGGCACCTAGGTGTCACCTTATCAAATTCTCTCACTTATAATCTAAAGATATTTCCCCTCTAGTGCATTCAGATAGACATAGGTCACCTGGAAACACAGGCTGTAAACACTCTACTTCTAGGCTAAAAAAGTTCATGGCTTTAGGAGGAAAGGTTTGAAAGCACAGTGGCAGTCTTTTTTTAGTTCCTTGTTAAATATTGTCATGGGTAGAGAAGAGTAGGGGAGGGGCAGGAATCATGGATATGAGTGTATAAATGAGTGATGTTTCTGTTCAGTTCAGTTCAGTCACTCAGTCGTGTCCGACTCTTTGCGACCCCACGAACTGTAGCACGCCAGGCCTCCCTGTCCATCACCAACTCCCGGAGTTCACCCAAACTCATGTCCATCGAGTCGGTGATGCCATCCAGCCATCTCATCCTCTGTCATCCCCTTTTCCTCCTGCCCCCAATCCTTCCCAGCATCAGGGTCTTTTCCAATGAGTCAGCTCTTCGCATGAAGTGGCCAAATTGGCAGGACCAAATGCCTTCACGATCCATTCTTTAGGAAGTATTTGAAATATTTAATGGCCCATTCTATTCATTACTGATAATTTTTGCTATTTCTGGGGCCAAACCAAAATACCTTTGAAGAAAGCTATAGCTTCTCAACCAACAAGGCTGAATATTTTCAGTGTGCTTTTCTCCACTCACCTCTGAGACAAGAGTGACCATTTTGGGGTTATTCATTCAAGACTCCTGAGAATACAGCTCAGGGTTGCGGGTGGGGGGACTAGTCTCAGGACATCAGTGATACTGATGTCCTTGGGGACTTATCAACTTTAACATTCCAAACTGTTACTCCTTCTTTACTGGGTGTGGCCCAAACTGCCAGAGGTTGGGGCTGGTACACTGGAACATTTGCATCTCTATTGCTATATTCCTCTAATAACAAATTATGTCATATTTTCCTTCTTTACTAGTTTAAGGTTATACATTTATGACTTAGTTTATCATAGTTCTCTCACTACAGTAGTAACATACATGAGTCTAGGAATGGTTATTACTGTAATTCTATAGTTCAGCTCTCCCAAGCTATTGCTACTACAGTCAATTTAAAGAATAGTATAAATATGTGTTACATTTTCCCTATCCTTGATGATCATCCTTTTTAGACAATATATAAATAAAGGAAACTGTCCTTGTACTCGAAAAGGAAGCTGAAGATATCCTTGGGATATACAAAAGTGACTGTAATGATAAACTCGATGGCATTAAGCCTTCAATTATAATAAAGTTGCATGCATCTCATATCAGCTATTGGATTTTTTTACCTGTGTGGAAATCAGGCTTTTTAATATTGATTGAGTACTTGGCTGATTGTTCTATGGAGTAATTAGATCATTCCTATTGAATGACTCTTCTGTGCTTCAATGGACTATATCTTCTTAGAAACGTCTAGTGAGATAAAACTTTATTAAGGATAATAACTCGCCAAAGAATCTTTTGGGGGATAACAATTCCATTCATAGGAGTTGAATAATCTAAATAGTCTGAAAATTTGTCCCCAAGCTTGTAAACAATATTGCAGAATAAACACTTAAGTTGCTTAGCCCAAATTATTACAGATGAAATAATAGCCTTGCATGTTTGTTTGTTTGTTAGTGGAGAATTACTAATAGTTCATTTTTCACATAGATTAACCAGGCATGGGAGTGGTGAAACAATCCATATCTAAGCAAAACTTCAAAGCAACCTGAGGGGGGACTTCCCTGGTGGTCTAGTGGTTAAGAACTCATCTTCCAATGCACATGGGTTTGATCCCTGGTTGGGAAACTAAGATCCCACGTGCTGTGAGGCAACTAAGCCCTCGTGCCTCAACTAGGGAGAAGCCCACATGCCACAATGAAAGATCTTGCTTGTCGTAACAAAGATCCAACATCCTGCAACTAAGACCCGATGCAGTCAAATAAGACAAGAAAAAAAGCATCCTGATCATCTAAGGTAGACTTTAAGGAGCTGTTGAGACTTGTGTTCTTGGGACAATCTGGGAAATCTTAGGCCATGGTTGTAGATATCTTATAGTACTTTATTCTTGGTTTTTTTTCACAGTTATGTCATGTTTATTATCCAGTCTTGAATTCTTCCATGTATCAATCTCCGAACAGATGATACAAAGCCTGCTGCTGCTGCTGCTGCTGCTGCTAAGTTGCTTCAGTTGTGTCCGACTCTGTGCAACCCCATAGACGGCAGCCCACCAGGCTCCCCCATCCCTGGGATTCTCCAGGCAAGAATACTGGAGTGGGCTGCCATTGCCTTCTCTGGATACAAAGCCCAGTTCAGTTCAGTTCAGTTCAGTCGCTCAGTCGTGTCCGACTCTTTGCGACCCCATGAATTGCAGCACACCAGGCCTCCCTGTCCATCACCAACTCCCAGAGTTCACTCAAACTCACGTCCATCAAGTCCGTGATGCCATCCAGCCATCTCATCCTCGGTCGTCCCCTTCTCCTCCTGCCCCCAGTCCCTTCCAGCATCAAAGTCTTCTCCAATGAGTCTACTCTTCGCATAAGGTGGCCAAAGTACTGGAGTTTCAGCTTTAGCATCAGTCCTTCCAAAGAAATCCCAGGGTTGATCTCCTTCAGAATGGACTGGTTGGATCTCCTTGCAGTCCAAGGGACTCTCAGAGTCTAGTCCAACACCACAGTTCAAAAGCATCAATTCTTGGGCACTCAGTCTTCTTCACAGTCCAACTCTCACATCCATACATGACCACAGGAAAAACCATAGCCTTGGCTAGACAGACCTTAGTCGGCAAAGTAATGTCTCTGCTTTTGAATATGCTGTCTTGGTTAGTCATAACTTTTCTTCCAAGGAGTAAGCGTCTTTTAATTTCATGGCTGCAATCACCATCTGCAGTGATTTTGGAGCCCCCAAAAATAAAGTCTGACACTGTTTCCACTGTTTCCCCATCTATTTCCCATGAAGTGATAGGACCAGATGCCATGATCTTAGTTTTCTGAATGTTGAGCTTTAAGCCAACTTTTTCACTCTCCTTTTTTACTTTCATCAAGAGGCTTTTTAGTTCCTCTTCACTTTCTGCCATAAGGGTGGTGTCATCTGCATATCTGAGGTTATTGATATTTCTCCCGGCAATCTTGATTCCAGCTTGTGTTTCTTCCAGTCCAGCGTTTCTCATGATGTACTCTGCATAGAAGTTAAATAAGCAGGGTGACAATATACAGCCTTGACGTCCTCCTTTTCCTATTTGGAACCAGTCTGTTGTTCCATGTCCAGTTCTAACTGCTGCTTCCTGACCTGCACACAGATTTCTCAAGAGGCAGGTTAGGTGGTCTGGTATTCCCATCTCTTTCAGAATTTTCCATAGTTTATTGTGATCCAAAGCCCACTAGAGGTAAAATCATGCTGAGAAACACTCAAACTGAAAATCAGGCCTTCTCAAATTAAACATCAACTTTCAAGGGAATCAAGAACAATGAAAAAGATTTGGACAATCTTGATGATCTTTCCTGCAGCTTTGTCTGAGAGAGGATCAAAAAGGGATTGAGAGTAAAAAAAAAGTCTCCTTACTCCTAGAAAAAGACTGACAGTTCTATCACCAGGGTTAAGGTTAGGGTTAAAAGTACTTTTAAGTCTGTGTGATTGATTAGTGACAATGATTGCTAATGGGTAACACTAAGACTGACATAAAATTCCTTCCTCTGTAATCAACACAAAACTTGCTTCTAAGACTTTCAACTTACTCTTCTGTAATGATTAAAGATTTTTCACAAGTGTTCTACATGATCAGAAGTTTGCTCTCCTTGACCAACATAGCTTTTCATTATTTTTAAATAAGCATCACATTTATCATGGCTCTGTTGGTTTCAGATTTTAAATAGTGGTTTCGATCTTTGACAAGGGACCTGAAACAAATACTGCTCATAGTATTAGTTGCTGTTATGTCCGATCTTTGCAACCCCATGGATGGTAGCCCACCGGGTTCCTCTGTCCAAGGAAAGAATACTGGAGTGGTAGTTCTTTTTATTTTTTTTTTTCGGAGTGGTAGTTATTCCCATCTCCAGGGATCAAGCCCAGGTCTCCCTCAATGTGAGCAGAGTCTTTACCATCTGAGCCACTGCTCTTGGGTTCAGAGAAAAATGATAGATTAGGGAAGTTGCATATGAAGTATTTCATTCTGTTGGCCCTCTGATGGATAAGGATAAGAAGCTTATGGAAGCTTCCTGATGGGAGAGACTGAGGGGGAAACTGGGTCTTGTTCTAATGGGCAGGGCCATGCTCAGTAAATCTTTAATCCGATTTTCTGTTGATGGGCAGGGCTGAGTGTGTTCCCTCACTGTTGCTTGACTTGAGGCCAAACTAAGGTGGAGGTAATGAAGATATTGATGACCTCCTTCAAAAGGTCCCATGCGTGCACTCTTGCACTGAGTGCCTCCAACCCTGCAGCGGGCCACCGCCAATACATGCCTCTGCTGGAGACTCCTGGACATTCATGGGCAAGTCTGGGTTAGTCTCTTTTGGGGTCACTGCTCCTTTCTCCTGGGTCCTGGTGTGCAAAAGGTTTTGTCTGTGCCCTCCCAGAGTCTGTTTCCCCAGTCCTGCGTAAGTTCTGGCAGCTCTGTGGTGGAGTTAGTGGTGACCTCCTCCATGAGGGTTTATGCCGTACCCAGGTCTACCACACCCAGAGCCCCTGCCCCGGCAGCAGGCCATGGCTGACCCATACCTCTGTGAGAGACACTCAAACACAGTTCTTGCTGTCTCTGGGGGGCGGGGGGGGGGGGGTTTCTGTGTCCTGGTGTGCGCAAGATTTGTTTGAGTCCTCTGAGTGTCTCTGGCAGGTATGGGGTTTGATTCTAAACGTGATTTTGCCCCTCCTACCGTCTTGCTGGGGTTTCCCTTTGCCCTTGTATGTGGGATTTTTTTTTTTTTTGCCCTTTACATGGGGTATCTGAATGCAGAATTTCGAAGAATAGCAAGGATAGATGAGAAAGCCTTCCTCAGTGATCAATGTAAAGAAATAGAGGAAAACAATAGAATGGGAAAGACTAGAGATCTCTTCAAAAAAGTTAGCTATACCAAGGAAACATTTCATGCAAAGATGGGCTCAATAAAGGACAGAAATGGTATGGACCTAAGAGAAGCAGAAGATATTAAGAAGAGGCGGCAAGAGTACACAGAAGAACTGTACAAATAGATATTCACGACCAAGATAATCACGATGGTGTGATCATTCACCTAGAGCCAGACATCCTGGACATCCTGGAATGTGAAGTCAAATGGGCTTTAGAAAGCATCACTACGAACAAAGTTAGTGGAGGTGATGGAATTCCAGTTGAGCTATTTCAACTCCTGAAAGATGATTCTGTGAAAGTGCTGCTGTGAATAGTGACTGAGGTAGTTCAGTTTAGTTCAGTCACTCTCATGTCTGACTTTTTGCGACCCCATGGACTGCAGCACGCCAGGCTTCCCTGTCCATCACCAATGCCTGGAACTTACTCAAACTCATGTCCATCAAGTCGGTGATGCCATCCAACCATCTCATCCTCTGTCATCCCTTTCTCCTCCCACCTTCAATCTTTCCCAGAATCAGGGTCTTTTCAAATGAGTCAGCTCCTCGCATCAGGTGGCCAAAGTATCAGAGTTTCAGTTTCAGCTTCTGCATCAGTCCTTCCAATGAATATTCATGACTGATTTCCTTTAGGATTGACTGGTTGGATCTCCTTGCAGTCCAAGGGACTCTCAAGAGTCTTCTCCAACAGCATAGTTTAAAAGCATCAGTTCTTAGGTGCTCAGCTTTCTTTATGGTCCAACTCTCACATCCGTGCATGACTACTGAAAAAAACCATAGCTTTGACTATCTGGACCTTTGTCGGCAAAGCAATGTCTCTGCTTTCAATATGCTGTCTAGGTTAGCCATAGCTTTTCTTTCAAGGAGCAAGCATCTTTTAATTTCATGGCTGCAGTCACCATCTGCAATGATTTTGGAGCCCCCCAAAATAAAGTCTCTCACTGTTTCCATTATTTCCCCATCTATTAGCCATGAAGTGATGGGACCGGTTGCCATGATCTTCAAATGCTGAGGTAGTACTTGAATTTTATTGAAAGAGAAGAACCAAGTTTTAAACTAAAAGTAATTTTAAAAAATTCTTATATTTGACTGTGTTTATCAAAACAAAATAGATTAAATGATCTATTTTGGGCAGATTGGGAATTCAGAACCAAAATTCAGAACTGTATGCAGTTGTATAACAAGTATAGCCTCATTTTGGGAGTTACTGCCTTGTTTATGTCTCTTCCCTTCATACCTGCTACAGCAGTGACCTGAGGTTCACTGTCCTACATCACTTGGCAGGGCCTTTACTCAGTCTGTATTTGCTCCTATGTTGGAAGTTCTACCAATCCTGATGGAAGGGATACAGTGTAATGGGGGACATGCAGAGTGACTATGGGATTGAGCTCAGTGGGGTTCAGGGCTGGTTGAGATACAAAGGATGAGAAGGAGTTAACCACATGGAGAGTCATATGAAGAGTTTAAGGAAGGTCAATAAGGGGTTATCCTTGAACCCCCCTTTTTCTCATGTCCTTAAACTCATCTCCAAAAATATATCTGGAATCTATTCACACTTCTAGTATATGCAAACATCCCGAGGTGGAGAAGAGTTTGAGGAAATACAGTGGGAGTAGCTGAAGGTCTTAGAGAAAGGCGGAGAGTAATGAAGACATAGGTGGGATTGGATTTTAGAAGACATTATGGGAAAGTTTATTCCATGTGAAACAAAAAACCATGGAAGGGAATTAAGAAAGGAAATGGCTGCTTCAAAGTATATGCTAGGATTGGTTTTGCTTCTGTGTGTCTCGTGGGTTGGAGTGGGGGAATGGTAGAAGGGAGAGTAAGGAGGAAGCAGTTTGCAGTAATCTAGCTAAGAGATAATGGTCACCTAGTGTGCTACTGGCACAGAGGAACAAAAGATGTGTGGATAGAGTCAAGACACATTTTTGGTTGAAAGGCATGAGGGAAAGTGAGGAATTCAAGGATGACTGGTTTCTGGCTTTAGTAACTGGATGGGATGCTGGTGCCGTCTTGCTCAACTGATAATTAAGATGGTAAGAACTCCCATATTGAATAATTGAGTTTGGAATGTCTGTAAGACCTTCGGGTAAAGGTTTCAAATGGCCTGCTTTTGTCTGAGTCTAGGGAGAAAAAGATTTGAGCTAAAGATGTAAATTTGAGAGTCACAAACACACAGTCTATGAATCTATCAAAACTGATGAGGTCACTTAGAGAATGAAAACAGAGGAAGGTGCCCAGGAATAACCCTTGGGACTAAAGAGCCTCTTGATGAGGGTAAAAGAGAAGGGTGACAAAGCTGGCTTGAAGCTCAGCATTAAAAAACTAAGATCATGGCATCCAGTCCCATCACTTCATGGCAAATAGAAGGGGAAAAAGTGGGAGCAGTGACAGATTTTATTTTCTTGGGCTCCGAAATCACTGCGAATGGTGACTGGAGTCACGAAATTAAAAGATGCTTGCTCCTTGGAAGGGAAGTGGTGCCAAACATAGACAGCATATTAAACAGCAGGGACATCACATTGCCAATAAAGCTCAGTATAGTCAAAGCTATGGTTTTTCTAGTAGTCATGTACGAATGTAAAAGTTGGACCATAAAGAAGGCTGATTGCTGAAGAATTGATGTTTTTGAGTTGTGCTGGAGAAAACTCTTGAGAATCCCTTGAGAGGAGATTAAATCAGTTAATCCTAAAGGAAATCAATGCTGAATATTCTTGGAAGGACTGGTGCTGAACCTGAAGCTTCAATACTTTGGCTACTTGATGTGAAGAGTTGACTCATTTGAAAAGACCCTGATATGGGAACGATTGAAGGCAAAAGTGGAAGAAGGCGATAGAGAATGAGCTCATTAGATGGCATTAACTGATTCGATGGACATGAATCTGAGCAAACTCTGGGAGAAAGTGAAGAAAAGAGGAGTCTGGCATATAGCAGTCCTTAGGGTTGCAAAGAGTTGGACAGGACTTAGCGACTGAACAGCAACTTCAAAATTTAGAGGAAGAACCAGGAAGTAGCTGGAGGAGAAGTGACCAGTGAGAAAACCTGGAAGAATTGGAGTCATGGAAACAAAGAGAAGGGAGGAACTGATGTTGACAAATAGTACTGGGAAGTAGAATCAGATAAGAGCAGAGAAAAGCTGTGGTGTTGGAGAAGACTCTTGAGAGTCCCTTGGACTGCAAGGAGATCGAACCAGTCCATCCTAAAGGGAATCAGTCCTGAATATTCATTGGAAGGACTGATGCTGAAGCTGAAACTCCAATACTTTGGCCACCTGATGTGAAGAACTGACTCATTGGAAAAGACCCTGATGCTGGGAAAGATTGAAGGCAGGAGTAGAAGGGGACGACAGAGGATGAGATGGTTGGATGGCATCACCAACTCAATGGACATGAGTTTGACCAAGCTTTGGGAGTTGGTGATGGACAGGGAAGCCTGGTGTGCTGCAGTCCATGGGGTCACAAAGAGTTGGACATGACTGAGTGACTGAACTGAACTGAACTGAGAGAAAAGCCCATTGAATTTGGCAGCTCTGATGCTGATACTTTAATATAGATGATTGGTTAGTTTTTTGCTTTTTTGATTTTTGAACTGTTCATTGATAAGATAACCTAATAAGTTATAGTCTGTTATGATATTATTATTTAATCAATTAGAAAATTTTAGATACTTTTTTGGTACATGAAAATTATTTTCATAAATATCTGGCTTTATATTATTTAATGACTAATTCTTGGGAATTATCATTGTCTCCAAGGGTGTGGTCCAAGGGTAGTCTAAGGAGGCTCCTGAATTCAGCAAATTTTAAATAGTGAAACTTTTCCAGGCTTCATGGCAAGAGGAATAATTTTGAAAAATTGAACCATTTAGCATATACCTCACATTATATCAGGTGGCAGTCTTGGGTTTTACCTAAAAAGAGTCAGTCCTCTTCACAGACTCAGTCTGATAATAACAATACAAACACATACAAGAAGGCTGAACTGGTATAAGTATATATTAATAAAACAGCATTTATGTGTGCTAATGCACTTCTAAAAGAAGTTTTGTTGGATTAAAATGAAAAACCTGAATTATATTTCAAAATACATTTGTTGGTGAAAGAGAATTGTGTTAGAAGCAATTACCTGTCACTTTCTTTTGAAGGTATGACTTGAAGATAACTTAGAGCCATACAGAAGAAATTGTCTGGAAGTTCTGCCTCATAGCTAATGTGGCAATGAAGGCGACAACTGCAGACTCTTTTTAGATGACCTGGGGCCCGCAGAATGTCTTTGTCATTCCATATTAAACGGGGGACAGAACAAACACCCAACTCAGACGAAAGGGAGGCCGGTGTCCGTGGGGGTCTAACACTTCCCTCTGTCTAATGAACGCTTGAATTCCTGAACCCTCTGGTTCTGAATTCTTTAGTTACTGCTACTATGAGGGCATAATGGTAGAAACATATTCTCTTTTGTGTGTGTGCTCTCTCAGATTATAAATAAAACCGAATTTCCCTTTTTCTTTATTGTCAATGCTACTTACTTGAACAGTAAGTAGCATTGAAAGCTTTCTCCTTCTCTTTAGGTGTTAGTTACACTTGCAAATTTATAATTGCTAACACTTAAACACAGAGCGCAACACAAACCTGTTTCAAGCTGCTGACAATTGATTGTTTCAGACAACTGGATTCAGTACTTGGTTTTCATTCTGAAGGCTCTGCTTCCTGAAACACATGAGCTCTTTGTTTGTAGCATCTTTCTTAATTCAAAGTCAAGTCTTAAAATGTCTAAAATTTCTAAAAACAAACATACATACCCATGTATTTTAATTATCACGACTTTTGTGTTTCTATAGCCAGATTGGGATAAATCATTCCAAACTGTCCTATTCAATTCAGTCCTACATTTAGTTTATGAGTAAATGAATGCTTCCATAAGAAACAAGAGGAGCAGTATACGATTTGGGATCTGACCTTGTAGAAAGGGCTTTGTGTGCCTCAGAGAGGAAGAAAAAGAATTTACAAACCATGTTTTTATTGTTAACCTGAAAACCTTGACATTTGAGGTGGGATATTTATACAAAGAGAGAATGTGCTGGTAATTTCCCTAATCTGCAGTCTTTCTGCATAATTGGGTACAGGAGCAGAGCTGAGCACTGTTAGGTATATGGATAGGTTAGGCAAAGGACAGAGAACAGGCTTGTTTAGGGCATCAGCACAAGAATCATCTGCCTTCACTATTGAAAAGAGAATTCTAAACTTTGTAAGTGGAACATTTAAACAGAGGCAATTTTAATTTCAGTGTAAATGTGATTTTTGTATCACTTTGAAAAATTACATATGAAGTATTTAATCTCTTCAATGTTTATTCAGGTCTCTGGAGAGCCTAATGTGATCCTTGATTGGCAGATGGTAGTCCTCTATGTGAAATTTGGAGGTATCTCAAGGGTATCTTATCAAAAAATATCTAACATGAAAATTTTCCAATTTAGATTTTGTCTTCCAAGTGTAAAGAAGTGGGGAACTCGTTTGCCTGCTTTCTAGTCTGTGTGTTGGCAGGGGAGGGAAGGGGAACTTCAGATTCTCATGAAAATAATTAATAGGAAAGGGACTGTGGTAATGTTACATTCCTAATGCTCTAGACTTAGTATTTATTTAATATAGAGTATATGAAGCATTTTTTTTTGATAGTTGAGGTTAAAGAATGTTAGATTAGGTAGATATCATTTAGAGAGTCAGATGACTTAAATAGGCTTTTATGTATGTGATTGCCAAGGTAACACATAGTTATTTTAGGAATTTTGTGAATCTGTAAAAGAATAAAGTAAAAATTATGCATTCCACTACCCTGAGGTGCTTGTTGTTGATTAATATCTGTGTGTGTATGTGTATAATTAAAATCATGTTTGTAGCTCTATGTGTATCTAGATTGGAGAAGGCAATGGCACCCCACTCCAGTACTCTTACTTGGAAAATCCCATGGACGGAGGAGCCCAGTAGGCTGCAGTCCATGGGGTCGCTAAGAGTCGGACACGACTGAGTGACTTCACTTTCACTTTTCACTTTCATGCGTTGGAGAAGGAAATGGCAACCCACTCCAGTGTTCAGGCCTGGAGAATCCCAGGGACAGGGGAGCCTGGTGGGCTGCCATCTCTGGGGTCACACAGAGTCGGACACGACTGAAGTGACCTAGCAGTGTATCTAGATGTGCTGCTTAGATTCCCCTCATTATGACATACTTTTTGATAATAAAGAATATTTAAAGGACTTCCTTGGTAGTCCAGTGGTCAAGAATCTGCCTTCCAATGCAGGGGACTCAGGTTCGATCCCTGATTGGGGAACTAAGATCCCACATGCTGTGGGGACAATTGAGCCCATGCCCTGTACTAGAGAAGCCTGCCTGCTACAATTAAGACCCCACACAGCCCAAAAGAAGTAAATATTAAAAAAATATTTAGAACCTTTTTTCCTTTTTTATTTTTTTTTACATTTGTGCTATAACTATAACCGAGCTTAAGTTTTTTTTTTTTTCCCCATGCATGCATGTGTGCTAAGAAGCTTCGGGCTGTGTCCGATTCTTTGCGACCCTATGCACTGTAGCCTGCCAGGTTCTTCTGTCCATGGGATTCTCCAGGCAAGAATACTGGAATGGGTTGCCATTTCCTCCTCCATTTTTTACTATAATGCCTAATATTAATCATGCTAGCATGATTAGGGCTTCAATAAATTATGATGTGTTTATGGATGACATTTTTTCCAGTGTAATTTTAGTTTGGCTTTTAATGCTCAAGAAGTATATTCATCACTATACAAACTTGCTATACAGTAAACTTTGTTGAGTAGCTCATTTCCTACCCCAGGGCTATCTCAGGTCAGAGCACTTAAGTTGGGAGTCTGGCATGACTTAATGCCTTCTGTCATTATGTGCTTTGATTTTTTGATAACTGGTTCAGCTTCAGGTTCGTAGCTTAAGAATCATTTATTTATAGAGTGAAATTTGCTTTGCTACTTTATGATCCTGATCACTTGATTCACTAATTACTTTCCTTATTAAGGTCCTTATCTTTTCCATGCAGTCATTGATAGAAAGATGTCAAATGCCCCACAATTGCACTTTACTTGAATTATGGGTTAGAAGGAAAAGCAGGGTCATTTTAGGCCTTTATGACTAAAAATTAAAATGAACAAAGTTCTGGGAAAGAGAACAAAAGAACAATAATATAAGCATTTATGGTCTTTATGAAATTGAAAAGGAAAGACTGTTTCAGAAAACAATCCAATCAAACTGTGAGACATGAGATAAGCTCTTTAGAGGCTGACAGTTATTGCAATTCTCAGACAATTCAATTTTAGTTAGGAATAAATGGTGAACCTGTTGGTTTTGTCACATAAAATACAAATGGGCAGAATATTCTATGATGCTCTTCCAGGGTGGATTTCAAACCACAGTAAAAACTTCTCAAGAAATATAATATAAAACTGGATTTTAAAATTCATACTCTCTTAGAGTGCACATCTGTGTTCCCACAATTTAGCTAATCTATATTAGAATGTAATAACTTCAGTCAACAAGCCTGATGAATGCATTATAAGTGCAATCACACAGTGATAAAGAGACATGACATCTGACTTTTTTGTGAAATAGAGTCCTACTTTTCTATAGACCAGATAAAAGTCAATGAAAGTGGAAGAAAGTGAAGTCGCTCAGTCATGCCCGACTCTTTGCGACCCTATGGACTGTAGCCTACCAGGCTTCTCTGTCCATGGAATTGTCCAGGCAAGGATACTGGAGTGGGTTGCCATTTCCTTCTCCAGGGGGTCTTCCTGACCCAGGGATTGAACCCAGGTCTCCCATATTGCAGGCAGACGCTTTACCCTCTGAGCCACCAGGGAAGCCCAAAAGTCAACTAAAAAGAATATATTTTTTAACAGACATTTTCCTCTCAATGATTTCTTTCCCATCTGCCAATTTTAATTTTCTATTTAATTTCTATGCATTTTCTTCCTTTAGTTGATTAGCTTTAACTGTTCTGAAGAAAAAGGTTTTCATGCAATTTCTCGGAACCCCATAATATATTTTGAAGATTGAAATATAACACAAGTAGAGCACAGACAGCAAGATCAGGAGTCACCTCTGCTCTCTTCCTTTTCCCTTCCTCCTAGGTTTCACACGTTTCTCCAGCTGCACTGTGTGGGGAGAAAACCAGGTCCCCAGGTCTAGAACAAATTAGCTTCAGGACAATGTGGGAGCTTTCTGGAGACCCCAGACTGCATAATAATCATTTAACTTGAAAACAGAGATAAGAAAATAAGAAAACAAGATAGAAACTCTCAGACTATTTTAAACATGGAAATGTAATTTTTTTCCCCTTTTCAACTCAGTGTGCTAGATGGATGTGAAACAAATATTTTCCCTTGCTACCAGGGAGGGTTTGGAAATTAAACGCTCCCTGCTCATGAAGACCGGAGAAGGCAATGGCACCCCACTCCAGTACTCTCACCTGGAGAATCCCATAGACGGAGGGGCCTGGAGGGCTGCAGTCCACGGGGTCGCTAAGAGTCAGACATGACTGAACGACTTTACTTTCCCTTTTCACTTTCATGCATTGGAGAAGGAAATGGCAACCCACTCCAGTGTTCTTGCCTGGAGAATCCCAGGGACGAGAGCCTGGTGGGCTGCTGTCTCTGAGGTCTCACAGAGTCGGACACGACTGAAGCGACTTAGCAGCAGCAACAGCTCATGAAGACAGTTAGCAGTTTCATAGCTAAATTGTGTGTTCAACACCTATTCAATGGCTATTTATCAAGTATCTATTACCTTCAGGCATTATTCTAGATGCTAATTTACACTTTATGTAAATGAATAGAAAGATCTATAGGAAGAAATTGTATAGGAAGAGCTATAGAATTTGAAATATAAATATCTTATTTTTAAAAAAGTGCTATGAAGGAAACAACGCAGTAAAAGTGAAAGTTGAGGGCTTGGGGTTCTTTTGGGGAGGAAATGATTTTAGTTATGATTTTGGCTTTGAGTTTAATCAGTCACTGTCTTAGTCTGTTCAGTCTTAGGGCTCTGGCTGTGGTAGACCTGGGTATGGCATAAGCCCTCTTGGAGTAGGTTGCCATTAACCCACCACAGAGCTGCCAGAACTTACACAGGACTGGGGAAACAGACTCTGGGAGGGCACAAACAGAAGCTTTTGCACACCAGGACCCAGGAGAAAGGAGCAGTGACCCCACAAGAGACTGACCCAGACTTACCTGTGAGTGTCCAGGAGTCTCCAGCAGAGTCGTGAGTCAGTGGTGGCTTGCCGCAGGGTTGGGGGCACTGAGTGTAGCAGTGCCTGCATGGGACCTTTTGAAGGAGGTCTCCATTATCTTCATTACCTCCACCATAGTTTGGCCTCAGGTCAAATAACAGAGAGGGAACACAGCGCTGCCCTTCAACAGAAGATGGGATTAAAGATTTACTGAGCATGGCCCCCCATCAGAACAAGACCTAGTTTCCTCCTCAGTCTCCCCCATCAGGAAGCTTCCATAATCCTCTTATCCTTCTCCATCAGAGGGCAGACAGACTGAAAACCACAATCACAGAAAACTAACCCATCTGGTCAAATGGACCACAGCCTTGCCTAACTTAATGAAACTATGTGCCATGCCATATAGGGCCACCCAAGACGGACGGGTCATGGTGGAGAGTTATGACAAAGCGTGGTCCACTGGAGAATGGAATGGCAAACCACTTCAGTATTCTTGCCTTAGGATCCCATGAACAATATGAAGAGGCAAAAAGATAGGACACTGAAAGATGAACTCACCAGGTCAGTAAGTGCTCAATATGCTACTGAAGATCAGTGGAGAAATAACTCCAGAAAGAATGAAGAGACGGAGCCAAAGCAAAAACAACACCCAGTTGTGGATGTGACTGGTGATGGAATTAAAGAGCAATATTGCATAGGAACATGGAATGTTAGGTCCATGAATCAAAGCAAATTGGAAGTGGTCAAACAGGAGATGGCAAGAGTGAACCCCAACATTTTAGGAATCAGCGAACTAAAATGGACTGGAATGGGTGAATTTAACTCAGGTGATCATTATATCTACTACTGTGGGCAGGAATCCCTTAGAAGAAATGAAGTAGCCATCACAGTCAACAAAAGAAATGCAGTACTTGGATGCAATCTCAAAAATGACAGAATGATCTCTCTTTCCAAGGCAAACCATTCAGTATCACAGTAATCCAAGTCTATGCCTGACAAGTAATGCTGAAGAAGCTGAAGTTGAACACTTCTATGAAGACCTACAAGACCTTCTAGAACTAACACCCAAAAAAGATGTCCTTTCATTGTAGGGGACTGAAATGCAAAAGTAGGAAGTCAAGCAACACCTGCAGTAACGGGCAAATTTGGCCGTGGAGTACAGAATGAAGCAGGGCAAAGGCTAACAGAGTTTTGCCAAGAGAACACACTGGTCATAGCAAACACCCTCTTGCAACAACACAAGAGAAGACTCTACACATGGACATCACCAGATGGTCAACAACGAAATCAGATTGATTACATTCTTTGCAGCCAAAGATGAAGAAGCTCTATATAGTCAGCAAAAACAAGACCAGGAGCTGACTGTGGCTCAGATCATGAACTCCTTATTGCCAAATTCAGACTTAAATTGAAGACAGTAGGGAAAACCGCTAGACCATTCAGGTATGACCTAAATCAAATCCATTGTGATAATACAGTGGAAGTGAGAAATAGGTTCAAGGGATTAGATCTGATAGAGTGCCTGAAGAGCCATGGACAGAGGTTTGTGACATTGCACAGGAGGCAGTGGTCAAGACCATCCCCAAGAAAAAGAAATGCAAAAAGGCAAAATGGTTGCCTGAGGAGGCCTTACAAATAGCTATGAAAAGAAGAGAAGCTAAAGGCAAAGGAGAAAAGGAAAGATATACTCATTTGAATGCAGAGCTCCAAAGAATAGCAAGAAGAGATAAGAAAGCCTTCCTCAGTGATCAGTGCAAAGAAATGGAGGAAAACAATAGACTGGGAAAGACTAGAGATCTCTTCAAGAAAATTAGAGATACCAAGGGAATGTTTCATGCAAAGATGGGCACAATAAAGGACAGAAATGGTATGGACCTAACAGAAGCAGAAGATATTAAGAAGAGGTGGCAAGAATACAGAAGAAATATACAAAAAAGATCTTCATGACCCAGATAATCATGATGGTGTGATCACTCACCTAGAGCCAGACATCCTGGGATGCAAAGTCAAGTGGGCCTTAGGAAGTATCATTATGAACAAAGCTAGTGGAGGTGATGGAATTCCAGTTGGGCTATTTCAAATCCTAAAAGACGATGCTGTGAAAGTGCTGCACTCAATATGCCAGCAAATTTGGAAAGCTCGGTGGTGGCCACAGGACTGGAAAAAGTCAATTTTCATCCCACGCCCAAAGAAAGGCAATGCCAAAGAATGTTCAAACTACTGCACAATTGCACACGCTAGCAAAATCAAGCCAGGCTTCAACAGTACATGAACTGTTGAAGATATTCAAGCTGGATTTAGAAAAGGCAGAGGAACCAGAGATCAAATTGTCACCATCCGTTGGATCATTGAAAAAGCAAGAGAGTTCCAGAAAAAACATCTACTTCTGCTTTATTGACTATGCCAAAGCCTTTGACTGTGTGCATCACAACAAACTGTGGAAAATTCTTCAAGAGAGGGGAATACCAGACCGCTTTACCTGCCTCCTGAGAAATCTGTATGTAGGTCAAGAAAAAACAGTTAGAACTGGACATGAAACAATGGACTGGTTCCAAATAGGGAAAGGAGTATGTCAAGGCTGTATAGTGTCACCCTGCTTATTTAACTTATCTGCAGAGTCCATCAGGAGAAATGCTGGACTGGATGAAGTACAAGCTGGAATCAAGATTCCTGGGAGAAATATCAATAACCTCATATACGCAGTTGACACCACCCTTATGGCAGAAAGTACAGAAAGAGTAAAGAGCCTCTTGATGAAAGTGAAAGAGGAGAGTGAAAAAGTTGGCTTAAAACTCAACATTCAGAAAACTAAGATCATGGCATCTGGTCCCATCACTTCATGGCAAATAGATGGGGAAACAGATCTATTTGCAGATCTGTTTTCTTTGCAGAAGAAACAATGACAGACTTTATTTTTTGGGCTCCAAAATCACTGCAGATGGTGACTGCAGCCATGAAATTAAAAGACTCTTGCTCCTTGGAAGAAAAGTTATGACCAACCTAGATAGCATATTAAAAAGCAGAGACATTACTTTGCCAACAAAGGTCTATCTAGTATGGTTTCTCCTGTAGGCATGTATGGATGTGTAGTTGGACTATAAAGAAAGCTGATCACTGAAGAATTGATGCTTTTGAACTGTGGTGTTGGAGAAGACTCTTGAGAGTCCCTTGGACTACAAGGAGATCCAACCAGTCCATCCTAAAGGGAATCAGTCCTGAATATTCATTGGAAGGACTGATGCTGAAGCTGAAACTCAAATACTTTTGTCACCTGATGTGAAGAACTGACTCATTTTAAAAGACCTTAATGCTGGGAAAGATTGAAGGTGGGAGGAGAAGGGGATGACAGAGGATGAGATGGTTGGATGGCATCACTGAGTCAGTGGACATGAGTTGAGCAAGCCTTGGGATTTGGTGATGGACAGGGAAGCCTGGCGTGCTGCAGTTCATGGGGTCACAAGGAGTTGGACATGACTGGGCAACTGAACTGAACTGAACTAGGCTTTGGGTCTAATCAGTCATGTCTTAGTCTGTTCAGGCTGCTACACTCTGGAGGAGTGGTTTATAGACAGTGAACATTATTTTTCAGAGTTTTGGAGGCTGGGGAGTTGAAGGTCTTGGCACTGACAGATTTGTTGTCTGGTGAGAATCTGCTTCCTAGATGGTTGCCTTTTTGCCAATAGTCCACACAGTAGAAGTGGCCAGGGAGCCCCGTGGATATTCTTTCTGAAGAGCTCAATTCCATTCATGAGGGCAACACTCTGATGACTTAATCATGTCTCAAAGGCCCCCACTTCCTAATATCATCACATAGGGTATTAAGTTTCAACATATGAGTTTTGGGAGGATAGGAGGTGGGGAGAAGAGGAGGTGGGGAGATACAGTCAGACTATAGCAGCCACTGAAGTGTTTTTTTGAGAAGGAAGGATGATAGGGTTTGAGGGAAGAGGCAGGCTGGATGGAGCATGGGGACACCATCTGAGACCAAAGGAAGAAGGAGATCCGTGGGATATAATTTGTAGGGCGTACCACTCTTGGCTCTGTTTCAAAATGTAGCCAGACCAGAGAGTATGAACAGGGAGGTAGCATCAAGTGCTGGGTTTTCAGCCTTAGTACACTCTCATGTATCATTTGTAGCAATAAAGCTGGAGAGGTCTGTTGGACTTGAAGGAAACTGTGAAGATTAGCTCACAGGCATGACTTGTTTGGGCAGATGCCCAATGGGCAGAGTGCCCTTCCTTCTACTTTGGTGTTAGGTAAGAGCATGGCACCTTGGCTCAGCCCTGGGAGAGTGTGTGTGAGACTGCCTCGAGTTTTCTGCTGGCCAGAAATTTTATTGACCGAGAGTAAATAGAAGTGATTTTTCTTTTACATGTGAGTCTGTTGACTGAGATCCATATTGACTATATTTAAATGACTTTCCCAGTTCCATTTTATTCCATTCTGTCTGCTCCAGTCTCATCCTACTCAAATGGAAAGCACATTATTTGCTGATTTCAATCTTAACATTATTTGAACAATCTTGCTCTTCAGAGTTTATGGAGGATTTGACCTTTTATGGCACTATTTCAGCTGCTTAAGGAAAGTTCACTGGGGTAAAACTTAATTTTATGGTGGGACTTTATGATCTATTTTACATGTTAAAGTGCTACATGTCTTTAAGGAAAACTGAATTTGAATCTTAATTTTTAAACAATTACTGTTTTCTTTGAAAAGATAATGGAGGAATAAGTTGGCTTTTGATGTTACTTTTTCCATTCTTGAGGTCAAGGTATACCCATTTTGGGGCAACTTTGAAATTTGAGAAAGAAAGTTCTAAGTGACAGTGCTTGTCTCCTCTGAAAAATGGTTGTGAAGAGGTTTCTGTGCTAACATTATTTTGCAAAATGATTGTGTGTTATGAGTAATTGGATTCTAGCATTTAAAAGTCTGTGGCTAGAAATTTTATGTAAGAAAACAAAGTTGATATTTTACTGCACTGCTGTGAAAACTTTCTTCCTTCTTCTTTCCTTGCAAGGAGATGCAAAGTCATTTTAGTTTGAAACAGAATTTGGAGTAGGCTCAGATAATGCTATATCCCCTTATTTTCACTCTTACTTATTATGTGGACTCAGGAAAGGTTAGAATCAGATAGTGAGGGATACTGTTTGGAAAAAGTTCTCCTTGCCTTAGGCCCCAGCTAAAGTGTAACCTTCCATGTATGTGAAACCTTTTCCAGATCTCTCCAGCTACATTTATTACTCTATCTTTGGAATTTTGTCAGTTCTGGCTTCCCACTCTATGGTGGAAAGATTGCCATGTAACCTCCACCCCAACCTTTTCATCAGAGAGAGACACTAGCTCAAAAGGATACAATGAGCTGGGTCCATTACCTGGGAGACAGGATATATCTGTGTGATTCTCTCTGCCTGGTCTCAGACCAGCTGAACAGAACCCCAGCGATCTGAGTGAAAATGGACTGCCTGTTGTTTCTTCATGGCAAACCAGAGCCCTACTACTGGAGAAATGTTCTTTTTTCTACATGGAGACTTATTTGTCTCCAGGGAAAGCTAATGTTTGTCACTGAGAAAAGTGCTTATTTAATTGGTCCCCTAGTAAGAGAATCAGCAGGTTTGTCACTATCGTGGGAGGAAAACTGGAACTAGAACTGGGGAACACATGTTCACTTTTGTTAAAGAACTGCAATAGAATGGGGGTAATATCACCACCTGATGTGAGGAAGAAATTGAGAACAGAGTTTTTTTTAACATGTGAAGTAGGGAGTGGGTGGACAGGCATGCCAGTCAGGGGAGCAGAGGGTATGGGATAAGGGAATTATTATAGGAAAAAGACCTGTAGAGTTGAGGAGCTGGGTGAGTGAAGATCTGGAAGGGGAGTTGCTGGATCAGAAAGGAGATGACTCAGTGGTCCATCTGAGAAGCTAAACGTGTCTAGCAAGCAGAGTGAGACTGTGAAAAGGCAGGATCTATGGTGGGCTCTTGCTTCTTTGTGGCCACTGCCTCTGATGGGGGCTGGGTGCTAGGCCCTTCCCAAAGTCAGCATTTGTGGGGAAGAGTTGGGCACAGGTGGAGAAGAGCTGGTTCCTTCTGCCTCTGTCCATTTCTGTGGCTATCAAGAATACCTTCAGGGAGTAGTGGTTGCTGCTTTATTCCTTGCTTTCAAATCTCCTGCAAGTTCTTCTTTGGTGCAACCTGCCTCAGAACCATACAGGGGAGGGGATCTGGGAAATGTGGTTCCTTAGTTGAACAGTTACAACCCCCTCCCACAGCAGGTCTGTGAACCTGAGGGCAGTGGGCCTGATCAGAAGCACAGGGAACTATCGGGTGGTCACCTTCCTTGAAGGTGACCCTCTTGTGGGGGATGAAGGCCAACATCTTGAGGTGCTTCACTTATGTGGTACATGTGAAAGTCCAGATTAACTGGCAGGTTAATTTTGTCCATCCTGCATGGCATTTCTGTTCAAAATCTCCCTTCAGTAAAGAGCTTTATAATTGCATTTCTCTCTAATGTTATTCTTCTGGAGGCCAAAAGTGACAAGGAAAGAAGGATTTTGTATTAGTTAATCCTGATTTTGATAGCTGCAGAAAACCCAGTGAAGAGTAGCTTAAACAAACAGGGTTTTAATTTTGCATAGGGAAGTGGTCTGGATGACGTCTGTCCAGGGCTGGCGCAGAAGCTCAGTAAGATTTCAGGGCTCAGGTGGTTTCACTCTTCCTGCCTACAGTTCTCAGCGTATTTTTGTGCCTGGGCTTGTTGCCTCAAGGTCTCAAGATGTCTGCTTTAGCTCCAGACATTATATTTGCTTTTAAGACAGGAAAAAGGAGGAAGAGATCAAAAGCTTTCTCCTATCACAGAGACATCTTTCTAGACATCCACTCTCAGACTTCCCCTTCTATCCTATTGGCCAGAATTGTCACGTGGTTACCTCTAGTTACAAAGGTGGCTGGAAAAGACCTTATTTGGCAAGGAAAGACATTACCATGGCTGCTTCAAATCGACCGTGATTCAACTCCTGGACCTGCAGAGGGAAGCCTGACTTCTCTGTTATTTACCTACATACAAAACTGATGTTCGAGTTACACAGACGGAAGAAATGGCAGCGGCGGGTGAGGAGGATATCTGTAGTGGCCAAAGAACAGTGTCTACCAGAGGATGTTTCGCTGTTTCTCACTCCCTCCTGGATCTCAAGAAAGAAGCAAACATCTACCGACAGAGTGGACTGTGATGGAGAGACCCTCTTGGCTCTTAGTGGCAGCAGAGTCTATAAAACCACAATTCTGAGGTCCTGGAGAAAAATTCACCTGCTGTGGAGTAATGAAGTGAAGTGAAAATCACTCAGTCGTGTCCAGCTCTTTGAAACCCCACACTCTATACAGTCCATGGAGTTCTCCAGGCAAGAATACTGGAGTGGTTAGCCTTTTCCTTCTCCAGGGGATCTTCCCAACCCAGGGATCAAACCCAGGTCTCCCACATTGCAGGTGGATTCTTTATCAGTTGAGCCACAAGGGAAGCCCAAGAATACTGGAGTGGGTAGCCAATCCCTACTCCAGTGGATCTTCCCAGGAATTGAACCAGGGTCTCCTGCACTGCAGGCAGATTCTTTACCAACGGAGCTATCTGGGAAGCCCCACTGTGGAGAACATAGGATCAACTCTTCTGAACACCACGACCATTAACTAATGGCATCCTTTAAACTGAAAGGGGCGGTGGTGTAGTGGGCACCTGGGTTATATCTCTATCACAAGACTTAGTAAAGATATCATGAGTGTCTGTTTTATGTCTGACTCTTCCATGAGGATGTAAGTAAGCTCCTTGAGGGTAATGATCTTGTCTTATTATCTGTGTCCCAGCATCCAGCACCATATCTACCTCGGAGTGAATACCGACTGTTACAAGAACCATCTTTCCCAGATCATTCAATGATACATTTCCTTGTATGGTTTTCATGGGCCTGTGGCTATACATTTGAATAATGAGGTGAAAATTTTAAATTTCAGTACACAGGCCATACCTGAGACCCACTGAATCAGATTCTCTGGGGTTAGGATCCCAGGCATCAGTGTTTTTAAAAGCAGTAATTTTAAAGTTTTTTTAGACGATTCCAGTGTGTAGGCAAGGTTGAAACTCACTGAAATAGAACCTTTCAGTTCTTTTCTTTTTCAAAATACTTCTTGAAGAAGTACAAAAAACACAGAGCAAATATCCAATGGTGTTAAGTCTTAAGGAAGGTCTGTGCTTGGAATTCTTGAGTGCTCTTTTTGACTAGAATTCAAGCAGTAGTTCGGAGAAGGCAATGGCACCCCACTCCAGTACTCTTGCCTGGAAAATCCCATGGATGGAGGAGCCTGGAAGGCTGCAGTCCATGGGGTCGCTGAGGGTCGGATATGACTGAGCGACTTTACTTTCACTTTTCACTTTCCTGCATTGGAGAAGGAAATGGCAACCCACTCCAGCATTCTTGCCTGGAGAATCCCAGGGACAGGGGAGCCTGGTGGGCTGCCGTCTAAGGGGTCACACAGAGTCGGACACGACTGAAGTGACTTAGCAGTAGCAGTAGCAGCAAGCAGTAGTTAGGGGTTGCAACCTCTGCAAAGATGGTATCTTCCACTGAAAATATCTTTTGACCCTGCTTATTAAAAATCTTCATAAAGGAGGAACATGCGTAGAAGCAGTAAGATGAGATAATACCATGAGAACTATAGCAGTATTAAGGATATTACATAAATTAGTGATTCCATTTTTCCTCCATGGATCTCTAAGAATGCCTTTCCCCTTCTTTCCTACTCTTTAATCTGCCATTTCTTGAACCTTCCCCCAGTTCCTGGTTCCTTGAGGCAGCTCAGAATTTCTTGGAAGCTCTAAATTTTCATGTTGCCACCATAGAGTTGGCAGCACCAAGGTCAAGAGAAAGGATCTCTCTGGTATGTACTGAACTTGAGATCAGATTCTGTTCGTTTGGAGTGTCATCATCAGGTTGTGTACTGAATGTGTCCTCAGTCCTAATTAGATTTGAATTATGTTATCTGGTCTTGCACGTAGTTGATGCACAATAGACATTAATGTCTGTGGGGAGGCAGTATGTCAAAGTGGAGTCAGATAGTCCTGGTTTTAGGACCTGGTTCAATCACTTATTAGCTGTATTACTTAAGATTAATTACTTAATCTTTATGATCCTTCAGTTCCTGATCTATAGTATGTGAACCAAAATGTCTTCCTTTCAGAGATGCTGTGATTCAGGACTTCCCTGGTAGTCCAGTGGTTAAGACTCTGTCATTCTAATGCAGAGGGTGTGGGTTCAATCCTTGGTCCAGGAAATGAGATCCCACATGTCTCATCAGTTCAGTTCAGTTCAGTCGCTCAGTCATGTCTGACTCTTTGCGACCCCATGAATTGCAGCACCCCAGGCCTCCCTGTCCATCACCAACTCCCGGAGTTCACTCAGACTCACGTCCATTGAGTCCGTGGTGCCATTCAGCCATCTCATCCTCTGTCGTCCCCTTCTCCTGCCCCCAATCCCTCCCAGCATCAGAGTCTTTTCCAGTGAGTCAACTCTTCGCATGAGGTGGCCAAAGTACTGGAGCTTCAGCTTTAGCATCATTCCTTCCAAAGAAATCCCAGGGCTGATCTCTTTTAGAATGGACTGGTTGGATCTCCTTGCAGTCCAAGGGACTCTCAAGAGTCTAGTCCAACACCACAGTTCAAAAGCATCAATTCCATAGCTTGCCCAAAAAATTAAAAAAAAAAATACAGAAATTCTGTGACTCTCATCAATTTTAAAGCATATTGCTGAACCTCCCCTTAATCTTAGCCAATTCAAACAAAATACTCCCTCCCTACCCCCAGAGCCCCGCACTGTTCTAGTCCTGGGATGGTATAATAAAATGCCATAGACTGGGTAGTTTCAAGAACCGACGTTTCTTTCTCACTGTTCTGGAGGCTGGGAAGTCCAAGGTCAAAGTGCAGCAGATTTGTCTCTTCCTGACTTGCACGTGGCTGCCTTCTCACTGTGTAAGGGTATTAATCCTGCTATGCAGGATCCACCGTCATGACCTCTTCTATACCTAATTAGCTCCTATCTCAGTCAGTTCCATCGCCATAACAAGTACCATAGACTGGGTGGCTTATAAACCACAGAACTTTATTTCTCACGGTTCCAGAGGTTAGAAGTCTGAAACTGGGGTGCCAGCATGGTCGAGTTCTGGTAAGGCCCTCTTCTGGGCTGCAGACTGCCGACTGCTCCCTGCGTCCTCACATGGAAGAAGCACAGGGGAGCTCTCGCGGTCCTTTTTATGAATCCTGATCCCATTCATGAGGGCTTTGCCTTTATGACCCAATCACCTCTCAAAGTCCCCATCCCCTAATACCATCACACTGGAGATTAGGATCTCAATGGTTGATTTTGGGGAGACAAACTTTCAGTTTATACCATGTCTCAAGGGCCCCATCTCCTTATACCAACACACTGGAGATTAGAGTCTCAATATATTATTTTGAGGGGACACATTCAGTCCATAATACTCATATTAATAAAGCCCAAGAAACTATACCCCAAACATTTTTGTCAACCTCACAGCTATTTCCTTCCTTTATAAGGAATATGTCTGAAAATGCTTCTGCATTTTCACTGCTTCCACATTTCATCTTGCCTTCACCCCTCAGCTAAGCCTCAAATCAACTCTCACATGTTCCTAAATCAGTCCTGACATCTCAGTAGCCTCTTACATTGGTGATCATTTCCTTCTCAGAGTGCATGACATTGCACTTCCCTAGGTTTCTTCCTACATGTCTGTTCACTCATTTGTCTTTGGAGTTCTTCAAACTCAGTCCTAGATTCTTCTCTTTTTTCTTTATACTATTTTCCTAGGTATTCCCACCTACACCTGTGGCTTTACTTACTACTTACAGGTGGATGACTCCCAAATTCATATCTGTAACCCAGATCTCTTCTCTGAGCTCCAAACTTGACCAAGCCAGCTTCTTGACATTTCTATGTGAATGTGTCAAAGAAGAGGGATTCAGACTCAACCTCAGACTCAACTAAGTAGAGCTAAAAATAAAATTAAATCTTTTTCTTTTCAAATCTTGCTCTCATCCATCTCCTTTTCTTAAAGGATGGTGGTGGTTGTGGTTTAGTTGCTAAGTCGTGTCAGATTTTTGTGACCCTTTGGACTGTAGCCCGTTAGGGTCCTCTGTCCATGGAATTTTCCAGGCAAGAACACTGGAGTGGGTTGCCATTTCATCCTCCAGGGGATCTTTCTGACCCAGGGATTGAACCTGGGTCTCCTGCATTGCAGGTGGATTCTTTACCTACTGAGCCACCAGGGAAGCCCTTTTTTTTTAAAGGATGGTACCCTTTTTATTTACTCATTTTACAAGCCAGAAATCTGTCAGGACCTTTCTCTACCACCCTCTAAAACTTAAGTTATTGCCATGTTTCTGTGGCAGCACCTCTTAAATATCTCTTCAATCTGTGTGTATTTTTCCATGTTCACTGCCATCAGCCTCCTTTGGTTTATCGCTTCTCTGTGCTAGACACTGAAATAACTGCCTAACTGGTCTCCTCATTCCTTTCCTGCTGTCCTCAAATCGCTTCTCCTTTCTCCAGCTGGAGTAATCTTAAAATTCAAAATTATGTTATTCTCTGCTTAAGGCACATTAATGATTTTCAGTTTTCACAGGATAAAGACCAACATCTTTAACTGCTGGCCTGCACGTGTCTGCATAATCTGGTCTCTGCCTCCCTCTCCAGCTTCACTTCATAGCACGCGTCCCTTCAATGCCTGCATTCTGGCCGTGTCGATTTCCCCTTAGTTCTGGAAATATGCCCTGCGTCTTCTCACCCCAGGGTCCTGTGCAAACTCTCTCTTCAGTGTGGAGCATGCTGCCTCTCCCTTTCAGGCTTATTAACCTCCATTCATTCTTCAGAGTTCATTTTCCTCTGACTCTTCGACTAAATCGAACTCTCTGTTGTGTGTGCTCATAGTTCTGTGAACCTTCCTCAAGCGGCATTTTGTTCACAGTGTGTTAGTTTGCTAAGGCTGCCATAACAAAATAACACAGACTGGTGGGCTTAAAGCAGAAACTTATTTCTCACAATTCTGGAGACCAGAAGTTCAAGATCAAGGTGTCAGCAGTTTGGTTTCTCCAGCAGCCTCTCTCCTTGACTTGCAGATGGCTGCTCTCTCACTGAATCCTCACCTGATCTTTTCTGTGTGTGTGTGTGTGTGTGTGTGCGCGCGCGCACACGCGAGCGCGCGCACGCGCACCCCTATGTTTCTGTGCCCACATTTTCTCTTTCTGTAGGAACTCCAGTCGGATTGGATCAGGGCCCATCCTAAAAGCCTCATTTTAACTTAATTACCTCTTCAAAGGCCCTGTCTACGAATACAGTCACACAATGAGGTACTGGGGGTAGGGCTTCAACATATGAATTTTAGGGGGTGCAATTCAGCTCATAATTCAGTTATAAGTTTGTTTCAGATTGGTAGTTATTGTTATCTTCTCCAGTGACTTATAAGCTCAGTTAGCATAGGGATTATATCTGTTGTGATCCACCATTGTCTTTACATGATCTGGCAGCACTATAGGTGGTGTATTTGTTGAACAAATAGAAGAGACTATCGGAGTGTGAGATGTAATAGATGCTCTGCAAGCAGTAGATGCTGTTAACAGTGATGGTGAGTTCAGCTAACTCAGGGCATCATTCTTAGTTTTGTTCTCGTGATCCAGTTGCACCTATTTGTCGTTGTTCAGGCACTAAATCGTGTCTGACTCTTTGCGACCCCATGGACTGCAGCATGCCAGGCTTCCCTGTCCTTTATTATCTCCTGGAGTTTGCTCAAACTTGTGTCCATTGAGTTAAGGATGCCATCCAACCATCTCACCCTCTGTTGCCCCCTTCTCCTCCTGCCCTCAATCTTTCCCAGCATCAGAATCTTTACCAGTGAGTCAGCTCGTCGCATCAGGTGGCCAAAGTATTGGAGTTTCAAGCATCAGTCCTTCCTATTAGCGTTTCTAATTAGCACTGTTGAGGTCTTGCTGCTGAATAAATCTTAAGGCTTCCTTGCAGGAAAGTAACCAAGAGACTAAAACAGGGCAAAATAGTTTCAGCACAGCTTCAGTAAGTATAGTCATATAGTGATGGATTTCCTGTGGCTAATCTCTAACTTATAAGAAATTCTCTTAAAGCTTGCTTCATGATTGATGTGTAAACCCTTCCCTGAAACACTAATTTTCCAACTCCTTCTTGTTATAGAAAAATGTAATGGAAAAAAAACCCCTTGATTGGCTATATTTTATTTAACACAGTGGTTTCAATTCTTTAATGTCCCTTATAAAATTGTATCAAATGGATTCATAAATTAATATATAATAGTCAAGGCCTATTAATGTATTTGATGCCTGTTGTATTATGTTGGATTAATTTGCACTACTTTGTTAGACTTTTATATATACTTTGAGTGTAAAGTGAACATATAGTAATATTTCTCTCAATATATCTCTTTTTTAGAATTTTAAGATTAAATTGATTAAAATGAATTGATATGATAGATAATGTAGACTTCAGTTATTCAAAACACTGCTTATGTAACCAAAGGATGAGATATAACCAAACAGCATAGGCACACATCTATGTGAGAATTTATGTCACTTATTTCTTCTGAGATTGTAGGAAAATTTGGGTTTTAAAATTTGCCAGGTTGCGTAACACATGTAATTCACCTCTATGACCACTAGATGTCAGTGTTGCTTCAGTTTAAGCACTGGCTGTGTTGCCAGAGGCGCCAGAGAGGATTTTATCTAACTGTTTAATCAAAACTCGGCACCTTTGCTGGCTTCTGAGGGTCGCCAAAGTTCGCTTAGTATTACAGGTACGAAAAATACCTTATATTCGCACAAGCTTCACAGAATATACTTTATTAGGCAGATGAAGGGCAACAAATTTCAAAGTGCCAGAGGCAATTTTTGCTTAATAATAACAACTACCAACAGATATTGAATGTTTATTATGTGCTAGGCATAGTGTTAAGCATCTTACAGAGATTCTCTTATTTAACGCTCTTAATATAACAACTTCAGGAGAAATTTCACTCTTGTTGTACTCAAATTTCACATGTGAAGAAATCGAGGCATAAAGTGTTTAATTTGCTCAGTGCCACAAGAACCAGGAAGTAGCTTGGAGAGAATTCTAACATAGGGTGACCAACTGCTGCACTTAACTTTACCCTTAACTACTAAACCATGTGGTATTTGTGTGTGCTCAGTTGCTCAGTCGAGACCGACTCTCTGTGACCCCATGTGCTATAGCCCGCCAGGTTCATCTGTCCATGGGATTTTCCAGGCAAGAATACTGGAATACTTGAATACTAGGTTGCCATTTCCTACCCTAGGGAATCTTCCCAACCCAAGGATCGAACCTGCAACTGGTTTGTCTCTTGCATTGGCTGGTGGATTCTTTACCACTGCGTCACTTCCGAAGCCCTAAGCCATGTGCACTCACATTTAAACTAATCTCAATCAGGGAAAATCTTTGTTGAAAACAATGTGCAAAATAGTTATTTTGAAAGAAACTCATTTAAAAATTACTGTAAGTATAAATTATGACTTATAGAGTACAATCCCTTGAATTGTGTCTTATAGAATAGCATAGAATCCCCTGGAATAAGAAAGCCTCATTTCTGAATATTTTTAGAATGCTCACCCAGTTGCAAAGGGATAATGTTTATTAAATGATCCCTTGAGGTAAGTGTAACCTGATGTTTGTTCTTGGTGTTGTCTCTGGACGACATTGGCATTGATGTCGTTGGGGAAGCAATCACATACGAACTCTAGTGCTAATTGGCTTCCGTCATGTCCATTTCTCTGTGACCCCATGGACTGTCTTCCACCAGGCTCTTCTGTCCATGGGATTCTCCAGGCAAGAATACTGGAGTGGGTTGCTATTTCCTTTTCCAGGGGATCTTCCAGACTCAGGGATCAAACCTGAGTCTCCTGCATTGGCAGGCGGATTCTTTACCACTGCGCCACCAGACGAACTCTGCTGTTGCTGCTGCTGCTAAGTCGCTTCAGTCGTGTCCGGCTCTGTGCGACCCCATAGACGCCAGCCCACCAGGCTTCCCCGTCCCTGGGATTCTCCAGGCAAGAACACTGGAGTAGGTTGCCATTTTCTTCTCCAGTGCATGAAAGTGAAAAGTGAAAGTGAAGTCACTCAGTCGTGTCCGACTCTTAGCGACCCCATGGACTGCAGCCTACCAGGCTCCTCCACCCATGGGATTTTCCAGGCAAGAGTACGGGAGTGGGGTGCCATTGCCTTCTCTGAGACGAACTCTAATTGATACCTGTTTGAAATACTGGAGGCCAGCACTGTGGAAGCCTTTTGAGTGAATCATGGAAAGATTCTAGGTGACTATCATTTTTACTAATCTAGCTAGGAGCACAGTCAACTAAGTATACCATGGAGCTCTTGAAAAAAGAGCTTTTTAGATATTGGGCAATATATTCAAAACATTAAAACATATGTATAATTTAACATAACATTTCCCTTCTAGGAATGTTTCCCAAGAGAACAGTTTTTGATTAATCTACTAGAATATTTATCAAAGCATTATTTATAGCAATAAAGAATTAAACAGTTTATAATCTTGGATAGAGCTTGGTTAAATACCATTTTCCCTAAAATAATTAGTAGACGAATATTTCATGATGTGAAAAAAATGTTTGTAGTGTATCATTAAGTTTGCAAAACAATATTCTAGGAGAATCCCAATTTTATACAAACTAAAAACATTATATAAGGGGCTTCCTGATGGCTCAGTGGTGAGAAGAATCCACCTACTGTGCAGGAGACTCGGGTTCCATTCCCAGGGTGGTATGATCCCCTGGAGGAGGAAATGGCAACCCACTCCAGTATTCTTGTTTTCTTGCGTGGGAAATGACATGGTCAGAGGAGCCTGGCAGGGTATAGTCTATGGGGTCACAAAGAGTTGAATGCGACTGAGACACTAAAAGCGTGCACGCAAAAACATTTTATATATACAGACTTGGAAAGATGATCGAAGTATACATGAAAATGTTAGTAGTTACTTTTTTAAGGTGATAATAGGTGACTTTCGTTTTCTTTGTTTTATTTTTCCTTTTAAAATTACATGTAAGTACCGTGTGTTACTTATGAATTAAAAAAAGTCCCACAAGCTATTTATATTTTTAAAAGCTTCACACAATTAAAAAGCTGTATTCAAACTTAAGTTTGTTATTTAGAAAAGATGATTGTTACCATATGTTTTCTAACATGTTCAGTGTTGTTAATAATTCATAGTATGTGTGTCAGCAAGAGGCATGAGATAGCACAAAAGGGTTACTCAGTTTTATCTGTGTCCAAAGGAAAGGTCAGATGATTAAAGAAAAATCTTTGATACTGCCTTATGCAACTTGAGGATTATCACTTGAGGTTTTGATTAACTGTTTCTTGGAAAATTCCAATTTAATATTTCTAAAAAGAGCCATCAAGCTTTGTGTAGGTTAACATGCAAAATAGGCACTGTCCTTTGTGGCCGAAAATAATTTGTCCCATTTAGTTCCTATTTAGTCTGTTTTCTTGTTAATATGAACACAAAGTGGTGTATGGCATATTCTAGAATATGTTACTGCTTTTAATTCTGCTTCTTTACCATCTTGATTGATCCTTTGGATTTGATGTTTCTTTTTTTTTCTTTTCTTTAATGTGAGGTTGCACAGTACAAGGATTCTGGTTTATCTTATGAATGTTGAACATTATTGAAATCACATAATTCTAACTAGACAGTGAATGCTCAATTAAACAATTCCAACATGGTGTCAGATTTTCTTCTGGGGATTTTACTTAGCAGTTTCTTCACAAACATAGTCATTTGCTTTAAAAATTTTTTTAAATGAAGTCTTTTATAATGAAGGCTTTTACCATCAAATTATTCTTTTAAATTGGAATTATATGTGTCTTTATCATGCTGAATTTTATCCATACCAAATTTCATTCATACCAAATGTCAGCTCTTTAGATGGACACCCTTCATGAATCACAGCTTGAGTCTGAGCAGTGGATGGACAGAACCATGACTTACTAGATGGTAATTTTGTTGTGGCAGACCTTAACCTTCTGGTTTCAGCCTTACAAAGGTTGAGAAAATTGGTGAAAATTGTGGTTAAATTGATTAGTTACAATCCTGAGATTTGGTACTCTGACTCTAAATGCATATTGAATTGAAAACATTAAATCTCTTGTTTTCAGAAACCGCTCTCTCTATATATTGATATATCTCTAGAAATATGATACGTTTCTTCTCCTTGGGTTCTTACTCTTTGCCTCCTTACTGAGCAAGGTCACCTGGCCAACTTTTTTCTGAATATGTATGAGATTTTGGACATTGGCATGTTTTGGTCCATACTACTCTAATTTTGGAATTGTAACAGGCAAAGTCAGTGTTGGCTGGAAATCAGGATTCCAAATGGTTTTACTGCAGAGAAAAATCTGAAGTTCATGATGTAATGCATTGAACCTGGTTAGATCAAATTACCCTGAGTCATGGCTGCAGCCTGTAATACAGTACTGCTCAAACTGTCTTTAGCTTCCATTTACTTCCATTAAAATACCATCCAAACTTGGAAGTACCACAGTGAAATGCATTTAAGATAGTATTTTGATGGAAAAGAGCACCTTTAGCTGCATCTTTTTGTACTGGCTTAGAGGGTTTAGTAACTGAAGCCACTTTTTTTTTTCTTTTTTTCTACTTAGTTGTGTTCATGCTTGAAAGCACAGCCTGCAAATGAAAAAACCATAGGGAAATAACTTAGACTATATAGGTTTTCCTATGTCATTTAGAATGAGAGAGTATGTTATTAAGAAAGAGTCGATTTTTGCAATAATCCACTCAAGTTTAAGCTCTTTTGCCAGGTACTGTAGCGTTTAGAAGAGAAAAAAAAAAAATCAAGATGCTTAACTAAAAAAAAAAATACAGTTTAGAGTTTTATTTGATGTTGTACAAAGTAAAAGAATGGGGGCTGAGAAGTTTTAATGCCAAGCATGAAAAAAATTTAAAAGTAAGCTAACAAAGGTGACATTATATTTTAATCACAGATGAGATTGGTACATAGATTACAATCTATGTTTTAAAATTCGTTAATTTTAACAAGCCTAAAATTTATTTTGACAAGCTAGTTAAGGTAGCCTGTGATCCAGGTACTATATCCTAAGCACTTTGGCACTGTATTAGTTTTTATTTACTTAAACATCATAACTGTATTGGTACTATATTTATCATTAGCAATCCCATTTTCAAGATGGGTACTTGCTCGTGTCTGAGCTGGGGTACAAGCCAAGCAGGCTGACTTGAGTCTGGAGGTCACCCTGTTGCTCCCCAGTGCTAGTGACTATTGTTGCTCCACCCCTCCCTTAGTGGAGGGGTGGAGCCTGGAGTCATAGTGCTCACTAGACTTGACCAAGGGTCCATCATCAAGCTTAATGCCCACTGTGATCACAAGCCCTCCCAAGAAGTTCTTTTTGTGTTAATTCAACAAAATTACTATATTGCTCTTGGGGAGCAGCAAGTGGGAATTTCCTTTAAAACGGAGGGAGAGGAGAAGTTAAAGAAGTCAATTTAAGGAGAAGACAGAGGATGAGATGGCTGGATGGCATCACTGACTCGATGGATGCGAGTCTGAGTGAACTCTGGGAGTTGGTGATGGACAGGGAGGCCTGGCGTGCTGCGATTCATGGGGTCGCAAAGAGCCGGACACGACTGAGCGACTGAACTGAACGGAACTGAACTGAACTGAACCTTTCACAAGTAGTATGTGTTCTACCTTGTCCTGACCTTTGAAGAGAAGTCAGCAGATGCAAGAAGAAAGATTCTGAGCAGGGGAGGAGAGGTGATTGGTAAGGTAAGTAGGAAAAGAGGAAAGATCAGAGTGGGTTAGATAGATTGGTAGGAGATTACTGACTGACGGGACCATTCTATCACTTCTAAATGCAACTTCTATTCCCTTTTCAGAGAGGTTAACCCATTAGGCATTCTTTCTACCCCAAATCCCATACACTGCACACTCCTTATTTAGCCACCTATTTCTGAATGCGACTCAGAGAGACTTCATGGAAACTTTCACAGTTGGATACCTCTTGGGTTGGTAGTTTGCCCAAATGTAGCTAGTAACCAGAGTCTTTTGAGGTAAGGATTAATGGAAAGTAAGAGAATGTCTGTGAGCCCTTAAACTGCTGTTTCAGTCTCTTAAAAGCTGCAAATAGCAAACTTGTGTAGGCAAGTTACACTATTAAAATTCAAATCATTGGCAACCAAATTTATTTTCTCATTCTGATGTCTTTTGGTAACAAAAAAAGGCTTTGAAAATAAATTCTTCTAATCATCATCATTAAGATGTTTAGAAACCAAGTTTTTCAGGATAAAGATGTTTATACTGTTTTAGAATAGTGGAATTCTGGCTCCAGAGATTTTTCTAAATTGAAGCCAGGATACAGAAACATTGTCAAATAACAATTTTGAAGCATTGTAATTTAAAATTTTTTTTATTTTGCACATTCAAAAATCCCTTTTTCTGAGTCTAGGTTAATTATAGTGCATTTCGTCTATGCTATTTTTGTTTTTCTTTGAATTATCAGTAGTGGTAAATAAAACTCAAAACACTGTTTCTTTTTTCCCTTTGGCTTAAAATCTTTGCTTTAGGGGAAATAGAGACTGCTGTGCTGACCCCGGGCTTTTTAAAGCTCTGTTGTATAAGCTATAAATGGTTTCTTAACATGCCCCTCACATCTCAGATATCTTTGTCCACAAGGACTGCAGAATAACAAAATGTCCATCCAAGGCTCTGACACACACAATGAAAATAAAAAGAAGAGAAAGGAATTCATTTCATTATTAGAGTGGCTTAAGCAATGGAGAGGAAGAGGCAAAGGAATGAATGACCTTATTGGTCTTCTGTAAAAGAATTGGGGTGTTTTCTTTTCCTGGTCTCTTAAGGATTCAATTACACAAGTTGGTGCATAAAACATATCCAGATGTGTAATTTCTAAGGGACTCTTTTCTTGAATGTATCTTTTGTCCTCTTCGTTCTTATTTCAGACAACCCCTTTCTCATGAGTATTTCTTTCGATTCTGTAATGGAAAAAAGGAAACAGATTTACTCCCATGAGACATCATCATGGGGCAAAGGTAAAGAGAAAAGCGGAAAACTGGGAAAGGATGGGAACAAATGGATAGAGGAGAGCAATTAGCGGGGCGTTTGGAAAATGTTTTGCCTCAGGTCCCAGTGGGATCAATTTTAGAGCTACAGTTTCTAGTCTGTATGTAGGAGAGATGCATAAAATAACTTGCCTGAACACTTGTCTATGACTGCACCTCAGGTCTTCTCTGCTGGTTCCAATTCTACACGTAAAATGTAAGCTTAGTCTTTATTGAAATCCTGCTTCAGTATATTCCTGAGGCTTAGTGGGCTACAGAGGAAAGCAGAATTCCAAAAGACTGCAGCTTTTAAAATATTTCTTGGTACAAAAGACCCTTGACACGCCAGTCTTGATCTTACAGATTCTATTGGTGAGAACCTTGGCAAAATTGATTAGAGTTACTTGCCTAAGGTCTAGGGCTATAACCCTGAGCTCATATGGAGCTGAAAACATTTAATCCCTGGTTTCCAGATGTCCTTTTTAGTATCAACAGCAGCAATAAAAACAAACCAGTATCTGTAATAAGCAGTGTACACAGGAAAGTGAAAAACTCAGTAAAGCATGATTCTGTGGAGTGGTGCTTAGTTGGCTTTATACCCTTGGCATCCTCTTTCCCCCAGAGTCTGAGTATGGTCAGTAAGACCAACCCAGTTAGGCCCTGGAATGGTTTCTTTATTCTAGATTTTGATGAAAACACAAAAGGATATGTTCAGTTCAGTTCAGTGGCTCAGTCATGTCCGACTCTTTGCGACCCCATGAATCGCAGCACGCCAGGCCTCCCTGTCCATCACCAACTCCTGGAGTTCACTCAGACTCACGTCCATCAAGTTGGTGATGCCATCCAGCCAACTCATCCTCTGTCATCCCCTTCTCCTCCTGCCCCCAATCCCTCCCAGCATCAGAGTCTTTTCCAGTGAGTCAACTCTTCACATGAGGTGGCCAAGGTATTGGAGTTTCAGCTTTAGCATCAGTCCTTCCAATGAACACCCAGGACTGATCTCCTTTAGAATGGACTGGTTGGATCTCCTTGCAGTCCAAGGGACTTTCAAGAGTCTTCTCCAACACCACAGTTCAAAAGCATCAATTCTTCGGTGCTCAGCCTTCTTCACAGTCCAACTCTCACATCCATATATGACCACTGGAAAAACCATAGCCTTGACTAGACGGACCTTAGTGGGCAAAGTAATGTCTCTGCTTTTGAATATACTATCTAGGTTGGTCATAACTTTTCTTCCAAGGAGTAAGTGTCTTTTAATTTCATGGCTTCAATCACCATCTGCAGTGATTTTGGAGCCCCCCAAAATAAAATCTGACACTGTTTCCACTGTTTCCCCATCTATTTCCCATGAAGTGATGGGACCAGATGCCACGATCTTCATTTTCTGAATGTTGAGCTGTAAGCCAACCTTTTCACTCTCCTCTTTCACTTTCATCAAGAGGCTTTTTAGTTCCTCTTCACTTTCTGCCATAAGGGTGGTGTCGTCTGCATATCTGAGGTTATTGATATTTCTCCCGGCAATCTTGATTCCAGCTTGTGCTTCTTCCAGCCCAGCATTTCTCATGATGTACTCTGCATAGAAGTTAAATAAGCAGGGTGACAATATACGGCCTTGACGTACTCCTTTTCCTATTTGGAACCAGTCTGTTGTTCCATGTCCAGTTCTAACTGTTGCTTCCTGACCTGCATACAGGTTTCTCAAGAGGCAGGTCAGGTGGTCTGGTATTCCCATCTCTTTCAGAATTTTCTACAGTTTATTGTGATCCACACAGTCAAAGGCTTTGGCATAGTCAATAAAGCAGAAATAGATGTTTTTCTGAAACTCTCTTGCCTTTTCGATGATCCAGTGGATGTTGTTAAGAATTATAAAAACAATAACACGAGGAAGATACACATTTTTATGAGGTATACATACATCTGTACACAAACCTTAAGCTTCACAAGGAGAGTTATCATGGTGTAGGGTTCATTGTTGAATCCTTAATTCCTAGCACAGTGCCTGAAGCCAGAGTCACAATGTGTGTCTGTTAAATAAAGGAAAGAAACAGTAAATTCTTTAAAAAACTTTTTTAAATTGAAGGATAATTGCTTTACAATGTTTTGTAAAGCATGGTGATCTCTCATGGTTTCTGCCATACAACAATGTATATCAGCCATAAGTATACATATGTCCTCTCCCTCTTGAACCTTCCCCCACCGACTCCCACCCCATCCCACCCCTCTAGGTTGTCAGAGAGTCCTGGGTTGAGCTCTCCGTCTTATGCAGCAACTTCCCCTGAGCTATCTGTTTTACATATGGTCATGTATATGTTTTAGCGCTACTCTCTCAATTCATCCCACCCTTTCCCTCCCGTCTTGGGTCCACCAGGTCCTTCTCTATGTCTGTATCTGTATTCCTGCTTTGCAAACAGATTCATTGGTACCATTAGAAATAGTGGATTCTGACAACAGTTTCTGTGCAGATACTAATAACATTTGCTTAGTGCCACTAAGCAAATAGCTGAATGTTCTGTTCATTTCAGATTTCCCTTCCCTTTTCTTTCCTTTCCATCTTTTCCCCCTTCAATTTTCCTTCCTTTTTTCTTTTCCAAATATCCTCTCTTCCTCCAGTCTTTCTTACCTTTCTTCCTTCTCTCTTTCACCCCAGGGATATTGTCTTACCTTTCCCATGCCATCTATCCTGGACTGTCAACTTCTTTTTTTAGAACCCTAATTAAAATCACAGAGATTTCTTAGTCTTTGCTTAGTATTTGCTCAAAGTATAGTCTAGGCAATGAGCCTCTGCCTCGATATTTAGGGAAAGGTTGATTTCTTCTAATATGTTCTGCGAAATACTGGAGTCCCACTTGATTACTCCTGGTGGGCCTTTGTTACGCAGTTCTTTGACAGCTTCTTCTGTAACACCATTAAGAGTTTTAACAGCTCAAGTAGCAATTCACATGAATTAATTATGCTTTAATTGCTATAAACTCAGTATCTTGTAGATTACATAGTTGTTCACTGAATGCTTACCTTATGTTGGCGACTTTTGGTGTTACAATAAAAGATGAATTTTAATCCCTGGTTTCACATATCAGGTTTGGAGACCAGAAAAATATATGGAAGATAAATTTAAAAAATTCAAATAATTTGTAAAAACAATAAGCTTTCAATATTTCCTGATTCGGAAATACCAAGTTTTTTCATATTTGAAGAGACATTTTGCATCCTCTAATTCACCATAGTGTTGTTTTTTAAGAAAGGTTGACAGTACTCTTTGACAACCTAGAGGGGTGGGATGGAGTGGGAAGTGGGAAAGAGTCTCAAGAAGGAGGGGACATATGTATGCCTCTGTATGCTTATGGCTGATTCATGTTGATGTATGGCAGAAACAAACACAGTGTTGTGAAACAATTATCCTCCAATTAAAAATAAATAATAAAGAAAGGTTGAATAATTGAAATAAGAAATAGGTGATTTTAGTGGAGGAAATTTAATGTTAGAAGCAGGTAAATTGATTTCATTTCCCCAGCGTGTCAAAACCCTGTTTTTAATTTTTTTGAAATGAGTCATTTTATACTTTGTATTTTTCTTTTTTCTAATTAGAATTTCTGAATTGTGGATTGGAAATTACTTTCTTTTGCTGGCATCCTGATGATGGACTATGTCTTAGGATCCCATCTCTTCCTTTGTTTTTTTTTTTTTTTAATTTTCGTTTTTTAAAATTTAAAACTTATTTTATTTGGCTGCACCAAGTCTTAGTTGTGGCATGTGGGATCTAGTTCCCTGACCAGAGATTTAACCCAGCCCCCTGCATTGGGAGCACAAACTCCTAGCCGCTGGACCACCGAGACAATGCTGATTTCTGATTTATACAAAGGAATTCTTCAATAGCTGCTTGAGAAAGGATGTTTGAGAAATAAATTTTTATGCTCTTTTGCATGTATGAAAATATCTTTATCTCATCTTCCTATGTTTAAATTTTATTTATAGCATTGTGGATTAAAATTGTATTTCCCTCAGAATATTGAAGATGTTTTCTTATATTCTACATTTCAGCATTGCTCTTGAGGCTTGCCATTCTGTTTCTTATGCCTTGTTTTATATTGATATCTGCTTGTTATTATTATTTTCAATATATATATTTCACTCTGGATTCTTTTTTTTTTACCTTTTTATACCAATATTTTCTATACTTTAAAAAATTACTTATTGGAGTATAGTTGATTTACAGTGTTGTGTTCGTTACTACTATACAGCAAAGTGAATCAGCTATTACATATATCCACTTTTATAGATTCTTTTTCTATATAGGTCATTACACAGTATTGAATAGAGTTTTTGATGCTATAGAGTAGGTCCTTATTAATTAATTATCTATTTTATACACAGTAGTGTGTATTTGTCAATCCCAATCTCCTGATTTATTCCTTCTATCCTTCCCCCTGGTAACCATAAATTTGTTTTCTACATCTGTGACTCTAATTTTGTTTTGTCAATAAGTTCATCTGCACCATTTTAAAAATGATCTTTCTCGTCAGTATTCCAAATCTCACAGCTGTCAGTCTTAGAGAGAGAGTGTATGTGTGTTGTTCATGACATTGGGCACTTAGTTCACCTTTGAAAATCTGGAATATATCTTTCAGTTTGGGAGATTTTCTTGAATTATTTAGTTTATTATTTCCTTTCTTCTGTTCTCTCTTTCTTTCTGGAGCTATTATCCATCAGATAATGAATATCTTGAAAGAATCCTTCAAGTCTTTTTCTTTTTTTCTTATTTGTCAACTCTTTATCTCTTCATTCAACTTTCTAGGAGAGTTCTTCAGCTTTATATTTTAAATCATTAAAAAACTTCCAATTTCTACTGTCATTTTTTCATTTCTAAAGGCTCTTTCTTTTCTCTAATTTTACCTTTTGTAAAAAAATTGCTCATATTGTTTTTGCTCTTAAAAGTGCTCTACTTTCTTTTTATTTTATTAAACAAGTTTTTATTGAAGTATAGTTGACTTATAATGTCATGTCAGTTCAAATGTACAGTAAAATGATTTTGTTACACACACACATATCCACATATATGTGTATATATATATTCTTTTCCAGGTTATTTTCCTTCATAGGTCATTATAAAATGTTGAGTATAGTTCCCTGTGCTATACAGTAGGTGCTTGTTGGTCATCTATTTTATATGAAGTAGTGTGTGTAGGTTAATCCCAAACTCCTAATTTCTTCTTCCATCATTTACCCTTCGTTCACAGTAAGTTTGTTTCCTGTGTCTGTGAATCTGTTTCTATTTTATAAACAAATTCATTTGTATCATTTTTTAAGAGTCCACATATAAGTGATATGGCTGACTCATGTTGATGTATTGCAGAAACCAATACAATATTGTAAAGTAATTATCCTCCAATTAAAAAAAATAAATAAAAGTTGAAAAGTTAAAACAAGACATAGGTGATATTTCATATTTGTCTTTCTCTTTCTCTGTCTGACCTAACTTCATTTAGTTCAATAATCTCTAGGTCCATCCATGTTGCTACATATGACATTATTTCATTATTTTTTATGACAGAGTGATATTCCATTGTATATACGTATCTCATCTTTATCCATTTATCTGTCAGTGGGGTTTAGGTTGCTTCTATGTCTTGACTATTGTAAACAGTGCTGCAATGAACATTGGGGTGCATGTATTTTTTCAAATTATAGTTTTCTTTGGATATAGGCTCAGGAGTGGGATTGCTGGATCACATGGTAGCTCTAGTTTTAGTGTTTTAAGGAATCTCCGTATATACTATCCTCCATAGTGGCTGTACCAATTTATATTCCCACCAACAGAGGAGGAAGGTTCCTTTTTCTCTACACCCTCCCCAGCATTTACTATTAAAAAAACCGCTATCTTTTCTTATCTCTTTTAAGGTATTACTTGTAGAGTTTTATTTGTTTTATACTTGTCATTGTATGTTTCTTCTAGGCTACTGTTTTCTACCTGTTTGTTCTCTTCTACGCCTTTCATTGGAGAAGGTGATGGCACCCCACTCCAGTACTCTTGTCTGGGAAATCCCATGGACAGAGGAGCCTGGTAGGCTGCAGGTCGCGAAGAGTCGGACAGGACTGAGCGACCTCACTTTCACTTTTCACTTTCATGCATTGGAGAAGGAAATGGCAACCCACTCCAGTGTTCTTGCCTGGAGAATCCCAGGGATGGCGGAGCCTGGTGGGCTGCCATCTATGAGGTCGCGCAGAGTCGGACACAACTGAAGTGACTTAGCAGCAACAGCATGCCTTTCATGTTAGAGATTCAACTTTCTGGAGATCTGCACATGTCTGTTTTTATTTATAGCAGGGAATTGAAAGCCTGGCTGGAAGCTTTCTGCATGTCAAGCCAGGGCTTATTTACTAGTGGGTATCATTTTAGGGCAATTAGGAAGAAAGCTAGAGTTTGAGCTGGGATTGGGGATGAGGTTAGCTCTTAGATGTCAGCATTTCTAAGTCCTTTTTCTCGAGTTGTCAGTTTTTATTAGAGAAAGATTCAGTTTCTAATCAGTGGCCATAAGCCTGGCTGCCAGTATTCTGGGAATAGCATGATGCAAAAGATTAAGGTGGTCCTAGCATTCAGGATGCAAATGTTCTATTCTAGCACTTCTTCTCACTTCCCTTCTCTGTCTCTGGTATCCTAGAATCTGAGCCCTCTCAGGTTTATTCTACAGAGAATTTCCTCCTGGTCTCCACCTGTGAGTGGAATATGTGTGAGAGATGGGTGAGTGGGGTTAGAAACATGGCAGTTTGCAATAAGGGAGTGGGCCTCGGGAAAATCAAACTACTCTGTATACAAAATTTCAATCACTTTCCCTGTTTTCAACCTTCTGCCTCACTCCCACCTCTCATTGTCTTTGCATTTGTTACATCTTTTTTTTTTTTAACTCCTATTATTTTAGTGTGATCATGATCTAGAAGGAGATATACATATGCCATTCATTTTCAAAATTTAATAGTAAGTTGAATGGTAGATTCTAAAGAGCTGTGTTGATGATAAAAAGCGATCTTCTGATTGGCTTTGGAAGGAATGAGGATGAGTGGATCTTCAAATCTCTGCCTGGGTTGGACCAGTGATGTAAGCTGGACAGATCAGGAGGTTGGGTACCCTTGTCTGACGTGGAAGATGTTGAAGGGGAAGGTAGGCTATAGCATGAGACAATGGGAAAGAGGAGGTTTGGGTTTTATGTGTGCAAAGGCAAAATTGGAAGGTTTTAAGATATTTAGGGATCTTTGATCAGGTATCTTGCATAGTATTGTGCCAGAGTAAAAATGGATGAATACAGAGAGCTATTGTACTGTCTTTAGCTTAACTCAGCAGGCTTAGTTGGTCATAAAAGGACAGTGAAAAAGTCATTGTTTGATCAGGTCAGCTTTGTACCATGGGACTTATTCCTCATAGTTATAGACTCATCTCTCATTGTGACTTTTGGTGACACTGACATACCAATGCTCCAAAGAGGGTGTGAGTCAGTGCTACTGTTATTGGGCGGGTGACTGAAGCCAGTGTCCCATTGACAAAGAGGCATGACACCCACTTGTATAGAAAGAAAAGAGCCATTATTTTTATTAGAACATTTTTTCACATAGTTGGAATTTAAAACATGACGGCTGACATACTTATTGACTTGTATCAAGTTTACCCTGGTAGCCATTGGTATTCCAAGTGTTAAATTTCATTTTTTAAACAATCTCATTTTTAAAAGGCATATAACTTAGTGAGGACTAGCATATTTTCCTTACGGATGAGTACTGAGCAAAACAGAGCAAAATTCAGATCTATTTTACTTTCATTGGACTCTGGGCATTGAGGCCTTTCCTTGGGTTTTAATTCTGTAATCTCCAAAATTCTACAAGAGTGATTTCTGTATAACAAAGGCTATCTGCATTATTATTTTGTTTCCTTTTATGTATCTGAACATTAAAATGCAAGCTTATAGGTTTAATCCCCAGTTTTGTCTTACAAGCGGTTATTAGACAGTGTTATTTTCAGATGTGTACTAGGCTTAGTCTGTCAGAAGTGGTTAAGGGATTATCAAAATGTAATGATCCCTAACTTTTTAATTTAAAGGGACAGTTAACAAAACTAAATGAAGTTAGGTTGCCAAGATTTTGCCAATGAACAAGTCATGCATTCAGATGCTTCAGACTGGCAATCTAGTAATACTTGGTGGCAAATTCCACCTTCTCATCTGTCCATCTGTGTGTGGGTATTACAACCCCTGAACAGGAAATGGGAGTCACTGTTAAGTGCAGATCTAAGATTTATCCATGCTGAGTGAGAATACTATCTGATAGATTGGCATGTGCCAAGCACATAGGATCCTGATGTGTGAGCTGCGAATTTGATGGGCTGTAAAGGGAAGAGGAAGCTTTGAGAAATGCCGGGAGTTAAGAAGAAAAAGAACGTTAAGGTCTATAGGATCCAATTTGTAGAAAATGCAAGCATGGAGAAAATACTTTCGAGGCACTGGGTTCCTCCAGCGTGTGCTTTGAGTCACTTTTGTCTGTGCCCACCTAGGCAATTTTAATTAGGGGCAGGCAGAAGTGGACACAGAGGATTTGAATGGCAGCTAATCCTGGCTCTGCCACTTTACTGTGAGATCAGACATAATCTGTCTTATTTGTCAGTTTCTTAACCTGTAACGTGGGCTTAATAGGGTTTTTAATGCAGTGTTATATATAAAAAACTTAACGAAAAAACTTGATGAAATGCTCAGTGGACATAAATTTGAGCAACCTTCAGGAGATAATGCAGGCCAGAGGAGCCTGGAGTGCTACAGCCCACAGGGTGGCAAAGAGTCAGAAATGACTTAGCAACTAAACAACAGCAAGAGCACCAACAGTCAAATGCTACAGAAAACAGGCTCCATAAATGCTAGCTAGCCATTTGAAAAAAACTGTGAATAGTGTTTTCTGAAATTTTTTTTGTGGTAAAAATCATATGATATAAAACATTCTATTTTAATCATATTTAACTTTACAGTTCAGTGGCACTAAGTACATTCACATTGTTCTGCAACTCATCATCCATCTCCTGAATTTATCATCATCCATCTCCTGAATTTTTTACCTTCCTAAATGGAAACTGTCCTGATTAAACACTAACGCCCCATCCCCCCTCCAATATTGTTATTAATGGGGATGAAGAACCTTAAAGAAAGGGTCACTTGTCCTCAAGGAAGTAGACTAGGGAACAGAACGATTTAACTAACGGAGCACGGTAGCTTGGGAGACAGGGGGTTAATCACACTGCATGCTGATATGACAGTAATTGCACCCAATCTAGGGTTTCCCTGGTAGCTCAGATGGTAAAGAATCTGCTTGCAATTCAGGAGACTGGGGTTTGATCCCTGGGTGGGGAAGATCCCCTGGAGAAGGAAATGGCAACCCACTCCAGTATTCTTGCCTGGAGAATTTTATGGACAGAGGAGCCTGGTGGGCTACAGTCCATGGGGTCACAAAGAGTTTGATATGACTGAGAAACTAACACACTGGGTAGATAGAATTTGTTATCCCAGTGATCAGATGAGCCAAATGGGAAAGATGCAAGTTCAGGCTGGGGCACAGAACAGAGAATGAGCAGAGAGGAGAAGGGCTTGGTAAGGTGTGGGTAAGGGAAAAGACTAGGAATTAAGGGATAAACAAGAAAAGAAACTTGAATTGTACCTATGAAAATATATGTTAAGGATGTAACTTTTAAGCCATTTTATAATTTTCCTTCCCTAAAGCTAATCTTTTGCAAAGCAGTGTAAGTAGGTAAGCTCTGTGGTTTTAGGGGACTAGCCAATTATTTTCTTCTCTCTCTTTCATGTAGGTGATGATGCTGGCTGGAAGTCCTCTTGCTGCTGCTGCTGCGGCTGCTAAGTTGCTTCAGTTGTGTCCGACTCTGTGTGACCCCATAGACAGCAGCCCACCAGGCTCCCCTGTCCCTGGGGTTCTTCAGGCAAGAACACTGGAGTGGGTTGCCATTTCCTTCTCTAACGCATGAAAGTGAAAAGTGAAAGTGAAGTTGCTCAGTCGTGTCCGACTCTTTGCGACCCCATGGACTGCAGCCCACCAGGCTCCTCCGTCCATGGGATTTTCCAGGCAAGAGTACTGGAGTGGGGCGCCACTGCCTTCTCGGGGAAGTCCTCCTAACATATGACAAATATTTTCTTTGTACAACTAGTAGTTACACATCAAATGCAAATACTCACAGGAGTGGTAACTTGAGGTAACTTATGTATTTAATTTCATATTAAGGTACAAATGACTAATAGAGCCGTTTTAAAGTATGGATATTCATCACAGAGAGTGAAAGACCATTTGGCATCTGAAAATTAAGAAATAGGAAGAGCGGTGCAGAAGGTATGTTTTCTTCTAGGGCTACTTACATGTATACACATTTTGAAGGTTTCATGAAGCTATAACATTATGTCCACATTGGCTGAGTGAGATTAGTAGCTGAGCTACCATTCAGTACATTTTATTTGGGGAAAGGTTTCTGGCCAATATAACCTAGAATATTGCTTATATTCTCTATTTAAAGATTTCCCTGGTGGCTTAGACGGTAAAGCGTCTGCCTACAATGCGGGAGACCTGGGATCGATCCCTGGGTGGGGAAGATCCTCTGGAGAAGGAAATGGCAACCCACTCCAGTACTCTTGCCTGGAAAATCCCATGGATGGAGGAACCTGGTAGGCTACAGTCCATGGGGTCACAAAGAGTCGGACATGACTGAGCGACTTCACCTCTTCTCTATTTCATTATTCCTTTGTAGATTCAATTTAAAGAATGCCCTAAAGCAAATGCATGCCATGTTGGAGGTTTGGCAGGAGCAGAAGTAGGATCCTGGAGCAGGGGGTGACTGTGATTGCGAAAGTTCCAGAGGGAAGAAAGCCTGAAATAAACTGAGGCCCAGGGCCTTGGAAAATGAGTGGTCAGCTCCAGGTAAGATGCAACAGGCAGAGTGCTTGTCAGTGAGTTCAACCTCAGGCAGTGACACCTTCTCTAGATGGTGGTTTTAGGTGTGCTCACAGTCAATGGAAAGACAATGAAAATCTACTCCCCTCAGCGAGTTAAAAGTTCAAATCAAACAAACAGAATGTTTCCTATTTTTATATGGTTTTGCGAGAAGAGGTGGCAGGAATACACAGAAGAACTGTACAAAAAAGATCTTCATAACCCAGATAACCACAGTGGTGAGAGCCAGACATTCTGGAACGCAAAGTCAAGTGGGCCTTAGGAAGCATCACTACAAACAAAGCTAGTGGAGGTGATGGGATTCCAGTTGAGCTATTCAAATCTTAAAAGATGATGGTGTGAAAGTGCTGCACTCAATATGCCAACAAATTTGGAAAACTCAGCAGTGGCCACAGGACTGGAAAAGGTCAGTTTTCATTCCATTCCCAAAGAAAAGCAATGCCAAAGAATACTCAAACTACTGCACAATTGTGGTTATCTCATATGCTTGCAAAATATTCTCAAAATTCTTGAAGTTAGGCGTCAACAGTACACAAATCATGAGCTTCCAGATATTCAAGCTGGATTTAGAAAAGGCAGAGGAACCAGAGATCAAATTGCCAACATCATTGGATCATTGAAGAAGCAAGAGAGTTCTGGAAAAGCATCTACTTCTGCTTTATTGCCTATGCCAATGCCTTTGACTGTGTGGGTCACAACCAGACCACCTTACCTGCCTCCTTATAAATCTGTATACAGGTCAAGAAGCAACAGTTAGAACTGTACATGGAATGACAGACTGGTTCCATATCGAGAAAGGAGTATGCCAAGGCTGTATATTGTTACCCTGCTTATTTAACTTATATACAGAGTACATCATGTGAAATGCCAGGCTGGATGAAGCACAAACTGAAATGCCAGGCTGGGTGAAGCACAAGCTGGAATCAAGATTGCCAGGAGAAATATCAATAACCTGATATGCAGATGACACCACCCTTATGGCAGAAAGTGAAGAAGAACTAAAGACTTCTTGATGAAAGTGAAAGAGGAGAGTGAAAAAGCTGGCATAAAAATCAACATTCAAAAAACAAAGTTCATGGAATCTGGTCCCATCACTTTATGGCAAATAGATGGGGAAACAATGGAAATAGTGAGAGACTTTCTTTTGGGGGGGGCCCAAAATCACTGCAGATGGTAACTGCAGCCATAAAGTTAAAAGATGCTTGATCTTTGGAAGAAAAGTTTTGACCAACCTAGATGGCATATTAAAAAGCAGAGACATTACTTTGCCAACAAAGCTCTGTCTAGTTAAAGCTCTGGTTTTTCCAGTAGTCATGAATGGATGTGAGAGCTGGACTATAAAGAAAGCTGAGTGCTGAAGAAATGATGCTTTTGAAGTGTGGTGTTGGAGAAGACTCTTGAGAGTCCCTTGGACTGCATGGAGATCGAACAGTCAATCCTGAAGGAAATCAGTTCTAAATATTCGTTTGAAGGACTGATGCTGAAGTTGAAACTCCAATACTTTGGCCACCTGATGCGAAGAACTGACTCATTTGAAAAGACCTTGATGCTGGGCAAGATTGAAGGTGGGAGAAGAAGGGGATGACAGAGGATGAGATGGTTGGATGGCATCACCGACTCAATGGATATGAGTTTGAGCAAGCTCCGAAAGTTGGTGATGGACAGGGAAGCCTGGCGTGCTGTAGTCCATGGGGTTGCAAATAATTGGACATGACTGAGCTACTGAACTGAACTGATAAACATTTTCACATTACTAGCCTTAGTGTTTTTCTTTTCTGAATCAAGAAAGGTATACTAGATGATTAAGACTCCCCTTAAATTCTAGTGTGTGTGTAGGGAAGGGGAACGAGGGAATGGGTTGTTGTTGTTTAGTTGCTAAGTTGTGTCTGGCTCTTTGCAACTCCACAGACTATAACCTGCCATGCTCTTCTGTCCGTGAGATTTTCCAGGCAATAATATTGGAGTAGTTGCCTTTGCCTTCTCCAGGGAATGTTCCTGACCCAGAGATCAAACCCACATCTCCTGAATTGCAGGTATATTCTTTACCCATGAGCCACCAGGGAAGCCCAGGGAAGGGGACCATGGGAGTGGGCGGCCAAAACATTGTACTGATATCCAGTGAATTATGGACATGAGCTCATTTTAATTCTCCCAGTGTACCACATGAGAGAGGTACTGTGTTCCCATAGTACAGAGAAGGAGATGGGGATCTAGAGAATTCAAGTCACTACCCAGAGCAAGTAAGTTTTAAGGCTGGATTAGATTACAGAGCTGAGGCCACTTTTCTGATTCTGTAATTGAATGGTCTGAAAGCCAAGGGCTCCATGTTTGTAGGAAAGCTAGCAGTTTCTCTGCTGTTTGAAAATTAGAATTGGGTGAAAAAAATCCATAAGCAAAAGAAATAGCAATAGGATTCATTTAAATACCCACCCCCAAGATATTAAAAGAATATGATCTATGTAAATGAATAAATCCTTGAATCATATATTGGTGTTGGGGAACCTACTTCTCCTATAGTTGGTGTATTTGTTGTAACACTCCTTTGTTTTCCTTCTTAATGCTCTTGACTAAAGCTGACCTTCCCTTCTATGCCTTCTCTTTCCTAAATCCTATTCCTCTTTTTTCAATGATACCTGCTCTCATTTTGACCATTTGCTAATAACCTTGATTTAGGAGTTTTTTTTTCCAAACTCAGATGGAATTTCTTTTTACACACTCAGCTTAGTTAACTATTGTTTATAAGTTGGTAGCACTAGGTATGTTTCCATGGATGTACGCTTATGTTTCTTGTCTTTGGGTCACTATCTTGGCTACCTCTCGTCTGGCAGTGCCTTACTTTGTGCACAATTATGTATCTGTAGAGTAACAGATTCACATTGTGTAGATGTAATTCACTTGAAGAAAATATAGCACCAAGAACATAGGTTAAACAGCATGACATCATGGTTAAAACCCAGGGTCTGGAGCCCACACTGTCAGGTCTGAATCCTGATTCTGCTACTTACCAGCTGTGTGATGTGGGACAAGATACTTAGCTCCAAGTTGCTTAGTTTCCTTGTCTGTTAGGTGATAATGGTGCTTACTTAGAGTAGGTTAAAGATCAAAGAATTAATGGTTTTAGAGCATTTGAAATAGTATCAGCTATTACAAGTACTATACAGATTATACCATGATTGTTATTAAAGACAAAGATGAAGAAGATGATTGTCATCATTGATTTATTTAGAAATCTACAAACCAGTGGACCTATAAATTGGATTGGTTTAAATGGTTTTAATACTAATTAAAGTTCTAAAATCTAATTGAATATGTGTTAATTGATATGAATATTGAGGGAAAAGATGAGTCAAAGTAACATATAAGGTTTTGAAAATAAACACAAGCATTCTAAAATCTATTCTCTCATCTTCTAGAGTGGTAAATTCACAAATACAAGAAGCACCTGAAGGAAATGGCAGGATGCCTGTTCTGGCTCCCTTAGCTGTGAAGAGGTGATGATGGCCACCTCAGGCCACATTCAAACTCCTGAGCCGGGTAGGAGAGCTCTTCACAGATCCTTATTTGATATCAACTTTTCCAAAGGTAGCTGAGTTCTCCAGCTGGATAGTTTGAATGCAATCAAGTTCTCTGCGGGAGAATAAGAGGATAAATGACTCACCCCAAGCACATAGGCAGTCAAGATACATTCATTTTAGAGCAACGAGCTGAAAATCTTAGTGTAGCAGATTTTAGTATTCTTATGTCTACATTTCAGTGGGGCAATTGGGACGATATAAAATCTATCAAAATAAAATTTCCATTTTGATACACATTACAAACCTCAATCTACTATTTCTGACTCCTAAGAATATAACCCTTCTAAGGGATACTCTTTCAGACATACTCCTAAATTGAGACAGGCGCTTAATTTTCTTCACACAAGCAATACTCTCTCAGAAAATTACTTGTATTATAGGATAAAAATCTTCTAAAGGTTGAAACTGGTATTTAATATGTCCAGTACAGTTTTGAAACCCTGAGATTTAAAAAGTGCAAGAAATATTTGAGTCTACTCCCTTTTAAAAATTGATGACAATATGAAAATATTGTTCTTTTGTGACCAGTTATTTAAAAGCAAATTTTCTTATGATATATCAAGAATTCTATTGTTGTTATTGTTTTAAAAAACATTCCTTCAAGAACCATCCCTCCTCCAATATCACCGCAAACTGTGATGCTCTAACGTAAGCTTTTATGTTATGGATGAATGTTGACAAATAGGTGTGCTGTCTGAGGTGTGACACAGTCACATTGTTCTCAGGTTAGTGCTTTATTCCCCTCTAGCCTGCTGGCCTCCAACTATCCTCTGAGCTGCGTGAAGTAAGAACGCTAGCTTCCCAGCTTCGGCTCATTTCCCCTCCCCCACTGGCCTGGAATGTTCTTTCCCCAGATATTGACATAAGCTGTTTGCTCACTCCTTTTAGATCTTCATTAAAGTCATCTGGGCTTCCCTGGTGGCTCCAACGATAAAGAATCTGCCTGCAGTGCAGGAGACCTGGGTTCGATCCCTGGGTCAGGAAGATCTCCTGGAGAAGGGAATGGCTACCCACTCCAGTATTCTTGCCTGAAGAATTCCATGAGAGAGGAGCCTGGTGGGCTATAGTCCATGGGGTCACAAAGAGTTGGACACAACTCAGTGACTAACTTAAAATCACCTCAGGGAGGTTTCCTCACTGTCTTATAGCAAATCATACCTAGTCCTGACATCTCTCAACTCTCCCCTTTTTTTTCCTCTTTAGCACTTATTGCTGTCTAACTTGTGTACATCTGTCTCCCCTCCTCTGCTTCAGACTATGACCTCCTTAGTAATAAAAACTTTGTCTTCTTTTCAGCCCTGTCTTCAGGACCTAGAATAGTTAGTGTCTGGCATAGACTGGTCATTTAAAATATTCAGTGAAAGATACAATGAATTAAAAATCTGTTATATATGACTTGGTGTTTATGAATATGTCTGATGTTCTGAGAATTTCAAACAAAATAATGAAGTCACAATGTAAAGAACAGAAAAACAGAACAAATCATTATTTTTGTAACACTCTACACATTTCAGAGGCTCTGGTGTTCATAGTCTTTTCCTTCCTTTTTTTCCTTTTCTTTTTTAAACATAGTCATTATTTTCTGAAGCAGCTCTGGTGGCCTCTGCCTAATCCGTTTCCAGTTCTCTATTGTGGAGGAATCTGTCTCTGAGGCTGCTGACCTTCCTTTCTTTCATTGTCTTGCTTCTTTACTATATACAATACTCTTTTTTGGGGACCTACTCTCTCAAAAACTTTTCATTTATAGACAAAATTGGGTCTGTCTAATGACTTTTATTAAAGTGCTGAAATTTAAAATTTAATAAAACCCATGGGTGAAAGCAGTGCCGTTCTTTTGTGCAGATAGGTACGCAGTGTAATTCTAGTAACTGGCACCGTTGTATTTGTACAGATTTCTCGGGGATTTGGTTCGGCTGCATGAAACAAAAAATTCAAATAACAGTGGCATAAATAAGAATAGAGGCTTGTTTTTTTTTTTTTTTCCTTATGTAAAGAGAAGTCTCGTTGATGGTGTTGCCTTGGTGGCTGCTGGTGTCGGGGCTAAAATGTCTGCAATTCTTTGGGACCTTTTTTCAAGACCTAAAGAAGGAAGAAGGGACAAGAGCAAAGTTCAAAAATGACTTTGTCAACTGAGTTAAATTTCCTATTTTGGAGCTTTTCCGGAAGACAACAACAAATTCCATTTCCATGGCACTGGCCTGTTCTGTCTCATGACCATCCCAATCTTCAAGGGAGGTAGGAGATATAGGTCCTATTTTTTCTTTTCTCTTTTTGAGCACATGGATGCTGCCAACAGAATTGGAATCCCATTAATGGCAAAGAGGAGGAGAGTGGATATTGAGTAGATAACCAGCAGTCTCTGACAATGTAAAATATACCTGAAAGGTAGATAAAAATGTCTATTTGTAGGACTTCCCAGGTGGCACAGTGGTTAAGAGTCTGCCTTGCAATGCAGGGCATGTGGGTTCAAACCCTGGTCAGGGAACTAATATCCCACATGCTGTGGGGCTGGAGCCTATTATACAGAATGAAGTAAGCCAGAAAGAAAAACACCAATACAGTATAATAATGCATATATATGGAATTTAGAAAGATGGTAATGATAACCCTGTATGTGAGACAGCAAAAGAGACACAGATGTATAGAACAGTCTTTTGGACTCTGTGGGACAGGGTGAGGGTGGGATGATTTTGGGAGAATGGCATTGAAACATGTATATTATCATGTGTGAAATGAATGGCCAGTCCAGGTTCGATGCATGATACAGGGTGCTTGGGGCTGGTGCACTGGGATGACCCAGAGGGATGGGATGGGGAGGGAGGTTCGAGGGGGTTCAGAATGGGGAACACATGTACACCCATGGCGGATTCATGTCAGTGTATGGCAAAACCAATACAATATTGTAAAGTTAAAAAAAAAGACTGCTACACAACTACTTAGAATTTAAAATGCTCTTTACAATATAGTGTAGTTGATAAATGTAATTTAGAGATGAAAAGATTTGTTAAATTCTTCAGAAGAACGATGGGTTTGACATCTATGTTGTTCTGTCTATTGAAAGACTGCTCAGAAAGTTTTAAGTATCATCAGAGGTTCAAATTACAGTTCCTAATAAGTCTGGACTGGTCAACATGGATCATAAAGATCACAGAATTTAGTAACAGATTGTATAATAGTTATTTAGATTATGTTACAATTTAAGGTGCATTGTTTAATAATTAAAATTTTATATTTTATAAGACATTATGTAATAATAAAGCAATTATATATTTCAAACTGTTTATATTATTTGTAACTCAACTCTGATGCCAAAACAATGAAGAATATTGCAAATAATAAGCTTATATATCTGTAAGTTGCTATTAATTAATTTAGGATTACTTTATTGCAGAGGAATTTTTATTTTTTTTAATAACAGAATTTAATTTTTTAACTAAGAATCATAGTGACCCAGAATATACATGGGGTAATCATAGGCAATGACAATTTAATATTCCTAGGAAAAACTTGATTTAATTTAAATTTCTTTTATTCTAGTAGTTACTTAGGAAATGACTTTAGGAGGCTTATCATATGTGCTATAAAAATAGTAAATGGAATGGAAGAAATCAAGTCCCTAAAGAATCAACACACTTCAATTTTTAAAATGTAGTCTATAATTATACAATAATGTGTTTTAATCCTAGGGGATGAGTTTTTTTGGATCTTATTTTTCCTTAATTTTAAATGAATGGGAACCTTGCTGAGTTTGAATTAACATAGCATATTGAATTTTAGTTTTCTTTGTTTTTCTTGATTTTAAATGATGGACAAAGAGTTACCTTATTTTCTCTAATTTTGTGGCTTAAGAAATGTATTGCAGGTGTTACGATAACGCAAGACTCAGGAGATATAGTGTGACTCACACATGGTCTTTACATTTAGGAAGCTTCTTGTTTGATGGAAGAGATGCATGGGACATTAACTTCCTTTGCAATTAGGGACTATGTTAGAGACATGGACAAAAGTACCTTGGATGTCAGGAGGATGCGGAGATGATGCCAGAGGAAGTCAGGGAAAAATATAACATTTGGCTTGGATCTTGAAGCCATTTGACCAGGTGCAAAATTAGAGGATGGAATTTCAGAGAGGGAACAGATGATGCAGAAGGAGAGTTTCCTGGATTGATGCTCAGTGGGGAGGGGCAATTAGAGGTGGCACTTGGCAAGAAGTTGAGGCTGACTGAGAAGGGTCTAGAATGCCTAGCTAAGAAATTTGGATTGCACTGGTAGGAGTGAGAGTTAACAGTTTTTAAGCAGTACAGGGACATGATCAGACTCAGTTTTAATGTATATGGCAGTTATGACTATTAAGAGGACAGACTGGGGCAGATAGTGATTGCTGGTGAGAGAGTCATTCATTTGCAGCCCAGGGGACATGAGAGCATGAACAGCAGGACCATGAAGACAGACTCAAGAAGACTGCTCGGGGAACGTTTCTTTCAGGATTAGGTACCTGCTTATGGAAGAGTGTGTATTTGGCTGTGGGAGTCCTGAATCCCTGGAGTTGAGTGTAACTCTGTGTTTCTAGCTTGGAAGATGATGCAGCTGTCGCTTAACAAAGTCAAGAATTTAGGAAGCAGAGAGATATTTTAAAGTAAGATAATGAATTCAATTTGGGACATTTATTTTCAAGAACATCTATCTAGTAGGCCTTTGAAAATACAACTCTAGAATTAAAATTTAAGAGAGACAGATTCTGTAGTCTTTCCCACATAGATAACAGTTAATAAAAGACCAGAGAGGAAAATATGTTGTCTTCATTTAGAACATCAGTTCATACTGAGAGAGGTTAACTGATTTGTTTAAGGTCACTAGGAGATGGTGAAAAGCCAACATCTAATCTAGGCCTTCTGTCCCAGATCTATTATCAAATTTCTTTTAGCCTCAATTTCTTCATATGTAAGGTGAGCATAATGATAACTTCCTTATATGATTACTGTTGCTGTTCACTCACTCAGTTGTATCTGATTCTTTACAACCCCATCGAATGGAGCACTATGCCAGGCTTCCCTGTCTTTCACCAACTCCCAGAGTCTGCTCAGACTTATGTCCATTGATGGTGACTGCGGGCATGAAATTAAAAGACACTTGCTCCTTGTAAGAAAAGTTATGACAAACCTAGACAGCATATTAAAAAGTAGAGACTTTACTTTGCCGACAAAGGTCCATATAGTCAAAGCTATGGTTTTTTTCAGTAGTCATGTATGGATGTGAGAGTTGGACCATAAAGAAAGCTGAGTGCTGAAGAATTAATGCTTTTGAAGTGTGGTGTTGGAGAAGACTCTTGAGAGTCCCTTGACCTGTAAGGAGATCCAACCAGTCCATCCTAAAGGAGATCAGCCCTGAATGTTCATTGGAAGGACTGAGGCTGAATGAAGCTCCAATACTTTGGCCACCAGATGTGAAGAACTGACTCATTGGGAAAGACCCTGATGGTGGGAAAGATTGAAGGCAGGAGGAGAAGAGGATAACAGAGGATGTGATGGTTGGATGGCATCACCGACTCAATGGACATGAGTTTGAGTAAACTCCAGGAATTGGTGAAGGACAGGGAAGCCTGGCACGCTGCTGTCCATGGAGTCACAAAGAATCAGACACGACTGAGTACCTGAACTGAACTGAGAGTTATCACTTATGCCATTTTTGTTGTTTAAAGACCAGAATGAAATAATATTAATATTAAAATCATGTTACCATAGTTGACTTTGGGAAGGGGCACAGATTATTTAGAAAGCATTAGCTTATGGGAAGACTTAAAAGCTTCCTTTCAGGATGTCAGTAATTGTGCTATAGGTGTGTTAAGGGGCTGATGGATAGAGTCCTGGTGTTTCTAGTGCCCCTTAACTCTAATGAGGGCTCCCTGGGTGGCTCAGTGGTAAAGAATCCACCTGCCAATGCAGGAGATGCAGGTTCGATCCCTGGGTCGGGAAGACCCCCTGGAGGAGGAAACGGCAACCTACTTCATATTCTTGCCTGGGAAATCCCATGGACAGAGGAGGCTGGCAGGCTACAGTCCATGAGGTCGCAAAAGAGTCAGACACGACGCAGCGACTAAACAACAACAACAAAACTCTTTTAAAACTGACCTAAGGAAAAGGCAGAGTGAGAAAGTAAAGAGAATTGCAAGAGTCAAACATAAGGGGAAAGGATATGTGAGGGCAGAGTCAGAGTCAAAACAGCAGCTGCAGCGAATTAGTGTCTACTCAGGGAAACTTGTCAAGGTTCAGAGGGTTGCACACTGCATGAAAATTGGTAATTCAGAAGAGATGGCAAGGTGTGAGCTTTTATGAGGTCCTCAGGGTCTTGGCTTTGCATATGTTGCCTCAGTACACGCATGCATGTACTACATGTACATACACCCATATCCGCATCACCCTCCCGATGCCGCACATCCGTCCACATTTTAACTTTTAATGTCTGCTGCCTTATCCAGTTACCCCAAAGCTTAGTTGTTTAAAGCAACCAACATCTGCTTTAAATGAATCACAGAAATCACAAGCCTCAAATGGGGCAGAAGTTACAAACTCATACGTATGCTTGTTGGTGGGAATGTGCTCCTGGTAGGCCATTGGTCTGAGATCTCAGTTCCTCACTTGTTGGCTGGAGGCTACCCTTAGCCATGTGGGCTTCTCCACAGAGCAGCTCATAGCAGCTGGCCTCTATTAGAGGAAGTGAGAGAACAAGAGGGAAGATCAAGACATAAGCTAGAATCTTTTTATACCTCAGTCTCAGAGGTAACATTCTGTCACTTTTGCCATATTCTATTAATTAGAAGCAAGTCACTAGGTCCAGCCAGCATAAAAAGGGATGACGAGGATACAATGGCCCAGGTATCACTGGGGGCTGTTTTAGAAGCTGCCTACCACAAAATTACTTAACCAGTCTTATATCGCTGGACATTTAGATTGCTTCCAATCACATCACATACCTACGACATTCCACTGTTTTTCTCATGCCTATACTATACCTCAAACTTCCAAAAATTCAAGTTTCAAAGCAACCCTTTCTTCAAGTACAGACTGCAGAGAAATACATTATTCCCCTACCAACTCCTCTGGAATTTTAATTAATAATGTTTTCTTCATCCTGTTGCAGGTATTTTAGATCAAAGGGATATTGGTCATTTATCCCTTAATAAATTCTCAAGTTTAGAATTGATATTCTGTACATACAGAGCTCTTCCGATTCAAGAAATGAAAGACAATGTCCTCAATAGAAAATCAGGCAAAGAGACTAAACAAGTGAAAAACAGAAATGACAAATTAAGATATGAAAATATTAAATAAGAAAAAAGATAAATTATAACAAGATATTATTTTAATTAATCCAATTGACGAAGATTTTAAAATAGCATAATACCTAATGTTGGGAAGAATGTATATAACTATGTATTTTCAAACATTTCTGGAAGGAGTTTGCATTTATACCTTGAGACCCATGAATTCAATTTGCCCGGGTCTTCTGGGCCTTCTTTTGTATCTTGTAGTTAAAATTGGATTGTTGAATTTTTCCAGTGTTAGCTGTCACTGTGGGATCACTGTCACTATATTTGAGACATCAGAATATATCTGTCAGTGAAGTGAGAACAGTTTATCAACAAAGGCCATGCTGTGGCCACTTTATGGGTGCAGATTCTGACAAAAGGATTCACAAATCGCCAAGTAGGTTAAAGACAGTCAGAACAATGGTGACTGTCATAACAGAAACACGCCTCATTGCTTGTGATGAGGGTGTGGGTGCTATAGAGCAGAACCACTGGTATGTGCCTGCGAATACTTGAATAGCACTGCATAATGCAACAAGCTCTCTCCATTAGGTGGGGAAAAATGTTTTGTAAAACTTCACTTACATAATCTAAAGTTTCTCCAACTCATTTTCATTGTCTTTTGTCCTCATTTTAGTAGTTAATATGATAAATTTGGATCAAAAATAATTGATTTCTAGATCACTTGGAGGAAATGCCATATACATAAATGACTATTTCATTCAAAGGGTGTGTTATTCTCTGTTGCTCTATCTTGCAAACAGGCTTATGTATACCTTATGACTGTTCCCCAAGCATATGATGGGACTAGGGCTAGAAGCTGTTTACCATCTGTCTTTCTGTTCATGGTATAATCCTTGACACTTATGTAATACAGTGATTAAGTCATTTGACATTAAAGATAATTTGAAGATTAAGAAGGGAGAGGTGAATATACAGGAGCACTTTGAAATTATAGGCCATGATTCTCTTCCAATTGAATATATCTGCTCATTGCCCTCTTTCCCTGGTCAAAACAGAGAGGAGACTTGATTTTCCTTGTGTATTGACTATAAAAAAACCACTGATAATATGAGTGAATGTGTAATATAAAAGCTTAATAGATGTCTTTATTCTGGCTCTCAGAAGCTTGCTATCTGAGAATATAATTTAGCCTTAGGACAGGAAAATTATACTGCTTCTGTTGCCCCATTTCCTTTAAATCTGAAGCGAAAAATTCTACTTCCTTTCATGCCCCACTGGGACCAGACCAAAAAGCAAACAGGAAATTTATTGATTCTCACATCTTTTAAGTGTATCATGGCCCTGTGTGTATTTTACTTCTTGAGGTCCTTCCTTTTTTCTCAAGTTTTCTTTTTCCCTGCCACATTGTATATTTTGTATGGAACTCTAAGTAGTTCAATCTAATGAATTAATGACATATCCTTAGGAATTGTGTTGTGAAGTGGAATGAAAGTCACTAAGTTGTGTCCGACTCTTTGTGACCCCATGGACTATATAGTCCATGGATTTCTCCAGGCCAGAATACTTGAGTGGGTAGCCTTTCTTCTCTTCAGGGGATCTTCCCAACCCAGGGATCAAACTCAGGTCTCCCACATTGCAGTCGGATTCTTTACCAGCTGAGCCACAAGGGAAGCCCAAGAATACTGTATTCGACAGCCTATCCCTTCTCCAGCAGAACTTCCCAACCCAGGAATTGAACGGGAGTCTCCTGCATTGCAGGTGATTCTTTACCAACTTGAGTTATCAGGGTGTTATTTGCTGATTAACTAATGGTGGGAGGAATCCTTTTCTCACTTCTACCAGTCTGGCAATGTTCTACTGGCCCTTCTGAATTTCCAGTTACCACAGATAAGAGAAATTAATAACCTCTTGAATTCAAAAGGCTTACCCTATTTGTCTTCATAGCTGCAAAAAATTTCCAGTTAATATAATACATTTTTTTCTCATATCTTGTAGAAAATTAACAAATTCTTATCAGTCTATCTTAATAAACAATAAACATGTTCTCCTTATAAAATCGCTAATTTGAACATTCTTTAGGGCTCCTTTACCTCATGTTTCTTTCTCTTTTACATGTAGACCCTTCTACACAATTAAAGCAGACAGAAAGCCCAACATGTCTTTCAGGTTTGATCCTTATCTAATGTTTTTTATTAGCTAATTTATTTATTTGGCTGTGCCTGATCTTAGTTGTGACACACAGGATCTTCAATCTTTTTCAGTCTTCTCGATCTTTGATGTGGCGTGAGGGGGTTTAGGTTGTGGCACGTGGGATCTAGTTTCCTGACCAGGGATGGAACCTAGGCCACCTGCATTGGGAGGGCAGAGTCTTAGGCAAAGGACCACCAGGGAAGTCCCAATCCTTGTCTAATTTGTGTTTCAAGATTGCGGAGGTCTATGTATTTAGAGATCCAATTGTATACTTATCTAGATGTCTTATGGGCAGACTGTAAGCCTCCTTTTGTTCAGTCGCTCAGTCATGTCTGACTCTTTGCAACCCCATGGACCGCAGCACACCAGGCTTTCCTGTCCTTCACTGTCTCCTGGAGTTTGGTCAAATTCATGTCCATTGAGTCGATGATGCTATCCAATTATCTCATCCTCTGTCACCCCTTTCCTTCCTGCCCTCAATCTTTCCCAGCATCAGGGTCTTTTCCAATGAGTCGGCTCCTTGCATCAGGTGGCCAAAGTATTGGAGCTTCAGCATCAGTCCTTCTAGTGAATATTTAGGGTTAATTTCCTTTAGGGTTGACTGGTTTGATCTCTTTGCTGTCCAAGGGACTCTCAAGAGACTTCTCCAGCACCACAGTTTGAAAGCATCAATTTCTTCAGCGCTCAGTCTTCTTCATGGTCCAACTCTCACATTGGTACATGACTACTAGAAGAACCATAGCTTTGACTATATTGACCTTTGGTTGCAAAGTGATGTTTCTGCTTAAGTAAGCCTCCTGTGGGCCAAATAATTTAAGTAATGGTAAGCTAATTAACAGGCTTCCTGATGGCTCAGTGGGTAAACAGTATGCCTGCAGTGCAGGAGACACAGGAGATGTGGGTTCGATCCTTGGATCTGGAAGATGCCCTGGAGGAGGAAATGGCAACCCACTCTAGTATTCTTGCTGAAAAATTCCATGGATAGAGGAGCCTGGCGGGCTACAGTCCAAAGAGTCACAGAGTGAGACACGACTGAGCAACTAAGCATGCAGGCATGAGCTAATTAACATTCCACATATTTGTTTGAGTGAGTAAAGTGTGGAAAGCCATTCCTCTGTAAGTATTGAGATTATCAGTATTCTAAATTAAGCGGCAAAAGGCCACACCAGGATAGCATGATATTTGGGAGTAGCACATTGATTGATGGGGTGTGTTAAAATTCTTACTATAAGATCTGGCTGAGTTGATGTGATCACGTCTGATAGAAAAGCTCGTAAGGAAGAAGATTCAATCATTGTGACTTGCATAGAGATTCTATATAGAATTAGTCAATTTAAAAATATCTTTTAAGTGCTTTGGTCTTTAAAGTGGCTTACATTTTTCTGCTGCTTGATTCTAGCTTATATTGTGTGACCAGGAGACAGAAGAGCCTGGTTTTAAGTCCTAAATCTGCCATTAACTCACAGTGTGACTTTGAGTAGATGTTTATCTTTTCTAAGCTTCCTCATTCATGAAATAAGAGAGTTGGGCTAAACGATCTGCAAGGTACCACTGGCTTGAAACCCCTCTGATCATACCTTGTCTAAATGGTGTATCCTCAAATTTCTGATTATTTGAAGATAGTACCCAGTTGATTTAAAGCACAAAACAAATGTGACCATCTAAAAATGTTCTATACTATTACTACCATGTTAATTGTGAGGTCTACTTCTTATTTATGCCTTAGTCTTTGAGAAAGCTAAGGCTGGCTGTTAAATAGTTCTTCTAATTAGTATGAATGGTCATAGCATTTAAAATCCTTGTCCTGTCTTTGATAAGATCAAAATTAGAGTGAATAATATGCCTTGGTCGAATATTAGCATGCAAACCGTGTAGCTTGAAAAGATGTGTTTAGGCTCTGAGAATAAAGCAGAAGCCCGCACATTCTGACAGCTGTGAGAAACACAAAAAATATTAATGGTGGCAGTTAGAGAGTCAGACAGAGAATAGCAACGCACAGGTGCGTTTTCCCCAGTGCATGTGTTTCTTCTTTAGTATTCATGATAAGTTTTCAGTACCTTCATCTTTACACAGGGATTAGAAAACAGTTCAGACTTTTTAGTTTGACTGAGAAACAGCCTAGGACAGCTGAAAGAACAATGTCTAAAGGGGTGTATATATCTTAATAAAGTAGTCTTCTATGATAATGCTTTAAATATCACTATAATGCCATTTTTCTTTTCCAATAAAGTCATCATCATAAAAGTCTTATGGTTCTTTTAACATCTTACCTGAGTGGAGTGAAAACTTGCATTAATTGTAGACTGTTTTATGTCACCATGTCCACTACCTTTATAATTTTATTTGTCTATCTGGCTGTGTGGGTCTTTGTTACTATACAAGCTTTTCTTTAGCTGCAGAGTGTGGGGCTGCTCTTCAGTTGTGATGTGCAGGCTTCTCATTGTGGTGGTGGCTTCTCTTGTTGTGGACCACAGGCTCTAGGGCACTCAGGCGTCTGTCGTTGCTGCATGTGGGATCAGTAGTTGTGTTTCCTGGGCTCTAGAGCACAGGGTCAATAGTTGTGGAACATGGGCTTAGTTGCTTCACGGCATATGGGATCCTCCTGAATCAGAGATTGAACCTGTGTCTCCTGCCTTTGCAGGCAGATTATTTACCACTGAGCCACCAGGCAAGCTTGGTCACTATCTTTAAATCCAAGTTTTCAATATCTACCTATCAACATTTTGATTTTAAAGGTTAAAGTGTCATTTATGGTTTAGGATAATTATGTGAAAAAACTTTTAAGTCAGTATAGAAACTCATCACTTCAGACTAGCAAAAAACAGACACAAGAAGCATAAATTCTCACTAGAATATGTCTGAGCACATGATCACATTGAATCCCTCTGCACAGTCCACAAAAACCTCAAACAAACTTAAATAGATGTTCTGAATACTTTGTTCTCAGAGTTGTCAGGAGATATGATTCAATGTACATAAGGCAGGTTACTAGTGATATTGTATATCTCTCAAATTCACTGTCAATGAGCAATGTGAAATATCTGAGTCTTGAATGTCTGTACCGATCTCCTCCTTATCCTCAAACTTCTAGTCAACTCAGCTACTTGAAGAAAAATGATGAAAATGGTGTTATGCTGCCATAGACACATTACTAGTAGAATTCAAACAAGCCATTGAAGAAAATTTTCTTTTAGCTACAAAATCCAGAATGAAAACTTGTATGTTAGTTTTTCTTTTAGGGAAAAATATTAGTTCTCAAGTCACCTTTTGTAATTAAAACCAAATGTCTTAGAATATGTACCAAAAGTACCTATTTAGAATTTGTATTAAAATGTAAATTAGGCAGATGGAAATTTAATTTTTAACCATCTCTTTAAGACTACTATATGTGTGGGTCTGGTATATTCTAACAACAGCTAGGTGACTAACATTGGTCACTGTTATGATGGCATCACATATGACACTTTTGGAGTCTATCATCTTGGGATGGGTATACTTTATAATTTTGGAAGAAAGAACATATCTTCCTTGAAGACACATTTTCCCCCATTTTCCACCTTCCCTGCCCCACATTTCTCTTTCTCTAACTGTTATGTTCCTGAAGTTCTTCTGAAATTTTCCCTTGCTTGCTTATGATGTGCTGATACAGGGTGATATGACTTCATCAAATTCCTAATTACCAGATGTGATGTGTCAAGTGAGACTTAAGATTGGTTATGCAATCAGCAACGACTATATACACACATATGCACATATACACACATAATTTTAAAAATAAGAAAATTGTTCCAACTCTGTTTGAATTGATTTTGAGTATCAAGTTTCAAATGAGATGTTGTTGTGTGTTATATAGCAAACTGTATAATAGAATCTATATTGCCAAATTTTAAGCCCCATTCTTAGAAAAGCTGATATTAGCTTATTGACTGAAGATTTTTCTTCTGGGTAGACACTTGATGATTATTATTTTTTTAATCTATAAAATTTTTTAGTTGTTTCCAATTTGAAATGGTATACCATTATTCAGAGAAGGCAATGGCACCCCACTCCAGTACTCTTGCCTGGAAAATCCTATGGATGGAGGAGTCTGGTAGGTTGCAGTCCATGGGGTTGCTAAGAGTCAGACACGACTTCACTTTCACTTTCACTTTTTACTTTCATGCATTGGAGAGGAAATGGCAACCCACTCCAGTGTACTTGCCTGGAGAATCCCGGGGACAGTTATTTTCATGACAAAGTCTTTTAATCTCTTTTATTCTGCTGTGGTGGATTTCCAGGTGGCACTAGTAGTAAAGGACTTCCCTGTAGCTCAAAGGGTAAAGAATCTGCTTGCAATGCAGGAGACCAGGGTTCGATCCCTTGGTCAGGAAGATCCTCTGGGGAAGGGAATGGCAATCCACTGCAGTGTTCTTACCTGGAGAATCCCATGGACAGAGGAGCCTGGCAGGCTATAATCCATGGGGTTGCAGAGAGTCGGACACGACTGAGCAACCAACACACAAGTGGTAGTTATATACCTGTCTGCCAAGTTATATACCTGCCTGCCAATGCAGGAAACATAAGAGATGTGGGTTTGATCCCTGGGTCTGGAAGATCCCCTGCAGGAGGGCATGGCAACCCACTGTAGTATTCTTGCTTAGAGAATCCCATGGACAGAAGAACCTGCTGGGCTACAGTCCATAGGGTTGCACAGAGTAGGACATGACTGAAACAACTTAGCACACATGTGGTGGATTTCACCATAATAAGGTTAATTATTTCTCTGATTTAAAACTATCGATGAACTCACATGCCCTATTCCCCTTTTCTGAACAATCAAACTTTGAGGAAATCCAGTGCAGATTTATAAAGAATATTTTTACTGTATGGATTTGTCTGGAGTTTTGAGCAGCAAAGCAGGTTTTTTTTTTTTTTAAATAAAGCAGCCATTTTATATTATATCATATTATTTCACATATGATATGCAAATAGATGTCAGCTCTTCTGTATTTTAAATTATTTTTGCCATTAGAACTTGTTCTGTAGCCTCTCTGATTCATGGTGATGCATTATGAAGACAGTATAAACAAATGGGTAGGTGATACTGAAGCCTTCTCATTTAAGACATATGGTTTGAGCTCAAGTGACCACTGTGGAGCTGCTGTGATAAAAAGTCCCCTCTGATATCACAGCAGGTGATTGATTTCCTGGGCTACTCAGGAGCCGTGAGAATCAAATCTTTGTCTCTGCTTTGATTTTACCACAGCTGGATCTCACATCCTCATTAATCCTTTATCCTGACAAATAAATCAGTTCCATTCCCCAATCCCAAACTATCTCCCAAAACATGATGCCCCTCATGTTTTTGATAGGCCACAGAATCCACAGCTACTGGCCTGACTGAAGGAAACTGCCCCTACAAACATGCTTTTTCCTACCTTCAAGCCTGTAAATACTTCATTTACAAAATCAGACCTATATCATGAATGCTTTATGAAGCCTTAAAGCACTTAACTTTGCTTCCTCATTCCTAAATGCAAACCAAATCCACTCTTCAGACTAGTCTTACAGTATTTTGGACATGTGATTAAAGGTAAGGACAAAATTAAAAGCAGTTTTATAGATAATGTTTGGGTAAAATTATGTGTCTGTAAGGGAGAAAATGTCAGGTAGGAGAGAGAAAACTAAAGCCTTATGGATATGAAGTGCATCTATACTGGCGAATGCTGGGAAATATTAGAAGGCTATAATTTATTAATGGGGGCATAATGTAAATCACTGCAGATGGTGATTGCAGCCATGAAATTAAAACACGCTTACTCATTGGAAGGAAAGTTATGACAGCATATTAAAAAGCAGAGACGTTACTTTGCCAACAAAGGTCCCTCTAGTCAAGGCTATGGTTTTTCCAGTGGTCATGTATGGATGTGAGAGTTGGACTGTGAAGAAAGCTGAGTGCTGAAGAATTGATGCTTTTGAACTGTGACGTTGGAGAAGACGCTTGAGAGTCCCTTGGACATCAAGGAGATCCAACCAGACCATCCTAAAGGAGATCAGTCCTGGGTATTCATTGGAAGGACTGATGTTGAAGCTGAAACTCCAATACTTTGGCTACCTGATGCGAAGAGCTGACTCATTTGAAAAGACCCTGATTCTGGGAAAGATTGAGGGCAGGAGGAGAAGGGGATGACAGAGGATGAGATGGTTGGATGGCATCACCGACTCGATGGACATGGGTTTGGGTGAACTCTGGGAGTTGGTGATGGACAGGGAGGCCTGGCATGCTGCAGTTCCTGGGGTCGCAAAGAGTCAGACATGACTGAGCGACTGAACTGAATGCACAGAAATCTAATCTGACCACAATGAGATATCTTTATACACCATTATAATAGCTAAATAAAAAATAGCGTTAGTACCAAATGCTACCAATAACATGGAGAAACTGGATCTCTCATATATTGCTATTGGAAATGTAAAATGGTGCACCCACTCTGGAAAACAATATGATAATTTTCTTGTAAAGTAAGTGTGCATTTATTGTATGATCCAGAAAATGCTCTTTAGGGCGTTTTGCCCAAGGAAATGAAAACCTATGTTCACACAAAAACACGTGGATGAGTGTTCACAGCGTTTTCTTTGTAACAGCAAAAACTAGAAACCACCCAACTGTCCTTTAGTGCTTGAATAGAACAAACTGTGGAACACAGATACAATGATATGCTACTCAGCAGCAGAAGGAACCAACTATTGATAATTATAACAACCTGGGTGGATCTCATGAGTATTATTTTTAATGAAAAAGATCTTAAAAGGTTATATACTGTATGATTATATTTGTATAACCTTTGTTAAACAGTAAAACAGACCTAGTGGTTGGCAGGGAACAGGGATATAGTAGGGATGGGGGTACTTGTGTGGTGTGAACATAAACGGGTAGCTTGAAGGAGTTCTTTGGCAGTGGTAGAACAGATTTGTATCTTTTTTAAAAATCTAAATATTTTATTATATAGTTATACCTAAAATTGTGCTTTTTTTGCTATATACTTTTAACTTGAGGACATCTATAAAATCAGTACATTACAGAAATCCTGAAAGAAATTCCACTAGCTACAAGCTATTTAAATATTGCTTATACAAAGTATTTAAAGGGGAGGGGGACAAATGGTTATTTACAAAACAGAAGTCGGATGTAGAAAACGTCACGATTACCAGGGGAGACAGAGGAGAGGGATACATTGGGAGATTGATACTGGCGTATACACACTTGGATATGACTGAGCAACTTCACTTTTACTTTGCGCTTTCATGCATTAGAGAAGCAAATGGCACCCCACTCCGGTATTCTTGCCTGAAGAATCCCAGGGACGGGGGAGCCTGGTGGGCTGCCATCTATGGGGTCGCACAGAGTCAGACACGACTGAAGTGACTTAGCATCATCAGTATACATAAAACTGGAGAAGGCAATGGAATCCCACTCCAGTACTCTTGCCTGGAAAATCCCATGGACGGAGGAGCCTGCTGGGCTGCAGTCCATGGGGTCGCTAAGAGTCGGACATGACTGAGCGACTTCACTTTCACTTTTCACTTTCATGCATTGGAGAAGGAAATGGCAACCCACTCCAGTGTTCTTGCCTGGAGAATCCCAGGGACGGGAGTTGGGGGAGGGGCCTGGTGGGAGGCCGTCTGTGGGGTCGCACAGAGTCTGACAGGACTGAAGCGACTTAGCAGCAGCAGCAGCAGTAGCAGCAACTTACATAAAACAGATAGAGTAGGAAATGGCATCCCACTCCAGTATTCTTGCCTGGAGAATCCCATGGATAGAGGAGCCTGGTGGGCTACAATCCATGGGTTTGCAAAGAGTCGGACACAACTGAAGTGACCTAGTATACATAAAACATAAACTAAAAAACTGCTGTATAGCATGGGGAACTCTACTCAGTACTCTGTAATGGTCTATATGACTAAAGAACAAGTGGATATATGTATAACTCATTCACTTTGCTGTACACCTGAAACTAACACAACATTGTAAATCAACTATTCTCCAATAAAAATATTAAAAAGTACTAAAGGAAAGCCAGCACCATATAAACAGCATACACTTAAATAAAAGAGATGAATGTTTAACATACAGAGTAATGTTTTTTATTCACTGATAAGCTAAAGGTCCATTTCCAGAAGTTTCTTTCTTTGATATGCTCAATTTGTTTTATTAGCAAGTAAAGCCCTATAAAGGATGGCATCATCTAGTCCTCAGACTCAGATTCATCTTCATCTTGACTAATCTGGAAGTAATGAAGCTCATAAGTCTCCTTGTCAGATGCAACCATAGGAAGCCAATCACGAAGATTGTTCTTTTTAAGGTGTTTCTTTGTTCAGTTCAGTTCAGTTCAGTTCAATTCAGTTCAGTTGCTCAGGCGTGTCCGACTCTTTGCAACCCCATGAATCGCAGCACTCCAGGCCTCCCTATCCATCACCAACTCCTGGAGTTCACTCAGATTCACGTCCATCGAGTCAGTGATGCCATCCAGCCATCTCATCCTTGGTCGTCCCCTTCTCCTCCTGCCCCCAGTCCCTCCCAGCATCAGAGCCTTTTCCAATGAGTCAACTCTTCACATGAGGTGGCCAAATACTGGAGTTTCAGCCTTAGCATCATTCCTTCCAAAGAAATCCCAGGGCTGATCTCCTTCAGAATGGACTGGTTGGATCTCCTTGCAGTCCAAGGGACTCTCAAGAGTCTTCTCCAACACCACAGTTCAAAAGCATCAATTCTTCAGCGCTCAGCCTTCTTCACAGTCCAACTCTCACATCCATACATGACCAATGGAAATACCATAGCCTTGACTAGATGGACCTTTGTTGGCAAAGTAATGTCTCTGCTTTTCAATATGCTATCTAGGTTGGTCACAACTTTTCTTCCAAGGAGTAAGCATCTTTTAATTTCGTGGCTGCAATCACCATCTGCAGTGATTTTGGAACCCCCCAAAATAAAGTCTGACACTGTTTCCACTGTTTCCCCATCTATTTCCTATGAAGTGATGGGACCAGATGCCATGATCTTCGTTTTTTGAATGTTGAGCTTTAAGCCAACTTTTTCATTCTCCACTTTCACTTTCATCAAGAGGCTTTTTAGTTCCTCTTCACTTTCTGCCATAAGGGTGGTGTCATCTGCATGTCTGAGGTTATTGATATTTCTCCCGGCAATCTTGATTCCAGCTTGTATTTCATCCAGTCCAGCGTTTCTCATGATGTTCTCTGCATAGAAGTTAAATAAGCAGGGTGAAAACATACAGCCTTGATGTAGTCCTTTTCCTGTTTGGAACCAGTCTGTTGTTCCATGTCCAGTTCTAACTGTTGCTTCCTGACCTGCATCCAGATTTCTCAAGAGGCAGGTCAGGTGGTCTGGTATTCCCATCTCTTTTAGAATTTTCCAGTTTGTTGTGATCCACACAGTCAAAGGCTTTAGCATAGTCAATCAAGCAGAAATAGATGTTTCTCTGGAACTCTCTTGCTTTTTCCATGATCCAGCAGATGTTGGTAATTTGATCTCCAGTTCCTCTGCCTTTTCTAAAACCAGCTTGAACATCTGGAAGTTCACAGTTCACGTATTGCTGAAGCCTGGCTTGGAGAATTTTGAGCATTACTTTACTAGCGTGTGAGATGAGTGCAATTGTGCGCTAGTTTGAGGATTCCTTGGCATTGCCTTTCTTTGGGATTGGAATGAAAACTGACCTTTTCCAGTCCTGTGGCCACTGCTGAGTTTTCCAAATTTGCTGGCATATTGAGTATTGGCATATTTCTTGGTAAGGTACTTTAAATACCTTTTGGAGAACTGTTTCTCAGAAATGACTATGATTTTATTCTTGACAAGTTCAGTGTGAACGACATTCCCAAGGTTTCCAGTCCTTCCATTCACTTTAACCTTCTCTCACAGAAACTGTTCAAAATTTCCAGAATCAAAAATTCCATCTTCTACTGGATGAGTAAGATTCAAATTAAACTTCCAGGTTGACTTCTCAGGCTTCTTGTCTTTCTTCGGTGGGATCTTGAAGGCTTGCCACACGATCAGAGAGCAGATTTGTATCTTGATTGTGGTGGTTTTAGAAATCTATGTTTGGGATAAAATTTTATAGAACTACAAAACATATACATACATATAAACACGTGAATGTAAAATATTATAAAAACAAAATAAATTCTGTAGTCTCTAGTCAGTAGTCTAGTGAACATATTTTACCAATGTCAGTTTCCTCGTTTTGATATTATACTACAGTTAAATAAGATGTCACTGTTGGGGGAAACTAGGTTAAGGGTACAAGGGACTCTATGTACTCTTTTTACATCTTCCTGAGAGCTTATGATTATTAAAAAAAAAAAAAAACTGTCAAAACCAGGCTGTTTTTGTTTTAATGATGAATATCAAAGGTCTCCTTGCCTCTACAGTATAAATACTTACTGTGCTGGTCATTTATAATGCATCTTGTACTATTTTTGGAGGAATACATTTGGTAATTATATGAGAAAAAGACACTGTCTTCCAATGCCAGATAGAGATGTAAAAATGGTGTTAAACTGAAATACAGACTAATTATCACACTGAAGCAACTCTCTTCTCTGGGTGTTATAATAGAAAACTGGATCTTGCATCAGTACCATGTTTGATCAGTGGACAAGAGTAGGTACATGTATTCTTTTGTTCTAAGGAAGGAAGGAAGTGAAGAAGAACTAAAGAGCTTCTTGATCAAAGTGAAAGAGGAGAGTGAAAAACTTGACTTAAAACTCCACATTCAGAAAACTAAGATCGTGGCATCTGGTCCCATCACTTCATGGCAAATAGATAGGGAAACAGTGGAAACAGTGTCAGACTTTATTTTTCTGGGCTCCAAAATCACTGTAGATGGTGATTGCAGCCATGAAATTAAAAGATGCTTACTCCTTGGAAGGAAAGTTATGACCAACCTAGATAGCATATTCAAAAGCAGAGACATTACTTTGTCAGCAAAGGTCTGTCTAGTCAAGGCTATGGTTTTTCCAGTAGTCATGTATGGATGTGAGAGTTGGACTATAAAGAAAGCTGAGCGCCGAAGAATTGATGCTTTTGAACTGTGGTGTTGGAGAAGACTTTTGAGCATCCCTTGGACTGCAAGGAGATCCAATCAGTCCATCCTAAAGGAGGTCAGTCTTGGGTGTTCATTGGAAGGACTGATGTTGAAGCTGAAACTCCAATACTTGGGCTACCTGATGTGAAGAGCTGACTCATTTGAAAAGACCCTGATGCTGGGAAAGATTGAGGTCAGGAGGAGAAGGGGACAACGGAGGATGAAATGGTTGGATGGCATCACTGACTCGATGGACATGGGTTTGGGTGGACTCCGGGTGTTGATGATGGACAGGGAGGCCTGGCGTGCTGCGGTTCATGGGGTCACAAAGAGTTGGGCACGACTGAGCGACTGAACTAGACTGAAGGAAGGATCATGGTACATGGAATGTTACTTCCTATGTGCAAAACATCGATGGTCTGTGAATAAAACACTGAACAAGAGCCTCACTGCCAATCCACAATTGGGCCAAGAAATGTGCAATACGTAAATGTGCAATTTTACAATAGTAAAATTAAAGCTAGTCCAGAGAAACAAGCAGGTCCTTAATTTCCATTGTCAAATTAGTTTATTTTAGGGGGGAAACAGTGGATTATTTTGATGGAGAAAGATAAAGTAGTAAGGTGAGCTTTGGCACATTCTGTTAGGCATGAACAAATAGAAGCCAAATAACAAAATGAAATAAGATTCAGTGCTTCCCTTTCCTGTTTGTATAGTAACCACCTTAACAAACTGGAACCCCTGTCAGACAAGATATTGTATTCAATCAACAGTGGTTTCCTAATTATTTTGGCTCAGAGTATGTCTCAAGGGTTTTCAAATTGTTAAAAATCCAATAATCGCTTCCAAAGGCTGCACACCTGAACACCCCCACACTACTTCTTTTTGTCTGAGTTCCATCACTAAGACAGGTTTTGGTTTATGTATGATGAACTATGTTTAGTTTCTTTTTTACAAGCAAATAAATAATTTTGCGGCTCATTAGGCTGATCATTTTTTTGATTTGTTCGACCTTTGCTGTGCTTTTTTATCAGCTGGTTTTCTCAGACCTCATTTTCCCCTGTAAGGCTCCAGTAATCAAATGAATTCCTGGACTTGTCAATCTGATGCCATGACCTGTTAAAATGGGATTCATCAGAAGAATTTCATTATGGTTTTGTTAGAACAGTTGTCAGAAATCTTTCATTCCTGCTCTCTAGTCCCATTGAGTGATAGGTGACAGATACAAACATGAAAGAAGTGAAACATTTATTAAGAGTTTTAAGTTGAGATGCCAGCTGAGTCAAAGCTTCCTACATATAGTATAAATACTCTGCAGAAAAGATTTTCCCAAAGCCTTTTGTGGACAATTAAACTTGGAATCTCCTCTTGTTGAAGGATTTACCTAGGTGGGAGAGTACTCTCAGTTTAAATATCGAATGGAATGTGCTTTTGGTTTGTAGCAAGTCCCCAAGGAGGATTTAAATTGCATTTGCATTTGCAAAGAGGATTTTAGTCTGATTGCTGTTTGCCTTAAGAATAATCATTCACTGAAACAATTAACCTGCAAAATAGAATTATGGGACTAAACCAGAGAAAAGGGGAATCTTTATTGAACCAGATGCAGATAGTTTTCATTATGTTCTTTCCAAGCTGTAAATAGTGACCTGGGTGGCTGTAACATTCCTCTCAGCTAGACTAAACTTTGGAAAGTTTCTTCTTGACAATAGACCCTGACCTCTCTTTTCTTTGGAGAAGGAAATGGCAACCCACTCCAGTATTCTTGCCTGGAGAATCCCATGGATGGAGGAGCTTGGTGGGCTACAGTCCATGGGTGGCAATGGCAAAGAGTCGGACACAACTGAGCGACTTCACTTTCACTTTCTCTTTTCTTAGAGTGTTTACTTTAGAAAACTTGCTATTGTAAATTCTTTCTTTGCCTTTTGAGATGTAAATCTACAACTCTAGAATGTTTTTCTCAACAACATGGGAGCCGGTATTTGAAATATGATCCACAAGAAAAATAGAGTCCCTGTGTCCCGTTCTTTTTGACAGGGTAGAAGTCTAATTTCAATAAACATCAATTAGCAAACACAAATGCATAATCACATTGACCAATCTCTACACTGATGTCCTCCAGAACTTTTCTGTTAGCTCACTGCCACACTTAAAAGTCCTCCTGCATTTTATTCACTGAGCTGTGTTCATTGTCTCCCTATTGCAATAGTCTCTCTCCCCCATTACAACAGTCTTGAATTAAAGTCTTCCTTGACTGCTTGGCCTTCCCAAGTGCTGCTAGTGGTAAGGAACCTTCCTGCCAATGCAGAAGAGACAAGAGATGCAGGTTCCATCCCTGGGTCAGGAAGACCCCCTGGAGGAGGGCATGGCAACCCACTCCAGTATTCTTGCCTAGAGAATCCTGCAGACAGAGGAGCCCGGTAGGCTATACTCAGTTCATAGGGTCTCACAGAGTCAGACATGAGTGAAGTGACTTAGCATGCACTTGACTGTTTAATTGCTCTGGTGCAATTCTTCTTTTACAATAGACCCCAGATAATTTTTTTTTTTTTTTTTTTACTTTATTTGCAACCTCTACAAATCTGTTTTGATACATTTTAAGAATGAAAAGTTTGTACATTCAGTTTTGACTCTGTCATTAGATTACTTAAAAAAGCTATAAATAAATATCATTTAGGAGTTAAGCCCATCTATCTTTCTATCTATCTACGTATGTATACATATACATATATACATATATATATATGTATATATATATATATATATATATATATATATATATATATAATTGCTGTCAAAGGCAACTGTAGGGATTGTATAATATACTCCTCTCCTTCTGGCATGTTTCTTTCTGGTCACCAAAAACCAGTGAACTCCTGTCGGGATGAGGAGGTCCTCCTTTCAGAACTAGAACAACAAAACCAGTTGTTCCAGCTGGTTTTTCTGTCTTTGGTTTGGCACCCCCCTCTTACTTCTGATATGTGGTTGTATGTCTCATCATGGATTTGGGTTTAGCCAAAGAATGTTGTGTTTTTGCAGAGAGCATCTGCCAGTAATAAGTGGAATCAGAAGCTATTGGCTCTTCAGGGACACAGCTTAATGCCCACAAAACTAAGATAGTGATTTGGCTTGTTCTCTAGAGTCAGTAAATGTTAAGTTTTATCTCGGGGAGCAGCAGTGGCTGCTTATCTTGGGGACCCATCATCTCGGCTGATAATAACTAACTAGTTACATCTCTTTGGTGAGGATGATATTTTGGGTCAGTGAGCCAGGTTCAACAATCCTTTAAATTATATTATTATAGTAAATCATACCCTCATTAAACGGGGCAGGGGTATATATAGCCCTCAGTCACAAGGGTCAGGAGACAAAGTCTCAGGTAAATGGCCATGGCTTTAAGCCACCTCAAGAGGTGCTCGATCAAATGTGTTCTCAACAATCATCTTGGTTATAAGGTACAGTACCCTGGAGTTAGATTGGACTGGCTGGAGTCTTCTCAAATCCTGTTTCCTCTGCTCTTCTGTCTCTGCCAGTTACTGCCTGTGGCTATTTTTTTTCTTTACTCTTTACCAGGCATCTGAAGGCTTCTGGTCTGATACCTAGACAATAACTGTGGCTTCCCTCCTCAAGTCCACCCTTGCATCTTAAATTAAATTTGATATTTGCTGAAAATTTTGCAGAAATGACCTTTTATTTTTACCATGACTTTTATTTTGGTTTCACCATCACTTGCCTTAAAAATCCTGGAATTCAGCCATCTTCAAAAACAGAAATTTTAATTAAATTGTGAAGATTTTAAAGATGAAGCCCAGAATGAAGTCAGAAAAAGTTTTTGATATTACACAATGATATTAATATGTCAAATGATGCTTTAGTTGGTTAATCAGGAAATGAATGGGAATGTAGGTATAACATGATGTCTCAGACTTTACCAGGCTGTGGTCGCAAAATGTGCTTACATATTTACTCTTAAATACCACATTATGGTAGTTAGAACTCTTACCAATGAGTTGACTCATATTCAGTCCAGTTCAGTCACTCAGTCGTGTCCGACTCTTTGCGACCCCATGAATTGCAGCACCCCAGGCCTCCCTGTCCATCACCAACTCCCGGAGTTCACCCAAACTCACGTCCATCGAGTCGGTGATGCCGTCCAGCCATCTCATCCTCTGCCATCCCTTTCTTTTCCTGCCCCCAATCCCTCCCAGCATCAGAGTCTTTTCCAATGAGTCAACTTTTCGCATCAGGTGGCCAAAGTACTGGAGTTTCAGCTTTAGCATCATTCCCTCCAAAGAAATCCCAGGGTTGATCTCCTTCAGAATGGACTGGTTGGATCTCCTAGCAGTCCAAGGGACTCTCAAGAGTCTTCTCCAACACCACAGTTCAAAAGCATCAGTTCTTCGGTGCTCAGCCTTCTTCACAGTCCAACTCTCACATCCATATATGACCACTGGAAAAACCATAGCCCTGACTAGACGGATCTTTGTTGGCAAAGTAATGTCTCTGCTTTTGAATATGCTATCTAGGTTGATCATAGCTTTCCTTCCAAGGAGTAAGCATCTTTTAATTTCATGGCTGCAATCACCATCTGCAGTGATTTTGGAGCCCAGTTAAGCCCTCCTAATAGCCATTATGTGACCCTCAGAGACCTACAATCCAGTTTGCCATTTGGGAAGGGCTCCCAATTGACTGTGCCTGTTATTGGAATGCCAACATCTATGTCCAAGGTGACATCTCTAAGGGCATCATGTCCTTGGCAGGCCAGAGAATCTCTGGATTCTCTGCTGAGGTGGAAAGTCTAATTCTTTTCTGCTGTCACACTTTGTTATCAGGGCTAGCAGTTCTCTCTTGAACAGTTCCCAATGTGAGGCCCTGTTTCCAGAAACTTCCCCTGTTCCTGGTCTTTATTCTTTCCTCTTCCCCAACTGCCCTTTCGTTCCACACCGCTGCCCTCCCCCAACCCACCCCCCACCGCCAACTTAACACTCCTGGTAAAGCAAATGCATCTTTCTGCCCCAGCTGTAAAATAAAGCTCTTGGAGAAACACAATCAAAGACAATTTGTACCAGAAGGGATATGGAGAATGGGAGAATTGATAGCTTCAACAGCTTCTGGGTTCCACCTAGAGGCAAAAATGCCCTGATTAGCAAACAAAAAAGAGACTCAGCAAAATGTAAGCCTTCACTCACTGTGAAGGCCTTTTCTTTCCTTCATTTCTTTCTTTCTTTGGTTGCCCTGTTTCCCTAGAGTTGACCTCTGTCAGGAGATAGGCTGGAAGCCACTGTGCATCAGCTCTAAACGAGGCAACTGTCAGGGAAATGGACTGACCTGATCTCTGGTCTCTGCAGTTAGGGGCATAGTGTACCTGAAATGTCAGGCTGTTAGTGGACATCATGAACAGCGCTTCTTCAGCTACCTCTGCCCCTGCAGAGAGAAGAGTCAGTCAACTGGTGGTGGTTTAGTCCCTAAGTCACATCTGACTTTTGCGACCCCCATGGCCTGTAGCCCATCAAGCTCCTCTGTCCATGGGATTTCCCAGGGGAAAAGGCAAAAACAAGAAATTAAGGGGAATAAAACCAATAAGGACAGAAGACTTTGAATTATCAGTTTGAAGTAAGGGCCTCTCAAACCACAATGAAGCTTTTTTTTTTTTTTTCCTGTGGAAGTGAAAGTGGCTCAGTCATGTCCGACTATTTGCGATCCCATGCACTATAGCCTGCCAGGTTCCTCTGTCCACGGAGTTCTCCAGGCAAGAATTCTAGAGTGGGTAACCATTCCTTTCTCCAGGGAATCTTCCAAACCCAGGGATCAAAGCCATGTCTCATGCATTACAGGTGGATTCTTTACCTTCTGAGCCACCAGGGAAGCCCAAGAATACTGGAGTTTATAGCCTATCCCTTCTCCAGGGGATCTTCCTAACTCAGGAATCGAACTGGGATCTTCTGCATTGCAGGCAATTCTTTACCAGCTGAGCTACAAGGGAAAGGGGATCCTAATTGATTTGAATTAGGGTGTTTTCATTTGTTTGTTTGTTTTGTTTTGTTTTTCTTCTCTCCTGCTGATGAAGGGTGATTGCCCTGGAAGCTGCTGGTGAATCCTATTCTCACAGAGGTTGGATGTGCATATAGCTAATCTGGTAATTCCAATCTGGATGATCTTTTTCCTTGAAGTTGAAATTTCAGGATTTTGACACCCAATAATAATTGAGGATCTATTAATAACAATGGGATGATTTGGAAAACCATCATTTCCCCCTGTTTTACAAGGTTGTCATAAATCATTCATAAAGTCTGCAATTAAGAAAAATACATACTTGCATTTCAGTGACATTTAATTTGAAAACATTTTTTTTTGATCCGTTGAAAATTCCCATTTTATTTTATAGTTGCAGTTGGATTCTCACTTCTGAACAGTATCCGTGCCACCTATCAAATGTAATACATAAATAATTTCAACATCACACAAAATTTACAAAGCTCATAAAATGTTATTTTTATATTTTTAAACAAAAAAATTAAGTTATAATTATGATAGAAATACTCTGTAGAGGCATTTTAAACAAAATTTATTAATATTGGTAGCAATAAACCATCCAATTATATACTCAGTACTGTTTGTATTCTGACTTCTGACAAGTGAGAATGGCTATCTTAGATGAGAAAGTAAACTATACTCTTTGGCTGACAAGATTGAAACTCATCTTGACTTTGAAGAACAAACAAATCAATTGATTTTAATTATAATTATGAATTATCTTTTTCCTTGTACCAACACTTAAATTATTTCACTCTAAAACTTTCATAGAAGAGTTTCAGGAAAGGCCTGTATTTACGAATTTTACAGGAGGCAATAAACCATAATGATTTAGAACTTAGATTTATAGAGACCTCAGACCTGGCCTTGAAACCTGGCTCTACTCTTAACTAACTGTGACGCAGGTAAGTTTTTTCATATTTATGAGTCTCAGTCTCCTTATTCGTAAGTAACATTGACTTAAAGGTGTTTTATAAGAGGTGAGGTTCTCTGTAAAGCACATACTAAGTACTTGTTAAATGGTAGCTATTATTTTTATTATGATTATTCATCTCAAAATCAGGTCATCAAAATAGGACTGAAAATTATCCTGCTAAAAGTAATGTAATATTCAAAATAAAATAGAGTAAAACCTTAACTAGTTTGGAAATCTGAATCACTGGGAGGAAAGTAATTTTGATTCCAAGAACAAATAAATACATATTTTAAAATATGTATTTACTCGGCCATGTTGGGTCTTAGTTGCAGCATGCAGAATCTTTGGTTGCAGTGCATGGACTCTCTAATTGTTGCATGCAGGCTCAGTAGTTGTGGCGTGTGGGTTCTTTTGTTGAAGCACGTGGGCTCTCTAGTTGTGGTGCAAGGGCTCCAGAGTGCTGGACACAGTAGTTGTGGTCTGGGTTTAGTTGTTCTGTGGCTTGTGGGATCTTAGTTCCCTGATCAGATATCAAATCCACATACCCTACATTGCAAGGCGGATTCTTAATCACTGGACCACCAGGGAAATCCACAGTAACAAGTATTTATTGCATCCTTACTATGTTCCAGGTGCCAAGCATCACAAATGTTGCTCTTGTCTTTCTTATTTTCAAATAATTTACTTCCACTAGCTCCTTCCTTTTAGCTTATGAAATACTGTTCAGATCTCTGCAATTGTTAGAAAAGAAGGAAAAGTAAACAGAACACCTATTTTTTGATCCTACACACTTCAACTCAACATCAAGTTCTCCATGCAAGAATCCTGAGAGTTATCCTAAATCCCAAATTCTTTATTATCTCCCATATCCAGCTGATCAGGTCTAGAAATATCTTTTCAGTCCATCCTTTCTTCTCATCATGAAGGCACTGCCTTTGGGCATGCCATATTATTTATTACCTGGCCATGGAACAGTCTCCATTATATTGCTGGTAGAATGATCATTATAAATGCATATCTGATTCTCATTTTTCTTCTTAAAATCTTTCAGTTCTCTCATTGTAGGATAAGGTGCAAACTGTTGAATATTGCTTATAGGACTCTACAATTTGGGTCCTACCAAGAACTTCCTAATCTCTTCCACTCCTTCCCCTCACTGTCTTTGAATTCTATCTTCCAGTCTGTTGACCTCTTACCATATTGAGAAATCCTATAAAGGAGATCTGATAAGTCAAAAGCAATCTCCTTCTTGGTACTTCTGTTTTGCATAAGAAATCAGATCTGCTTCAGTTTTGTACACATATTTGCATCACTAATTTAATCAGTTAGTAGGCCACATTATTCTTTGTAATCAACATTTAAAAAAAATTGGAGCATGAAACTTGGGGGTCATACCCTCATCTAATGTGGCATAGTCAAATCTTCCAACAATGCAATGCCTTCCACTAATAAATTCTGGTGATTTAAATTTTCTTCCTCTTATTATGTAATTATTTTCTTTACCTATTTCTCCAAGAATCTGTTATCATCATTGAGGGAAAAACTTATCTTCAGTCAGTTCAGTCGCTCAGTCATGTCCGACTCTTTGTGACCCCATGGATCGCAGCACGCCAGGCCTCCCTGTCCATCACCAACTCCTGGAGTCCACTCAGACTCATGTCCATTGAGTCCATGATGCCATCCAGCCATCTCATCCTCTGTCGTCCCCTTCTCCTCCTGCCCCCAATCCCTCCCAGCTTCAGAGTCTTTTCCAATGAGTCAACTCTTCGCATGAGGTGGCCAAAGTACTGGAGTTTCAGCTTCAGCATCATTCTCTCCAAAGAAATCTCAGGGCCAATCTCCTTCAGAATGGACTGGTTGGATCTCCTTGCAGTCCAAAGGACTCTCAAGAGTCTTCTCCAACACCACAGTTCAGAAGCATCAATTCTTTGGTGCTCAGCTTTCTTCACAGTCCAACTCACATCCATACATGACCAGTGGAAAAACCATAGCCTTGACTATATCTCCTGGACCCACTATATTGCTCAAGAAAGGTTTGCTGAATGAACTTAACAAATTTAGAAGTTTTTTAAAAATTGTTGTGTAGATCTTCTTGTAAAATTTTCACTTATCTCATCCCAATAACTAATTTACAAGAGAAAAAAAGAACAGAAATTAGCCAATAATTGCAAAGTAAATCTTACAAGTCTAGAGTTAGAAGCTTTGTTTATACCTCACTGACAATGATGTAGTGAACCTCTTTGAATGATGAAGATTAAAGAAATGATGGCAGACACCATAAATTCTTGATGTTATCAAAGTAAAATTCTCAGCAGATAGACAGACTGTTGTTTCACCAGTGTTCATGGTTGGCAAATATCTTGTATGTTTGCTATACTACTGTGTTAATAACAGAATTTCATTTTTTCTTATGTGGATATTAAATATAAAGAGATATAAGTGAAATTGGGAAACTACCCATTTTAATTTGTTTTTTCCTGAAAAAAGTCACATCTTATTTTTAACTAATTACATTTCAACTCTAAAATTTCAATTTACTAAGCTATTTCTTAGAATGCATGAAAATACAAACAGGTTTGCTGATGAACAATGAAATGTAGTTAGCATATGAGTTCAAAAATTTTTTTTCTAATCAATCCCTGGACTAGATTTTGTGCTTTAATAAGTGTATTTATCAGTCACATGTCAACTTTTAAAGTAATCTCAGATAAGTAACAAACAGGACAATCCTAAAATAGTTTGTAATAATTTTTGGCTTGAATACTAGTTGACTACTTTCAGTTCAGTTCAGTTCAGTTCAGTCGCTCAGTCCTGTCCCGACTCTTTGTGACCCCATGAATTGCAGCACGCCAGGCCTCCCTGTCCATCACCAACTCCTGGAGTTCACTCAGACTCACGTCCATTGAGTCAGTGATGCCATCCAGCCATCTCATCCTCTGTCGTCCCCTTCTCCTCCTGCCCCCAATCCCTCCCAGCATCAGAGTCTTTTCTGATGAGTCAACTCTTCTCATGAGGTGGCCAAAGTACTGGCGTTTCAGCTTTAGCATCATTCCTTGACTGACTGACTGAAGTCGCTCAGTCGTGTCTGACTCTTTGTGACCCCATAGACTGTAGCCTACCAGGCTCCTGTGTCCATGGGATTCTCCAGGCAATAATACTGGAGTGGATTGCCATTTCCTTCTCCAGGGGATCTTCCCAACCCAGGGCTCAAACCCAGGTCTCCCGCATTGTAGACAGATGCGTTACCGTCTGAGCCACTACTACTGTAGGGAAGTCCGATAGCATCATTCCTTAGAGAGATAAAAATAAAAATGGCTTAAACAAAATAGGAACTTTTTTTAAAAAGCAAAGCTTGGGATAAGGGTTGGAGGGTGCATGATCAGCTCATGGACTTTCTTCTGATTGGTTGGTGGTAAGATAACAGCGTGATGTATTGGGAATCATAATCATCAATCTTGTGGCTCCAACTGAGGCAGGAGGCAGATGCCCTCACCCCCACCTCCCCACCACCAGGGTAAAGCTATCAGAGATTCATTCTCTGTTAACTGAAACTCGAAGATAAGAATAGCAGAGCAATTAAGGGAGAAGGCTGGGCCCTGCCCAGAACACATACCTCTCATTCTCGAAGTCAGGAGACCTCCCTGACCACACATACACAGAAAGTTTCCTTGCAGGCCAAAAAGGTGAGCAATGGCAAGGGATGCTCTACTCAGATGCCTTTTAAGTAAACTCCATCTTGGCTAAGAGATGTGTGTGCACACTTGGGCGGATCCTGAGATATACCAAATACGGACTCTGAATCAGGCAAATCAAAATGATTGGCCAAAGGAAACTCAGAAGAAATGCCCCATAAAAGTAGTTCAGACTGCCACAAGGGCACCACTCAGTGATTCTCTCTCCTTGAGTCTGACAGTGAGTCTATACACACACTCATTTTTCCCCCTCTTAATAAATACTTTACTTGCTTCACTATTTTCCATCTTTGTGGAAATTCCTTGCTGCAAAACCAAAGGGCCAGGGACCTTGTCACTGACCACTCTGTCTAGGCTAGGATCTAGTGCTTTCATCGCCTTAGCTCAGTCCAGTCTCTGTCTGGGAATCCAAGCCCTGCTCCAAGCCATTGCAAGCCAAGGTCACCCAAGATCACAATCTGGGATCTGTACATGTGGTCAACAGTTTCTATCTGGTGGGGGCCTGGTTTCTGAAAAGTAGCTCAAGGATGTGCATCTAATTGTTGTCTATATACACTGAGAAGGAATTAGGAGTACCGACTCTGTATTATCTATCATTCAACTAGTATTTAAGCTACTATTATTTTTCTTACTTGACTGCTTTTCCTTTGTTTCTATATCTTTTCAAATCTCGAATCATTAACAATTTGAGTCAGCTTTGGAAAGTTGAGGAAGGCCTAGGAAATTAAATTTTTTTTTTGGGGGGTGCAAACAAGACATGGGAGACACACAGAGGTCCATCACTTGCAGGGTCCTGCTCCATTTACTTGGTTGCCTGTTTTAAGTTAGTTCACGACCAATACATTTGAGTTCCAGTGCTCAGAAAGGGAGAAAGAAGTGGCTTATGTGGCTTTCACATTACTTTAGATCATCCTATTGGCTGCAAAGGGGTGCTGAGGAATATAGAACCCTTATTTAACTGCAAGGGAACTATGAAGTATAGTCTTTACCTTGGACACAAAATGTCCACTTAATACTAAAAGAAAGAAAGGGATAATGGATAGTAAAAGGCAGTGAACGGTTTTTATCACAGTTGTGCAACCTCAAAGATAGAAAGGTTTTCCGTAGATAAATAAATGCCTAGTCTGTAATTTCTTAGGGTAAATCAATGTTTAGAATTAAAGAAGTCAAAGAAGAATGCCAAAATACTTGAAATTCTTTGCTGGCAGCAGTCAATCAGATGAGGAGGATATAAGCATTTTATCCACTGTAGCGTATCTCAGTCTATTGTTCATACATAGTTCAGTGATGCACAACGTGGAAAAAAGTAAGAAGCAACAATAGCAATGTTTGGATTGCTAAATTTGATTCTACATAGTGTAAATCCTTTTCTTCAGAATGTTTAAATGGCAACATCAATGCCAAGATGAGTTCTTCAGCAGCTACCTGCTTAAAAATCAGGAAAACAAACCTCCCTGGAAGTGTGCCTGGAAGAGAAATGACCAGAGTTGTTTTACATTACTCATTGTCCATTATAGTTACTTCCTAATGAAATTTCATGTCTGTCCTGATATTGCAGTTGCTCCTGAGGAAGAGAAAACTCTCCTGGGAAAATACAATTCTTTCAAGTTCTCTAACAGGTTTCTGTTGATCTAGCTACCCTCAACTTCAGATCAACCAGATTTCCTTGCTTGTTTGTCCAAATTCTCTATCACATGGTGGCTAAAGCATAGCTTCTGACATTTCACATAGATCATTAGAAACACCTTTAGGCAATGGATGACATCAGAACAATTTGCATCTGAAATCCTATTATGCACTGAGATTAATTAACAGTGTGGTATTTAGGGAATTAACATTACAATTCCTCTTGATGCTAGTTGCAGTTTGTGTCCCCTGCAGGGATGACACTGAATGAAATCTTGCAAGTCATTTCAAAATAAAATAACTATGAGAAATAAATGTGTGCTGAGCTAGTCCCAGAAAATACTTGAAAAAGTTGCTTGCAAAGCTCCCTTATTTAATATGTTAGATTTTGGTTAGCTTCGCTCTAATTATAAGTTTATAATCAACCTGAAAGTGAGAAAAAGTTAGCAACTAGAGCTGAATACAAAAACATTCCCTGCCCTCCCCGCCACCACCCCAAACTGTGTATGGTTTTGTTAAAGGATCGATTCTTTGCACTCCTTGAAATGTAGTTGGTATCTTCAGTCATGTTCAGTCAGTGGATAGCCTTTCCCTTCTGCAGGGGATCTTCCCAACCCAGGGATCAAACCCAGGTCTCCCACATTGCAGGCAGATTCTTTAGCAGCTGAGCCACAAGGGAAGCCCAAGAATACTGGAGTGGGTAGCCTATCCCTTCTCCAGTGGATCTTCCTGACCCAGGAATCGAACTGAGGTCTCCTGCATTGCAAGCAGATTCTTTACCAACTGAGCTATCAGGGAAGCAGTTGGTATCTTCAGCCTGGTTATTTGTCTCAGTCTTGGTTTATGTTGTGAAAATTAATAAATAGAAGCCTCATTTAAAAAGCACTCAGGAGGTCAGAAGGGGGAGTGCTCATGCCTTACCATTCCATACCGATTTCAGACCCAACAGAAGAAAGTTCAATTCAGTTCAGTTCAGTTGCTCAGTCACGTCTGACTCTTTGCGACCCCATGAACTGCAGCATGCCAGGCCTCCCTGTCTATCACCAACTCCCAGAGTTTACCCAAATCCATGTCCATTGAGTCGGCGATGCCATCCAACGATTTCATCCTCTGTCATCCCCTTCTCCTCCTGCCCTCAATCTTTCCCAGCATCAGGGTCTTTTCAAATGAGTCAGCTCTTTGCATGAGGTGGCCAAAGTATTGGAGTTTCAGCTTCAGCATCAGTCCTTCCAATGAACACCCAGGACTGATCTCCTTTAGGATGGACTGGTTGGATCCCCTTGCAGTCCAAGGGACTCTCAACAGTCTTCTCCAACACCACCGAGTTTTTTATAGAGGTGGGTAATTTCATAGACTAATGAGTAGGAGGAGTATGCCAGCTATTTTGAGGAAGAGGTGAGGATTTCCAGGAACTGGGTGACTGCCCACTTTTTGACATTTGTGGTCAACAATGGAACTGTCATGGTGCCTGTGGGTGTGTCATTTAGCTTGTTGATGTGTTAAAATGAACATATATTGAGGCTCTGCTGCTGCTAAGTCGCTTCAGTTGTGTCCGACTCTGTGCGACCCCACAGACGGCAGCCCACCAGGCTCCCCCATCCCTGGGATTCTCCTGGCAAGAACACTAGAGTGGGTTGCCATTTCCTTCTCCAATGCATAAAAGTGAAAAGTGAAAGTGAAGTCGCTCAGTCATGTCTGACTCAGCGACCCCATGGACTGCAGCCCACCAGGCTCCTCTATCCATGGGATTTTCCAGGCAAGAGTACTGGAGTGGGGTGCCATTGCCTTCTCCATTATTGAGGCTCAAGGTCTAGTAAAAGTCGACTTCTTCCCCATCTTGGACCTATTTGGTTGTAATCAGTTTATGTCTGTGCCTTCTGGCCCTGTCAGTCTTTTAAAGGTCGTGCCCTGCCCTCTTCCCCCCTGTTTCACAGGAAGATACTTTATCCATTTTTCAAGGTTGTTTGGTATACGAACTTCCTTGAAGAGACAGTCTGGAACAAAACCTGTCAGTGCTTCTGCTTGCAAGATTTGAAGAAACATGAGAGAACCACAGAGAATTTTCTCTCAACATAACAATACAGATTTGAGTTTCTAAGCACAGATGTTATTTTATGTATAACGTTACCCATCTAATTGCTAAATCTTCACTTCCTAATCAGCTGCAGTGATAAAGAGAAATTATTCTAATCTCTTGACTGTGTTCTCATTTTATTTTACAAAAATGGAGTGCGTATAAAAAGCTTGTTAGATGAGATTATATCTGCTCTCGTTTCTTATTATTTTGTATCTACTGTTTAAAGTATTGCACAGATATTTAGAAAACATGGGTGCTATTTTTGAGTAATTTATGTAACCAAGAGGTAAAATAATAACCACCTCAGGCACTTATTAGCTATGGAATAGTTTGCCTTACTTGTCGAGTGGAGAAGGAATGTTAAAGATGCTTGTGATATTTTATGCCTGGAAGAAGCCTCGAGCAGTAACCATTGCTCCATGAATATTTTGATTCGATGACTGAAGTTGCCAGATGTCTTTGAATCCTTCATTTCCTCATCCATTTTCCACTTTATCATGTTTCTGCTTCTACTCCTTTCATTTCCTTAAAGCCTATAAACTCCTGTTGATTCTAAATTCAAATAATCAAAGAACCTAGATGCTAAATTTGTGTGTGTGAGTTATAGCATACTTTTACAGAAAAATCAAAATAGAAAGATAATATGTAACAAAGTCCTGACAAGGCTTAGTTCAAAAGCATGACTTCCACAGCATATTTCAAGGTCAGTGCAGTTTCAGTTTGTCTTCCTAATTCTAACGATAACACATCCAACAACTATAACAGTAACTGCTATTTACTGAAGGCAAATTATTTGCAAGCTACATGCCAGAAGCTTTGTTATTCCTAATCCTCAGAATAGTCCTTCAGTGCAGGTGTTATCTCTAATTTATGGATCAGAAATTGAGGTTCAGGGGTTAAAGTTTACTTACCCTAGGTAACAACCCAAGACCTTTTAGGACCATGCAATTCTTTTGAATTATCAAATGCAGAGATCATTATGTTTAAGGTGTCTTTTGAAAATTGATAAACCCAAACTTGCTATCCCTTACTGTTTCTGTTCCAAAATGTTCAATTCATTTTCACATCCATTTTAAAGGCATACATCATGCATTTACATTAGCTAATATCTGAATTTAAATATGTATACATGTATCTCTTTTTCTCACTATGTATATGTATACATATATATAACATTTCATCACCAATTAATGACATGGATTTTTTTCTCTTTGGAAATCTTCTTTGACATATGTTGTTCCTTATTTTCTTACCCCTCTGTGATCACTTAAAGCTATATTTAAGTGAATATATTTATATGAGTGAATATATATTTATATATTAAATATATGTATATATTTTTAATTGAAGTAAAATATTTTATAATTAAAATGATAATATAATATATACAAAATAATAATATAATTAAATATATTTACATATATTAAACACATATTTGTATATTTATAAGTGAATATATTTATATTCCCCCAACTATAGCATTTAACACCTTGTCCTGTAATCAGATTTTTAGGTGATTACTGGGCCTCTTAAGGCCCTGTAGAATAGGAACCATTTCCTATCTATCTTTCTATCTCTGGGGTCTAGTCTAGTAACTGGAACTTCAGTAGTGATAAACTTGTTTTTAAATGAAAGAAAAAGTGACTGTTTTACACTATACACATTCCAGGCACTGCTGGAGCCTTAATTTTTAATTTATAAAAAGGGCTGTTATACTTCACCAGTTTTATTTTAATAGTTTTAAAGAGTCACTGTGAATATTAAAATAACCAACATATTCTATAGAATTTGCTGATTAGCCTAAAGTATGAACCATACTGCTTTTCTCTGTGACCTATTTCTTTCTAACCATGGTATTATACTAAAGAGTGTAAAACCATAAGTCTGGAGGAAATTTGAGTGGTTATATAATATAATGCCTTATCATTAGGCAGCTTGTAACCTAAACCAGATTAGACACCATTCTCTTCTCAAACACTGCCTGAAAAGACAGTTCTACAGCTTTACTTGGCATCACATCCTGAGATTTTGTGTCACTGAGAAAATGTTTCTGAATAAGGAATCTGGATCTTCTAATTTGGAATTTAAGCACTATGTGCTGACTCTTTGTGACCCTATGGACTGTAGCCCACCATGCTCCGTGGGATTCTCCAGGCAAGAATACTGGAGTGGGTTGCCACACTCTCCTCCAGGGGATCTTCCCAACCGAGGGATCAGACCTGCATCTCTTATGTTTCCTGCATTGGAAGGCAGGCTCTTCACCTCTAGTGCCACCTGGGAAGCCCTTAAGCACTAGAGGTTAAGCACTGCAGGTTAGGTCAAATATTCTACAGAAGTGTAGAAACTCTGTAGAGACTTATTAAATAAGAAAGGCTGGTTCATGCTCATTCAGCAAAAGCAACCCATAGTTTCAGTGGCTTAAAACCACAAAGGTTTATTTCTTACTCATGGTATGTATCCAACATGGGGCAGCACTAGGGGCTTTGCCCTGCTTTGTCTGGGACCCAGGTTGAGCAGCTGTTATTATCAGGAGCAGTGCCACGGCAGGGTGTAAAGAAAGGTAATGGCAAATCATTCACTAGCTCTTCAAACTCCCGAATACAAGTAACACATGTCACTTTTCATGTTTTATTGGCTAAAGCAAGTCATATGGCAACCTCTAACTTCACACGGGCTGAAAAGCGCAATACAAAGGCACATTCCCGGAATGAAAGTCAGAATATTTGTGAGCAGTTCCCATGACTATCATAGATTCTCAACAATACTTTCTCCAGGCCAGCATGAAATGAATTCTAGAACAAAATATTTTTGGCTGCCCTGGTACAACAACTAGTTTTGAGAATAAATATTTTTAGAGCATATTTGATTTTTTGGTCTTGTTTGAATATTCTAGGTATTAAACAATATAGAGTAATATAATCACGATGTTTCTATCGTCTCAACTCTACTGTTAACTTCTACTCCATTTCAGACACCAGTGAGTATAGAGACTTAACCGTTAATCAGAAATATTCCACAACCATGTTTTCAGACATATGACCTTCACATTGACTATAATCTTCTATTATTCATTCATCAAGTACATATACAGTGCCCAACTCTAGGGGATGCAACGGTGCACAAAGTAGATTGCCCTCATGGAAATGTTTTGGTGTTCTGGAGTTTTACCATAGTGCATTTAAGTGTAGATCTCCTTTTATTTGTTCTGTTAGGACTCTCTGGATTTCTGGATTCATGTATTTTTTAAAAAATCATCTCTTTCCCATATCTCTTCAAAATAGACTCTTCCTTTTTTTCTCTTTCTCTCCTTTTAGACTTAAAAAGATTCCTGTTAAAACTTCTCAACTCACAGTTTTTTCAGGTATATTTGAAAGTGCACAAGCTATCTTTTTATCTTGTGTCTAATCTGTTGTTGAACCTATCTTTTGAGTTTTAAATCTCAGTTATTACTGTTTTCACATCTAGACATTTTATTTGGTTCTGTAAAATAGGGGCTTGCTTATTCTTTATAGTATTTAGTTCCTTGCTTATTCTTTATAGTACTTTGTTCCTTGCTTTAAATCTAATGTATTTATAATTACTGTTCTATATTCTGTGTTTGTTGGCTCTAATATCTGAAATAATTGAAAGTCTATTAATTCTCAGGTTTGGTGCCTGCATTTCGGAAGTGTTCACTAATATTTAAATGTAAGTCACTCATTTTTCTTGGAATATTGGGAATTCTTTGGCTTGCATATCTATGTGTATTAACAGTATAAGACTAATTTAAATTAAGCTTTTGTCCTAAGTTTTTCCCCTTACAGATTGGCAACAGTGATGAAAATGTTATTTTAGTTTTATGTAGTATTCTCCCTCTTTATACAGAATTGTGATAAACATATCTTTGAATTCTATATATAATGTTAACAAAATAATCTTAATTTTTGAAATCTCACCAAAACATGTATTTAAAAAATTCACTCCAAATGTTGAAACTATAAAAATGACAATGTTTTCTATATATAGATTGTTTACAGCTTTATATAAAGAAGAAAAAAAAATCACATATGCTTTGTTAACGAAATCTACCCAGAATAAGGTTTTTAGGATAAAAGACCAAAGACAGAAATCTCAGTCTTTGCTCTTGAGACCTTCAACTAATTTGATGAGGCCCACTTATTATGAAAAGTCATGTATTTTACTCAAAGTCTACTGATTTCAACAGTAACGACATTTAAAAGGTACCTTCACCTTTGATCAAACAACTGAGTACCATAGCTTAGTCAGTGTGACACGTAAAATTAAGCATCGCACGTGGCCGGAATCTTGGCAGGTTGTTTGGCACTGGGCAGGTGCTCCCATACTTTGGAAGGTGTACAATAGGTCTGCTTTACTGATTCTGTTTACTAGCTGCTGCTCCAAACTGAAACTTGCTCACCTTTCCTTCTAATATCTACATGCAATTTTCCCTAAATGGCAGATTCTTTCTGGTAGAGGTAGGTGTATCCAGTGATGAAGAGTCCCTGTGCGATCACACACCGTTCTGGCTCATGGCCCCATGACCCTGGGAGGGGTCACACCAACCAGACTGGCTCCCTTTCCGTCTAAAATGCAGTCCTGTAGAGACATTGGCATCTACAGGAACATGGCAGTGCAAGGAGTGCTGGACAGGGTCTTCCACTCACAAGACACTATCAGGTTGAATTTACCTTCTGCATAGGATGAACTCTCCATAATTTTCTACAGAGGCTACAGATGACAGTGGGGATTTAGGTCTTGAAGAAATAAGTCAAGCAGGAACAAATCATGCTAAACAATTTAGGCTCTTTTTGGCATGGTGAGGCATCCAACCTCATGCTCATTATCCCAGAATATAACCTCCATGGTCCTGATTCTCAAGCTTCTGGAGTTGGCCAGGTGAATTTTTCATGAGGAATTTTTCCGATAAATCATCCATGTGGAAGTCTTATCCTTGAGACCAGTGTCAGTCTGGTTCAGTTGCTCAGTTGTGTCCAATTATTTGTGACCCTACGGACTGCAGCACGCTGGGCTTCCCTGTCCATCACCAACACCTGGAGCTTGCTCAAACACAGATCCATCAAGTCAGTGATGCCATCCAACCATCTCATTCTCTGTCATCTCCTTATACTCCTGCCTTCAATCTTGCTCAGCATCAGAGTCTTTTCCAATGAGTTGGTTCTTCACATCAAAGTTTCAGCTTCAGCATCAGTCCTTCCAATGAATATTCAGGACTGAATTCCTTTAGGATGTACTGGTTGGATCTCCTTGTAGACCAAGGGCCTCTCAAGAGTCTCCTCCAACACCACAGTTCAAAAGCATCAATTCTTCAGTGCTCAGATTTCTTTACAGTCCAACTCTCATATCCATACATGACTACTGGAAAAAACATAGCTTTGACTATCTGGACCTTTGTTGGCAAAGTAATATCTCCACTTTTTAATATGCTGTCTAGGTTATTCATAGCTTTTCTTTCAGGGAGCAAGCATATTCATGATTGCAGTCAACATCTGCAGTGATTTTGGAGCCCCCCCAAAATAAAGTCTCTCAATGTTTCCATTGTTTCTTCATCTATTTTCCATGAAGTGATAGGACCAGATGCCATGATCTTAGTTTCACATTCAAGAAGCTCTTTAGTTCTTCTTCACTTTCTGCCATAAGGGTGAGGTTATTGATATTTCCCCAGCAATCTTGATTCCATCTTGTGCTTCATCCAGCCTGGCATTTCACATGATGTAAAAAAAAAAAAGTGAAAGAGGAGAGTGAAAAAGTTGGCTTAAAACTCAACATTCAGAAAACTAAGATCTGGTCCCATCACTTTATGGCAAATAGACAGGGAAATAATGGAAACAGAGAGAGATTTTATTTTGGGGGGCTCCAAATTCACTGCAGATGGTGACTGCAGCCATGAAATTAAAAGACACTTGCTCCATGGAAGAAAAGCTATGACCAACCTAGACAGCATGTTAAAAAGCAGAGACATTACCTTGCCAACAAATTTCTTGTTACAAAGACATTAGTTTGCATACAGATTGCTCAGGAGGCAGGTCAGGTAGTCTGGTATCCCCATATCTTTCAGAATTTTCCACAGTTTGTTGTGATCCACACAGTCAAAGGCTTTGGCATAGTCAGTAAAGCAGAAGTAGATGCTTTTCTGGAACGCTCTTGCTTTTTTAATGTTCCAACGGATGCTGGCAATTTTATCTCTGGTTCCTCTGCCTTTTTAAAACCAGCTTGAACATCTGAAAGTTCACGGTTCATGTACTGTTGAAGCCTAGCTTGGAGAATTTTGAGAATTACTTTGCTAGCATGTGAGATGGGTGCAATTGTGTAGTAGCTTGAGCATTCTTTGGCATTGCCTTTCTTTGGGATTGGAATGAGAACTGACTTTTCCAGTCCTGTGGCCACTGCTGAGTTTTCCAAATTTGCTGACATATTGAGTGCAGCACTTTCACAGCATCATCTTTTAGAAATTGAAAAAGCTCAACTGGAATTCCATCACCTCCACTAGCTTTGTTCACAGTGATGCTTCCTAAGGCCCTCTTGACTTTGCATTCCAGGATGTTTTGGCTCTAGCTGAGTGATCACATCATCATGATTATCTGAGTCATGAAAATCTTTTTATATAGTTTTCTGTGTATTCTTGCCACCTCTTCTTAATATCTTCTGCTTCTGTTAGGTCCATAACATTTCTGTTCTTTATTATGCCCATCTTTGCATGAAATGTTACCCTGGTATCTCTAATTTTCTTGAAGAGATCTCTAGTCTTTCCCATTCTGGTATTTTCCTCTGTTTCTTTACATTGATCACTGAGGAAGGCCTTCTTTTCTCTCCTTGCTATTCTTTGGAACTCTGCATTCAAATGGGTATATCTTTCATTTTCTCCTTTGCCTTTAATTTCTCTTCTTTTCTCAGCTATTTGTAAGGCCTCCTCAGACAACCATTTTACCTTTTTGTATTTCTTTTTTTTGGGGGGGAATGGTCTTGATCACTGCCTTCTGTTCAATGTCACGAACCTCCATCCATAGTTCTTCAGGCACTCTATCAGATCTGATCCCTTGAATCTATTTATCACTTCCACTGTATAATCATAAGGGATTTGATTTAGGTCATACCTGAATGGTCTAGTGGTTTTCCCTACTTTTTTTCAATTTAAGTAGCCTGTGTCAGTAGCCTCAATTTTGTAACTTAAATTTTTGTTTCTGACACTTTCCTAAATATGGGGAAGAGAAATAGAAATGGAATATAATTTACATTTTAAAAAGAAGAGGAGTTATAACCAAGTTTATCTCATTCAGATTCCTAGTTGGATGCCTCTATAATGGTTCTTAACCAATATGTGGATATTTGCCATGAGTGAAACTTGACTTAATAAGACCATAGGTAGAAAAAGAGTTGTGCTCATGTTTAGGAAAGTGATATCAACAAACAAAAAGATACACCAAAAAATGTAATTTTATATCCATAAAAAGAAAAGCCAGTAGCAGCAGCGCCGGGTCTGGAGGGGAGGTGCTCCAGCGGTGTTGTTTCTGGAGCAGCGGCAGTTCTCACTACAGCGCCAGGACGAGTCCGGTTCGTGTTCGTCCGCGGAGATCTCTCTCATCTCACTCGGCTGCGGGAAATCGGGCTGAAGCGACTGAGTCCGCGATGGAGTGGACAGCGGGTAAGTTTGGAAAATGAGAAAACTTTAGAAACTGTTCCTTTGGAGAGGAAAAAGAGAGAAAAGGAACAATTCCGTAAACTCTTTATTGGTGGCTTGAGCTTTGAAACTACAGAAGAAAGTTTGAGGAACTACTACGAGCAATGGGGAAAACTTACAGATTGTGTGGTAATGAGGGATCCTGCAAGCAAAAGATCAAGAGGATTTGGTTTTGTGACTTTTTCTTCCATGGCTGAAGTTGACGCTGCCATAGCTGCAAGACCTCATTCAATTGATGGGAGAGTGGTTGAGCCAAAACGTGCTGTTGCAAGAGAGGAATCTGGAAAGCCAGGGGCTCATATAACTGTGAAGAAGCTGTTTGTTGGTGGAATTAAGGAAGATACTGAGGAACATCATCTTAGAGATTACTTTGAGGAATATGGAAAAATTGATACCATTGAGATAATTACTGACAGGCAGTCTGGAAAGAAAAGAGGCTTTGGATGTGTTACTTTTGATGACCATGATCCTGTGGATAAGATTGTGTTGCAAAAATACCATACTATCAATGGTCATAATGCAGAAGTAAGAAAGGCTTTGTCTAGACAAGAAATGCAAGAAGTCCAAAGTTCTAGAAGTGGAAGAGGAGGCAACTTTGGTTTTGGAGATTCTCGTGGTGGCGGTGGAAATTTTGGACCAGGACCAGGAAGTAACTTTAGAGGAGGATCTGATGGATATGGAAGTGGCCGTGGATTTGGGGATGGCTATAATGGGTATGGAGGAGGACCTGGAGGAAATTACGGGAGTGGAAATTACAATGATTTTGGAAATTATAACCAACAACCTTCTAACTATGGTCCAATGAAAAGTGGAAATTTTGGTGGTAGCAGGAACATGGGGGGACCATATGGTGGAGGAAACTATGGTCCAGGAGGCAGTGGAGGAAGTGGGGGTTATGGAGGGAGAAGCAGATACTGAGCTTCTTCCTATTTACCATGGCATTGATATGAACCATGGACAAGTATATTCTGCTGCCACAAAGACTGTAAAGTGCTTCATTTCAACAGCTGAGGCAAGCCAAGTGATCATTAATAAAGCTTTTCTTGGTTCCTTCAGTGGTGTTGGTAGTAAAATGGAAGGTGTCTTGCTGCAGGTAACTAATGAAGAAGTGGTCAACCACAGAGTCTTCAAGAAATAAGAAATTCTGTACCATCTGAAAGTAGTTCTTGTTGGTGCCTTCATTTTAAAAAAGCACTCTTTTAAGATTAAAGGGAAATGTTTTCTGATAAAACAGACTTCATTTAGTTATAGGGTCTTAATATAAAACAATTACAAATTGAGTATTGTTTGTAAAAGAGTAAACATCAAGTCAGCTAGAGAGATAAATGTTATCATGTTTTGAATTAGGTTTTGTGAGCAGACAGATTAAAATTCTATTTTAAATATAAAGTTATCAAATAAATACTTTTGTATTCAAAAAAAAAAAAAAAAAGAAAAGCCAACTTCAGTTGTAGAACTTTCATAAACCAAGTCCTTAAAATATCCCATTACTCATAATCACACAGCTGCTAAGTATACTGTGCATATATGTACATAAAGTTGTTGAAAATTTAAGCATACAGGCTTGAGGCTTTCTGCTCCATTCAGATAGTATGAATTTAGGCTATAAACCCACATGAAGGCCAGCTGTGTTTACAAATAAATTTGAGATAAGCAGTTTTCTTTGCAAGTCTTAGTGGAGATTAGGGATCATTATTAATTTATTAGTTTGGGAGTATTGTTCTTTAGAGTCCCATATTTATTCGTAGAGAGTTTCTGTTCTTTTTTTTTACAATTATTTATTTTTTAATTGAAGTATAATTGCTTTACAGAATTTTGTTGTTTTCTATCAAGCATCAACAAGAATCAGCCATAGGTAAACTCATGTCCCCTCCCTTCCGAACGTCCATCCCAGCTCCCTCCCCTTCCCACCTTCCTAGCTTGTTACAGAGACCCAGTTTGAGTTCCCTGAGTCATACAGCAAATTCACATTGGTTATCTATTTTACATATGGTAATGTAAGTTTCCATGTTACTCTCTCCATACATCTCCACTTTCCCCTCCTCCCCTCTCCCCGTGTCCATAGTCTGTTCTCTATGTCTGATAGTTTCTTATTAGATGCCTCAATTTAAGTCTTACTTCTCAGGCCCTCAAGGGTTGTAAAAAATGAAAAACTCAGATTCACCTGGTTTGGCAAATGGACTCAAGGCCTAAATCAACCTCACTGTCCTATTTTCCCCTCTAGGTTTCAGTTTTACTATGTTTTTTGCTTGCATGGGTGCATGTTCAGGTGCTCAGTTGTGTCCAACTCTTTGCAGCCCTATTGACTGTAGCCCGCTCGGCTCCTGTGTCCATGGGATTTTCCAGGCAAGGATACTGAAGTGGATTGCCATGCCCTTATCCAGGGGATCTTTCTGACCCAGGGATCAAATCCATGTCTCCTGCATTGGGAGGGGGATTCTTTACTGCAGAGCCATCAGGAAAGCTTATTCTTTAACTCCTTGCCATCTTATCCATCCAATAAGGTTTTAAAATATTTTATCCAGCATTTTATGTTTTCAGTACAGTGTTGATCGATGTATTTAAGTTTACCATGTTGCAGTTGTGTATATAGATTTTCAAAAATTATAAATATGTGAGTAAATCAGTACAAATTTGAGCTTTACAAATAAAGCTGTAAATATCAATATTGATCAGTATAAATCCATGAAAGATTCTTGAAAATAATAACAGCTAATATTTATTATATTCCTCCCCTACTGTGCCAGGCACTGATCTAAGCATTTAAAATTTGCTAAAACATTTAATCTTCATAATAATCTTATGATATATATGCTATTATTATTTCAGTTATATATATGAGACACTGAGGCACAGACAAGTTATTTTTCTGTTTTCTTAAAATGCAGTTCAAGTTATGCTTTTAAGTGATAAAATGAGAATGCAAATCTAGGCAGTCTGAATCCAGATTATATTGCTTCACATTTAGTTAACTATTAATATATACAGAAGTCCAATGAAAATGGCATCGAGTGGGGTTAATGGTGATTTAGTGATTTTGAAGGAAGTGAGTAGGAGCTTGGGAGGGTTCAGGAGGAGGAATATTAACTAGAACTTTACATTCTTTCATCTTATCTCTAGGGCTGCTCATTTCCACTGAAATAATTTAAATTATTGAGATGAAGTCCTCCAACCTCCTTTTTTATCTAAATCTATTGACATTTTCACTCTTCCTCTTGTTCTCTGCTCCTGACCCAAGAAGGAGTCTCCATCTTTCCTTTCCAAGAGTGACCCTCCATCTGGGTTCCCTTGGACCCACTTTGTAAATATTTTCTTCTTTCATTGTTTCCTTCCTTCTTAACTAGTTTATTTTTCTGCCTACCAAATGCACTTCCATTATATTTTTTGCTGGGACTTCCCTGGTTGTTCAGTGGTTAGGACTCTGCACTCTTAATGTAGGGGCCTGAGTTGGATCCCTGGTCAGAGAACTTGATCTCACATGCTCTAACTAAAGATCTGGCAAAGTGAAAGTGAAAGTGAAGTTGCTCAGTCATGTCTGACTCTTTGCTACCCCATGGACTGTAGCCTGCTAGGCTTTTCCATCTATCGAATTTTCTAGGCAAGAGTACTGGAGTGGGTTGCCATTTCCTTCTCCAGTGAATCTTCCCGACACAGAGATAGAACCTGGGTTTCCTGCACTGCAGGCAGACTCTACCATCTGAGCCACCAGGGCTTCCTAAAGATCTGGCATGCCACAGCCAAATAAATAAAATAAACTTTTTGTCATTCAAAGTATCAATGCCATAAACTGTCTTCCTTCTTTATTAAGTGTTTTGAATGATTATCGTGGTCAGAGAATAATGACCTCCCTTGGGTGTTCAGATCCTTGTCCCTGGCAAAAGGTATTTATATATATATGATTGAATTAAGGATCCTGAGATGGGGAAATCCTGGATTATCTGAATGGGCTCAATGTAATCACAGGGATTCCTAAAAGATGGAAGAGTGAGGCATAAGATAAAAGAGTTTCAAAGATGTTACACTGCTGGTTTTGAAAATGTGTAAAGAGGCCATAAGTTAAGGACACAGAATGCCTTTAAAAGCTAAGGTGAGGAAATCAATTCTTCGTCAGAGCTTCCAGAAGGAAAACAGCTCTCCTAACTCCTCGATTTTAGCCCAGTGAGATTCATCTTATATTTCTGACCTTCAGATCTGTAAGAGAATACATTTGTGTTTTTTTCAGACACTCAGTTGTGCTTTTCTTTTTTTGCAACAGCAGCAATAGGAAAGTAATACAAGAACCTAGGACTCTGCCTCTGTATCTTCACCACCAGAAATTCTGTGCTCAGCTTCCACCAGTCTACCCAAAGGGCTCTCTCTGAGGTTTCCATAAGCTACTCATCAATCACTGATGACTTCTCTGAGATTGGGGAGACTTTCATTTGCAGAAAAAAATAACTTTGATATTTAAAATTATCATTCAATTTTTGAAGTTACAAGTGAAAAAGGAAATCTCAAACTAACAACCAAAAACCCCAAAAGTTCATGCATTAACTCTCGGTTCACCTTACAAATCTTATTCTTTTTATAAGTTTAGCAATTTTTAGCTATCACTTTTCAAGGAGTTTTGGATTAAGATTTAGGAACATTCACAAACATAGTTAATTAGACTCACTTAAACCTTTCAACTTTTACTTTTGAGTTTAATACCTTTGATTTATCTCACAAACACTGTAATCTATTTTTATAAGCAAAATCTTCTCAAGGCTCTTAATTCTTATAAATCTGAAAAAAATGAGTAAACTTGTTAATATAGTAAAATCTGATTTCTCTTAATAGTAAGATTCCAACTAAAATCACCAGTCTAAATCAATTATTCAAGTACTACTTAAAAATTCATAGTGTGCAACCTACAGATAAACATCAGGATAAACAGTTTAACCTAGCATTTCCAAAATTAAGTGAATAAGGACCATTTCCCCCCATCACATCACTTATTAACACCCACACAGCTAGCAGTTTGGGAGATGCTGCTCACCTCTGTCTGTTACGTTCATTCTCATTATCTCACTTCAGCTCAGTCCCTCATTAGCTCCCACCTAGACTAGTCTATTTAGTCTTCTAAATAGAATCTTAGCTTCTTTTCATTCTCATTTTACATGTATTCTTTAAATGCCACCAGGTGATCTTTGCACAACACATTTCTTTTTTTTTAATTGGAGGATAATTGCTTTATAATATTGTGTTGGTTTCAGCCATACATCAATATAAATCAGCCATATTCATATTGGCTGAATCAGAGGTATATACATGTCCTCTCCATCCTGAACCTCCCTCCCACCTCCCACCTCATTCCACTCCTCTAGTTTGTCACAGAGCACCTGATTTGAGCTTCCTGCATCATACAGCAAATTTCCACTGGCTATCTATTTTAAGTATGGTTATTTATGTTTCCATGCTACTCTCTAAATTCTTCCCACCCTCTCCTTGCTCTACTGTGTCCACAAGGCTCTTCTCTATGTCTTCATCTCCATTGCTGCCCTGCAAATAGGCTCATTAGTACCATCTTTCTAGATTCCACATATATGCATCATTATATGATATTTGTTTTTCTCTTTCTGACTTCACTCTATATAATGGGCTCAAGGTTCATCCACCTCATTAGGATTGACTCAGATGTGTTCTTTTTATGGCTGAGTAATATTCCATTGTATATATGTACCACAGCTTCTTTATCCATTCATCTGTTAATGGATATCTAGGTTGCTTCCATGTCCTTTGTTGTTGTTGTTCAGTCGCTCAATCATATCTGACTGTTTGAGACCCCATGGACTGCAGCATACCAGGCTTCCCTGTCCTTCACTATCTCCTGGAGTTTGCTCAGACTCATGTCCATTGAATCGATGGTGCCATCCAACCGTCTCATCCTCTGTTCCCCCCTTCTCTTTCTGCCCTGAATCTTTCCCAGCGGGTCGGCTCTTTGCTCAGGTGGCCAAAGTACTGGAGCTTCAGCTTTAGCATCAGTCCTTCCAATGAATATTCAGGATTGATTTCCTTCAGGATTGACTGGTTGGATCTCCTTGCTGTCCAACGGACTCTCAAGAGTCTTCTCCCACACCACAACTTGAGTGTGTCAATTCTTTGGCACTCAGCCTTCTTTATGGTCCAACTCTCACATCTGTACATGACTACTTGAAAAATCATAGCTTTGATTATATGACTTTGGTGGCAAAGTGATGTCTCTGCTCTTTAATACGATGTTTAGGTTTGTCATAGCTTTTCTTCCAAGGAGCAAGTGTCTTTTAATTTCATGGCTGCAGTTGCTGTCTGCAGTGATTTTGGAGTGTCAAACTCTTTGTGACCCCATAGATTGTAGCATGCCAGACTCCTCTGTCCATGGAATTTTCTAGGCAAGAATACTAGAGCAGTTTGCCATATCCTATTCTAGAGGATCTTCCAAACGTTTGGGATTTAGGTTCTTCTATTTTCTTTTGTTCGAATGATAGTCCCTTCTGTAGAGGTTTATAGCTCTTTAATTTTCTGTCATGTTTCTTTGAAAATGGTACTTAAAGTGAATAAATGTCCCTCTATTGACAGGAGAAACAAAAGCTGGAATAATGCTGTCAGTTTAGCTGTTTTATTACTTCTGAATTTATCTTTGTCTGAGATCTGAACCCTTCATTTGAACTTCATCTTGTTGGTGTTTTTCAGACATTACATTCCAAGTCCCACAGTAGTCAAATTAAGCCACAATAATTGTAATTAATTACACCAATCCTTTATGTTGCTTTTATAACAAAACAAAACAAAAAGCTTTAAGCAGCACTTTCTTGTGTTTCTTGAATCTTCCCAGGAGGCGCTAGTGATAAAGAACCTGCCTGCCAGTGCAGGAGATAGGAGAGGTGGGTTTAATCTTCCCCTGGGTGGGGAAGATCCCCTGAAGGAGGTCATGGCAACTTACTCCATTCTTGCCTGGAGAATCCCGTGGACAGAGGAGTCTGGTGTGGGCTACAGTCCACAGGGTTGCAGAATCATACACAACTGAAGTGACTTAGTATACATGCACAGACATATGTACATATTTTAGAAAAATGAAATCCTGCCATCTTAAATTTCTTCTAATAGATTAAACATGATTTTTTTCCCCCAAGAACCTTGGAATAGCTTCTGTTAGGAGATGTTGCTGTGATTAGAGAAGGGAACAGTGTCGTGTCTGCCATTTGAACAAGGAGGCAGTAAGGTCTATAATGCTGAGCTTATCAAAGGGGAAGCTTGAAATATACATTAAATATACATCAAAGGGAATTTAATATAGGCAAAGTTAAAAATAAAAAGGTCCATTTCATGGAGAAGTGCTAATAAAAATTTGCAGAGTGTGAAGAAGAGACTTATCATCCGGGAAAAACTGTCTGAAAAGGGAAGATATAACATTAGCTGGTGACAAACACCATCATCCAAGATTTTATGTATCAAAGGACTAGAGTTCAGACTGAAATATGTGCTAATTTAATGGATTGTTTTTAGTTTGGCTCTTTAGGAAGCTGTTTGCTCTTCCCCAGTGGTTCAGCCATAAAGAATCTGCCTGCAATGCAGGAGACTCAGGAGATGCTGGTTTGATCCTTGGGTCAGGAAGATCCCCTGGAGGAGGGCACGGCAACCGACTCCAGTGTTCTTGCTTGGAGAATCCAATGGACAGAGAAGCCTGGCAGGCTACTGCCCATAGGGCCACAGACATGACCAAAGCAACTGAGCATGCATGAGCACGCAGGGAATCTGTCAGTATTCATCAATGAAATTTAATTTTTAAGTGAGAACAACCATGCTTATGATATTAATATCTCTGGAAACATCCATCCAGTTTTACTTCTGAATGCGTAATTTGCTTTATTGAGTTATGGTTAGTGAACCTTTAAGAATAGTTATCTTGGTTGGTTGAACTCTACCATTCATGAGGCCGAAGTCAAGGTCATCAGTTCTATCCTTTCAAATGCCTATTATGCAGACTAAATCTCTATTTTGAGGCTATAGACAATGCAAGAATTCCAGGTGGCCATCTCACACATACCAGCCACTGATCAAAAGTGGGTGGCTAAGAGAAAATCTATTATTCCTGTTTGAAAAAAACAACTCAAAATACAAGTCACACTGGTGGCAACTCAGTATCTTCATTTTCATACATAAAATAATAACACATGCCTTAATGTGAAAGGCATTTCAAATTATAATACAGAGAGTCTGCTAATTGTTCATGGGGCATACATGACTTATTCAAATAAAGGGTTTTTCAAGAATTATAATATTTAAGTTAGATGCTGTGTTTCTAGTACAATGTTCAGGAAGAGATCTTTTATGTTTATTTGGAAAAATATGTATCCAGTGTTTTTGAAAATAGGAGATACTTAGCCAGTTAGAGAAAGGACTATTTTTGTCTTTTGGACTTGAATATTAATTTTGTTTAAATAGTTGCTTACCAGCAAGTTGAGCAAATGATCTTTGGCAAATGAGTATGTTACGTACCTTTAGAGGATTTAGCTCTGCAGGACATTTTATGAGTTTTTTATGTGTTTTACAGCATAATGATCCCTGAATTTGGATATATCTAGCGAAGTTACAATTTGAAAAAAAATTGACTTTCATTGCAATTCCAACTGAGTTTGGGTTGGAGTCTGGGATCTCTCCATATCTTCTATTTCAAAATTTTTGGAAGAACTGTTTGAAAATAACAACTATTGCTAAGATCATCCCTTATAAAATACATACCATACAACTTAGAATTAATTCTGGCAAAAATAATAAGTGTTAATGCACTAAATATCCCAGGATCAAGGCTGAAAATCATTATCATTATGTAAGCTTCTTTTTATTTATAATACAAAGGAAATGGATGTTCATAATTATGCCTATGAAGCATTCCAAGATATGAAGAAGGTGCTGAGTTAATAAAAGTTAACTTACATTTGCTGCAGTCCATGGGGTCACATTCAAATCGGTATATCTATTCATTTCCTGCTTTGCCTTTAGCTTCTTTTCTTTTCTCAGCTATTTGTAAGGCCTCCTCAGACAACCATTTTACCTTTTTGCATTTCTTTTTCCTGGAGATGGTCTTGATCACACCTCCTGTATAATGTCACAAACCTCCGCCCATGGTTCTTCAGGCACTCTGTCTATCAGATCTAATCCCTTGAATCTATTTGTCACTTCCACTGTATAATCATAAAGGATTTGGTTTAGGCCATACCTGAATGGCCTAGTGGTTTTCCCTTTCTTCAATTTAAGTCTGAATTTGGCAATATGGAGTTCATGATCTGAGCCACAGTCAGCTGCCAGTCTTGGTTTGATGACTGTATAGAGCTTTGGCTACAAAGAATATAATCAATCTGAGTATGGTATTGACCATCTGGTGATGTCCATGTGTAGAGTCTTCTCTTGTATTATTGGAAGAGGGTGTTTGCTATGACCAGTGTGTTTTCTTGGCAAAACTCTGTTAGCCTTTGCCCTGCTTCCTTTTGTGCTCCAAGGCCAAATTTTCCTGTTACTCCAGGTATCTCTTGACTTCCTACTTTTACATTTCAGTCCCCTGTGATGAAAAGGAGAGCTTTTTTGGGTGTTAGTTATAGAAGGTCTTGTAGGCCTTCACAGAACCACTCAACTTCAGCTACTTCAGCATCACTGGTTGGGGCATAGACTTGGATTACTGCGATATTGAATGGTTTGCCTTGGAAATGAACAGAGATCATTTTGTCATTTTTGAGATTGCACCCAAGTAGTTCATTTTGGACTTTTATTGACTATGATGGCTACTCCATTTCTACTAAGGGAATCTTGCCCACAGTAGTAGATATAATTTTACTGAATTAAATTTGCCCATTCCAGTCCATTTTAGTTCACTGATTCCTAAATTGTCAATGTTCACTCTTGCCATCTCCTGCTTAACCACTGCTAATTTACCTTGATTCATGGACTTAACATTCCAGGTTTCTATGCAATATTGCTCACCACAGCATCAGACTTTACTTCCTTCACCAGTTACATCCACAACTGGGGGTTGTTTTCACTTTGGCTCTGTCTCTTCATTCTTTCTGGAGTTATTACTCCACTCTTCTCCAGGGGCATATTGGGCACCTACCGACCTGGCCAGTTCATCTTTCAGTGTCCTATCTTTTTGGCTTTTCATAGTGTTCATGGGGTTCTCAAGGCAGGGATACTGAAGTGGTTTGGCATTCCCTTCTCCAGTGACCACCTTTTGTCAGAACTCTCCACCATGATCTGTCCATCTTGGGTGGCCCTACACAGCATGGCTCATAGTTTCATTGAGTTAGACAAAGCTGTGGTCCATGTGATCAGATTGGTTAGTTGTCTGTGATTGTGGTTTTCATTCTGTCTGCCCTCTGATGGAGAAGGATAAGAGGCTTATGGAAGCTTCCTGTTGGGAGAGATTGACTGTGGGGGAAACTGGGTCTTGTTCTGATGGGTGGGACCATGCTCACTAAATCTTTAATCCAATTTTCTGTTGATGGGCGGGGCTGTGTTCCCTCCCTGTTGCCGACCCATGCCTCCACCAGAGACTCCGGGGCACTCACAGGCAAGTCTGGGACAGTCTCTTGTGGAGTCACTGCTCCTTTCTCCTCGGTCCTGATGAAAACAAGGTTTTGTTTGTGCCCTCCATTTGAATGCAGAATTCCAAAGAATAGCTGGGAAAGATAAGAAAGCTCCTCAGTGATCAATGCAAAGAAATAGAGGAAAACAATAGAATGGGAAAGACTAGAAATCTCTTCAAGAAAGTTAGCGATACCAAGGGAACATTTCATGCAAAGATGGGCTCAATAAAGGACAGAAATGGTATGGATCTAACAGAAGGAGAAGATATTAAGAGGTGGCAAGAATACGCAGAAGAACTATACAAGAAAGATCTTAATGACCCAGATAATCATGATGGTGTGATCACTCACCTAGAGCCAGATATCCTGGAATGAGAAGTCAAGTGGGCCCTAGGAAGGATCACTGTGAGCAAAGCTAGTGGAGGTGATGGAATTCCAGTTGAGTTGTTTCAAATCCTAAAAGATGATGCTGTGAAAGTGCTGCACTCAATATGTCAGCATATTTGGAAAACTCAGCAGTGGCCACAGGACTAGAAAAGGTCAGGTTTCATTCAAATCCCAAAGAAATCAATGCCAAAGAATGCTCAAACTACCGCACAATTGCACCCATCTTACATGCTAGCAAAGTAATGCTCAAAATTCTCCAAGCTAGGCTTCAACAGTACATGAACTGTGAACTTCCAGATATTCAAGCTAGATTTAGAAAAGGCAGAGGAACCAGAGATCAAATTGCCAACATCCATTGGATCACTGAAAAATCAAGAGAGTTTCAGAAAAATACCTACTTATCCTCTATTGACTGTGGCAAAGCCTTTGACTGTGTGGATCACAATAAACTGTGGAAAATTCTTGACGAGATGGGAATACCAGACTACCTGACCTGCCTCCTGAGAAATCTGTATGCAAGTCAAGAAACAACAGTTAGAACTGGACACGGAACAACAGACTGGTTCCAAATCAGGAAAGGAATACGTCAAGGCAGTATATTGTCACCCTGCTTATTTAACTTATGTGCAGAGTACATCATGCAAAATGCTGGGCTGGATGAAGCGGAAGCTGGAATCAAGATGCCAGGAGAAATATCAATAATCTCAGATACACAGATGACACCACCCTTGTGGCAGAAAGTGAAGAGGAATTAAAGAGTCTCTTGATGAAAGTCAAAGAGGAGAGTGAAAAAGTTGGTCTAAAGCTCAACATTCAGAAAACTAAGATCATGGCATCTGGTCCCATAGCTTCATGGCAAATAGATGGGGAAACAAGGGAAACAGTGAGACTATTTTCTTGGGCTCCAAAATCACTGCAGATGGTGACTGCAGCCATGAAATTAAAGGACACTTGCTCCTTGATAGAAAAGCTATGACCAACATAGACAGAATATTAAAAAGCAGAGACATTACTCTGCCAACAAACTTCTGTCTAATCAAAGCTATGGTTTTTCCAGTGGTCATGTATGGATATGAGAGTTGGACTGTGAAGAAAGCTGAGCACTGAAGAATTGATGGTTTCGAACTGTGGTGTTGGAGAAGACTCTTGAAAGTCCCTTGGACTGCAAGGAGATCCAACCAGTCAATCCTAAAGGAAATCAGTCCTGAATATTCACTGGAAGGACTGATGATGAAGCTGAAACTCCATACTTTGGCTACCTGATGTGAAGAGCTGACTCATTGGAAAAGATCCTGATGTTGGGCAAGATTGAAGGCAGGAGGAGAAGGGGATGACAGAGGATGAGATGGTTGGATGGCCTCACCGACTCGATGGACATGAGTTTGAGCAAACTCCAGGAGTTGGTGATGGACAGGGAACCCTGGTGTGCTGCAGTCCATGAGGTTGCAAAGAGCCGGACATGACTGAGCAACTGAACTGAACTGATGGGATTGCACAGAGTCAGTGATCATGACTGAGCAACTGAACAACAACTTACATTTGAGGTAGTTTTGGAGTTAGTGTACTTTATTGTATTCTGTTTGACAGTTGATTATTTATGTGTGGTGTGTGAGGTGACTTTCAATATCCCAGAATAGAGTCTATAAAACTTCTGAGCAGATTGAGCTCACAAAACATATTTGTAAACCAATTTGTTTGGAACTAGGAAAATATACATCTATGAAAAGAGTTATATTATTATACAGAAAAATTTATTGTATATTTATTATGTGCTAGGTAGTACAGGGATAAAGGAAAGATGACTAATACTTCCTCAAAGACCTTACAACAGTTGGTGAGTGTGATAGAGGCAAATGTTGAATGCTTTGGGAACACATACAGTGGGTATATAAATTATTCTAGGGGCCAAAAAAGACTTTCCTTGGAGGGCAAAATCGGAATAATTTTAAAGACTAAATAAGTATTAGCATATTGGTTGTGTGAGGAAGGAGGACAGAGAAGGCAATGGCACCCCACTCCATTACTCTTGCCTGGAAAATCCCATGGACAGAGGAGCCTGGTAGGCTGCAGTCCAGGGGGTCGCTACTAGTCGGAGGAGGGTAACCCAAGAAGAGGGGACAGTACATGTGAAATCACGGTGACATGAAGCTCTAGGATATATTCTGGTAACTACTAATGGTCTGATGGAGCCCCAGAGCATGGGACTGAAGGGGAGAGTAGGGCAGCAAAGAGGCTGTATCACTTTGAAGCTACAGGAAGTTTTTGATATCTCGTTAACAGGAAAATGAAATCATTAAGTTAATGGTTTTGAAAGACTACCCTTGTAGTTCTGCGGAGGGTCAGTTGAAGGAGTGTCACAAGATACAGGAAAACCAGATGACTGATAATGCATCCCATTCTCTATACAGGGTCAGAATAGTCCCTTTGAACTGATTGTGAAATAGATACTGTACTGCTCTTATTTCTATACTATTTCACCATCTCACCAGACTGATCTCCTTTCTCTTTCTTCAGTTTCCCAAGCCCCTGAAGGTTAAGAGAATAGATTCCCATGTGAATTGGAGGTGAGAAGGTGGGCATAGAATTGAGGAGGTCTGTAGCAACTTGTGGAGAAGGCAATGGCACCCCACTCCAGTACTCTTGCCTGGAAAATCCCATGGATGGAGGAGCCTGCTGGGCTGCAGTCCATGGGGTCGCTAAGAGTTGGACATGACTGAGCGACTTCACTTTCACTTTTCACTTTCATGCATTGGAGAAGGAAATGGCAAGCCACCCCAGTGTTCTTGCCTGGAGAATCCCAGGGACGGGGGAGCCTGGTGGGCTGCCTTCTGTGGGGCCGCCCAGAGTCGGACACGACAGAAGCGACTTAGCAGCAGCAGTAGCAACTTGTGTCATATTTCTGCTGGGGTCTGCTGGGAACATTCTGGTATAACAGATCCATAGGATTGGATCTTGGATCACTGATTGGATGCTTGGGGAATTAGAGAAAGGGAAAAACATAGGATAATTCTCAGGTCCAGTTCAGGTAACAGAGGTGTCATTTATTAAGGTAAGCTTCATAGGAGGCTTTATAAAATGTTAGGTAAAGAAGATAAGTATAGATGTGAGTCTCTGGGACCTCCTGGGGGGCGGTGGGGGGTGGGCAGATAGTTTTACGGTAGTAGGACTCAGGAGAAATGTGAATGGAGGTGTAGACAGTGGAGTCACCTGCATTCTGGGTCTCAGTGAAAATGTACTTCAGATCAACTCAGAAGATTGCTTAAGGTAATCTGGGAGATGGAGGAAGGAGATACGAGAAACACTGAAACTTAAGGGGCAAGTTGAGGAAGAGGCTTTTTGGAAATGGATTCCTTTATTTAAACTAGAGAGATCACTTATTAAACCTACTCCAAGTACCTAAAATATTACCTTCAAGGGAAGAATGCAATTCCTTTCAAGAACATATAACAGTCTTGTTTCCCTGATAGAAGTGACTATACAAACATGATTATGAGCGTACTCAGAACTTACATACAAATTATAAATTGCAAAGTAGAATTAAAACACAAGCAAAAAGTTATGAATAGGGTATAATAAATATATATAGTCTCTTCAAAGATCTTATTTGTTCTGTGAACAATTGTCCAATTGCTAAGTCGTGTCTGACTCTGCAACCACACGAATTGCAGCACACCAGGGCTCTCTGTCCTCCACTATCTCCCTGAGTTTGCTCAAATATATCCATTGAATTGGTGATGCCATTCAACCATCTCATCCTCTGTCACCCCCTCCTCCTCCTGCCTTCAATCTTTCCCAGCATCAGAGTCTTTTACAATGAGTTGGCTCTTAGCATCAGGTGGCCAAAGTATTGTACTCAGAGCAATTTCAGCTAAGTTGCAGACAAATATGACAAGAAGAAACAAAATATACAGAATTCTACTGAAAGAAATTAATTTTAAAAAATATTTTATTCTAACAGTCACAGGATAACCTGAAATATTCTGAACTTAGCAATTCCAAAGAAAACTTCCTTTCTGTCAATTACAACAGAAAAATGTAAAGTATAATGATAAGAAACCAAGGCTAGCAAAGGTTTTCTTCTTAAGAGTTGCTGTTTGTGAAAATTGTCCTTTAGTCCTGTTCCATTTGTTAAAAATATTTTTTGTAAGTAAACAAAGTTGAATGGCTATACTTAGCAGAAAAGAGTGACCCTTTACACAAACCAAGAAGTATAATCCTTAGTAGGTTAACTCAAAGCTCTGTTGCTACACCCGGCCTTTCAAAATTTCTCAGTTTTAGGCATCTGCAACACAAGGTTAATTTTAATTGGGAAAAATATCTTCTAAGAATTTTTGGTGAAATACAGCATTACAAAGTCTTTGCCCATTTTCACATATTTTAATATTCATTCTTAAAGTTTAGGGTTCTGTTAGATGGACAAAAACTATTTACTGAATCACTTTCACAGAAGGGTAATCCTTCATAATTAATAGATAAACTTTATTGAATGGCCAATAAAACTGATAACATCTTTTTATCACTACCTCCCATGATTGTAGGTGTGTATGACTGAATCATGTTCCATACAGTTGAATGATAGGATTTGGTACTTTATACTGCATTGCTTGGCATATAATATTCTCTTTGAGAAGTTGACATCCTCCCTTCAAGACATATGACCAGCTCAGGAAAACGTTGCTGACATCAGGCTCTATTCTGCTGATGTTACACAAAACTGTAGGACTTCAAACATGGCGCTGCTCCAGAAATGTGAGCTATTTTTCTTAGACAGCATGAAGTATACAATAAAAAAGTCAAATCTGGTGTTAGTTTTCATCTTATTTATCAGTTTACATCTTCATCATCATGGCATCAACTTTTTAGGTTGTAACTGTAGATTCATGGGTCAGATGAATTAAGGCATCTGAGCAGAGTAGTCCTTCCAGGATGGGTTTACATTTCCAGGTTATTTACAGGTTGTTTGGCACTCAGAGTATATTTTCCTATTGAAAAACTATATTATAAATGATAGCTATATTCCAAGCCTATTTAACCTATGATGCAACTGAAATACTTAAAAATATTATATAAACTACATGAAAACAGTGTGACCTTTTTTCAGGATCTTAAAACATAAACACAGAATATGTTAAAAGAATTTAGAGAATGTGTTTCTGACATTTTCAGCATCAATAATGAAGGAGATGCATAAAAGAAAATAAGATGTTTAAAAATTTTTTCCAAATGTCAGTGCTTTTAGGAAAGCAGACTTGACTGAAAGGTGATGAAGTGGACAGAAATGTTTGAGGGGATTTTGAAAGAGACTTTTGGCTTTTTTAAGGAATTTGAAGCTAAAGGGCGCTGTATCTTTTCTATGTATAATCAACTTTAATTTTCACTTTTTTCTAATAAAGTTACATCATTATCACTTCTTTTGTGCATATAAACCATGAATAGATTAAATTTTTTGATTGTTTTTGGTGAGAGGAAGTTCATAAATGGAATACATTCATAAGCCTTTAATTTAGAGGCTAAAATTTACTGTGTTACTGTACTCTCTTAAAGAATACTCTTAAGAAAATGCTCTCTTAAGAATTACTGTATTCTCTTAAAGTAGAATTTCTCTTTTAATTTTTAATTTGTTATGCATTAAATTCATGAGCTCCCTTTTCCCAGTAGGTTGACTCCCACTGTCTCCCTTATCTTCCAGCCCACTTTCCCATCCCTTCTCTTCCCTCCCTAGATCTGTTTCCCAGAAAGAACAGAAGAGATTTATGATTTAACTTTGTTATTGTTGTTCAGTCACCAAGTTGTATCCTACTCTTTGCAACCGCATGGACTGCAGTAAGCCAGCATCCTCTGTCCTCCACTATCTCTCAGAGTTTGCTCAATTTTATGTTCATATATCCGTCACCACAGTCAGTGATGCTATCTCACCATTTCATCCTCTGCTGCCCCCTTCTTTTGCTTTCAGTCTTTCCCAGCATCAGAGTGTTTTCCAATGAGTTGGCTCTTGGCATAAGGATGCTTATACTAATTATCAATATGTATTCTTTACTTTGACCTCCTGATGTGAAGAGTTGACTCATTGGAAAAGATCCTGATGCTGGGAAAGATTGAAGGCAAGAGGGGAAGGGGATGACAGAGGATGAAGTGGTTGGATGGCATCACTGATTCAGTGGACATGGGTTTGAGGAAAACTCCAGAAGATGGTGAAGGACAGGGAAACCTGGCATGCTATATAGTCCAAGGGGTCTCAAAGAGTCGGACACAACTGAGCGACTGAACAACAAATTCTTTCTCTCTTCCCAATGACTATGTCACTACAGTATTTTAAATTTCTTCAGTTCAGTTCAGTTCAGTCGCTCAGTCATGTCTGACTCTTTGCGACCCCATGAACCACAGCATGCCAGGCCTCCCTGTCCATCACCAACTCCCAGAGTTCACCCAAACTCACGTCCATTGAGTCGGTGATGCCACCCAGCCATCTCATCCCCTGTCGTCCCCTTCTCCTCCTGCCCCCAATCCCTCCCTGCCGGGGGCCAGCTTGAGGAACTCCGCCCATGGCAAAGGTCATGAGGAAGGAGGCTTGGCATACGCAAAGGCGTGATCAAGCCTCAGGAAACCCCCTGTTCCCGAGCATCTAACCCCAAAACCAGAGTCTGTTTTATGCTCTCACCTACACCTCTGACTTTATGGGGGGCTCTCCCCCATAACCGTTTCTCTCGGAGAAGGAGTAAATGTGCAGCTCCAAGGCAATAAAAATTCCTGGGCGTGACAAGAGTGTTTCTTTTTTTTTTTTTGACTTTTATATTCTTTTATTTTATTTTATTTTTTTTAATTTTAAAATCTTTAATTCTTACATGTGTTTCAACTTACGGACTCCTCTGAAGGTTATCTAGCCCACCTGTATAGGTTCGTCCGGCCACATGTGATTGTTTACAGCCTCCCAATCTGAGAGGCACGAGATGTTTTAGACTTACTAAAGGCAAATTCTTTTGGGGAGTTAGAAATTATTAGTATAGTGGGTTGGTTAGGAATTATATTGGTGAAGGGTTTTTCATTTGTTGTGTCAATAATTGCTGCTAATTCCCTCCCCTGGGTGGGACAAGGATGTCTCAGGTCAAACCTCTCTGCTGACAGACTAGCTTGTGTGACAGGATTATCCATACTCCTGCCACATGATTGTTTACTACCTCTTAACCATAAATAGCACAGAGAGTTTTGGAGTATTTTGAGAGTCTTAATTAGCATAGGGCTTTTCTTCTTGTTGAGTCAATGATTGCTGCCAGGCCTCCATATCCTTAGGCACCTGGGAATATATTAATCAATGTATTTGGAATATAGAAAAGGAAATATAGTAGTTTTTGATATTAGCAATACTAGACTTTTTGAGTTAATGGATTTTCTCTTTTGTAATAGATCACTGTGCTTTGTTATAAATCACTGTGTCCTTGCTATGTAAAAATGTAACTTTATCACTATCTTAAGACTAAATAGATCTTAAGGGGAGCATTGGTGAAAGGATTTTCATTTGTTGGGCTGATGTTTGCTGCTAAATCTCCATGTTCCCTGCCCTTATAACATATAGGAGAAATAAGTATTAACCTTTAAGCATATAGGAGAAATAAGTATTAACCTTTAAGATTAATCATGTTAACCTTGGGTTAAATAGATTCCTTTCTTGATTGTAACTCACTAACACCCTCACCCTATAGGAATGTAACTTTATTTGGAGGGTGGTGCCTGGTTTAAGAAAAAACACCCTTGGAAGAAATAAGTTTTTTGGTTATCAGAAAGAAAGGATCATAAAATGTCAGCGGGTCTCATGGCCAGAAGATGATGTAATATTCCTAAGACCTTCTTTATACATTTATGTGAAGCACCTGATTTTGATAAAGGTCAGGACTGCTGACCCCCACGTGACTCTGTATTCATCCCTATGTGTAACAAAAGGTATATAAGCAAACCCAAAAATAAAGAAATTGAATCAGTTTCTGGAAAGACTGATTCCCTCATGTGGTTCTTTTCTGCTCCCCATTTTTCTGGCTGAATTCCCATCTGGAGCATGGGTGCCCTCCAAGCCTACTTATTTGCCCCAGTTTTCAAGCCCACGCGAGAAGGAGCCCAAGGAGGGGCACCTTCCGATATTCAAGTGGCACTGGTGGCCCAACGTAGATGGTGCAAATTCCTTGTCTTGGAATTTTATTGGTATCCCATGTAAACCAAGTTATTCAGCCCCTTTTTCTCTCCTACTATTTTCTGGCCGAATTCCCATCTGGTGCATGGGTACCCACCAAGCCTATTAATTTTGCCCGGGCTTCTAAGATTGGACTGGGGGTGGGGGGGCCTCAGTGCCTCCTGTCCTTCGGGAGAACGGGAAGACGCCTGTGGCCTACGTAGGTGGTGATTGGTATCCCATGTGAACCAAGTTATTCAGCCTCTTTTTCTCTGCTAATCTTCTAATCCCTCTCTATCTGTAACTAAATAAGTTATTTCCAAAGACACGATGCTGTCCCCACCTTCGAATTCCTTGGATCCACCAGGGCTGGACCCCGGCACCTCCCAGCATCAGAGTCTTTTCCAATGAGTCAGCTCTTCACATGAGGTGGCCAAAGTACTGGAGTTTCAGCTTTAGCATCATTCCTTCCAAAGAACACCCAGGGCTGATCTCCTTTAGAATGGACTGGTTGGATCTCCTTGCAGTCCAAGGGACTCTAGAGAGTCTTCTCCAACACCACAGTTCAAAAGCATCAATTCTTCGGTGCTCACAGCTTTCTTCACAGTCCAACTCTCACATCCATACATGACCACTGGAAAAACCATAGCCTTGACTAGATGGACCTTTGTTGGCAAAGTAATGTCTCTGCTTTTCAATATGCTATCTAGGTTGGTCATAACTTTTCTTCCAAGGAGTAAGCGTCCTTTAATTTCATGGCTGCAGTCACCATCCACAGTGATTTCGGAGCCCAGAAAAAAAAGTCTGACACTGTTTCCACTGTTTTTCCATCTATTTCCCATAAAGTGATGGGACCAGATGCCATGATCTTCGTTTTCTGAATGTTGAGCTTTAGACCAACTTTTTCACTCTCCTCTTTCACTTTCATCAAGAGGCTCTTTAGTTCCTCTTCACTTTCTGCCATAAGAGTGGTGTCATCTGCATATCTGAGGTTATTGATATTTCTCCTGGCAATCTTGATTCCAGCTTGTGCTTTCTCCAGCCCAGCATTTCTCATGATGTACTCTGCATAGAAGTCAAATAAGCAGGGTGACAATGTACAGCCTCGATGTACTCCTTTTCCTATCTGGAACCAGTCTGTTGTTCCATGTCTAGTTCTAACTGTTGCTTCCTGACCTGCATACAGGTTTCTCAAGAGGCAGGTCAGGTGATCTGGTATTCCCATCTCTTTCAGAATTTTTCACAGTTTCTTGTGATCCACACAGTCAAATGCTTTGGCATAGTCAGTAAAGCAGAAATAGTTGTACTGAAATTTTTCTGTAAACATAAATAATATTTCTTAACTCCTTGCTTTGTAACTATTTATACACCTCTTTTCATGTCCCTTTCCTACTTTCATCTTCTAATTCTATTATCTGTTCTTTTACATTGCCATGGACAAAAAGGGTAAAGCTGGTAATTGTCACCCAATATCCATTCCTCACCTCTACATTTGTAATAGAATTTCTGTTTAGCTGGACAGGTGGCTGCCCAGAATAGAAACCACCTTTCCCAGTTTCCCTGTGATTAGGTGTGACCATGTGGCTGGTCAATAGGATGCAAGTAGAAGTGTCCAGTGTGGCTTCCAGGAAGTGTCCCTTCCTGCTATCTGGAATGTGGATGTTATGTCTGATGCTTGAGCAGCCATTGTGGGTCCTGAGTGGAAGCCTCATTTTGGTAGAAGAAGCCTCGGTCTTTCCTGTTGGAAATGTACAAGCCCTAGACCTCTTATTTATAGACTCTTTTTGTATGAAAGGACAATAAACTCTCATGTTTAAGGCACCAGTAGTTTGATTTTTTCTCATGGCTGAATCCATAACACTATAATAGTTACAATCTGTTTTATAACCCAAATTAGGTCTTTTGTGGCTAGTCCATCAATTCAGTTCAGTTCAGCTGCTCAGTCGTGTCCAACTCTTTGCAACCCCATGAACTGCAGCACGTCAGTCTTCCCTGTCCATCACCAACTCCTGGAGTCTACTCAAACTCATGTCCATTGAGTCAGTGATGCTATCCAGCCATCTCATCCTCTGTCATCCCCTTCTCCTCCTGCCCCCAACCCCTCCCAGCATCAGGATCTTTTCCAATGAGTCAACTCTTTGCATGAGGTGGCCAAAGTACTGGAATTTCAGCGTTAGCATCAGTCCTTCCATAGGTTGGTTCAAAAAGTTGAGAGCCATAAATAGTATTTGTAATTATACTTGGGTAAATATTTTTCAATACAAAGTCAAGAAGTTCTTTTTTTGGGGTGCATATTTGTAAAATTAGCCTACATTTTTTGACCCAATCTTTCCCTCAACTTTTCCAAAATAATACCTGTTTTATCTAGTCTCCCTTTGTTTCCTTCCTCCTGGAGACCTGCCTCCCAGAGCCCTGTATCTTCTTGTCCCACCTTTGAACTTGATGATTTCTAGACCTGCTGAACAGCTGTCATACTGGAAGTGCTTTCAGGAAAAGTTTATTAATAAGGCTAAGTGTGAATATGACATCTGCCATTCTTCATTTAACAGGTTAGTTGTGGGGAAGAAGCTGGTATGGAAATCCCTTTTGTATCAGTAAAATGCCTTTATGGGCAACCACCCCATTACTTTCCTTAGAATATTATCCACCATTCCTGTTTTTTGATCACTTTATTTTCTGGCACAGTGCCAGGATACTGTAATTCATTGTGTTTTGATTTCCACTTTAGATTTGTGAGCTCCTGTTTTTCTTAGTAGGTTTTTCTCTCTTACTGTTTTTGTGTTCCAGAAAGTCCGTGTAATGAATTGCCCAAGTGCATGATCTCTAGTGTTAGATAGCCTGGGTGCTATCCCAGCTCCATTACTGTTTGAGTATGTAATTTTAAACAAGTTAACTATTACTTACCTTTTCTCTAAGCCTCCATTTCCTTATCTGTAAAACTGAGATAATAATAACACCAAGTTCATAGATTTGTTGTAGAAGTGAATTAATCCATGTTTAGCGTTTATTGCAGTGCCTGGAACATAGAAAACACTCAATGTTACTTACAGCTGATATAATTAACAGTAGCATTAAAGGGTGAACTGGCCAAGATCACACATCTGAGGAGCCTGAGTTCAAACCCAACCTGGCTCCAGAGCCTCAGATTTTAACAAGCATACTGTGCTATTTTGTGTGGAACACATGGTTTGAATATTTCTGTTGGGGAACCAGTTGCCATTTAGAATAGTAGTTTGTAGTTATGTGTGTGTATGGTTGGCGGGAGATGAGGGCTTAATGTGAGATGAGTTGCAGAATATCCCAGTCTCTTGAGGAGACTCTTTGATTAAGTACATGTGCCTGGAGCCCCCTCTGAGAAAGTCTGATGAACCCTTAGGACTGGGCTATGGCAGGGATGTATATATTGAATTAGCTCCCCTTGTGATCTGATGTGCTCTCTGGTTGAGAAAAGTGTTTTGGAAGAAGTTGCCACATTTTGCTGAAGTGCAATGAATCTGCTAGCAGAAATCCTAGGAAAATATCCAAGAAGAAAGTTAAATGAAATGGAAGAAAAATGTTGTAGGCTCAGTATGCCCTGTGGAAACATTCATAACAATCAACAGTTTTTTTTTTTTTTTTCCATACTTTTACTGCTGTGACTCTTATTTGTAGACGCAAAGCATACTTTTGTGGGGCTTCCCAGGAGGTACTAGTGGTAAAGAACCTGCCTCCCAATGCAGAAGACTTCAGAGTCACAGGTTTGATCCCTGGATTGGGAAGCTCCCCGGGAGGAGGGCATGGCAACCCACTCCAGTATTCTAGCCTGGAGAATCCCATGGACAGAGGAGCTGGCAGGCTATAGTCCATGGGGTCGCAAAGAGTTGGACATGACTGAGCACACACAAATACACACTTTTGAAGATGAGGAAATGGAAAGAGGTTTACGTGTCCAAGTTGCATAGCTAATATAGTGAGGGAGCTGGGTTTGAAGTTAGAAGTATCTGGCTCCAGAACCTCTGTACTTAACCATGGTGCCTTCCCTAAACTAAAGGAGAAAGAATGGAAAAAGAAGTCTGTGACAAATAACTAAAAATATCATATGATGACCATAAAGTAAATTGAACATTCCTTAATTATTTTTAATATATTTCTGATTTTTAGAGGGTTAAATCTATCTTCTGCTAAGTCATTTCAGTTGTGTTGGACTCTTTGTGACCCTATGGAGCATAGCCTGCCCGGCTCCTCTGTCCACAGGTTTCTCCAGGTTAGAATACTGGAGTGGGTTGTCCTGTCCTTCTCCAAGGGATCTTCCTGACTTAGGGAACAAACCTGGGTCTCATGTCTCCTGCACAGACAGGCTACTTTACCAGTAGCGCCACCTGGGAAGCCCACAACTATCTAAATTTCAGCTCTTCTTTTTTTAAAATTTATTTTTGGTTGCACAGGGTCTTCGTGGCTAAGCTCATGTTTTCTCTAGTTGTGGCGGGGCTACTCTTTGTGGAAGTGAGGGATACTCTTTGTGGTAAGCAGGCTTCTCATTGCAGTGGCTTCTCTTGCTGTGGAGCAGGGGCCCTAGGCACTCAGGCTCAGTAGTTGTGGTACATGGGCTCAGTTGCTCTGGGGCATGTGGGATCTTCCTGTGTCCCCTGCATTGCAAGGGGAATTCTTAACCACTGGGTCACCAGGGAAGTCCTAAATTTCAGTTAAGTTAAATTTTTTCTTATAGGATAGCTTAGCTCATCATGGCATCTTGGGGCATTTCTTTCTTCTTGCTCTCCCTTTCCCCCAAGATCTATAAGGCTGTGAGGTACTGTGCATATGCACACAAATGCTTGTGTTCTCTTGGGCTAACCCACTGGTTCTCAAGTTTTAGTTTATATCAGAATTACCTGGAGGGGGTGGTGGTCCAAGATGGCAGTGTAGAAGATCCTGAACTTACTTCCTCCTATGGACACACCAAATCTATAGTTACATATGTATCATTTCCCTCTGAAGAAGATCTGAAAACTAGACAAACTGCGTCTCCACAATAAAAGATAAAAGGACTGCATCAGGTTGAGTAGGAAAGGCAGAAACACAGTCTCAGCAAAACTGCACCCCTGGCACGGCAAAACACAATATGGAACGATTTCACTAGTCCTTTGCTTCTCCCAGAGGACTGAGGGGTTGGTGTCTCACATCAGGGGACACTGATGGGGTCTGCACTGAAGAGGTGAATCCCTACAATGTCTGTTAGAAAACCAATGGGGCTAATGTCCAAGGACTCAAAGTACTGTAGGAAACTGAGGTGCCTCTTCCAAAGAGCTTGCCTGCAGTTTCACTTGTTCTGAGACCCAGCAAAGAAAGAGCAGTTTGAAAAATGCCTCTTCTATGGAAAGCGGACTCATTTGCTGATCCTAAGTCATCTGTGGAGAGTCAGTTGAAAGTCTTCTTGGAGATGGAGGTGTTGGTGGATGCCCTTACTGCATTCTCTACCTACCCTGCTTAGCAGGTAGATGGGTTTGGAGGTGGCACCCTTCTACTGCCTTGCTAAGACAGGCAGGGCTGAGCGGGCAGGGCATTATCCCACTGCCCTGCAGTACTCCCTGACTCCCTGGCTGGAGCAGGCAAGTGTGAGTGGTTGCCTGGTTCTCCCATTCCTAAGGCTGATGCGTGCACAACAGGCAAGGCACTCTCCTGCTGCCTTGCTGAAACCTGTGGGTGCACTGCGGAGACATTCTCCTGCCACCAGCTCAGTGTCATTTATCATTTCTATTGCTTTTCTAGTCTCAATTCTGTTTATTTCTGCTCCAATCTTTGTTATTTCCTTCCTTCTACTAACTTTGAGCTTAGTTTATTTTTCTTCTTCTTCTTCTTTTTTATTTCCTTGTAGTGTAAAGTTATGTTGTGTAGTTGTGATCTTTCTTTCTTAATGTAGGCATTTTTTATTATAAACTTCTCTCAGAACAGTTTCTTCTGTATTGCATATGTTTTGGTGGGTTGTATTCCCATTTTCATTTGTATCAAAGTTATACCTTTTATTTTTTGACCCATGGATTGTTCAGGAATGTGTGGTTTAATTTCCATGTATTTGTGAATTTTACAGTTTTCTTTCTGCCTCTGCATAATTTCAGAGAGTATGTGACAGACATATCTTGTAAGGTTCACATATATTTATTCATAAACATTTACTTCATCAGCAAATTCTTTAATACATTCTGAGTTCATAGTATATACTATTCATTATTTGCTCTAAATCTAATATTTAACTTTGTATCATGTGCTTTTATTTTTGGAATTTCTGCTAAATATAAATTTTCTTATATTAGTTCTCTCAAAATATTTTTAAAGCATTTTATGTTCTGAACATGGATTTGAAAGTTCTGCATAAAATTATGTTCTACTGACAAAAAGTCACAGAAACAAAATCTGCTGATCAGTAAGTGCTAATTTTCACGGACTATTTGAAATAATTACAGTTCTATATTTTAAAGAAATGTATTACAACAGAAACCTTATTGTGTTTATTCTTCAGAAATATATTTCTTGGCTTTTTTTCCTTGTTTTGATGACATGATAAAGTGATATAAACTTCACAGCTTATCAGTTTGACAGAAGATTTAAAATAGAGGAATTTTAAAACAAACCTCTATATTTTGAGAAATACAAGAAGTGCTTCTTTATTAATTCTCTACAGTTTGTTTTTCTATGGGGGAAAAACACGTTTGATCAGCATTTGATTGACTGCAAGACAAAAGTCAAGTTGGTCTAATTTAAAGTGATTTGCTCTTATCATATGATATCATCTCTTATTTTCAGCAGAGATAGAAGAAATTGAGTGAGAAAATTGAAAAATCATTTTAATGCTCCCCAAAGAAATTGTAACATGAGCTGGAACATATGGGTAATTTGTGAGGTAAAGTCAGCTATGAAGTCTAATCATTTTCAAAGTAATTTTTGTGGCTGAAGTGTTCTAAACCAAGAAAAGCTTTCTTTTTTTTTGAAGACAAAACTCTGATTGGACCTCTTCAAACTTTTGTTTCATTTGTAACTGGGCTAGTTCATTTGAACTAGCATGACTCATGAGATATGATAGTGTCTTTCTGTTGGATCCCAATGACCCTTCCAGGTAGTTGACTTAGGCAGGCTATCAGCTGACTCCTGTGAGACCATCTGGTGTACATTCAATACTCACATATGATTTGAATGCAAATGCAGATACCTTTCATAGGCAGCAAAAGTCCATCTTTGCTTTGATACCAAAGCAGCTCTCCTAGTGTTGCTAGGGAGAGGCCAAACTCTGTGTCTTAAGCTGCTAGAAGTCAGATCTCCATCTCTCATGGTGATCTCATGGAAGCACTCTTTGCTGTAAGCTTGAGGTGAAGGAGCAGAAACCTCTTCATCCTTTTTTTTTAGTGATCTGAAGGGTTAGAGCTCTGATACAGCATTCTCATCTTTCTTATAGAGTCCTCTCCCCAGCTGTACTTTTTCAAGTATTTTATATCTCCCTATTGGTACAAACCAGACTTTGATCTGGTCTTTGGATAATGTCTTGAAAATATGATGCAGTTTTTTTTTTTCCTCAAAAACCTCTTTGGTATTTAACTATCTATTCTAACTCAGAGCCTCAGCCGAAACTCTTAAATTAAAAAACTCTGTTCCATGTAAATTATCATACTGGGTGCAAATCATGCCATGGGCACAGGTTTGGGTATGTTAAATATTTGGTTATTTTGAATGCCTGTGAATCTTCTTCCTTAGGACAATATGCCCCTAAGCTTTCAATCTATCTGGGAGCTCATAAAATAGGGATGCAGAACACAAGCAAGCTCATTATTTTTTGGTCTGAGGAATTCAAGCATTTTCTATATACTCTATATTGATTTATTTATTTTATTTTATTTTTTATTTTTATTTTATTTTTTATTGATTTATTATTTATGTGGAGATATATGCTGAAGGGAAAAAAGTGGAGTTCTAGGGTCAGAGATCTGATTTCTGTTTTTTTCTATTTCTCACTTTATTACCTTCTAGAAGTTATTAAACCTCCCTAAGCTGTTACTTCCTCATATGTAAAATGGGAGAATAATACTAGTTTTCTTAGATTATTTGGTGATATGATATGTGTGAAAATTCCAGAGATTCAACCAAAGTTACTTCACCTGATGCACATTAGTAATTTGGTGGGGAGTTCTAAGTTTATTTGATAGAGAAGAACAATTGTTATTTAAATAGTCACTGATGACAGCCTCTTCTTATAGGAATAGGACATATTGCCTTTGGTTTAGCACAAACCTTTTTGATGGGGCTATGGAAATATAGGCCTTAGGGTATGCACAAGAATTTGAAGAAATGTGAGAACTAAAGTGTTCTGTGAAATAGAGTAAGAAATTTAGAGTTTTTAACCCAAACATGTCTATAGTGTCACTTCTATCCCTGTCTCCTATCCAAGCAAACACATACCACTAGGAAATTGTTAGTAATGTAAACTTCAGGAAGATGAAAGTATGTTTTAAGTCTCAGGGGAACAGCATTGCATTCCAAAAAAAGAAAAGCCCATCAGATATATCTTATATCTGCAAAGTAGCTCTTCTCAGTCTCCACGCAGCCTCTAGCTCCTGGTTCCAGACTCTTCCCAAGTCCTTTTTTTTTTTGTTGTTACCAGATTATAGCAGGTTTAATAGTGGCCCACAAAGGTATACCCAAGTTGTAACCCCCAGAATCTGCAAAGGTGACCTTATTTGGAAAAACAATCTTTGCACCTGTAAATTGTGGATTTTGAGATGAGATCACTCTGGATTTAGGGTGGGCCCTTGTTTGTTTGTGCTCAGTTACGTCCTACTCTTTGCGACTCCATGGACTGTAGCCCTCCAGGCCCCTCTGTTCACAGACTTTTCCAGGCAAGAATACTGGAGTGGGTTGCCAGTATTTTTATATCCACCAATATTTTTAATTCCCTTTCCTTAAACAAAGGAATTTAGCTTTTCCCAAGTTTTTGTAATTTTTCATCTTCACAGTCTCCACTGAACTCTTTCATCAAGTCTGTGAAAGACCATTGCATTAGAAATTATGTGCTCAGCAGAAAAAAACAGTTCTTTAACTTCTAGGATTCATTTTTCTTAGAATTTGTAAATTGTGAATAATAGTAGGCTTTTCATCATTTTTTTTCTTTCTTGTCATAGGAGTTTCCAAGAATAGCTTAGACGTCAGAGAAGGTGGCCTGGAAAGCTGTGTAAAAGGGCAGAGAGCTTCAACTATCCCAGATGGCACTTTGTGCAGCATCAGGCAGGTGAAGCCCTGCTGTAAGACGTGTGCCTGAGTGTGGAGCAGAATATGAGCTGAAGTGCAGTCCTTTACTCACCCATTTAGCCAAGCACTCTTGTGCAGAGCCCAACCGGCTCGACTCTGTGTGCTGCCCCTAAAGAGTGAGGAACAAAGTCCCAAGTGGAACCTCTGTGAAAGGTGACCTCTGAGAAGTTGCCAGTGCTTAGGGGACTGAAATAATTTTAAGGACACAGAACTGGCTAATGTTCAATTTTGAAGACATCTGCTGAGAGGCAGTACATAATTTCAGTTACCCTGGAGCCATCAGTAAAACTGTCTGTTAATAAAGTCTTGAGTTGGTGGTACTTTGAAGAGTGAAGGGATAGAGTCTGAGTTCAGCTGATTAAACAGTGACCTGAGGTATAACTATGATTGGGGAGTAGAAACAGCTGTAATATGGGAGTGACTAGGGAGCAGCCTGCAGCCTATCCACCCTTCTGTGAATATCCTGGAGAGGAGTGCTTTGATTATAGGGTCTGTGACTGGAATCCACAACTAGATCAAGAGAGGCAGGGAGTATAATGCTGAAAAGCATCAACCCAGCCCACTGGAGCTATAACCCAGTGTGGTATGCCCAGTGTGGGGAATGACCCCCAACAATGCCCACTTCCTGGTATTCACACCCTTGTGTGATCTCCTCTCCTAAAGCGTGAGCTGGATTTGATCATCAACTTTTAGGAAATAGAATATGGCAGACTGGGTATGATATCCCCTGTGACAGTACATTACAAAAAGACTATGGCTTTCATTTTGGATGCCCTCTTTTTATTCTCTCTTACTTGCTCTAAGGGAGGACAGCTAGCTGCCATGTCTCAAGCTGCCTTATAGAGAGGCCCATTGATAAGACAGTGAAAGAAGTCTCTGTCCAATCACCAGCAAAGAACTGAATTCTTGCCAACAGCTGCAAGAAATGAGTTTAGAAACAGGTCCTTTCCCATCAACCCTTCAAATGGAAACCTCAGCCTTGGCAAACATCCCAACTACAATCTATAAGAGGATTTGAGATGGGAGCACCCAATTTCACTGCTTATGTCAGTTATCTATTTATCATTTTTTTAATATAAATTTATTTATTTTAATTGGAGGTTAATTATTTTACAATATTGTATTGGGTTTGCCATACATCAACATGAATCCACCACAGGTATACACATGTTCCCCATCCGGAACCTCCCTCCCTCCTCCCTCCCTGTACCATCCCTCTGGGTCGTCTCAGTGCACCAGCCCCAAGCATCCTGTATCATGCATCGAACCTGGACTGGCAATTCATTTCATATATGATATTATACATGTTTCAATGCCATTCTCCCAAAGCATCCCACCCTCTCCCTATCCCACAGAGTCCAAAAGACTGTTTGATACATCTGTGTCTCTTTTGCTGTCTCGCATACAGGGTTATCATTACCATCATTCTAAATTCCATATATATGCGTTAGTGTACTGTATTGGTGTTTTTCTTTCTGGCTTATGTCACTCTGTATAATAGGCTCTGGTTTCATCCACCTCATTGAAACTGATTCAAATGTATTTTTTATGGCTGAGTAATACTCCATTGTGTATATGTACCATAGCTTTCGTATCCATTCATCTGCTGATGGACATCTAGGTTGCTTCCATGTCCTGGCTATTATAAACAGTGCTATAATGAACACTGGGGCACACGTGTCTTTCAGTTCTGGTTTCCTCGGTGTGTATGCCCAGCAGTGGGATTGCTGGGTCATAAGCCACGTCTAACAAGAAAACAACATTTACTATCTTACAGTTTCTGTAGGTCAGGAATTTGGGACTTGTTCACCTGAGTAGTTCTGGCCTAGGGTGTCTCATGAGGTTACAGTCAAGATGCTGCTGCTGCGAAGTCACTTCAGCTGTGTCTGACTCTGTGCGACCCCATAGATGGCATCCCACCAGGCTCCCCCGTCCCTGGGATTCTCCAGGCAAGAACACTGGAGTGGCTTGCCATTTCCTTCTCCAATGCATGAAAATGAAAAGTGAAAGTGAAGTCTCTCAGTCGTGTCCGACTCTTTGTGACCCCATGGACTGCAGCCTTCCAGGCTCCTTCATCCATGGGATTTTCCAGGCAAGAGTACTGGAGTGGGGTGCTATTGCCTTCTCCAAGTCAAGATGGTAGTTAGGGCTATTATCACCTCATGAATCAAGTGAAGCTAGAAGATTCATTTCCAAAATGGATTGCTGACGTTGCTGGCAATTTGATGGTGGTTAAGAGGCCTCAGTTCTTTGTCACATGGCCCTCTTCTTTTGACTTGTGTATTCTCACAGTATGGCATCTGGCTTGACTGATAAAGAGTAATCCAAGAGAGCAAAGTCGAAGTTGGTGAAATTATTCTTATGACCCAGCCTCAGAAGTCATTCACCAAGTGCTAAGTCTCTTCAGTCGTGTCCTACTCTGTGTGACCCTATGGACTGTAGCCTGCCAGGCTCCTCTGTTCATGGGATTCTCCAGGCAAGAATACTGGAATGGGTTGCCATGCCCTCCTCCAGGGAATCTTCCTGACCTTGGGATCAAACTTGCATCTCTTACATCTCCTGCATTGGCAGGCAGGTTCTTTACCACTGAACCACCTGGAAAGCCTCTCATCATTAATTTTGCTATAATGATTGACCCCACGGACCATCCCTGACACAATGTGAAAGGGAACCACCTAGGGTATGACTATCAGGAAGCAAGTTATTAGATCTTGGACTGGTTGCTCAATGTTGCTAAACTTTAGTTCGAAGTTTCAAAGCAACAGCTTTGAAATGGGGATATAATGGTAACTGAGTTTTAGGACTGTGAAGATTGTGTAACCATTTCAGGTAGTTGCACTTAGTAACTACTACATGCAAATTCTCTTTCCCGGTCTAGTTTAGTTTAGTAAGTTTTCTAAAAAGTGTGTGTATGTGTGTGTGAGTAGAAAATGATGGGCATTTCTGGTATAGCCATTTTTAGTTATAAGAGAACCTTATGTGTGTGCTCAATAAATGCTAGCTGTTTTAATCATTATTATTACTAGTTATGAGGGCATTATTACTTGCATTGCATAACTGACCTGTCTTTCTTAGCACAGTTTCAGAGGGATTCCACAGATGATTTGTTATATGATTTTCTTACATCCAAGGTTCATTGGGAAGCTATGTAATGGCAGGTCTTGATTAAACCACATTTAACACATTATGACCTAATAAGATATTCTGGCTAGTGAGACTGCCTCATTACATGTCACAGAAATTAAAAGTGTGGCTTCTAATATAAGTGTGCTGTCCTTAATGTGCTGCCAGAGAGCTTTTTGCTGACAGGGTCAGCAGAATACAGAACATGCCTGATCTACAGCATCTGCAGGTCAGCTCAGACACTGTGAGTCTTATTTAGATTGTAGAGGGGTGTATTATATTTGCTTTCAGTCTCAAAGCTGGAGTACAGATTCTGCAAGAAAATAGGATTTAGTCTCAGGAATAATTTGGTTATAAAGAGCAGTAACTCCATTGAGCTTGCTAAAGAGTAGATGCATTTATTTTAAATGTTCAGAAACATCTTACAGAAGGAAACCACTAGAAACCGCTATCTCTCATGAGACTGGAAATTCATCAGGTGATCTTTCCTTCCGTCTTGCCACATGGTCTCCATCTCTTATTTTGGGGTCTGTGTGAAAGGCAACTTCTAAAATGATCCGTAATGACCACCCTCTTCTGGTGTTCATGCCCTTATGTAATCTTCTTTCATTGAGTGTGGGCTGAACTTATTGATCCACTTCCAAAGGTGTAAGCAGGGGGATGTTGCTTTTGCAGCTAGGTTAAAAAAGATGGTGACTTCACTCTCGGGTGTGTACACTCTCCTTCACAACTCTTATGCCAGGGGAAGCAAAGTGCCATGATTTGAGCAGCAGTATAGAAAGGCCCAGATGGTGTGGAGAAGAACTGAGGCCCTCAGTATGAAAGTCCACGAGTAACTAAAGCTTGCCGATAGTCACAAGAACTTGGAAGTGGATATCTTACTCCCAGATAAATAGTTGAATCTTGATATAGTAGTAGCCTTAGCTGTAAGCTTGACTGTGAGACATGAGACACTGTGAGTCAAAATTATGTAGCCAAACTGCTTCTGATTACTGACCTCCAGAAACAATGAAATAATAAATATTTGTTGGCTTAAGCTGCTAATTTTTGGTGTAATTTGTTATGCAGCGATTATAAATACGGATTTTGGTGTCCAGAAATAGAATGCTGCCATGATGAAAGCCTACAACGTAGGAGTGGTTTTAGAACTGGAATTTGAGCAAAATGTTAGTGAAATTCTAAAGTTCCTGAAGAAGCTGTTAGTAGAGTCTTCTTGGTCTTTTGTTTATTTATTTATATATTTATTTTTAATTGGAGGATAGTTGCTTTACAATGTTATGTTGGTTTCCATCATATAACGATGTGAGCCAGTCATAAGTATACATATGTCCCCCTCCTCTTGAGCCTCCCTCCTGTTTCCTACCCTCTCCTACCCTTCTAGATTTTATAAGACTGAGGATGAATGGTGGTAAAAATGGAAGAAAAGGGGAATCTTTGTTATTTAGTGGCAGAAAGCTTAGAAACATCATTTCTTGTAGTAATGTGAAATATAGAAAATGTACTTTAGAACTGTGTGATCTAGCTTAGGAAATTTCCAAGCAAAGTATTGAAGGTGCTGTCTGTTTTTTTTATAGTAAGATAGGAGAAGAATGAATTAAATTGAAGTAGGGATAAAAAGTATAAAAGAGCCAAGACTTGATAGTTGTGAAAATTCTGTTTTTCCTGATGGTAGCTGGTACCAAAATTAAGAAATAACTTTTGATCAAAGATCAAATCTAGAGCACTGCCAGGAGAACAACAGTCTAAAGAAGAAGCGAAGAATGTGACTGTCTAAACTACTGTTAAAACCAAAGGTCATGCCCCAGGGTAGCATTCAGTCACATAAAGGGCCCTTTAAAAGAGATTAATGGTGTGTCTCAAAAAACATGTCTTTTTCATTGTAGGGGACTGGAATGCAAAAGTAGGAAATTGAGAAACACCTGGAGTAACAGGCAAATTTGGCATTGGAGTACGGAATGAAGCAGGGCAAAGGCTAATTGAATTTTGCCAAGAGAACACACTGGTCGTAGCAAACATCCTCTTCCAACAACACAAGGGAAGACTCTACACATGGACATCACCAGATGGTCAACACCGAAATCAGATTGATTATATTCTTTGCAGCCAAAGATGGAGAAGCTCTATACAGTCAACAAAAACAAGACCAGGAGCTGACTGTGGCTCAGATCATGAACTCCTTATTGCCAGTTCAGACTTAGATTGAAGAAAACAGGGAAAACCATTAGACTATTCAGGTATGACCTAAATCAAATCCCTTATGATTATACAGTGGAAGTGAGAAATAGATTTAAGGGCCTAGATTTGATAGACAGAGTACCTGATGAACTATGGATGGAGGTTCGTGACATTGTACAGGAGACAGGGATCAAAACCATCCCCATGGAAAAGAAATGCAAAAAAGCAAAATGGCTGTCTGGGGAGGCCTTACAAATAGCTGTGAAAAGAAGAGAGGCAAAAAGCAAAGGAGAAAAGGAAAGATATTCCATTTGAATGCAAAGTTCCAAAGAATAGCAAGAAGAGATAAGAAAGCCTTCCTCAGCGATCAATGCAAAGAAATAAAGGAAAACAATAGAATGGGAAAGACTAGAGATCTCTTCACGAAAATTAGAGCTACCAAGGGAACATTCCATGCAAAGATGGGCTCGATAAAGGACAGAAATGGTATGGACCTAACAGAAGCAGAAGATATTAAGAAGAGATGGCAAGAATACAGAGAACTGTACAAAAAAGATCTTCACGACCCAGATAATCACGATGGTGTGATCACTCACCTAGAGACTGACATCCTGGAATGTGAAGTTAAGCGGGCCTTAGAAAGCATCACTACGAACAAAGCTAGTGGAGGTGATGGCATTCCAGTTGAGCTCTTTCAAATCCTGAAAGATGATGCTGTGAAAGTGCTGCACTCAATATGCCAGCAAATTTGGAAAACTCAGCAGTGGCCACAGGACTGGAAAAGGTCAGTTTTCATTCCAATCCCAAAGAAAGGCAATGCCAAAGAATGCTCAAACTACCGCACACTTGCACTCATCTCACACACTAGTTAAGTAATGCTCAAAATTCTCCAAGCCAGGCTTCAGCAATACCTGAACCGTGAACTTCCAGATGTTCAAGCTGGATTGAAGAAAGGAAGAAGAACCAGAGGTTAAATTGCCAACATCCACTGGATCATGGAAAAAGTAAGAGAGTTCCAGAAAAATATCTATTTCTGCTTGATTGACTATGCCAAAGCCTTTGACTGTGTGGATCACAAGAAACTGTGGAAAATTCTGAAGGAGATGGGAATACCAGACCACCTGACCTGCCTCTTGAGAAATCTGTCTGCAGGTCAGGAAGCAACAGTTAGAACTGGACGTGGAACAACAGAGTGGTTCCAAATAGGAAAAGGAGTACATCAAGGCTGTATATTGTCACCCTGCTTATTTAACTTCTATGCAGAGTACATCATGAGAAACGCTGGACTGGAAGAAGCACAAGCTGGAATCAAGATTGCTGGGAGAAATATCAATAACCTCAGATATGCAGATGACACCACTCTTATGGCAGAAAGTGAAGAGGAACTAAAAAGCCTCTTGATGAAAGTGAAAGAGGAGAGCGAAAAAGTTGGCTTATAGCTCCACATTTAGAAAACGAGAATCATGGCATCCGGTCCCATCACTTCATGGGAAATAGATGGGGAAACAGTGGAAACAGTGTCAGACTTTATTTTTTTGGGCTCCAAAATCACTGTAGATGGTGATTGCAGCCATGAAATTAAAAGACACTTACTCCTTGGAAGGAAAGTTATGATTAACCTAGATAGCGTATTGAAAAGCAGAGACATTACTTTGCCAACCAAGGTCCATCTAGTCAAGGCTATGGTATTTCCAGTGGTCATGTATGGATGTGAGAGTTGGACTGTGAAGAAAGTTGAGTGCCAAAGAATTGAAGATTTTGCATTGTGGTGCTGGAGGAGACTCTTGAGAGTTCCTTGGACTGCAAGGAGATCCAACCAATCCATCCTAAAGGAGACCAGCCCTGGGATTTCTTTGGAAGGACTGATGCTGAGGCTGAAACTCCAAAACTTCGGCCACCTCTTGTGAAGTGTTGACTCATTGGAAAAGACCCTGATGCTGGGAGGGATTGGGGATAGGAGAAGAAGGGTACGACAGAGGATGAGATGGCTGATGGCATCACTGACTCGAAGCACATATTTGGGTGAACTCCTGGAGTTGGTGATGGAAAGGGAGGCGTGGCATGCTGTGATTCATTGGGTTGCGAAGAGTCAGGCATAACTGAGTGACTGAACTAAACTGAACTGAATGGTGTGTCTCACAGATTCTCTCAATGAAACAACAGTGCTTCCAGGAAGCCAAAGTCATTGTGTTTCAGCTGTCTTGAGGCAGGTGATAGATGGATTTCAGGCTGAACATCTGGAGTTGGTCTCCTGTGGACAGAAACTCCCAAGATGAAGATAATAGCAGGAGCAAGAGAGGAGCTGAGCCCTGTCCAAATAAGAGACCACGTATTTCTCAATGTTGAGGTCAAGGAAGTTTTCTTGCCTACATATGTGCACAAAACGCTCCTCAGATGTCAAAAGGGAAGAGACATGCCCTCATAGTAAGTGGTGTTAATCTACCCATAGGCCTCTTTGCTAGAAACCATCTTGGTTAAGAAATCTGTGCACACACAGGAAAAGGACCCTGAGATAAACCAAATATAAACTCAGAGTCAGGCAAAGCAATATGATTGGCCAAAGGAAACCAGGAAGAAATACCCTGTATAAGTGATTCAAACCACCACAAGGACATGCAGTGATTTTGAAGAGGCCATTGGCATCTTTGACCTGAGAATTTGGCTCCCAGATACTAGATTTATGACTGTTGCATGAGAAAGGAGAAAAAAGAGGCTGCTCTAAATATTGGGATTGTCCCAGGGGACAAAGAAGTCGCTGTGAAGTGGGAGGCACCACCTGAATTTATTGTTGGCCTAGCCTCCTGGAGAACTTGATGTAAATTTTGGCGCAGAGGATTTTATAAAACTTAAAAGAGTAGGACTATATTTTAGGGCCAAAAGAGCTATAATCATGTAGATCAAATATCATTAAGAAAGTCATATTTTTGCTGTTCGCTTGAGGCAGAAGGTACAGTAAACTCAACAAGACAGGTGCCATTAGTGCCTTCAAAAAAGCATTGGCCAAGACAGCAGTAACCTGAGCTTCATAGGATCATGTGAAGGGGACGAGGGAAGGAGCTAATTAGCCACACACATCTTTCTACTGATTATGATTCAGTTCAGTTCAGTCCCTAAGTCATGTCCGACTCTTTGTGACCCCATGGACTGCAGCGCACATGGCTTCCCTGTCCATCACCAACTCCTGGAGCTTGCTCAAACTCATGTCCATCGAGTCAGCGATACTATCCAACCATCTCAGCCTCTGCTGCTCCCTTTTCCTGTTGCGTTCAATTTTCCCCAGCATCAGAGTCTTTCCAATGAGTCAGTTCTTTGCATCAGGTGGCCAAAATATTGGAGTTTCAGCTTCAGCGTCGGTCCTTCCAGTAAATACTCAGGACTGATTTCCTTTAGGATTGACTGGTTGGGGTGCCAAGGGACTAATTGTCCAAGGGACTCTCAAGAGTCTTCTCCAACACCACAGTTCAAAAGCATCAATTCTTCAGTGCTCAGCTTCCTTCACAGTGCAAACCTCACATCCATACATGACCACTGGAAAAACCATAGCCTTGACTAGATGGACCTTTGTTGGCAAAGTAATGTCTCTGCTTTTCAATATGCTATCTAGGCTGATCATAACTTTCCTTCCAAGGAGTAAGCATCTTTTAATTTCATGGTTGCAGTCACCATCTGGAGTGATTTTGGAGCCCCCAAAAATAAAGTCTGACACTGTTTCCACTGTTTCCCCATCTATTTCCCATGAAGTGATGGGACTGGATGCCATGATCTTCGTTTTTTGAATGTTGAGCTATAAGCCAACTTTTTCACTCTCCACTTTCACTTTCCTCAAGAGGCTTTTTAGTTCCTCTTGACTCTCTGCCATAAGGGTGGTGTCATCTGCATATCTGAGGTTATTGATATTTCTCCCGGCAATCTTGATTCCAGCTTGTGCTTCTTCCAGCCCAGCGTTTCTCATGATGTACTCTGCATAGATGTTAAACTTATACTTCAATATACAAAAAAAAAAATTGATACGTCCCATTGCATTATACAATAAAGTGCAAAGGCCAGTCACCTTTGTTAAGACTAGAAAAAAAGAAAAATTCTCCAAAAAAGTTCAGTTATAGCAGTGGAATTAAAAAAAGACAATCTTGATTTTCCTTAACAATCAGTTTAGAATCCAAACATGAATATTTATTAAGCCCTTCAGGTGATTTCAATGTAAAGTTAAAGTTAAGATTACTGAATTACAGTGTCTATGCTCCTCAGAGCTCTAAATATGGAGCTCATAAATATGTACATAAATCCACCCCTACTAAGTCACATTTGTAACCCCAAACATAAAGTCAACTTGTTCTTATGACTAATAGTGTAAGTTCTGAGTCCATTTTCTATCTATCTATCTACCTGTCATCTATCTGTCTATCTATCTACTTATCTATCTGTCTAGCCATCCATCAATCCATCCATCCATCCTGGAATGGAAGGTTGTAGTTATTTTTTGGAAAGTCTTAAATGAAAAGGTGATCCAAGTATAAGTAATTTAACAAGCACTTAGCCACTAAAGATTTTTAGACAGCAAAGAAACATGATTAAACTTGCTTTAAAAATTATCTGGTAGCAGTATTAACAGTAGATTTCATGATGGGAGAGTGGACTAGGTTAGGCTAGAAAAATGGTTATCTTGCAATATAGTAAGGTGAGAAGAAAGGAAGTAGATTTTTGATGATGAAAATGAATAGGGGACTAATAAGAGAGAAAGACTAATAAAATCTTCCTCGGTGGCTCAGAGGTAAAGAATCTGCCTGCCAATACAGGAGACGTGGACTCCATCCCTGGGTTGGGATAATCCCCTAGAGGAGGGCATGGCAATCCACAAATATTCTTGCCTGGAGAATCCCATGGACAGAAGAGCCTGGTGGGCTACTGTCCTTTGGGTTACAAAGAGTTGGACATGTTTGAAGCAATTGAGCATGCAAAACAGAAAGAGCATTTAAAAAATAATGCTATTTCCTTGACTGAAAGATTAGAATGATCCAAAGAAATCTGTTAGAATAAGGCCTGGGGAAGCATTTGGAGCTTTCTTCTGTTGAACCCAGAGGACTTTTTCAGGGCCAGGCTAATTTCCCCCATTCTCCTTCCCACTTGCTGCACATCCAGGCCTTCTGCCTGGTTTCCCTTCTGTTTTCAAGCTGCCACTGCTCAATTCCTTCCTTAGATTTTCCAAGACTGAGTTTGTAGTGGGACACAGTCCTCTGTTCCTTAATGCATTGAAAGGCAAGCACCCAGCCCTTGGATAATTTTAATATTTTACTCTTAGTGTTTATCACTTTGTATAGCCTTTTTCACCGACAAGGACTTATGGCATCTGTCGTCTCACTGTTTCGTCTCAGCACCATATCAAATTCTGTATGAGTTCCATGGTGGTGGTGGTTTAGTTACTAAGTCGTGTCTGACTCTTGCAACCCCATGGACTGTAGCCTGCCAGGCTCCTCTGTCCATGGGATTCTCCAGGCAAGAATACTGGAATGGGTTGCCATTTCCTTCTCCAGGGGAGCTTTACAACCTGAGGATTGAACTTGGGTATCCTGCACTGCAGGCATATTCTCTACCAACTGTGCTACAAGGGAGGCCCTAGTGCCACATAATGCTTTGTGACAACCACCCAGAACTCAGTGAGTAAAGCAGTACACTTATTTAACTTATGCATTTTCAGGTGAACTGGATGGTGCTTTTGGCTTTGGCTTGGGTAATCATGTATTGACTGATCATGATTGGGATCTTTCACAATTCTAGTGTTGGACAGCTTATAATCTAATCTAGGAAAGTCTTAGCTAGGACAACTGAGGCTCTGTTCCATGTCTCATCCTTTAGCAGGCTAGCTTTGGCATGTTCTTGTGGCAGAGGCAGAGGAATAAAAAATCAAGGGAAATGTGTGCTTTTTCATGCTTCTTAATAACATCCCCAAAGCTAAAGCAAGTCACTTGGCTGAACCAAGAAACTAAAGGTGAAACAGAATATCCTGTCTAGAGTGGAAGAGCAACACAAACTTACAGGGCAAAGACAAATGTACAAGAAGGGATGCGTTGGGGGGATAACTAATACAGTCAACCCTCCACATTCTTTTTTCTCAGTCCCTCCACTACTTAATTGAGTGGTCAGCCTTTATTCCCCGCTCATACTCAGAGTCCTTGTGGAAACAGCCCAAGGGGAGATTCTATTAAATCTTTTGCCTTTAATTCTGACGTTGATGTTTTAAACCAAATTTCTGATTTCTTAATAATAACAGCAACAATAAACTAGTAATGATACTAAAGCTGAAACTCAAGTACTTTGGCCACTTCATGCGAAGAGTAGACTCATTGGAAAAGACTCCGATGCTGGGAGGGATTGGAGGCAGGAGGAGCAGGGGATGACAGAGGATGAGATGGCTGATGGCATCACCGACTTGATGGACATGAGTCTGAGTGAACTCCCGTAGTTGGTGATGGACAGGGAGGCCTGGCGTGCTGCAATTCATGGGATCGCAAAGAGTCGGACATGACTGAACAACTGAACTGAACTGAACTGAGTAGTAATAATGATCAAATCTTTCTATGTAACACATATTTTCAGATTTCTTTACTGGTATCATTTAGTCTTCTCATAATGATTCTTCTAGAAATTGCTTCCCTGGTGGCTCAGTGGTAAAGAATGTGCCTGCCAGTGCAGAAGATGCAGGTTTGATGCCTGGGTGGGGAAGATCCCTTGGAGAAGGAAATGGTAAACCACTCCAGTAACCTTGCCTAGAAAATCTCATGGACAGAAGAACCTGGCAGGCTACAATCTGTGGGGTTGCAAAAGAGCTGGACATGACTTAGAGACTACAGAACAACAAATCCCTATGTAACTGCTTAGCATTTTGATGAATGGATTCTTTTATTACATATTTTAAGAGCAGATATACCAAGGAATGAATATTTTAGTAACTGAGATATGAAAAATTAGCTCTATTGATAATACTGACTTTATATGAACAACATGAGGCTGCATTTATATGGAGCTGAAATCAATAAGGTACCCTTAACTCTGCTCCAAACTACAATCCATCCTCCTCTCTCAACTACACACGATTTACCTATTGACTTTAATTTTACTTTATTTTCTCATGTTGATAAAATTTTTTCGAACCTTATGATGATATACAAAACTTAACAGGTTGTATGAATGTCATAGCAGAAAAAATTACAATTAGAAAATTAAGCAAAAAATGTTCTTCATCATCTTGCAGGAAGCATACAAAGTGGTCAAAGATAAGTTTTATTCCTTTGCAGGAGCATGTAACATATAAGTACAAGAAAATGATCAATATTATTCCAACACATTTCAACTCAGAGCTTCTATCAGAATAAGAAGTAAGATTAGATTCATGTAAAAAGGTTTCATAACTGCCATTTCCCAGATTTTCTTCTAGTATGGGATTGTATTGGGTCTTGATGAATTTGGTTCAAAAGCATAGTGAATACCAATAGAAGTTCTCTGAGAATTACCCTGTTGATGATGATATCATTAAGAGAGCTATAAGTGTGCCACTGAAATGAATGTTCCAGATTATTAAATTTTATCGCTTTAAAAGCCAAATTAATTATTTTTATTTTAACCATTTTTTTGAAAGAAACCTAACACAAATGTGCTATCTATTTTTCTGCTTCTTGAGCTGAGCATACTAAATATTTTATTCATTTTGAAATGACTAGGTCTCAGGCTACCATTATGAATAATTTTTGTTTTATATGTTAATATAGTGTTTCCCTCAGGGGCTAGTGAGTTATGTAGGTCTGCTTGATTAATTACCTTAGGTTTTTAAAATAAGTTCTGGTGATTCTCTTGCCTATATTGTCTCTTTTTACTCTAGGCCATTTCAATTCCCTTTCCTTGATACTCTTAATCTATTTTTTTTTGGTAACCCCTATTTCAGTACAAATCAGATAAGCATTCAAAATCAGTGGTGTAAGTTGTATATTAAGCTATAATTCAGTAGCCATTTGCCCAAGAGCTTGAGCCCCACACTTCTTCTGAAGATATGATAAATCAAATTTATTTGTTCATTTGAAATATGTTTTGAATGCAAATACCATATTTCATTGAATCTAAGGTGTCAATTATAATATAGACCACTATTATATGGACTACTAAGAAGGAAAAGAAGTTGCACATTATAAGATGCATCTCCAATTTAGAGATACTAAAATGTATAAAAATGAAAGTCTTGGAGGAGATGAAATGTGATGTGTGTGTGTGCTCAGCTGCTCAGTCATGTCCAACTGTTTGCAATCCCATGGACTGTAATCCACCAGGCTCCTCTGTCCATAGAATTTTCCAGGCAAGAATACTGGAGCGGGTTGACATTTCCTTCTCCTGGGAATCTCCCTGCCCCAAGGATTGAACCCGTGTCTCCTGCATTGGCAGAAGGATTCTTTACTACTGCACCATCTGGGAAGCTGAAATGTGGTAATGTGAGTGAATAATGGTCTGGGTGATGAGGGTATCTCAGTGATCAAAGCAGTCAGTATCCCTACTTTAATAGAGCTTACATTCTAATGTGGGGGTGGTGGTGGTTTAGTCACTAAGTTGTGTCCAACTCTTGTGACCCCACGGACTGTAGCCTGACAAGCTCCTCTGTCCATGGGATTCTCCAGGCAAGAATACTGGAATGGGTTGCCATTTCCTTCTCCAGGGAATCTTCCCTAGCCAGGAGTTGAACCCAGGTCTCCTGTATTGCAGGCAGGTTCTTTACCAACTGAACTACAAGGGAAGCCCACATTCTAATGTGGGGTGGGGGGAGCAAATAATTCTGTCAGGTGTTCATTAGCTCTGAAGGAGAAGCAAAGCTAAGCAAGGGGAAAGAGAGTGGAAGTGGGGGTGTTCTTTTCTTGTAAAATAGTTAGATAGTCAGTTTCCCAGATAATTCAGTGGTAAAGAATCCACCTGCTAAGCAGGAGATGCTGGTTCAATCCCTGGGTGGGGAAGATCCCCTGGAGAAGGAAATGGCAACACACTCCAGTATTCTTGTCTGGGAAATCCCATGGACAGAAAAGCCTGGCTGGCTACAGTCCATGGGATCACAAAGAGTCAGACACGACTTAATGACTAAACAGCAGCAGCAATCAGAGAGTCAGGGACGGTACTCTGATCAGGGATATTTGAGAAGAGACCAGAAAGAAGGGAAAGGATGAATCATGAAATAGGAGATAACTCCAGGAAAATGGGAACAAAGATTCTGAGATGGGAACATCTAGGCTGTTGGAGGAGCAGAAAGTAGGCCAGAATGGATGCAGTGGAAGAAAGGGGGCAGAGAGTAGTGGGAGATGACATTAAAAAGATGGCGAGCTCCAGAGTAGGTCAGGCCTTGGAGATGTGGTAAGAAGAACTCTGGACTTTATGATACACAGCAAGTTGTGCAAGGGTTTTGAGTGGAGAAGTGACATGGTCAAGTTGTATTTTAACAGAAGCATTGTGATTTCTATGTGGATAAAGACTGTTGAGGAGTAAGGGGATGAAGATAGGAAGATTAGTTAGGAGACAATTGCAATTATGCATACAAGACATAATGGAAGCTTAGATAGTAGAACAGTGGTGAGAAGTGATCAGATTCTAGATATATATTTGAAGGTCAGTCTTATAGGATTTTATGATGAATTTAATAATGAGGTCTGAGAAAAAGAGTCAAAGATGACTTCAAGGTTTCTGGCCCACAGAGGAATAGGGTTGACATTTATTGAGACTGGGGAAAACTGAGAGGGAACAGGGTGTAGGAAGAAGAAATGAAGACTTTGGTTTTGTAAATGTTCAGTTTGAAATGCCTTAGTCATCAAGTGGAGAAGTGAGATAGGCAGCTGGCTACATGAATCTGGACTTTAGGGGAGAGGCCCAGACCAGAGGAATAATTTGGGAGTCAAGAAAAAGAGTGAACAGCGGTGCCAATTGCTGCTCATAGAGTGAGTAAAATAACAACTAAGAGTCGACATTGGATCTGTCAACGTATAGTTTGTGAGACAGAACAGATTGGAGTGAATTCAGGAAAGAAGAGAGGAAAATATGTGGAGGCAATTCTTTCCACAGGTTTTTGTTGTAAAGGGGCCAGAAAATGGAGTAATTATTGCTTTTTCACATAAGTTTGAAACTTTTCCCTATCACTTTTGATATCATTCTGTGAGAAGGCATAGCAACAAAATGTTTGGGCTGCAGGGTACATTACTTCTTTGATGTCATATCTCAAAGGACTTGGTCAAGAAATGAAATAAGCTCAAATATAATTTACATTAAAAGCAAAATCATGTGTTCTTTATAATTTATATTGCTTCTTGAAAATTCAGGGTAGCATTGAAGATAAAAGAACAAGATTTTCAAATACAGGGTCCAAAAGAGTCAAACACCTTATATTTTAGAAATCCCCACATTAGTCTGTATGGAGATATTTGTATCAATAGATGCCTAGGCAGATATTATCTTGGGCTTCAGATACTTCTGGATGTATCAATACTTCAGACACTACCTGTCTGACAGGATGACTGGGGATTCAACAGGCGCTCAGAACAGCTGAAAAGATAGGGAGGTTTCCACATGAATTCATGCTGGGACTTCAAGTAGCTGTTGTCCATCTAGAGTAGACAGCTATAACCTTTTAGAAATAAGTATTTGAGGATTGAGTGATTGTTCTTCAGTAACCTGCAATATCCAGAAATTATAAATACAGTCTTGTTATTTTTCTGACAAGACTGTATTTGGGATACTGTATTTGGGATACAGTAATTTGGGATAACTCCCGACACTGACCTCAAGGCGGGATGACAACCCCATTCTCTAGAGTTTCTTCACTCTAGTCCTCTCGTGGGTCTCTGGGTATTTTCACAAGTGATCAGGGATTATTCACTGCTGCCACTGCTCTACTGGATACCACACTATCTACTCTGGCCTGATTGCCCATGGTATCAGTACAGTTCAGTCACTCAGTCATGTCTGACTCTTTGCGACCCCATAATCACAGCACGCCAGGCCTCCCTGTCTATCACCAACACTCGGAGTTCACTCAGACTCACGTCCATCGAGTCAGTGATGCCATCCAGCCATCTCATCCTCTGTCATCCCCTTCTGGTCCTGCCCTCAATCCCTTCCAGCATCAGAGTCTTTCCAATGAGTCAACTCTTCTCATCAGGTGGCCAAAGTACTGGAGTTTCAGCTTTAGCATCATTCCTTCCAAAGAAATCCCAGGGTTGATCTCCTTCAGAATGGACTGGTTGGATCTCCTTGCAGTCCAAGGGACTTTCAAGAGTCTTCTCCAACACCACAGTTCAAAAGCATCAATTCTTTGGCATTCAGCTATCTTCACAGTCAAACTCTCACATCCATACATGACCACTGGAAAAACCATAGCCTTGACTAGATGGACCTTTGTTGGCAAAGTAATGTCTCTGCTTTTGAATATGCTATCTAGGTTGGTCATAACTTTCCTTCCAAGGAGTAAGCATCTTTTAATTTCATGGCTGCAGTCACCACCTGCAGTGATTTTGGAGCCCCCCAAAATAAAGTCTGACACTGTTTCCACTGTTTCCCCATCTATTTGCCATAAAGTGATGGGACCAGATGCCATAATCTTCATTTTCTGAATGTTGAGCTTTAAGCCAACTTTTTCACTCTCCTCTTTCACTTTCATCAAGAGGCTTTTTAGTTCCTCTTCACTTTCTGCCATAAGGGTGGTGTCATCTGCATATCTGAGGTTATTGATATTGCTCCCGGCAATCTTGATTCCAGCTTGTGCTTCTTCCAGCCTAGCGTTTCTCATGATGTACTCTGCATAGAAGTTAAATAAGCAGGGTGACAATATACAGTCTTGACATACTCCTTTTCCTATTTGGAACCAGTGTGTTGTTCCATGTCCAGTTCTAACTGTTGCTTCCTGACCTGCATATAAGTTTCTCAAGAGGCAGATCAGGTGGTCTGGTATTCCCACCTCTTGAACAATTTTCCACAGTTTCTTGTAATCCACACAGTCAACGGCTTTGGCATAGTCAATCAAGCAGAAATAGATGTTTTTCTGGAATTCTCTTACTTTTTCAATGATCCAGCGGATGATGGCAATTTGATCTCTGGTTCCTCTGCCTTTTCTAAAACCAGCTTGAACATCTGGAAGTTCATGGTTCACATATTGCTGAAGCCTGGCTTGGAGAATTTTGAGCATTACCTTACTGGTGTGTGAGATGAGTGCAATTGTGTGGTAGTTTGAGTATTCTTGGCATTGCCTTTCTTTGGGATTAGAATGAAAACTGACCTTTTCCAGTCCTGTGGCCACTGCTGAGTTTTCCAAATTTGCTGGCATATTGAGTGCAGCACTTTCACAGCATCATCTTTCAGGATTTGAAATAGCTCAACTGGAATGCCATCACCTCCACTAGCTTTGTTCGTAGTGATGCTTTCTAAGGCCCACTTGACTTCACATTCCAGGATGTCTGGCTCTAGGTGAATGATCACACCATCGTGATTATCTGGGTTGTGAAGATTTTTTTGGTACAGTTCTTCTGTGTATTCTTGCCACCTCTTCTTAATATCTTCTGCTTCTGTTAGGTCCATACCATTTCTGTCCTTTATCGAGCCCATCTTTGCATGAAATGTTCCCTTGGTGTCTCTAATTTTCTTGAAGAGATCTCTAGTCTTTCCCATTCTGTTGTTTTTCTCTATTTCTTTGCATTGATCACTGAGGAAGGCTTTCTTATCTCTCCTTGATATTCTTTGGAACTCTGCTCTCAGATGCTTATATCTTTCCTTTTCTCCTTGGCTTTTTGCTTCTCTTCTTTTCACAGCTATTTGTAAGGCCTCCTCAGACAGCCATTTTGCTTTTTTGCATTTCTTTTCCATGAGGATGGTCTGATCGCTGTCTCCTGTACAATGTCACGAACCTCCGTCCATAGTTCATCAGGCACTCTGTCTATCAGATCTAGTCCCTTAAATCTATTTCTCATTTCCACTGTATAATCATAAGGGATTTGATTTAGGTCATACCTGAATGGTCTAGCAGTTTTCCCTACTTTCTTCAATTTCAGTTTGAATTTGGCAATAAGGAGTTCATGATCTGAGCCACAGTCAGCTCCTGGTCTTGTTTTTGCTGACTGTATAGAGCTTCTCCATCTTTGGCTGCAAAGAATATAATCAATCTGATTTCGATGTTGACCATCTGGTGATGTCCATGTGTAGAGTCTTCTCTTGTGTTGTTGGAAGACGGTGTTTGCTATGACCAGTGCATTTTCTTGGCAAAACTCTATTAGTCTTTGCTCTGCTTCATTCCGTACTCCAAGGCCAAATTTGCCTGTTACTCCAGGTGTTTCTTGACTTCCTACTTTTGCATTCCAGTCCCCTATAATGAAAAGGACATCTTTTTTAGGTGTTAGTTCTAAAAGGTCTTGTAGGTCTTCATAGAACCGTTCAACTTCAGCTTCTTCAGTGTTACTGGTTGGGGCATAGACTTGGATTACCGTGATACTGAATGGTTTGCCTTGGAAATGAACAGAGATCATTTTGTCGTTTTTGAGATTGCATCCAAGTACTGCATTTCAGACTCTTTTGTTGACCATGATGGCTACTCCATTTCTTCTGAGGGATTCCTGCCCGCAGTAGCAGATGTAATGGTCATCTGAGTTAAATTCACCCATTCCAGTCCATTTTAGTTTGCTGATTCCTAGAATGTCGACGTTCACTCTTGCCATCTCCTGTTTGACCACTCCAATTTGCCTTGATTCATGGACCTAACATTCCAGGTTCCTATGCAATATTGCTCTTTACAGCATTGGACCTTGCTTCTATCACCAGTCACATCCACAGCTGGGTATTGTTTTTGCTTTGGCTCCATCCCTTCATTCTTTCTGGAGATATTTCTCCACTGACCTCCAGTAGCATATTGGGCACCTAGTGACCTGGGGAGTTCCTCTTTCACTATCCTATCATTTTGCTTTTTCATACTGTTCATGGGGTTCTCAAGGCAAGAATACTGAAGTGGTTTGCCGTTTCCTTCTACAGGGGACCACATTCTGTCAGACCTCTCCACCATGACCCGCCCATCTTGGGTGGCCCCACAGGGCATGGCTTAGTTTCACTGAATTAGGCAAGGCTGTGGTCCTAGTGTGATTAGACTGACTAGTTTTCTGTGATTATGGTTTCAGTGTGTCTGCCCTCTGATGTCCTCTTGCAACACCTACCGTCTTACTTGGGTTTCTCTTACCTTGGCCGAGGGGTATCTCCTCACTGCCACCCCTCCTGACCTTGAACGTGGAATAGCTTTTCTAGGCCCCCCTGTGCCCACACAGCCACCGCTCCTTGGACTTGAGGTTGCTCCTCCTGGTTGCCGCCCCTGACCTCAGACGTGTTGTAGCTCCTCCCGGCAGCCCATGGTATACTCTGCTGTAACTGCACGCTGCTTTTAGTTCACTTTTTTCTGAATATGGGCATGTTCAAATACCTATTTCAAGGCAGCCATAACTGACACTTTCCTCTAAACTTTAGGGTCTGTTGCTGAGTCATCATGCCAGATACCTCCATCTTCACTTGGAACAATTTCTTTTCTAGGGCCTCTGTAGGGCTCCCAGGCAATTTGCCTTCTCCCTCTGCTCACTTTTGTTGGCCAGATATGCCATCTATGACTGAACTCTAATCTTGGACCATATTTGAGTTGTTTGCCTTGAAGACTCCTTACCCCTCATGTAAATCAGTGAATGTAAAGGGATACCAGAAGCTATGAGTGACCCAACCCTTCATGCCAGATGGATCCAAGTCTCCAGACAACTGGGGACTGTTCAGAGCAACATATGGATTTTGGAGAAGGGGAGAAGTGTTGTTAGCCTGAGGTCTCTGTGTTTCTACCCTTCTTACTATGCTAAGTAACCATAACTTAGATCTCTGGAGAGGCAGAAAGAGAAATGGAGTTCAGATTCTCTGAACTACTGCGAAAATCTTTTGGGGGCGAGTATTGCTGAGATCTAGAAAAGAATCTCAGTATTTGTGTCTGTGACTGTGTGTGGAGAAAGTGTTTTATTTGCTTTTTCCTTTACAGAGTATAGGACATAGCTTGAAAATAAATCCCTTGAATGATTTTGTTCTTGAAACTTTGAGAGTTCAGATGGGTGGGGAATGTGTTGGAGTTTCATTTAGAATTGCTATTAAAAAGACTGTGTATAGATGATGATGATACTGACATGTACTGCTGGCAAACGAAGTGTTTAGTGGCAATTTTTGTTCTTTGCAGCAGCAGGGATGAGTCTGAGCTGAGGCATCCTTGCTACTCTCCAGTTCCCCATTTGTGAAATGGTTGGCTGCTTCTGGGGAGGAAGCTGATGGCTGGGAACCGTTTTCTCTGTGCAATGTTAAGTCCTCCTTGTGGACACTGCTGCCAGAGAGATGACCAAACGCTGGCAAATTATTGTTCATCTCAAGCAGTTCCTAGTGCACTTTCCTACTGAGGGGAAGTCAGAAAAGAAAAGGAGGCTGCAACTGGCAGGGGCCAGGGCCTTCCTCTCTTTGGCTGCTCCCCAGCTCCTGGGTCTTGCTTTTGTGGATGCGGTGACCACGCAGGCAGATCAATCCATGCACTTAGGACACCTGCTTATAAACCAGCTGAAGCAGCTGGCAGGTGAAACATTAACACGTTATGCTATAAAATATTTAAAGAAAGCTGTGAATTTAGTTTTCTTTTGATTATTTCTCCAGATCTATACTTCAGTAGCTTTGCTGAAGGGCCAGAATCAAACCTGAGATGCCCCCAGAGCCCATTTAAGTACTTTGCAGTGTTTACTTAATATTTTAAAGATAAAAAACACTTTGAAACATTGAGCACTGCAAAAGAACAAAACCTATTTATGGACCCCCAGGGCATTTCACCTTTAAGACGACTAAGCGGTCAGGAAACTGAAGAAGTCTTTCATTTTTATAACACTAGATAAATTATGGGGTGAGTCAGCTTCAGTGGGGTCTTTTAACTCTTTCTGTTCTGCTTTCTGGTGTGTGAAACATAATTTCTAGAGAAAATACTTCCTTTTATTACGATGCCTTTCGACACTTTTTATTTCAAATGTTTTAATGAATCTAACAACCAAATGTGTTTTGCCATGATCCAGGGCTTGAAGAGGAAACAAAAGAACTGTAATAGATTTGTAATAGATTTCTGATTCAGAATCAGAAGACAGGGGTTTTAGTCTGACTCTGGTGCTTAGTGGTTATGTAACCTCAAGAAAACCTAAGACTATGCTGATTCCTAGTTATGCAAAGGTGGGCATGTTACTTGTTTTCTGCAGCATAAAGAGAATTAATAATATTCCTCACTGGACTGCTGTGAGAATTAAGAGTGCAGATACAAAGTCTAGTGCAAACCCTTTTTGATGATTTCAAGTGTTCAATATTGTTAAATGTTAATAGATCTGAAAGAAAAGCATTTGGTTTTAACTATTGTCTTTATTTATAAAATGATGATAATATACATCACCTAAGGTTATTATCATATTTAAATGCATATGACATGTGTGGGCACTTTGAACACTAAATACCATGTAAATGGAATATACATTGATAATCATAGTGAATTTTGAGAAATGTCAGAGAAGATGGGTATGTAAGAGAAAACAAGAAGGCAGAGAAGACAGCAGGAAAGTTGGGAACACACCCATGGAGAGGTTTGCACATTATTAGAAGTGGAAGAACAGAATGAACACTGGCCCCCAAGGCAAATCACACCAAATCCAAACGCTCAATCGAAACCAAAGCAAAACATAGAAACAAAACAAGACAAAAAACTCAATGACACTCAGCTCGCTGGTGCACAGAGCACGCTAGCTGCTCATCTCCATCTTAAGAAAACATTCTTTATAGCTTTATTCTCAGGAGAACCTGCTGGATAGTGCTGCTGGTTCTGGGATAATTATGAAAAGAGTACTGAGAATATAGAATGAACACAGCTGCTGAAGAACATCACATGGACCTTCCTATTTTAGTCCCAGAGCTGTTTCTCTGGCCCAGCATGGCTCCTCCTTACCCAGGCAGCTCCAGGAGCCCCTCTTTCATATTTCTCTTCTTAGGAGATAATCACACCCAACCTAGCACTTTGAATTCTAGGACTAGGGAGATGGGTTTCAGTCCCTAACTCCTTACTTTCTTCCTATGCCAGACACAGGCAACAAGATTTTTCTTTTAAGAAATTTTCTGCTAATAAATGTGTGGTAGTAAACAGGGGATATCAAAAATGAGAAATAGCAAATATGGAAATGTTACAGAGTTTATAACAGTAATAGTTCCACTATTAACCGTTGTGTCTAACTCTCTGTGACCCCATGAATTGCATCACACCAGGCTTTCCTGTCCTTCGCTATCTCCTGGAGTTTGCCCAAACTTATGTCCATTGAGTCAATGATGCCATCCAATCATCTCATCCTCTGTCACCCTCTTCTCCTCCTGCATTGAACTTTTCCCAGCCTCAGGGTCTTTTCCAATGAGTCGGCTTTTCACATCAGGTGGTCAAAGTATTAGAGCTTTATCTTTAGCATTAGTCTTTCCAGTGAATATTCAGGGTTGATTTCCTTTATGACTGACTGGTTTGATCTCCTTAATGTCCAAGGGACTCTAAAGGGTCTTTTCCAACACCAGTTTAAAAGCATCAGTTTCTTGGTGCTCAGCCTTCCCTATGGTCAGACTCTCACATCTGTACATGACTAGTGGAAAAACCATAGCTTTGACTATGTGGACCTTTGTTGGCAAAGTGATGTCTTTGCTTTTTAATACATTGTCTAGATTGCTCATAGCTTTTCTTCTAGGGAGCAAGTGTCTTTTAATGTCAAGGCTGCTGTCACTGTCTGCAGCGATTTTGGAGCCCAGGAAAATAAAGTCTATCACTGTTTTATTTTCCCCCATAAATTTCTCCCTTTTTTCCCCCCAATTTATTTGCCATGAAGTGATGTGACCAGATGCCATGGCCTTAGTTTTTTGAATGTTGAGTTTTAAGCCAGCTTTTTCACTCTCCACTTTCACTTTCATCAAGAGGCTCTTCAGTTTTCTTCACTTTCTGCCATTAGGGTGGTGTCATCTGCATATCTGAGGCTATTGATATTGATACTGGTATTTCCACTATTAATAGTAATGCTATAATTTCCATTATATTTTACATTAGGAATGGAACTTAAAAGCTAAGTTTGAGTCAGGTTCACTGAAGTCTTTCTTTTAAGAAAGAGAATGTGAATATCTCTCTTATATGCTGCATACATTAGGATTAGAAATTTCCCATGTAGGCAGGCAGATATGGGAATCTTTTCCCCTACCCAGTCATCATTGGGCAGATGTTACTTTGGTATCTCTTGAAATAATTTTTCTTTCTTCTGGTCATGCACACAAATCTGTAAAGAAGCCAAAAGAATGCTTGTGCAAAATAGGGAAATTTATGTGAGTTGGAGAGGAGTAAACTATCAAGGAGGTGGGGATAGCTTTTCAGAATCAGTGAGGACATTGATGATGAATTAATCACTATAAATTAGTCTAGGATCACAGACCAGGATTCAAATAAATCAAGCTGATGCAAATCACAAATTTAATAATTTGTAAAATATGGCTCACAATGGTAGTTCATATTCAGGCTCCTGATATTTACTGCTCTAAGATATAAAGGCTTGAAAGAGGTGGGTAAACCCTTGAAAAGGTTTTAGGCCTGTATGAATTTTTAGGAGTAGAATTTTCTAGACCAGTTCTTATGGTTTTCAGTATGACATTCTGTCTAGTATACAATGCTGTTTGCAGATAGATCCTGTTTCTCCTGACATCTGTGGATGCTGGTGAGCCTGATAAGTAAGTCTCTTATCTAGGTACTCATAATAGTATATAAATTGCAATTTTAGAAATCCTGGGAGTTCTGTAAAAATCTTCTATCCTTCAAAATGGCAGGGGCCTCCATGAGGGCTTAACTGAACCAAGCATGGGGGCCAAAGACAGCTCTTTGATGCTGAAATTAAAAGATTAGGGACTATGCTTTCCTTTATTAATCCTCAACAACATGTTCCCTGTCTTCCCAGGGAAGCCAAACATATGACTCACAAGATCAGGCAGTTTCCTGCAAGATGAGAGTGGAAGGAAAGTGTCTACAGATGGAAGAATGGAGCCACGAGACTAGAACTGGAATGAAGGGCAGAGGCAGTGCCCCTTAATTTTCCTCTGTGTTTTGTTAGCAACAAGTTTTCAATGGGAGCTTTCAAGACTCATTAGTTTGAGTAAGAACAAATTAGACAAAAGATCTAGTGTTAGATATAAATTAAAAGCTGTTTCTATGCATTTCAAGTCTCTCTCTCTTAAAAGGAGAATGGATTATTATTCTTTTAAGCCAAAATTTGAAGTTTGGCATTTGTGTCTCCCAATTCTCAGATCATTTATCACAACTTTTTCTTTTTTGAGGTGTTAGAATAATGCTCTGAAGAGTAGGGATAATGCACATGCTTTTCTAAGCCTCTGGGGACCAGGCAGAGTTTGGAGTGATTTAGGGGCAACCAGACAATGCTTCATTACCCAGGAAACTGACCCTTCTCCCATCTGCTCTAAATGAGATCTGAAAACTTTCTCCATCCTATTATCTTGTCAATTCCTAGCATCAGTTTCTAACAAGAGACTTGAAATGCAATATAGCTCTTTGGCTGGAAAAAAAAAGTACTTAGGATTTAGTGGACTGTAACTTGGTTGCAAATCCAAATTTAGCTTGTAATATGATTTCCTTCATGCAGATTGCAATGTTTACATCTTGTAATGAAGCCTATGTTTCTTTGTATCAGTGGTTCTCAAATGGAAAACAGTGGAGAAGAGCAACATGGATGTAAAGATATATCTCCTACATACCTCTGCATGAACATTGACTATTACAGAGTGAAAACTGAATATGAATACAAGAAAATTCATAGAATTTTTATTCATGAAAATTAACTGTATTTTGTCACTTGTGTGCTGTACTATTTCAAAGCTTTCATTATCAGATTCTTGCTTCTCTCAGTCCCAAATTTGTTCATGCATCCAAAATGCACTTTATTTCTCATTTTTTAAAAAGGATAGATGGCTTAATTCTATTTAGAAAGAAAGAAAAAGGAAAAAAGATTGCCCATACATTTCTCATAAACTGATCTGGTTAGACTTTTAGTTGCAAAGAACTCAGCCTGAATAAAGCTGGGGCTTATTGTAGGGCTCTGTATGGATTAGAACTGGGAGTGAAAGGCTGGGTGGAACAAAAACAGCTCTAATTTCCAGCTTCTTTCTTGATCTTTCTCAGGGTCCCTTCTATGGCATCACTGTGTCACTCTTGGTGTCTGAACCATTTTTTCTCTTCCTGTTTTAGTTGTTTTGGGTCATATGGAGCCTGTTATAGCTACTGTTTCATCTCCAGCTGAAAGACTCCTTTCAAGCTTCAGCTCTTACTGTACATTTCTCAGGCTTGTGTTTCAGGCCTGTGTTCCTGAGAGTCAGGATCTTATTGTCATAGCTCACCTTGTATTCTACACCATGCCGTAAGTCATCGGCTAGCCAACAGATGGTATGGTAGACTGCAGAAAGAGCCACAGTTTTCTGTAACCACATACTTGCAATGTGATTTTCCATCTCTTTCATCAAGAGATGGAGTCTATTTCTCTGTCCTTAAATCTAGGCTGGCTTTGGCTAGTAGGAAGAAACAGAAATGAGGTTGCATACTTGGTCCTTTGGAAGTCTTAAACTCTTCTTCTATTTCTCTTGGAACTCTGCCATATGCCTTGGCTAGGCTGATGGAAATTGAGAGACCAAGTGAACAGAGATAAGCCCTCTTAGACTAGCCAGCCTCCAGGCACTGGCAGCTTACTGAAAATTATGAATGGGCCCAACCAAGTCTAGCCCAAATCAGCCAAATCAACTAGTCTAGTCCAGGACAAATTGCTGCCCTATTTAACCAAGAGGCTGTTGCTTTAAGCCTTAGGACTAAGTATTAGCATAGTTTCCTATACAGTTGTTGTTCTTCAGTTGCTCAGTTGTATGTGACTCTTTGCACACCCATGGGCTGCAGCATGCCAGGCTTCTCTGTCCTTCACTATTTCCCAGAGTTTGCTCAAACTCATGTCCACTGAGTTGGTGATGCCATCCAACCAACTGGTCCTCTGTCTCCTCCTTCTCCTCCTGCCTTCAATCTTTCACAGCATTAGGTCTTTTCCAATGAGTTAACACTTTGCATCAGGTGGCCAAAGTATTGGAGCATCAGCATCAGTCCTTCCAATGAATACTCATGACTGATTTCCTTTAGGATTGACTGATTTTATCTCCTTGCTGTCCAAGGGACTCTCAAGAGTCTTCTCCAACACCACAGTTTAAAAGCATCAATTCTTCGGCACTCATCCTTTTTTATTGTCCAGCTCTCACATCCATACATGACTACTGGAAAAATGATAGCTTTGAGTATACACACCTTTGTTGGCAAAGTGATGTCTCTGCTTTTTAATACACTGTTTAGGTTTGTCATAGCTTTTCTCCCAAAGAGCAAGCTCCAATCACCATCCACAGTGATTTTGGAGCCCAAGAAAATAAAGTCTGCCACTGTTTCCATTGTTTCGCCATCTATTTGTCATGAAGAGATGGGACCAGATGACACGATCTTCGATTATTGAATGTTGAATTTTAAGCCAGTTTTTTCCACTCTCCTCTTTACCTTACCCGAGAGGCTCTTTGATTCCTCTTCACTTTCCACCATAAAGGTTATGTCATCCGCTATCTGAAGTTACTGATATTTCTCCCAGCAATCTTGATTTCAACTTGTGCTTCATCCAGCCCAGTGTTTCTCATGATGTACTCTGCACAGAAGTTAAATAAGCAAGGTGACAATATACAGCATTTACGTAGCCCTTTCCCAGTTTGGAACCAGTCCATTGTTCCATGTCAGGTTCTAATTGTTGCATCTTGACCTGCGTGTAGGTTTCTCAGGAGGCAGGTAAGGTAGTCTGGTATTCCCAATTTTTTAAGAATTCTCCACAGTTTGTTGTGATCCACACAGTCAAAGGCTTTAGCATAGTCAGTGAAGCAGAAGTAGATATTTTTCTGGAATTCTCTCTTTTTTTTTTTCCTATGATCCAATGGATGTTGGCAATTTGATCTCTGGTTCCTCTGCCTTTTCTAAATCCAGCTTGTATGTTTGGAAGTTCTTGGTTCACATACTGTTGAAGCCTGACTAGATGGATTTTGAGCATTACCTTGCTCACATGTGAAATGAGTGCAATTGTGCCATAGTTTGAACATTCTTTGGCATTGCCTTTCTTTGGGATTGGAATGAAAACTGATCTTTTCTAGTCCTGCGCTGAATTTTCCAAATTTGCTGGCATATTGAATACAGCACTTTCATAGCATCATCTTTTATGATTTGAAATAGCTCAGCTGGAATTTCTTTACCTCCACTAGCTTTGTTTATAGTGATGCTTCCTAAGGCCCACTTGACTTTACACTCTAGGATGTCTGGCTGTAGGTGAGTGATCACACCATTATGGTTATCTGGGCTAGTCAAAACAGTAAAAAGTAAATAATAAAGAGATACAGCTCACCCTCTATATTTGCTGGTTCCACATCAATGGATTAAACCAACCATGGGTAGAAAATATTTGGGGAAGAAAATTCTAGAAATTTTCAAAAAGAAAATTTGAATTTGCCATGTATGAGAACTATTTATATAGCATGTACATTGTAGTTACAACTATTTATATAGACTTTGCATTTTATTCTGTATACTATAAGTAATACAGAGATGATTTAAAGTATATGAGAGGATGTACATAGGTTATATGCAAATACTATGCTGTTTTTATATAAGAGACTTGAATATCCTGGATTTTGGCATCTGCTGGCATCCTGGAACTTGTCCCCTATGGATACTGAGGGAGAACTCTATTCCTTTTGGTCTAACCAGCCCTGGTAGGCAGTTTGCTGGCATTACGGCAAAAAATGTGACTACTTGCCTCTTTCTCAGTGGCTATGAGCAAGGCAGTTTTAGTTAGGAAGAATGTAGTCTTTAGTAGTTCAGCAAATATTTGTTAACTGCCTATAATGTGTCATGTACTATGTTAGGCAATAGAAATCAAGAGTGATAAAAAAATATACCTATTCAATTAGTAGTGATGAATAAATGGAATTTTCACTTAGTAGAGGAGACAGACATTAATCACATAATCACCCTGAAGAATATTTAATTATAAACAGATAAGGCTGTTACGTGAAGACATACATGTTTATGAGGGCAACAGCAAAGTCTTAGACCGGGTCTTAAAGGCTAAGTGGTTCTTAAGCGAAGATCGTTTTATTAGGGAAAAGGATAAGGAGGGTGGTTTGTGGATGAAAGGAAGATCTTTTCAGCATGCCCAAAGATTCCATGATGGAAGCTAATATGATACATTCAAAAAGTTGAGTGAAGTTCAGTGTGAGTGTGACTGGAATAGGGGTCTGAGTTTGGGGCCGGGAGTGAGGGGAACTGTGAAGAAGTGAGTGGGGAGTTGTGTAGGGCTTGAGCGCATGGGGACTTGTAGGCAATGTTATGGATTTGGGGGATGTGCAAAGCTATTGGGCCTGGACGGAGAAGGGAAGCAGGGGTGCATGATCAGTTTTGTGTTTTGGAAAGATCACACTCCACTGCATGCAGCTGAGAAATGATTGAATTGAATTCAAACTGAGTGAATGTGGAAAGATCAGCTAGTAGGCTATCGCATTGTGATGGTGAAGAGATGATCGTAGCTGGGGATAAATTAGCAGCTGCGAGAAGGCAGATTTAAGTGATGCTTAGGAAATAGAAGGCTTTCCTGGTGGCTCAGACAGTAAAGAATCTGCCTGCAATGCAGGACATCTGGGTTTGATCCCTGGGTTGGGAAGATCCCCTGAAGAAGGAAATAGCAATCCACTCCAGTATTCTTGCTTGGAAAGTCCCATGGACCAAGGAGCTTGGCGGGCTATAGTCCACGGGGTCACAGAGTTGGATACAACTGATCGACTAACACTAGGAGATAGAACCAGTAAGGTAAGACCAAGATGCTAGGAGATCAGACTGTGGGACTTGGATATAAAGGCTGAGGGACAGGAAGTTGTTGAGAAAGACCTCTAGCTTTCACAAGCAGATGAATGAGTGTGCTACTTTCCAAGGTTAGAAATGCTGGAACAGGAAGGAGTAGGTCTGGAGACTGAAATTGTGAGACTTACAGTCATGTTGAGTTTGAGGTGCTCTGAGGTCTCCAGATAGAAATATTGATTAGGGTATGGCTAGCCAGTTGTTCAAGCTGAATATAGAAAAGCCAGAGGAACCAGAGATCAAATTGCCAACATTCATTGGATCATAGAAAAAGCAAGAGAATTCTAGAAAAACAGCTACTTCTGCTTCATTGACTCCACTGAAAGCTTTGACTGTGTGAGTCACAACAAACTGTGGAAAATTCTTCAAGAGAGGGGAATACCAGGCCACCTTACCTGACTCCTGAGAAACCTGTATGCAAGTCAAGAAGCAACAGATAGAACTGGACATGGAACAAAAGACTGGTTCCAACATGGGAAAGGAGTACATCAAGGCTGTGTGTTGTCACCCTGCTTATTTAACTTCTATGCAGAGTACATCATGCGAAATGCTGGGCTGGATAAAGCACAAGCTGGAATCAAGGTTGTCAGGAGAAATATCAATAACCTCAAATTTGCAGATGACGCCACCCTTATGGCAGAAAGTGAAGAGGAATTAAAGAGCCTTTTGATGAAGGTGAAAGAAGAGAGTGAAAAAGCTGGCTTAAAACTCAACATTCAAAAAACGAAGATCATGGCATCTGGTCCCATCAGTTAGTTCATGGCAAATAGATGGGGAAATAATGGAAACAGTGATAGACTTTATTTTCTTGGGCTCCAAAATCACTGTGGATGGTGACTGCAGCCACGAAATTAGTAGAAGAGCTGTGATAAACCTAGACAGCATATTAAAATGCAGAGACATTACATTGCCAACAAAGGTCTGTCTAGTGAAAGCTATCTGTGGTTTTTCCAGTAGTCATGTATGGATGTGAGAATTGATGCTTTTGAACTATGGTGTTGGAGAAGACTCTTGAGAGTCCCTTAGACTGGCAAGGAGATCCAACCAGTCAATCCTAAAGGAAATCAGTCGTGAATATTCATTGGAAGGACTGATGCTGAAGCTGAAGCTCCAACACTTTGGCCACCATATACGAAGAACTGATGCATGAGAAAAGACCCTGATGCTGGGAAAGATTGAAGGCAGGAGGAGAAGGGGATGACAGAGGATGAGATGGTTGGATGGCATCACTGACTCAATGGCCATGAGTCTGAGCAAGCTCCAGGTATTGGTGATGGACAGGGAAGCCTGGCATGCTACAGTCTGTAGAGTCTCACAGAGTTGGACACAACTGAGTAACTGAATTGAACTGAACTGAGAGGTCCTGTAATGTTTTCTCTCAGCCAAAACATGTACTTTGGGACTTCCCTAGTGGCTCAGACAGTAAAGAGTCTGCCAGCAAAGCAGTAGACCTGGGTTTGATCCCTGGTTTGGGAAGATCCCTTGAAGAAGGAAATGGCAGCCCATTCCAATATTCTTGCCTGGAAAATCCCATGGATGGAGGAGCCTGATGGGCTACCATTCATGGGGTCACAAAGAGTTGGATATGACTGCACGACTAATGCTATGTAAGTTAGAGGAGAAGAAAATTTGGCAAACATTGGTATTGAGTTAGCAACTGAAGTTGTGGACATGGAGGGACTCCGAGGCAGACACTGTAAATGATAGTCCATAAACCAAAACTGAACCTCATAGCTTGTCAGCTTAACACAGTATTAAAAATAAGAATTGAGCCTGTGATGTGGCAGCCTGTATGGGAGGAGAGTTTGAGGGAGAATGGATACATGTGTATGCATGGCTGAGTCCCTATGTTGTTCACTGGGAACTAACGCAACATTGTGAATTGGCCATATCCCAATACAATATAAAAAGTTTAAAATAAAAAAAAATAAAAATTGAGCAGACACGTAAATATCAGAATTATTTCACAGCAGTTCAGTAGGAGTGGGATTAGGAAGTCTGGAGTCTATTGTTATTTTTATAAGAATACCAGTCTTATTGGATTGGGATTCCACCCTTATGAGTTCTTTTAACCTTATCTCCTTTGAAGGCCCTGTTTCCAGATACAGTCACATTGGGGGTTAGAGCTCTAACAGATGAATTTTAGGAGGATAGCTTTCAGCCCATAACATGGGCTTAATATATTCTCTGGTTCTTTGACCCCTTTACTTTCTCCAAGTCCACCAATCCTCTTTTTTTCTTAATTTTCCTCCTTAGGTAGTATGGAGTCCATAGTTCTTCATTTCAGTAAAATTATGAATCTATAAGTTCCTATCCCTTTGTCTTTCCATTATAACCATTTGATGAAATTCTACTCTTCAGTGAACCTTACTCTTCAATTCTTTATACTTACACTGCAGCAGCCAAGAAGTTCTAGAAAAAAGCATACAATGTCTAAATACTATGATCAATTTTTAATTCTCTCTTTCTTTGTAGCATCCTATCTTTTTCTTCTACATGTGCCCAAACTTCTTCAAATATCTCTGTACTCATGGTTTCAATTTTCTCACTCCCTGTATTAGCTTCCTGGCACTGTTATAACAATAACAGGCATTATTCCCTCACAGTTCTGGAGGCTAGGTATCCAAAATCAAGGTGTCAGCAAAGCTGCGCTCCTTCTGAGGTCGCCAAGGACGAGCCCTTCCTTGTCTCTTCTTCACTCTTGGTGTTGCCAGAAACCCTTGGCATTTCTTGGCTTGTGGATGCAATCTCTATCTCTGTCTTCTCATGGTGTTCTCCTCTCTAATGTCTTTCGATGCCCTAATTTTCTTCTCTAAAGACAAGAGTCATTTGACTTACTCCAGTATTCTTGCCTGGAAAATCCCATGGAGAGAGGAGCCTGGCAGGTTATAGTCCACAGTGTTCCAGAGTCTGACGCAACTGAACTACTGAGCATGCATGAGCAATCTAATATGACCTCATCTTAACACAATTGCATCTGCAAAGGTTTGACTTCCGAAGTCACAATTTCCAGGTGGACATGAATTGAGGGGTAGGGGTTGGAGAGCATTACTCAAGTCAGTAATTTCTGAAGCTCCTAAATCCCACTTCTATATAGCTGCAGAATCCAACTTAAAAGCAAAATGAAACAAACCACCAAATACAAAACAACAACAGAAAACCCCACAAAGAAGGGTAAAATTGCCAACTTCTAAGATTCTAAATTCAGTGAGTATATCTCAGTTTTTGTCTCATTTGTTCTGTTGGCCACACGTGAAACACACTGGTCACTCTCCTTTTCTGACAACCCTCTCTTCACATCACTTCCAAGTTGTCCTCCTATCTCTGTGACTCCTTCTCAACTTCCTCAGCAAATCTGTCTTTCTCTTTCAGGCCATTACATGTTAGAATTTCTTAAGGCTCAGTCTTATAGAGAAGCCCTATGGTGATCAAGTAGGGAACATAAATGAAAGAAACAGGTCAGGTGGAAATGTGTCACTCTAGAGAACTCATGAACCATTTAGAGGGTGCCTGCAACCCAGCTCTGGCCAATTTTTGCTGCACCGGAGAGGGAACCCAATGTTGTCAGAGGTTCTAATTCTTTTGTTTGAATCCTAAAGCCCAGCCAGCCTCTTGTAGAATTGAGAGGAGCATGAGTAGTGAGTGATAAGGATAATAAGAATGATAGTTTATGAGAGAAAGTAAGGACGGGAGTCTCCAGTCAGTCACTTCTATCATCTTCTATTTTTTGACTCCCACACTCCCATTTTTTTGGTGCATATGAAAAATAACATAGATTCTATGGAGTCAGTAACAATGGCATTAAGATTTTAATTATTATAACATCTAGGGAAATGTTAATATTTTTAGTAGATACATCCTTCACATAAGTCTTTAAGATTAATCTTAGACACATGGAACTCTGCTCAATGTTATGTGTCAGCCTGGATGAGAGCGGAATTTTGGGGAGAATGGATACATCTATATGTATGGCTGAGTCCCTTCACTGTTCATCTGAAACTATCACAACATTGTTTGTTAATCGGTTATACTCCAATACAAAATAAAAATTTAGAAAATTATGCTTAGAATGCAGACAATGAAACTGGAAAAGTCCCATGTTAGTTCAATGAAAATAGCAGCACAGACGATGTGTCAATTATATTTCATAAGAAATGAGTTAAAAGTCATTATATATTAAGGGGAAGTGGTTCGTATCTTTTATTTTGTCCCCAACAGGTCACTAACTTTGTGTCCTATGCACACCTGTCATGAAAATCTCTTGAAGTTTTCTTAGCCAGCTGCAGTTTCCCTTCCAAGGTTGTATTGATTTCATAGCATTTTGTAGTTGGCACATCTTGACATGAACCATAGATGCTATTTTGAATTCTCAATGCCTTTTATTAGATCTTTAAATCAATTACTACTAATATGATGAGAAATTCAGGGTTTTCAGCCACAGGCACTGTTCTCAGTACTTCAACTTGATGGCATATGAGATTGGAAAATAGATGAATTGAATTGAACCCAAGCTTTCTGACTCCTAAATCAAGTTTCTTTCCAGCTAACTGTTCTGCTTAATAAATGGTAATTTACTTTGATCCTTACAAGTTAAGTGAGTTGGAGATCATAACATGAGCACTTTAATTCATATTCACATGCTTATGTGAGAGGAAAATCAGAGATCAGAAAGAGGGCTGAGGGAGTTATGGTGGGGTGGTATAGTGGGGAAACGAGAATCACTCAGGATTAAAAGGATCTGGATGCTTACATTTTAACCTAAATTTATGTGTGAGCTTATGTCCATTTTTATTTTTCTTCCTTCTATTAAAATTTTTTTATGTCTTTTTCTCCATCTTATATGTCTTGTTCTTCCATCTCTACTTCCCCCATTTCTTCTTTTATCTACTATTTATAAAACTATAGCAGTTTTTGTTTGTTGAATTTAGTGGCTAAAGTACCTCATTTGAATTATCATTAAACAGCAAATGCATAAGCATCTGTATTTCTTTCTTTCAAAAGAGAAACATAATCTCTTTTTAAAGACTAATTTATTTTTTATCGAAGGATAGTTGCTTTACAGAATTTTGCTGTTTTCTGTCAAACCTCAACATGAATCAGCCATAGGAAATGTACAGTTCAGTGGTTTTTGTATATTTAAAGAGATGTATAGCCATTACCACTATAATTCAAGAACATTGTCATCATCATTAAAAAACCCTACCTAATATGATCCCATAATTTCACTTATGGATGTAAACCCAAAGAATTGAAATCAGGGTCTTGAAGAGATATTTGTGCATTCATGTTCATAGCAGCATTATTCACAATCACCGAAAGGTGGAAGCAAGTGGAGTGTCCATCAGTGGGTGAATGGATAAAGAAAATGTGGTACATATATACGATGAGATGGTATTTATTTTTAAAAGGGAAAGAAAGTCTGACATATGCTGCAACATGGCTGAAACTTGAGGTGTGTGTCACTGTCAGAGGGTGAGGGGGTGGGGAAAAGTGAGTTAGTGTTTAACGGACACAGAGTGTTTGCAAGGTGATTTCTAGGGATGGATGTTGATAATGGTTGCACAGCAATATGAATGCATTTAGTGCCATCAAATTGTACATTTAAATATGGTGGTGATACATTTTAAATGTATATTTTAACACAATTAAAGAAAAGGAAAAGCTCTGTCTGTACCCATCATTAGTCACTCTCTAGTCTTTGCTCTTCCCAGCCCCTGGCAACCACTAATCTGCTTTCTGTCTCTATCAACTGGCCTATTCTGGACATTTAATATAAATGGAATTATCCAATATGTGGCCTCTTATGTTTTGTTTCTTTTGCTGAGAATTATGCTTTTAATATTCATGTTGTTGTGTGAATCAGTCTTTCATTTTTCCTGAATTGTACTTTTTTCCCTTTGGCCACGCCACACAGCTTTTGGGAGTTCTCCAACCAGGGTTTGAACCTGGGCCACACTAGTGACAGTACTGAATCCTAACCAATAAGCCACCAATAAGTCACAACAAGCCCTTCATTTTTTTATGACTGAATGATATTCTAGTGTATGAATGTACCACATTATGTTTACCCATTTATCAGTTGCTGGATATTTGGGTTGTTTCCACTTTTTTGGCTGTTGTGAATGATACTGCTGTGAGCATTTGTGTATAAGTCTTTGTGTGGACATATGTTTTCATCTCTTCTGGGTAAACACCAAGGAGTTGAATTGTTGGGTCATATGGTATTCTATATTTAATATTTCAGGGAACCATCAAATTGTTTCTCAAAGTGGCTGCATTTAATACTCCTACTGGCAATGTATGAGTGTTTCAGTTTCTCCACACCCTCACTGATGCTCGGTATACTGTTAAGATTACGGCCATCCTAGTGTGTGTGAAATGATATCTCATAGTGGATTTGATTTGCATCTCCACAGTGACTAGTGACATCTTTCACTTGTGTATCCTTTTTTTTTGGAGAAATGTTAATTCAAATCTGTTGCCCATTTTAAGATTGTCTTTTTTTTTAAATTGAGTTGTAAGAATTATTCATATATCTGTAATAAGACTTTTATTAAATATATGACTTGTGAATATTTTATCCCATTCTGTGGGTTGTTTTTTCACTTTTTACATGGTATCTTTTGAAGTAAAAAAGTTTTTAATTTGAGAAAGTTCAATTTGTCTATTTTTCTTTTGCTATTTATCATATTTAAGAAACCCAAGGTCACAAAGCTTTATTCCAATAATTTCTCCTTATGGTTTTATAGTTTTTGCTCTGACATTTATGTCTGCTATCCATTTTGAGTTATTCATTCATTTATTCATTCACATGTTCAGTAATCCAGTTGTTTCAGGACCACATATTGTAAAGATAATCCATTTCTCATTGAATTTTCTTCGCACTTTTGTTAAAAATCAATTGACCATAAAAATATGGGTTTATTTCTAAACTCTCAATTCTACTTCATTGACCTATATTTCCGTCTCCTGTGATAGTTGGACTATAAAGAAAGCTGAGTGCTGAAGAATTGATGCTTTTGAACTGTGGTGTTGAAGACTCTTGAGAGTCTCTTGGACTGCAAGGAGATCCAATCAGTCCATCCTAAAGGAAATCAGTCCTGAATATTCATTGGAAGGACTGATGCTGAAGCTGAAACTCCAATAATTTGGCCACCTGATGCGAAGAACTGACTCTTTGGAAAAGACCCTGATGCTGGGAAAGATTGAAGGCAGGAGGAGAAGGGGATGACAGAGGATGAAACGGTTGGATGGCATCACCAACTCGATGGACATGAATTTGAGCAAGCTCTGGGAGTTGGACAGGGAAGCCTGGCGTGCTGCATGAGGTCGCAAAGAGCTGGACATGATGGAGTGACTGAACTGAACTGAACTGATACTCTCTTGGCTACTGTAACTTTGTAGTAACTTTTGAAATTAGGAAGTGATCGGGTCCCTTGTAATTGGGTCACTTCTATCTCCACATAAATTTTTGGATCAGCTTGCCAATTTGTGCATATAAGCTGGCATGGGTTTTGATAGGGGTTGTATTGGATATGTAGATTAATTTGGGGGAGTATTACAATTTTAATTGCTGGTGAATCTCAGGTTTTTGTTTCATTGCAAAAGAAGTTGGAGACCAAGTGATAGTAAAAAGTGGATTTATTTAGAGAGAAACACACTTCACAGTGTGTGGGCCACCTCAGAAGGCAAGAGGCCCCAAAATATGGCGTGGTTTGTGTTTATGGGCTGGGTAATTTCATAGGCTGGGCTTCCCAGGTGGCTCAGTGGTAAAGAATCCACCTGCCAATGCAGGAGATGTAGGTTTGATCCCTGGGTTGGGAAGATCTCCTGGAGAAGGAAATGGCAGCCCATTCTAGTTTTCCTGGGAAGTCCCATGGACAGAGGAGCCTAGTGGGCTACAGTCCACGGGGCTGAAAAAGAGTCTGACATAGCTATTAAACAACAACTTCATGGCTAATGAGTGGGAGGATTATTCACCAATTATTTTGAAGAAGGGGCAGGGAGGGTTACCACCCACTTTTTGACATTTTTATGATTGGCTTCAGAACTATCATAGTGCTGGTGGGTGTGTCATTTAGCTAATGTATTACAATGAGCATACGAGGCTCAGGGTCCTCTGGAAGTTGAATCTTCTGCCATCTCGGACCCAACTGATGCTAACCAGTCTTTGTCATGTCCTATGGTTATTATCAGGGCTTTCCTGATGGCTCAGTGGGTAAAGAATCCGTCTGCAATGTGGGAGACTCAGGAGATGCAGGTTTGACCCCTGCATCAGGAAGATCCCCTGGAGGAGAAGATGACAACCCTTTCCAGTATCCGTGCCTGAAAATGCCCATGGACAGAGGAGCCTGGTGGGATATAGTCCAAAGGGTCACAAAGAGTCAGACATGGCTGAGCACGCACGATGACATGGTTATCATCATTCTTTTAAAAGTTGTACCTTGCCCCCTTCCCTCCTGTTCCACTCCTCCCTCCCACATTCTTTTTTATCTTTTCAGTTAAAAAAAAATTATTTTAATTGGAGGCTAATTACTTTACAATATTGTAGTGGTTTTTTGCCGGGGTCCAGCCCCGGTGGATCCAAGGAATTCGAAGGGTGGACGGAGTCGGTGAGGAAAACTTATTTATTGACTGATATAAGAAATATAAGATTAGATTAGGAAGAAATAGTATAGTAGGAGAATTAAGTGGAGGAAGAGGGCTGAATAGCTTGGTTTACGCGGAAGACCAATAAAATTCCAGACAAGGAATTTGCACCATCTACTTTGGGCTACTGGTGCTTGCTTGAATATCTAAGGGTGCCTCCCCTTAGGCTCCCTTTCGCGCGGGTCTTAACAGCCAGGGCAAGTAAGTAGACTTGGCGAGCCTCCGCGCCCCAGATGGAAATTCAGCCTGAAATTATAGTAAAGAGCAAAAAGAAAGAGAGACATGGGGGAAACCAGTCCAGCGACTGGCTCCATCCTCTATCGTTCAGAAGGCCTTTTATACTTTTGATAAAACATGGAGATCAATGGGTAACACAAAGTTATGCAGTGTTAGCAGTCCAGACTCTTATCAAAACCAGGCTTTTCTCTCTGCATACCTAATTGTATACACAAGTCTTAGGTAATTTACATCATCTTCCAGCCAAAAGGGCCAATTAACATTTTACAGCCTTTTTTCTGATAAGGGTTTGTCAACCAGAAGACTTATTTGTGTTGATCTTCCCAAGGTCTGGTGCCACTCTCAGAAAGCACTAAATAAAGTTACATTCTTACACAGCAAAGATAAAACAACTTATAACAAGTAGAGGGAGTACAGTGATTTACAGCAAAAGAGAAGCAATTAACTCAAAATCTAGTGTTGCTAACATCAAAACTACTACGTATTTTTTCTACATCCTGCTTACATTGAGTAACATCCTTCCAGGTGCCTAAAAGATAAAGAATATGGAGGTCTGGCAGCAATTCTTGAGTCAACAGTGAAAACCCGTCACCAATATAATTTTTGACTCTTTAGAAAAGGCTCTGTATCTTTAAGATGCTTTTAAGCTTTGTGCCTCTCGTGGTTGGGGGCTTGTAAGCAATTCACAGGCTGTAAGAAGTCTGGGGAACCTGTTAGGCAAGCTAGAGAGCTATCAGAGGGGTTTAACTGAAACATCCCTTTCAAATGCAGAAGGCTAAAGCCCTGAGTTGACTTTTTCCAGAGAATATCAGAAGAGTGGAAAAGCAGGCAGATTCTTATTTTTTGGGGGGTGGATGCTCAGGAAATTCCAGGGGGAAAACCTGAGGTCTGATTAGCCTTGCCATCAGAGCTCTTGCCGCATGACCTTGTCACGGGTGGAATTCCTCACGCTGGCTCCCGGCAGTTTTTGCCATACATTGACATGAAGCAGCCATGGGTGAACTGTGTTCCCCATCCTGAAGCCCCCTCCCACCCCCCTCCCTGTCCCATCCCTCAGGGTCATCCCAGTGCAACAGCCCCGAGCACCCTGTATCATCCATTGAACCTGGACTGGCGACCTATTTCACATATGATAATATTCATGTTTTAATGCTATTCTCCCAAATCATCCCACCCTCGCCTTCTCCCACAGAATCCAAAAGTCTGTTCTTTACCTCTGTGTCTCTTTTGCTGCCTTCCATGTAGGGTCATTGTTACCATCTTTCTAAATTCCATATATATGTGTTAATATGTTGTATTGGTGATATTCTTCCTGACTTACTTCACTCTGTATAATAGGCTCCAGTTTCACCCACCTCATTAGAACTGATTCAAATGCATTCTTTTTTAATAGCTGAGTAATATTCCACTGTATTCCCACAGTCTTATAGGAAGCAGAGGGGCAATGGTCCATCTGTAACTGCTTCAAGGTTGAGTAGGGACATTGACTCTGACTATCAGGATGCCTGATCTGGAGCAGAGCATTTCTTGTTCCAGGGTTCAAAACTCCCACAGCAGAAACTGGTTCCCTTCCCTGGAGGGGGTGTTCTGGGAGTACTTTTGGGGTGACCAGGAGGTGGGTTATGACAGCTACCAGAAGCCTGGCTTGCCATCATTCTTTCCTTAAGTCATGCTTTCCCTTCTTTTCCTGCTCAATCTGGTCTCTACTGTTAAGAACACTGAAGTCTGTGTCAATAAGAAGGCTTAGAAGAGTTCAGGGCCCATGGCAAGCTTTTGAGTTGGAATTCTTTGGTGAACCAGCTAAGGTTGTTCGAGAATCTGCCTAAGCAGGTGTGACATTGGTTAAAGTCAAACAACGAAGAAGGGGTGTGGACTCTGGTAATTCCCAGAGGCCCACCTACTGCTTCCAGAAGGAGGAAAAGAGGCTCTGGCTGCATTTCTGGCATGGAAAGGTATAGGGTTGAGGAGAGGATGAAGATGGTGGGAGAGTGGAGGCTTGGGTCTTCTGTCTGGGGCTCCTGTTCTTCTAGGGCTGCCCCTTGTGAGGGCTTTTTTTTTTTTTTTTTTAGCATGAATGGGTCCCAGTTGGCGAGGTTCTCCAACATAGGACCTACATAGCTCCGGGTTTTCTCTTTGCACTGTAAAAGCCTGTACGTAAGGAACTTCTGTCTGTTTCCCCCGTCCTTTGCAAAAGATGTCTAACTGTAGGATGGTATTATAGTTGAGGCTCCCATTTTCTAGCTAGGCCTCATTGTCTTCAAGTTTATAGTTGGATGTTCCAAAAGAAAATGAGCTTTTTTTGTTGCTGTTTTAAAGAATCTAGGGAAAACTTTTTGCAGTGACTAAAGATGCACCTGAGGGATGAGTCCTTGGGGATGGAGGAAGTGGTCGCTATTGTCCTTTCAGGGAGAGAATAGTCCTGTACCCGAGAGGAGCACTAGCGTTAGGAGGTCCCATGGAGGGTCTCTAAAGCAGGACTGGTTCCAGGCATCCCCATCCACCTAGTCCTGTTGACTGCATTCACAGTGAGGGTGGTACTGCCCATGTGGCCAGGACCCAGCATCTTAGGGCCTATGTCCTATCCTGCATCTGCGGTAACCGGGGATGATTGACCTTCCTGAAGACTTCTTTATAGATTTTATAGATTAATCCCTGTGTTCTGGGAAATGTTCCTCTGGAATGGGCATCCTCATGGTTCTGAGACCTATTTAAGTTCCAGTCTTTTTCTCTAAAAAGGTGGTTAAATTTTGGAAAACAGGCACTGGCCATTAAGAGAGATGGTTTGTGGGAAAACAACACCACCACCACCAACTCTCTTCTCCCTTCCCTGTTGTGGGCAGCACCCCTGGGCCTCAGGGTCATTGTTCCCCTGCCCCTTTCCACACAGGGGCTCTGGATAGCTGCTAGCTGGCGGTGGGACTAGGTGCATGAATGGACATGGAAACAGAGGCAGAGGCACTGAGACTGTAGCCAGGGGGATGGAGAGTTCTGACCCTGGAAGGACACTCCCAATCATAGGACTGGAGGGGAGGCAAGCACAGCAAATGTGGGTCATTGCCTGGGCATGTATCCCTGGGGGGGCAGCAATGTGTGAGACCCACCCATCTTGAATTGCCTGCCCCTCCCTAACAGGGTGGGAGAGGGGTGGGGTCAGGGTGGCCTTGGATGGGGCCAGACAAACACCAGGAGGTGGGCAATGACGGATGTTTCCACCACCCTGGATCCCAACCGCGTGGCACTGGACCATCCCCCGCCAGCCCCCTTACATCCTGAGGCATGAGCACAGATCTCCAGCTGGTGAGGGAGCTTCCAAATGGATTGCAGTCTCTGTGACCACGGCACAAACTCCAAGTAAGGCAGTATTTTATATCTTTACATAGTTGGACCTGTTAACAGTTAGTTAAATGGTGGATAAGGGAAACCTTGAGTGAAAATTCCTATGGTCTGGGTCCCTAGCTGCCTGGGAGGATGGCTGGAAAAGTTCCCTGTCATTGCCTGTGCATATGTAACAGTAAGAAGTAGAAAACCTAGCAACAAGGTTGAAAAATGCCTGCCAGATTTCTTTTTCCCATTTCCAGCAAGAGTAAGGCCGCACCTCTCAAGCACAACGGAGGTGAGAGGTTGAAAAGGCAACAGAATAAGAAAAAGAAGGAGAGAATAGGAGAGCTGGAGAGCCTTAGTGGGAAGTAGAGGAGCAGCGAAGCTGTGCTTACCCAGTTCTCCTGGCTGGCTTTTCTAATTCGTTGCTCGTGAATTTCAGGCTCTTGCTTCATCACAAAAGAATCTGGAGGTGAAATGATAGTATGAAGTAGATTTATTTAGAGAGAAACACACTCCACAGACAGAGTGTGGGACATCTCAGTAAGCAAGAGAACATTGAAATTTGGTGTGGTTAGTTTTTATGGGCTGGGTAATTTCATAGGCGAATGAATGTGAGGTTTAGTCCAATTATTTGGGGGAAAGGGTGGGGATTTCCACCACTCACTTTCAGGCCTTCAATGGGTGACTTCAGAAGTATCATGATGCTGGTGATGTTAGTGTATGGTAATGTAGTACAATGGGTGTAAAATGAGGCTCAAGGTCCACTGGAAGTCAAATATGCTGCTATCTTGGACCCAGTTGATTCTAACCAGGCTTTGTCATATCCTATGGCTTTTATCATTCTTTTAAATTTTGTGTCCTGGCCCCTTCCCTCCTGTTTCAATCTCAGAGGTAGTTAATTCACATAACTTTTTAAATCAGAAAACTTGGTATTATTCTCCCCCCTACCATCTGTCCCAGTTACTCACTAACTCACTGTTAATTAGCTTTGAAGTCTGTGCTTAAACTTTCCTTGTGACTCAGCAGGTAAAGAATCCGCCTACAATGTGGGAGACCTGGGTTCCATCCTTGGGTTGGGAAGATCCCCTGGAGAAGGGAAAGGCTACCCACTCCAATGTTCTGGCCTGGAGAATTCCATAAACTGTATAGTCCATGGAGACACAAAGAGTCAGATGCAACTGAGTGACTTTCACTTTGCATGCCTCGCCTTCTCCACCACCTTAGCAACAGTGCTATTTTTATTCAAAACTTTGCTGGGGTTAATTCAGTGGTCTTCCGCTCAGTCTCTGCATCTCCAATTTCTTCTCATACAATCCGTTCTGTACACCAGGAACAACATGTATTTTTCTAAAGCGTGTTTCTTATCATGTGGCTTTTCTGCTAGAAACTTCAAATGGCTTCCTAGCCTCTGGATAAAGCCTAAAAAATCCTCTCCAAACTTCTTAGCATAATGGTACAAGGCCACACAAAAACCGTGTCATGCCTATTTTTCTAGCTTTGTTCTCAGCCACCCTTCTGGTACAGTCTCACCTTTGCTAATACTTTGGAAGGAAGAGGGATACAGTGTTGATGGTTTGTCGTGTTTCACCTGAATTGCTTGTTATTCTCAGAAACATCATAATTGTCATGCTTCTGTATGTAGCACTTTATTTCTTCTACTTGGAATATTTCCTGTTATGTGTGTAGAGATGTTCCTCAATCTATGCTTCTAAGACCTCTGATTTTATTCATATCTCTTATAGCTCACTGGAATAGCTTATCTTTTTAAAAATAAGATTGTATTACTCTCTAAATTGTGAATGCTTTCAAAATCACATCTTAGCCTTATTTCTCTGTTTCTCTAGACTCTGGCAGTTTGGTGTGTGCAGCATGGACATATTAATAAATGTTTGTTGGATGAATGAATAAATGAATGAACATAAAACACAGGGGTTACCTAGTAATTTATTTTCTGCTGATTACACTGTGATAATACTTAGTATGGTTTTAAGGGACCAGGGGGTTTGAAGTTTCAGAAGGCTGTTACATGTATTCTTGTGATATTTGACATGTTAATCTTATGGAAATGGATTAATTACAAATGCTATTTCAAAGGGCTTAGTTTCTTATCATAAGGTCATTGCTAAAGGATAAAGTTGATGAGATTGTGCAGAATAGTAATGTGTAAGCCACATTTCTCTGGTTGATCAAGCTGTGAATTATAATAAAAAGGAGAAAGATTTCATATTGTGGGTTTGAGACTCTGCTTATTGGTAATACCAGTCCTGGCAGCACATGGATGCTGCAGATTAAAACTTTCAAGCATTTTGTAGTTTAAGGATGCTAATATTGATGAATAGTTTTTTTAATGGATGCATGTATATATGTATGGCTGAGTCCCTTCATTGTTCACCTGAAACTATCATAACATTGTTTATTGGCTATACCCAATATGAAAGAAAAAGTTTAGAAAACAAACAAGCCTCAGGAAATGTCACGTGTACCTCAAACACTTGATATGCACCAAAATGAAGGTGTATATGTACACATGAGCCATGTTTCTCTTTGATATTGTTGATTGATGTTGCATAGGTGAAACATGCTTTACAAATGCGGTTGTTCATTTAGGAGGAACAAGGTTTAGTTCATGGTTCGTGTTCACAGTCATAAGATAAATCATAAGATAATACTTCAGTGGTGGTGTGTTAGAAATGGCCAGTTTTAGGTGAAGAACAGAAATGTAACTACTAAAATATCAGGGACTCCAATATTTTAAATAATATCTAAACAGAAGAAAAAATAATTTTCAAAAGTTTAAGTATAAACAGTGAAAGTAGATTTATTCCTCTTGCATCCGAACATAACTGACTTTTGAAACTTAAAGAAAGTATGTACCCTTGCTGCTGCTGCTGCTGCTAAGTCGCTTCAGTCGTGTCTGACTCTGTGCGACCCCAGAGATGGCAGCCCACCAGGCTCCCCCGTCCCTGGGATTCTCCAGGCAAGAACACTGGAGTGGGTTGCCATGTACCCTTAAATTATATGAAATATTTCAGATTCTTCATACTTTGATTCAAATCAGATTTTTCCTTTCCTCTGTGATGAAGAGAAAGATGTGAAACTTAATGGGGTTAGCGATCTTGGAAATGTGTAGAGAAGACACATGGTAAAGTGGAAGGACTGCTAAACTAGAGCTCAGAAGATGGGGACTCTAGACCTGGCTCTGACTGCAGCTTTCTAGCTCAAGAGGGCAAGTCTCTTGACCTCCGAGTTTTCCTCTCCATGTGAAATGGACATGGTCATAATGCTGTCCTCTCCTTCCCTTCCTTAGAGTTCTTTTACTACAATCAAATGAGATAATGTAAATTCATTTTCTCCTTTCCTCTACTTTTTCTCTATAATGTTCAGCAGGCATAACAAAGAGGTCAGGGTGACAACCAGCCCTTCAGAGTTTGTGGAGAAAATGTGAATTTAAATACTTAGATAGACGGCGTGTGCTGTGTGTAGTTGCTCAGTTGTGCCCGACTCTTTGAGAGCCCATGGATCCTCTGTCCAAGGGGATTCTCCAGGCAGTACTGGAGTGGGTTGCCCTTCTCCAGGGGATCTTCCCAACCCAGTGACTGAAGCCAGGTCTCCCACTTTGCAGGTGGATTCTTTACCATCTGAGCCACCAGGGAAGACCAAGCATACTGGAGAGGGTAGCCTATCTTTTCTCCATGGGATCTTCCTGACCCAGAAATTGAACCAGGGTCTTCTGTACTGCAGGTAGATTCTTTACCAGTGAGCTACCAGAAAAGCCCTAGATAGATGGTACATGATAAAAAACAAACAAACAAACAAGGAAGAAAGCAGTAAGATAAATGGGGTCCCCATGAAAACTTCAATGATATGAGATTAAAAATTATTCTTTCCCCAGACTTTATGAGCTATTGAATATTTTATGTATATGGACTGTTTGTGAAATAGTCTGCTTTCTTCAGTAATACCCCTCAGTTCATTTCAGTTCAGTTCAGTCGCTCAGTCGTGTCTGACTCTTTGCGACCCCATGAACAGCAGCACGCCAGGCCTCCCTGTCCATCACCAACTCCCGGAGTTCACTCAAACTCACATCCATCGAGTCGGTGATGCCATCCAGCCATCTCATCCTCTGTTGTCCCCTTTGCCTCCTGCCTCCAATCCCTCCCAGCATCAGAGTCTTTTCCAATGAGTCAACTCTTCGCATGAGGTGGCCAAAGTACTGGAGTTTCAGCTTTAGTTAGCATCATTCCTTCCAAAGAAATCCCAGGGCTGATCTCCTTTAGAATGGACTGGTTGGATCTCCTTGCAGTCCAAGGGACTCTCAAGAGTCTTCTCCAACACCACAGTTCAAAACCATCAATTCTTCAGTGCTCAGCTTTCTTCACAGTCCAACCCTCACATCCATACATGACCACTGGAAAAACCATAGCCTTGACTAGATGGACCTTTGTTGGCAAAGTAATGTCTCTGCTTTTCAATATGCTATCTAGGCTGATCATAACTTTCCTTCCAAGGAGTAAGTGTCTTTTAATTTCATGGCTGCAGTCACCATCTGCAGTGATTTTGGAGCCCCCAAAAATAAAGTCTGACACTGTTTCCACTGTTTCCCCATCTATTTCCCATGAAGTGATGGGACCGGATGCCATGATCTTTGTTTTCTGAATGTTGAGCTGTAAGCCAACCTTTTCACTCTCCTCTTTCACTTTCATCAAGAGGCTTTTTAGTTCCTCTTCACTTTCTGCCATAAGGGTGGTGTCATCTGCATATCTGAGGTTATTGATATTTCTCCCGGCAATCTTGATTCCAGCTTGTGTTTCTTCCAGTCCAGCGTTTCTCATGATGTACTCTGCATAGAAGTTAAATAAGCAGGGGGACAATATACAGCCTTGATGTACTCCTTTTCCTATTTGGAACCAGTCTGTTGTTCCATGTCCAGTTCTAACTGTTGCTTCCTGACCTGCATACAGATTTCTCAAGAGGCAGGTCAGGTGGTCTGGTATTCCCATCTCTTGAAGAATTTTCCACAGTTTGTTGTGATCCACACAGTCAAAGGCTTTGGCATAGTCAATAAAGCAGAAATAGATGTTTTTCTGGAATTCTCTTGCTTTTCCCATGATCCAGCAGATGTTGGCAATTTGATCTCTGGTTCCTCTGCCTTTTCTAAAACGAGCTTGAACATCTGGAAGTTCACGGTTCATGTATTGCTGAAGCATGGCTTGGAGAATTTTGGGCATTACTTTACTAGCGTTGTACCCTTAAGAACACTTAATTTTTTTTTTATTAATAAGAGTTTTTTTTAATTTTTACAGTAAAACCATAGAATTGCAAATGGAAATCAATTCCATTATAATTTCATTGATTTGGGAACGGTGAGTGAACAGCTAGAGCTCAAGATGATAAACGGAGAAGAAACGTTGGCAGTACCCTTAAGTCAATATGTTGAAATCTTTCTTTTTTTCTGACATCAAAACTTTTGGCATTTAAGAGCACTATATGACCAGTTTAAGTATTTGTATCTTCTAAGTCATTAGTGAAGGGACAAGTTAGAAGAAATATTATAGGCAATTGTCAAAAAGAAAGTACTGCTTAAATGAAATGGGTGAGAAGCAAAACTTACTCTAGTTTTTTTTTTTTTCCAAAAATGTGTTAGTGATACTTTGTTTCACTTTAGAATGAATACTTTTAGCTGGTTTAATCTCTTCACAGCTCTTCATTAGGAGAAACAAGGAAAAAACAAGAAACAACTTTTTTTGTGGAAAGTAGGAGAGTAACAAGCACTACCTTTAGTCTTAAGAAATTGTGAAGCTGGGTGATTCCAAATTGGACAGATACTATTATCTATTCATTATCAAAGAATGGGATAATTTAATTTATTTTCACTAATGCTTCTGTTTATCACTGTCTAGTTGAGTATTACTATTAAGGAAAAGAGTTTTATATTTGAAAAGAGCCATGGATCTCTGATTGCTTTTGTAATAATGTCAGGGATCATAGACACTTAGATTTGGTTCTGCACCTTGGCACTTTAAATAGTTTCCAATTTTCTCCATGGTAGCATTCAATTGATTTCTCTTTTGCATTCTTTTATAACAGTCTTATTTCACATTCCAGAGTGAACTAAATAAGAATAGACAAGGTAAAGGGATGGGGGCTGTGAGCACCAAAGGATGCCCTTTTATCCAGTGATCCCTAGATTGTGTGTACAAAGCCTAAAGGGTGGACACTGGGAGCTATTGGACAATCCAGCTGTCCTTCTTTGTGCAGCTTTGAAAGCCAGAGGGACTGGAGGGTGAATGAGGTTCCTGTGTACATTTTGAAATATTTTGATGATACATTCTCTTTGTTCATTTTCTTTTCTTGCACATGACATGTTATTCAGAAATGTGATTAAAAAAGTAGAAATAAAGGTAAATTCTTGGATTTGTTGTTGTGGTGGTATATAGAGTTAAACTCGTTTTTTTTTTTTTTTTGGTAAGTAAAACTTAAGAGTGGTTGAATTAATGTTTTTCTCTTCAAATGAGAGAAATTAATTTTGGATTCAAAGAATATTCTTCCTATATAGAAACAGATAAATCTTATTAGTTTAATTATTTCTCCTCCACTCAAAATTTGATCCTAATTTAGGTAAGCCTTTAAATAAAGGCTTTGCCCTTTTCTTTTCAAAATATTTACTACTGAATTATTCCTTCTAACCCTTTCAGAAAATGTAGGAAAAATAGATCCTTTAATAATTCACTTTTAAAATTATTCAAATTGACTGTTGCTTATACAAATAAGGATATTTGGGCATTTTATGTTTTATTTACTAAGACTATCCTCTTATAAGTGAAAACCCAAGAATTTAATTTTTCAGGAATCTGATATTTAAAGGCTATTTTATAAAATGTGCCTTGGCTCTCTCTCTTATTTGCCAGTATCTTCTTTTCTTCTTTTAAACACAATTTTCTTTCATTGTATTAGCTGACTCAGAGAAGATGAGCATCTGCACATAATTAATTTTCTTAGTTTCTTTATAAACAGGAGATCTGGGATATGTAGCTCAGAGAGGCAGGGTACCAGGCTAGCTGTCTACAAACATTCAGCAGTCTATCTATCACATGGCTAGCAGTGAAGTTTATTTGTGCAACTCCAGAAACCAGGTATAGGACCAGTGAGTAGGAGCACATATTGATTCAATATAAGGGATATGTGTTTAATAAATAGAATTGTCAAAAAGTGGATTGCATTGGAAAATAATACATTTCTCAATACTAGAAATGTTGATTAAAAGTTGATTAATCACTTGCTCAAATATGCAGCAAGTAGAGAATAGGGTTAGCAGACTTCTAAGATATGCAGATTTCAATATTATAGAATTTTTTATTGTGAAAACACAAGACAGTGATAAGTAGAAGAGAATATTAGAGTTTCTTTAGAGCTACCATTTCACTTTTCATTAGGCAACATTTATTACTCTCCCAGGCACATAGTTAACTGCTTTTTTTCATGTTTATGCTAACCCTCCGAGTTTTTCTTTATGAACATTGTTGTTATATTTATTGTTGAAGATATTCACTATATTGCTTGTAATAAAAATTTATCTCATATATATTTCTTTTCTTAGCTGGCCTATTGCTGTCTTATCAAAATAATGATATATTTAACAGTTTTTATTTTCTTTATGTTGGTTACTGGAAATTTTTTTTGTTAACTTTGGGTTCCACCTTATAGAGTGCATTTTGTGTTATAAATTGATTTCTGGCTTTATCTTGACTTTCCTATTTTTCTTCTATCTTCTTACTGTGGCGGTCCCCATCCCATCCCATTTTTTCTTAGTTCCTCCTCTTTTAAATTGTATTTTATCTTGTAGTAAATATATTGTAACATCTTTGGAATATAGCAAAGTAACAAAAGTATAAATGACCAAGTTCCTGATGTAAGCACTTCTTAAATGTATCCTCTCCTGAAAACCTTTCTGAGGTATGATTTCCTTCCTCAAAAAAAAAAAAAAAAAAAAAAAAAAAAAAAAGAAAGAAAAGAAGGAAGGAAGGAAAAAAGAAAGAAAGAGGATAAACTTAAAAGTAAATGCAGAGACTGAGGTATAGGTATGAGGATGGAGTGGGACTGAGACCAGTGACTACAGACTGGAATTTCGGGGACTGGAACCAGCAGGGACGGATAAACACAAAAGAAGGAAGTAGCTGTTCAGAGTTACCTGTCTATGCCCAGGAAAAGGATGAAACTGAGGCGGTAGTCTTTTTCTTCTCAGGTGTCCTGGATAGGCTCCAAGTCTGTTTAGCTGTTAGGAGTCATGTCTTCACATCTCTTTTACAACCACGAAGGTAAGAAGAGTCATTTCTATTACTGTCATATTTTTCTTCTGCTCAAATTGGTTTTGTGACTGCTCCATTAAATCACGAGATCTCTCATTAACGATTGTGACTAACTCAACCTGATGTTGCCCATAAGATAAAAGTGAGACCAAAAAAAGCCCTTTTCAGGTTCCAGAAAGCATTAGCGCTAATTTTGGAAACTTAAGGAAGTAAGTTTATGAGTCACAGTCTCAAAAATTTATTTTTTGAAGTATCTATATACCAAAATATAAAGAACTTTAAGAGAGAGCAGTTATGTTTAAGTACATTTACTATAGGTACACTTAGACATGTTTAGTAGTAAGCATTCTCCTAGTTCAGAATTTGACCCATCCATGAATTTGACCCTTTTGTAAGCTTTTATGAGTGATGCAGAAGAGGATAAGAGCTGATGGTTTCAGAGGCTAATGGTTTCAACTGAGATTTTTGTCTTCATTCGAATAGGGAGAGTTTCAAAGGAAAATGAGAAAAATACTGCTCCATTGGATCCTCCATACTCACGAGAAATGACAGGAGAGAATTCGTTTGGTTGAACTATTCTGATTTTAAAGGAGCTCTTTCAGAATTTAAATTGGTATCTGGTAGAAAGAAAGTGAACTTGTTCTGTTGTGTCCTACTTTTTGTGACCCTTGCGATTGTAGCCTGCCAGGCTTCTCCATCCATGGGATTTTCCAGGCAAGAATACTGGAGTGGGTTGTCATTTCCTCCTCCAGGGGTTCTTCCCAACCCAGGGATTGAATCTGGGTCTCCTGCGTTGCAGGCGGACTCCTTACCGTCTGAACCAAAACAATTTGTGTAATAACTTTATTGAGGTATAGTTTACATACCATAAAATTCACTCCTTTTAAGTGTACAATTCAATGAATTTTAGTAAATTTACAGAGTTGTGCAGCCAACGTCACAATCTAATTTTAGAATATTTTCATCATTCCAAATGAAACCTTCTGTCCATTTTCAGTGACTCACTATTCCAACCTCTAGCCCAAGGCAATCACATTTCTACTTCCAGTCACTATAATTTTGCTTATCCTGGTTGGTGTATATAAATTAAATAATCTAATAATCTAAATGACCTAAAATATGGTCTCTTGAGTCTGGCTTCTTTCCTTAGTGCTATGTTTTTGAAGTTCACCAATCTTATATCGTATATTTCATGTTCAACATCCATGTTGTATTAGTACTTTATTTAAAAAAATTTAACTTGGCTACACTGGGTCTTAGTTGTGGTAGTGAGATCTTTGATTTTCATTGTGGTTTCCAGGGTCTTTAGTTTCGGCATTCAGGATTCTTTAGTGGGGAATCCCTTTTTTTAGTTAAGTTGTGGCATGTGAGATCCTTTTAAATGCAGCATATAGGATCTAGTTCCCCGACCAAGGATCAAACTCAAACCTCCTGTATTGGGAACACAGAAGCTTAGTCACTGGACCGCCAGGGAAGTCCCTAGTACTTAATTTTGTTCTCAAAACACAGTAGACAATTGGGTTGATTTCCATTTTTATTTTTCATATATTTCAGTTAGTGTAGATGCTGAAAAGGGACAATTGGGTAGGTAATATGAGGTTTTACAGATTACATCATGTATAAATTATCTGAATGTTCAAGATGGAGAGGTTTTTTTCTTTTTGTTCTGAGTTTGTCTCTTTCAGTTTGCCTCATTTGTCCAGTTATTTTCTATGTGTGGGCATAACATGATTAGTCTTTGAGGAAAATGATAAATACTTTTCTATTAAAAAAATTGAAGACTTTTTCTATCTTATAAATTGATCATGTTTGTCGATTTCCCTTTGATTAATTTAAACTCTGTAATTTATCTTGTAATAGAAAATTCTCAGGGTTTAAAAAAATATTTTAAATTTATTTTGTAACTTAATAATTTGTCAATGTGACATACTGAAGTAAGATGGAAAGAAAATGATACCAAAGTAAGACACTGTAAAAAACTAGAACAAAAAAGGAGAGTACTTTTTTTTTGCTGTAGCCTTCCAGTTTCTTTTGAATGCTGCCTCGTTGTCTTTAAAATGTCTAAATTGCTTTCAAGTATGAAAAGATTATAGTTGAAATCATAGAAAATGAGAAATGTTTTAAACAAGGATTACTGGTTTCTGTAGTGAAACTATTCCTTATGTTTATACTGCTTTATATCAGCCAAGGGTACTTTATCCTGGTGTGTGTGTGTGTGTGTGTGTGTGTGTGTGTGTGTGTGTGTGCACGCTCAGTCACTCAGTTGTGTCTGACTTTTTGTGACCCCATGGACTATAGCCCGCCAGGCTCCTCTTTCCACAGGATTTCTCAGGCAAGAATATTGGAGTGGGTTGCCATTTGCTACTCCAGGAGACCTTCCTCACCCTGGGATCAAACCCATATCTCTTGTGCTTCCTGCATCGGCAGGTGGATTTACCGCTGTGCCACCTGGGAAGCTATGTTACCTGTTGATTATTTATAAACTGTTTTATTTTTCCATTTGTTTGAGGCATTAGTGGCTCTTGGTGATTACCTTTCTCACTTCATGGAAAATGTTCATTGAAAGTATTAAGTGATCTCGATTTTATTTTCTTCATCTGTCCCTAAAATAACCATATTATTCATGTCCTCTAAAGTTGCTGGAAAGATCATTTAGCATTTGCATAAAATACTTTCTAGCTTCTTTGGCTTTGGGCACCATATTTCATAATTTTTCAACCTGTGTTCCTACAATCAATAGAATAAGAAACCTGTTATATTAAAAGTAATACTGAAAACAATCTTGGGATTTAGTGTCAGTTTGAATGCCTCCTACCTAACTTTCTAGATGTATAGCCATGGAAAAATGTCTGAGCCTCAACTTCTTCATCTCAAGGTTAGGGCTGATATCATCTCTGTTCTTACAGTGATAGAGAAATAACCAAAATAATGTACTTAAGTAAAAAATGTGTATTTTGGATATAGTAAGTGTTCAACAAATGTTCTTTGCTTAATTTTTGATTGAATAAATTGTTCTTTTTCCTGTTGTATTTTGCTTTGCCTTCCTTTTCCTCAATGCATGATTTTACATTGCTTTCCAATGTATATTAACTTGGAGCCTTATTTCAGTTTCACTGTTGTGTCCAACTCTTTGCAACCCTGTGAGTGACTTTCATTCTTTACCACTAGTGCCACCTGTGAAGCTCCCTCTAGAACTTGCACCACACAACAAATTTAGAGACTCTCTTGGCTACCTAGAATCATGGCCTATGTTAGAGAAAGTGATAGGGACTCAAAAGGTTTTGGTTTACCTTATTATTTTTTGTAATGTTCTCTCATTTTGCATCTATATTATACCAGCCACTTTCCAGAATAAACTTCTCCATGTCTTTGCATGTTGATGGTGCTATTGTCTGTCTTTAGAAGCCTATTCATTGTTTGGTGTCACTGTGTTAACAGTTATTCTGATGGTGAAGTTTATTTTACAAATGCAGCTTCTAGTAACGTCCATGTCAACCATTTTTATCTATGAATTCTTTCTGCATTCATTTTCTTCACAGACTTTTGGCATTCAGAACATCTACAGATGCAGTTAAAGATGCGTTGATTGAAGAGATGAAAGAAAGAAAGAAATCTCTATAGTGGCAGCTGCAGAGAAGCCAAGAAATCAGAAGCAGGTAGCATCTTTTTTCCCCATTCTTCTTCATACCACCCCCAAATGGAAGGAGAGAGAGAAATGAAGGTGGTAGGGGAGGTTCTGGGACTTCCCAGGTGGAGCTAGTGATAAAGGACATGCCTGCCAATGCAGGAGACATAAGAGATGTGGGTTTGATCCCTGGGTTGGGAAGATACCCTGGAGGAGGACATTGCAACCCATTCCAGTATTCTTGCCTGGAAAATCCCATGGATAGAGGAGTCTGGTGGGCTATAGTCCATAGCGTCCCAAAGAGTTGGACATGAATGATGAGACAGCTCACACGCAGGATCAAGGTAGGCTATACTTGGTATATTTCCAATGTTTTACATGTCAGGAAAATGAGGCTCAGAGATGTAATGTGACTTGCCCCCTTTCTACTTATAGCTTTTTGCCTTCCACAGTGGGGACTTTTTGTGAAACAGTATCTGCCATGACTTGGTTTTCCCATGGTTCTATCTCATCTCTTCTGCTGTTTATTTATTTATTTTTTTGCCACTATTGTGATAGAAAGACTATACTGTTCTGCAAGAGTTCTTCTGTGGACTGAGCAACTAGCCAACCTGGAAAATAGACAAGTTCTTCTCAAGTGTTCCACTTGTCATTTCTTTGCTTGTTCTCGTTTTTATAGCTGTCTTTCCTCTTTTAGGCGATGGTGTCTCATATTCCAACCAAAGAACTCAGTTCTCCTAAATGATTATCTTTTCAGTGTAGATAATATGTAAACTTTTAGGAAATATTTCCCACTTAAAAATTGAATTTAGGATGAGTTCCCAGATGTGAAATTTCAGAGGTTGAAGTTTTTTACAATGAGAGAGGGAGTTTTGGGTACTGAGGATTTCCTGGAGTACTCAAATTTCCCAGCAGAGGTGAGTGTACTGTTTTTACGCAACAAAGTTTAGCTCATCATTCAGCAATAATGAGCCAAGGTACAATATGTTTATAAAGATCTAGATGATTTAATTAAGTGTTTGAGTCCACAGGTTTTGTGCTGGGGCACATCTCTGGCAATGGGGCTGTTGATGCCTTACAATAATAGGAATGTGTCAATGAATGTGGAAGGCAGGGCCACCCCCTCCTCTGCAGCCACGTTGCTTAAGTACTTGGTGTGTGTTCCATGTAACTTAATGTAGACTTGATGTTACAGTGAATTATTGATAATCACTGGAGTGGGGATGCCTTGAATTTGGGTTTCATAGCCTTTATTTCTGTAGTATTCCTATGCCACCAGTTCTATGAGTTAGTTTTAGATTATAGTGAAATCCCGTTCGAAGTTTCCACAAAATTCTTGAAACTTTGATAATTAATTGGCTAATTAAAATATTTTAGTTAACAAAGCTGACATATTATTTAAAATTTTTTTGTCTTATATTTTTCTTCTTCTGTAGGCTTTCCCATTTTACCTTAAGGTTGGGTCATAGGGACCATATGAGTTGGTCATAGGGACAACATTAGTGGAAGTTTGGCACTATTATTAAACTTTCTCTCCAGAGCAAATATGTGTGAGAATTTTTCTAGTAACAAAGTGCCCCGGTACAATGATACAGCAATTTGTAGTGGATAGACCTTCCCACACAATACCAAACAGCAGCTGGCTAGGAGAGCTAGCAGTGGTGGGCCCCACAGACCCGTCAAAACCCACTTGAAGCAGACTGCTATTGGCCAAGTATACTGCTATGGGACTCAAGGGACCCTGCAGAGTCAGGGCAGATGTTACATAGAGTTATTTGCTGTCTAGATGAGCACAACTACATATTTGTTTCTCTGTGCTTTTTTTTTGGAAGGATGATTCTAATCCTTGCAGTGTCAGCTCAAAAGCCCTAGTGGGAAGAACCACACTTTAAAAAAAATAAAATAAAATGGAGGAGTTTTACAACTTGAAAAACTTAGACAAGCTTTTGGTTGTGAACTCTGAATTTTTATACCTTAAAGCATCGAAGATTTTACTTCAGCCTGAAAATATTCAAGGTCAAGTATTACCTTGATATAAAGAGAACTTTAGTTTGATCTTTGAAGAAGACTGAATTTTTATAAAAATCTATATTATTGGCTCTACTAGAATAAGTTAGCTGCAAAAATACTCTTGTAAAAGTGGGCTTATGAGATGGGACTATTTTGGTGTTATTTAATTAGTTGGAGGACAATATGCGACATGTACAGTAGATTCAGTTTCAGTTCAGTCGCTCAGTTGTGCCTGATTCATTGCAACCCCATGGACTGCAGCATGCCAGGCTTCCCTGTGCATCACCAACACCCAGAGCGTGCTCAGACTCATGTCCATTGAGTTGGTGATGCCATCCAACCATCTCATCCTCTGTCATTCCCTTCTCCTCCAGCCTTCAATCTTTCCCAGAATCAGGGTCTTTGCCAGGGAGTCAGTTCTTCGCATCAGGTGGCCAGAGTATTGGAGTTTCTGCTTCAGCATCCATCCTTCCAATAAATGTTCAGGGTTGGTTTCTTTTAGGATTGACTGGTTTGATCTCCTTGTTGTCCAAGGGACCCTCAAGAGTTTTCTCGAACACCACAGTTCAAAAGCATTAATTCCTTGGTGCTCAGCTTTCTTTATAGTCCAACTCTCACATCCATACATGACTACTGGAAAATCCATAGTTTTGACTAGACAGACCTTTGTTGGCAGAATCAGTTCAGTTCAGTCGCTCAGTCGTGTCCGACTCTTTGCGACCCCATGAATTGCAGCATGCCAGGCCTCCCTGTCCATCACCATCTCCTGGAGTTCACTCAGACTCACGTCCATCGTGTCCGTGATGCCATTCAGCCATCTCATCCTCGGTCGTCCCCTTCTCGTCCTGCCCCCAGTTCCTCCCAGCATTAGAGTATTTTCCAATGAGTCAATTCTTCGCATGAGGTGGCCAAAGTACTGGAGTTTCAGCTTTAGCATCATTTCTTCCAAAGAAATCCCAGGGTTGATCTCCTTCAGAATGGACTGGTTGGATCTCCTTGCAGTCCAAGGGACTCTCAAGAGTCTTCTCCAACACCACAGTTCAAAAGCATCAATTCTTCAGCACTTAGCTTTCTTCACAGTTCAACTCTCACATCCATACATGATCACAGGAAAAACCATAGCCTTGACTAGACGGACCTTAGTTGGCAAAGTAATGTCTCTGCTTTTGAATATACTATCTAGGTTGGTCATAACTTTTCTTCCAAGGAGTAAGCGTCTTTTAATTTCATGGCTGCAGTCACCATCTTTAGTGATTTTGGAGCCCCCCAAAATAAAGTCTGACACTGTTTCCACTGTTTCCCCATCTATTTCTTATGAAGTGATGGGACCGGATGCCATGATCTTCATTTTCTGAATGTTGAGCTGTAAGCCAATTTTTTCACTCTCCTCTTTCACTTTCATCAAGAGGCTTTTTAGTTCCTCTTCACTTTCTGCCCTAAGGGTGGTGTCATCTGCATATCTGAGGTTATTGATATTTCTCCCGGCAATCTTGATTCCAGCTTGTGTTTCTTCCAGTCCAGTGTTTCTCATGATGTACTCTGCATAGAAGTTAAATAAGCAGGGTGACAATATACAGCCTTGACATACTCCTTTTCCTATTTGGAACCAGTCTGTTATTCCATGTCCAGTTCTAACTGCTGCTTCCTGACCTGCATACAGATTTCTCAAGAGGCAGGTCAGGTGGTCTGATATTCCCATCTCTTTCAGAATTTTCCACATAGTGTCTCTATTTTCTAATATGCTGTTGGTCACAGCTTTTCTTCCAAGGAGCAAGTGTCCTTTAATTTCATGGCTGCAGTCACCATCTACAGTGATTTTGGAGCTTTTCTGAGCCACAAGGGAAACCCATACATTAGACTAGGTTCAAAGTTATTTATTCTTTATGGCAATAATTAACCAAGATATCTCCTTCTTGCCTCCTGATTAAATATTTCTTATGCGAACTTTTAGCTTGTGAGAATAAGGACATGTCAGGACCAAGGAGAAGGCATATTGTTGTATTTCCAGGAGATACAATATGTTCCCAGGTGGAAAGTGAAGTGAAACATCTTGTGGGTGGAGCCCACTCATTTCTATCCCTGTGCCTGAAACCCAGTTGATCTATTTTTTCAGCACCTTCATTCCCCTGTAAAATGACTTACTAACGGGAATCTTTTGTATAGAAAATAGAAATATTTTGTGTGTACTCCTGAGGGAGCTAGTCCTTCCAATGACTGTATGACCCCATTTTTTTTTTCTTTCCTTTTTTGGTTTGACCTTTCTTTTGATCTGTCATATGGCATTCAGTTAAAGCACATCTCTTGGGTTTCTCTGCTTTACACTGATATTTTGAAGTCTTTTAGGAGCCCAAATCCCTTGTGTTCTCAAGTGTCCTCACAATTCCAGAAGCCATTCTGTATTCTGTTAAGATGCAGAAATACAATATGTTTTCAGTTTTAGCTCTATTCTTTTCCATGTATGTGCCAAAGCAGGGTTGCTTGTATCCCTATTCCCTTTCAACAACTGAAGCTTTGTTAACTGAAAGCAGTTTGTCTGCCTGGCCACTTCATTCCTTAGGGTTAGTTACCCCCAGGAGGGGCCTCATCCCTTCCTCCTACTAGATTTTTGATGAGGAGTCTTGCCTTGTATAGATTTATAGCTCTCACTCATAATGGAGTCAAGTCACTTCCACCACCAGCCTCCTTTTTGTTTGCTTCTCTCTCACCCCCTCCTGCCTCCATAAATTAGTGATCGTATTTCCAAAAATAGGAATCTCTGTTGTCTAGATGAGTACAATTAAATGTTTATTTCTCTGTGCTTCTTCTTCTTCTTTTTTTTTTTTGTAGAATGCAATTCTAATCCTTGCAGTGTCAGCTTGAAGGCCCTAGTAGGAAGAACCACATTTTTCTTCTTATTGCCAAGAACAGAGCCATCCTATCATCACAAATAGCACCATCTCATTCAGGTCACCAAAAGGGAGGGGATATATGTATGATTGGTTCATTTTGCTGCGCAGTAGAAGCCAACACAATATTGTAAAGCAGCTGTACTCTGGTAAAAATTAATTTTAAAAAGAGAATAGAGCCACCTCAATTCGGTGGGAGCAGTAGTATTTATTCACTTTCAAGGATTCTTGGGTGCTTGCTAGGAGAGTAGGTTAAAATCATCTCTAGGCAGGAGAGTAGATGAACCAGGGTTAGACTTGACACAAAGTCATTGAGATAGGGCTAGGGATGGATGGCAACAGGGCTGGTAGAGTGGAGGGGGCATCTAAGAAGTAGGAGAAATAAAATATGAACTCCCTTTCAGTATGGTGGCAGATGAATCTTTTTACAAGACACTAAAAGAAGCCTAAAATAAAGCTTCCCAAGAGGGAGGTTAAAAAAAAATTTACAAAACTGTAGGAGCTAATATCATTATATTGTGTTTTAAATTGTTTTCTTTTTATACTATAAATACTAAGCCAAACACATGAAACTCTTCAAATATATATTAACTTTACTTAAAATAGTTTATATGAAACATTTATTTAAAGCACATAGATGACTGTCTATTCAGAGAAAAATATTGGTGTCATGGGAATTAGCAAATGTATTCAACGCACAGTTCTGAAGGAGATCAGCCCTGGGATTTCTTTGGAAGGAATGATGCTAAAGCTGAAACTCCAGTACTTTGGCTATGTCATGCGAAGAGTTGACTCATTGGAAAAGATTCTGATGCTTGGAGGGATTGGGGGCAGGAGGAAAAGGGGACGACAGAGGATGAGATGGCTGGATGGCATCACTGACTCGATGGGCGTGAATCTGAGTGAACTCCGGGAGTTGGTGATGGACAGGGAGGCCTGGCGTGCTGCGATTCATGGGGTCGCAGAGTCGGACACGACTGAGCGACTGAACTGAACTGAACTGAAAGATATTTTCAGTTCTTATAAGGTTTAAGGCAAAAAAAAATTTCAGGCTAAATGGGGCAGGTATGAAATAAAATAAACTGGAGTTATTTTCCTTATTATCTACCTTCCAAGGACTGTTTTTTTTGACCCTCACAGCATTTTCATCTTGCTGGTGCTGAATTGTTCAAGAGGACAAAGCAGTATGGCAAAGGTCAACATGCTGGAGGTGTTTCCATGCAGACTAAGTCTCTTCAGTGAGCTGGTACCACACTGTCTAAACCCAGCGCTCCAGGTCTTCTCAGGGTTTTCCATGAGGGCCTGGGAACACAATTTTGTGCATTACTTTTACTCTTTTGAGCCTTCTCCCTCTTCCAAAAAAAAAAAAAAAAAAAAAAAGAGAGAGAAAATAGGATTTACTCAGCTGCTGCTGCTGCTAAGTCGCTTCAGTCGTGTCCACTCTGTGTGACCCCATAGCTGGCAGCCCACCAGGCTCCCCTGTCCCTGGGATTCTCCAGGCAAGAACACTGGAGTGGGTTGCCATTTACTCAGCTGGTGATCCTCAACTTTGGCTGTGAACTAGGATCTTCTGTGCCCAAAGACTCTTCTAGGAGGTTCTGATTGGTAGTTCTGGAGGTGTTGCAGTTTGTATCTTACCACGTGCTTCTGAAGTGTTGCTAAGGTCTAGGGTCACTCAAGTAACTGATGTGTGGGTGTGTGTGCTAAGCTGGTTCAGTCGTGTCCGACTCTGTGTAACTCTATGGACTGTAGCCTGCTAGGCTCCTCTGTCCATTGGATTTTCCAGGCAAGAATACTGGAGTGGGTTGCTGTGCCCTTCTCCAGGGATCTTCTCAACCAGGGGATCAAACCCAGGTCTCCTGCATTGCAGGTGGATTCTTTACCACCTGAATTACTATGGAAGCCCCGACTGACTGATATTTTATCCCTAAGACGTATGAATTTGGCCCAGAGAGAAGAAATTAGAGCCATCTGTGGACACTTTGGCGCTACTGGTAAAGAACCTGCCTGCCAATGCAGGATATGTAAGAGATGTTGGTTAGATCCCTGGGTAGGGAAGATCCATTGGAGGAGGGCATAGCAACCCACTCCAGTATTCATGCCTGGAAAATCCCATGGACAGAGGAGCCTGGTGGGCTATGGTCCATAGGGTCTCAAAGAGTCAGATACGACTGAAGTGACTTCGCACAGCACAGCAGAGTGGAGACTTTGCCGCCTTTTTAATAAGAATTTGTTAGTGTCAATGAGATGAGAAGGGTTTGCCTCTCTTACCTGGTAACCACCTTAGTCTAGTTCATTGATCAGTTCAGCATCACTGTTTCATGATGTGACATTCCTGGCACAAGCCTTTGATTTGTACTTGTTTGTATGACTAAAACAAGTTCCCTGTGATTACAAATTAAGGAGGAGTTTTATATTAATATAAATTGGTTTAGGACTGTGAGGGGAGGGCTGCCATTGTTCTGGCGGCATTCCTAATTAGAAATGGATTAGAAATGGGGTTCTGGTTAGTGTCTGGGATCCAGGCCAAGAGAATGTTTGAGCTTCCCGTCATCTTCCTTTCCAGCATTGCTTTATAAAAAACATCCCCTTGCATTGGGGGAATGTGCTCAGTTGGTGGCAGCAAAGTTCTGTTACAGAAAATTATGAGAGACTCTTGTCTTAGATGTTTTGAAGAAAGCCAAAGGAACAAAGCAGCATGTATAATAACATCCATGTTTTCTGTTAACCTGCAGAGCTATAAATATACTGCATGTGCTCAGAAAAAGAAAAATTATGTAAAAGAAAGATTTTTTACTGTCCTTGTCTAAGTATAATCCCCTAAATATGTTCTTTGTTTCCAAATATAGAAGTATTGTAGCATCAGCTTCAGACAAAAAATTTAGTCAGGTCATGATCCAAAAATGTGGGCATCTTAGGATTTATTATTGGTTGCCATGTAAATTTGTTAAAATGGAAGCTTTGATCTTGAAATATCAATATATTCAAATAAGATTAATGATTTAATATCTAGAGAAATCAAGATTTTGATGCAATGAATGGATAAGGAAGGTTTTACAATTTTACATTGGTAAAGATAAAAACTCAACATTTGAAAAGCTACTTTAGAATTTTAGTTTAATGGAAACTGTAGTAAGTACCAAAGTCAAAGAAAGTGAAAATGAAAGTTGCTCAGTCATTTTCGACTCCTTGCAACCCATGGGCTATATAGTCCCTGCAATTCTCTAGGACAGAATACTGGAGTGGATGGCCTTTCCCTTCTCCAGGGGATCAAAGGTTAGGTGGTATCTGACTAATGTACTGACTAGAAGGGTTTCTAAACAATAAACAGATGGAAATAAATGAACAAAAATGAAATGATAATTGGTAAGTTGGTAACTGTGGATAGATAGTGACATTTTATGATTTGTGTCCACAATTTTCTGCATATGCCCTGGTGGTTTAATTAATCATTGCATCTGAAAAACTGGGTGTTATTTCAATCAGGAAAGATTGAAGGCAGGAGGAGAAGGGGATGACAGAGGATGAGATGGCTGGATGGCATCACGGACTCAATGGACGTGAGTTTGAGTGAACTCCGGGAGTTGGTGACGGACAGGGAGGCCTGGTGTGCTGCAGTCCATGGGGTTGCAAAGAGTTGGACACGACTGAGCGACTGAGCTGAACTGAACTGAATTCAGGGGCAAATGGATAATTGAACCCTAATCTGGCCGTCAGATTGCCTTGTAGTTGTGCTGCTAACTTTAACTGATCATCATCCCAAATGATTCACGCTCTTGGAGACGGTGTCACCAGAACTGACACCATCACTGTTAGATGTGGGGGTGGCAGGAAAAGCCATATGTAAATGTAGAAAATGGAAACCCAGGGAGCAGCTCCAGCAAAACTGCTAATAAATTATCAGGAGATTACTGACCTCCTAATGAGAGACTACCAACTCAAAAAATGATTAAAATGTAAAAACATTCTAGGTTAGCAACTTGAATCGTGAATATAAATGTTCTGATGTGATGTTTTTATTATAATATAAAGCATGAAAACATCATAGGATTACTAATATCTCCAAGTTCAGATTGTAATCCTTTTTAATCTCTTTTTTTATACTGTTTTAATTACATAAAGTTTTTCAGAAATAGTTTTGGTTTTTGCTATAAAATAATTTTTACTTAAGTTTTAATAATGTTAAAATTGATTAAAAGCTTAAAAATATTAGATGGTTATTTCTTAACTTCAAAGCACTTATGTGTTGAAATAGTGACTTGTAAAAAAAAGTAAGTTATCCAATGTGAGCTTAAGTCAAATAGACACCATCACAGTTGAATATTCTAGGATAAAATTTCAAAGGCATTCAAAATGTGATCTTGTACATGCCATTTAAAATAATGGGATTTTCTAAGTTGGAAAATATCATTCCATATGCACAATTTTGAAAATATGTCCTAAAAAATACTCTTTCTGTCCCTGTCATTATCTTACCAGTCAGATCAAAGTCTTTATTCTTCATCTTTCAATTTTGAAAATATAGAAAAACAACAGACTGTTGTGACTATAAACTTTTCACTTGTGAGGAATTTATGACTAGATATCAGAAAAAAATTTCAGGGAATTTTTAAAATGAGATGTTTCTTTTTATTAATGCTGATTCTAAAAAGAATTTGATGCAATATAGTTCCCTATTTAAACATAGAAATAGATTATTTCCTTTATTTAATGAAATCGATGTGGTAGTTACCTATTTTCAAGATGAGATTTCAGAAACAGACTCTCCAATGTGAATCATACACACAATTAAATGCTGAATCTTCCAGGTTAAAATTTCAGAGTAATTTGAAATGTACAGTCACCTTAGGAAATTCTGGTTTGAGTGGTCTTGATACACACACACACACACACCCACACACCCACACCCACATACAGAATCACAACTGAGTCTCATAGGCAACATGGTTGAAAATCATTGGCCAATAGGTTTTATTTATTTAAAATCCACACTTTTGTTTATTTTCAAGAAGTTTAAATCCTCGAAGGGTACAGCATCACATGGATTCTGTGTCCAATGGCCTTAGCAGGAAGGTTGCTTTGGAATTTGGCACGAACCATGCCACTGTTTCCATGAGCTCAAGTTATCTTTCCCCAGATTACTCTGGTTTTGTTAGGTTTTCCACCAGGAGTGACTGTGTTCTTTGCTTTGTACACATAAGCACATCTCTTGCCTAGATGGAATTCAGTTTCATCTTGAGCATATACACCTTCAATTTTCAGGAGAGCAGTATGTTCCCTTTGGTTCCGTAGACTCCGTTTATAGCCAGCAAAAATGGCCTTGGACCACAGCCTTCCAGACATATTTGTTGTTTTAAAAGTCCCGTTCCCAGCAGGCCTCCACCGGGTCCAAGATGGCTGCAAGAGTGGCCAATAGCTTTTAGAGAAGATTATGGCCAATGACCATGGCTCACCATTAATTAGTTGATATTTTCCTGTTATGCTGGTGATTTGCTGCCAACGTAATTAAGAAATAGGGGTATTTGAGAGTGTAGGTTGCAGAGAGATAAGGAAGTTTTTCTCCATTTTTCTCCACATATGTCTCTCTCCTCTATTTTTCCTTTGTCAAGGGTTGCCTTCCCTTCCCCAAGGGTTGCCTAACCTATTTTGCCTTTCCTCTTCTCACCTGTGTATTGTAAGCACACATATAACAGTGATTCTAACTGGTTTGTGATAGTTAATTGTTAAGTTTTCAGGAATTTTGTTAACCAGTTGTTAAACACAGTCATTATAAAAAATTAAATTATATAAACATATATTGTCACATACATTATATAACCAATTCATATTGAAACAAAAGTATTCAATACTCAAAACTCATTAATATCTAATTATTTTATTACCTTTAATCATTAACTCTGTTTTTTACATTATATGTATCATTTGTCTGGTGGAAGAGACTACTGCGCATCTCTTCAAAACTCAGGCCTCAGTGATGTCATGTTGGTAGCTTGACACTGATCAAGTGGGAGTCTTTAGGCCACAGAAGTCAGCAAACAGTGCAGATTAGGACTTGATTTAGTCTTGTTGACTGTTTCAGTTTTAAAACTTATGGAGAAGATGTTGATGCTGATTAAATAAAGTTATTAAATTGTGAATAGCATTAAAAAATGAGGAAATTTTCTCCTAGTATTCACAAACTATTTCCAGTTTAGCCAAGAAGGTACTCTCAACATCGATGAGTGAAGGCCCTACGTTGGCCTTTCTTATTTCACTTTAATCTTATTCCTTAATGTAAAGTGAAAGTAAAAGTCACTCAGTTGTGTCCAACTCTTTGTGATCCCATCGACTGTACAGTCTATGGAATTCTCCAGGCCAGAGTACTGGAGTGGGTAGCCATTCCCTTCTTTAGGGGATCTTCCAAACCCAGGGATTGAACCTGGGTCTTCTGCATTGCAGGTGGATTCTTTACCAGCTGAGCCACCAGGAACGTCCATAATGTAAAGAAAATTGTAAATCAATTTCATGTAAACAAAGTTATAAATCAACTTTTGTGCTACAACTACACTCATTTGTTAATGATATGAGAAATTCTTGGCTGAATTGGATAATAAGCAAGCATATATTCATAGTCTCATTGTGACACTTTGGCTGGCAATAGAATTGTAAAAACTGGTAGTGGATATTCAAAAAGTGACATCACACTGAAGTTTTCGGTATGTGGAATTTACAATAAATAATATTATATATTTTGTTTTTATTTGTAAATTGTACATTATGGTTGTTATTTAGTTGCTAAGTTGTGTCTGGCTCTTTTATAAACCCATGGACTGTAGCCCACCAAGCTCCTCCTCCATGCAATTTTCTAGGTAAGAATACTGAAATGAGTTGCCGTTTCCTTCTCCAGGGGATCTTCCTGACCTAGGAATCGAACTTGCCTCTCCTGCATTGGCAGGTGGATTCTTTACCACTGAACCACCAGAGAAGCCCAAAATTGTGTTACTTATCTCTTAACTAGCAAAATTTATAATAAGCATGTATAGATCCACACACGGCATCTTTTCCCAGATATGTGGTTGTTAAACAGCTACCAGCGCATCACTGCATATAATCCTTGAAGCAGGGATGGGAAAGTCATTTAGTCCAAATTTTTTACATTCAGATATTGGCTAGATAAAAATTTAAAATAGCTCAACCTGGTTAGGTTTCCTGCAAGAGAAGATAGGTAGCTGCTAATGTACGATAGTCCCTCCAAAATTTTTGTTTTCATTGCCCATGTGTTAAATGCATTATTATAGATTACTTTGGATTCTGTTGCTTTTTGATTTCCTAAGTACTGATTCATAAAGGGAGTGTTTTTACTGGGAATACCAGTTAAAATACAGTTTTCTGGCAGGCCCTTTACCCCATCTACCCAACACACTGAATCATAACTGCAGTGTGGTGGAAAGAAACTGTATTTGAATGTTTCCTAGACCAGGGTTTGGGAGCCATCGCTTGTGCCTTGTGTTAAATATAAACAGCCCTAGAGGAGAAAGAATGTAACTCAGCTTCTGCCATTGTTAGGCTGGATTAACAGATAGCAGAGATCAAGACCATGTAGATATAGCCTTTCTCCCCACCTCCCTGAGGCACCTGAAACTGAGTGGGATAATGAATCTTAGTAGGAGGCATGCCAAGCACAGTCAAGCTAACTCTAAGTGGAAATTCTCTAGACACTTCGCATTTAACTATCTGGAAAAATTTTAGAAAGGAGACTTTCCTATTTCCTTGTCCTTATTGCTCAGGCATGAAATATGCTGTGTCTTCAAGTGCGATGTTATGAAAATCAGGGATTGTTCATCCTCTTTGAGTCGGCCAGCTATATGCCTTCCCAGCATGCATGCCCATCTGTCAGCAATAAAAGCTTTAATTTTTTATGCTTGTAGTTTCTACAGAACTATTGGCAGAAAATGAAATGATCATAATTCTGTATATCTGGTTGGTCATTTTGAGTCCATATTGTGCTTTTCTGAGACTGGTAAGGGGTCATCTAAAGAACTTACCAGGTGTCCAAGTTAAATCAATGAGAACAATCATTCTTTTTCTAACCCGACATATCCAGTTTGCCTTGAAATCAGCAGGTTTTCCTTCTAACCATCCAATTAGCACCTAATTGCTTTCCTTCCAAGGAGAAGGTGAAGGTTGCTACAACTACCAGGTAGGAAGCTTATCTAACTTTTATTTTTATACATAGGTTTGGAGTTGTGAAAAACAAAAAGTTTGTGCCTAAAAATCTACTAAGTAATGTATAAAGGGTGTAAATATATATTTCACATTTCTTGAGTGGCTGAGCAAGAGTAATTATGCAATTTGTAAGGATAGAAACTAAGCAAAATGCTATACCACGTGAATATCTCCTTTCTTACTACCCAAAGGAAAACTGGATCCATACATCTTAACTTTAAAGTTTTAGTTGTGTGCTTGATATATTATTTTGGTTACACTGTCTTACCACATTAATGCTTTTATCTGGAGTTATTAATTTATTGTAGTTCGTGAACTCCCAAAGAGTAGAGACTCGAATTATTCAAGCTCTTTGTGTATAGGATGACCATAGCATTTGAAATCACAGATATTGTTTCAATGTGCCCTGTAACATGATACTGATATTCATTCTGTATTTGTGTTTCTCATTTGGTATTTCTTATAACCTCGAGTGAGTTACATGTAGGGTCTCATTATAGCTAAAAGCAAGGAAGGGTGTTTGCTCCTATTTCAAGGGAGCTGTCATTTGGTGGGACAGATAATGGCCTTACATGTATGTTCTATGGTCACATCACTGTGGATTTAAGGCAAATTTAGTTAGAGGAAGCAGGAGAGAGAGGAAGTAAAGAGTGGAATTTAAATTACTGGGGCAATTTCACCCTTCTTCAGGGTGTCTATAATCCAGAGTATAATGGGAGGTGTTAAGCTGCTGTTCTTCCTAGGTGTTCTCAGTTATTTCATGCCTCTAATGGCACAAGATCTTACAGAGAGATTGTGGTTCTAATGTTTAAGGATAATTATTTACTAATACAATTTAGACTCTAAACACCAGCTAAGTCTTTCATCAGGTGTTAAGCCAAAAGGGAAATGGAGTCCAGCCCTGAAAGAAAAGCTATGATTGATTTATCATAAGATGTAATACTAGTTTTTGATGGGGGGCTCCTAAGAGACTTTCAAGGTTAATTTTGTCTCTTTGTCCTATGAGGTATGAAAATAGAAAATCTAAGTAAGAGGAGGCAAGTTTACAATTTATTTTCCCTTCTATTACATAGTGCTCCCCTGGTGGCTCAGACAGTTAAGCGTCTGTCTATAATGCGGGACCCCAGGTTCGATCCCTGGGTTGGGAAGATCCTCTGGAGAAGGAAATGGCAATCCACTCCAGTACTATGCCTGGAAAATCCCATGGACAGAGGAGCCTGGTAGGCTACAGTCCATGGGGTTGCAAAGAGTTGGACATGACTGAGAGACGTCACTTCGCTTTCTACTACATAGCTATAGCTGAGGACACCAAAGAATGAAGACAGTTCATCATGACTAGTCTCAAGAATCCTATATTCCTAGGATTTCTTGGGGTAATTGTCTTTCTGGTGGCATTATCAGGAAAACAGGATTTCTGAGAGAAATAAATTGTTTTTCCACGTTGAGCAAAAGTAAGGAAGGAGAAGTTGTGCAGAGAATAGAGAGAACAAGGATCAAATGTGGTATTCAGTTTAGTTTAGTCATTCAGTCGTGTCTGAATCTTTGTGACCTCATGGACTGCAGCACGCCAGGCCTCCCTGTCCATCACCAACTCCCGGAGTTTACCCAAACTCATGTCCATTGAGTCGGTGAGACCATCCAACCATCTCATCCTCTGTCATCCCCTTTTTCTCCTGCCTTCAATCTTTCCCAGCATCAGGGTCTTTTCCAGTGAGTCAGCTCTTCGCATCAGCTGGCCAAAGTATTGGAGTTTCAGCTTCAACATCAGTCCTTCCAATGAAAACTAAGGACTGATCTCCTTCAGGTTGGATCTCCTTGCAGTCCAAGGGACTCTCAAGAGTCTTCTCCAACACCACAGTTCAAAACCATCAATCCTTCAGTGCTCAGCTTTTTTCATAGTCCAACTCTCACATCCATACATGAACACTGGAAAATCCATAGCCTTGACTAGACGGACCTTTGTTGACAAAGTAATGTCTCTACTTTTGAATATACTATCTAGGTTGGTCATAACTTTTCTTCCAAGGAGTAAGCGTCTTTTAATTTCATGGCTGCAGTCGCCATCTGCAGTGATTTTGAAGCCCCCCAAAATAAAGCCTGTCACTGTTTCCATTGTGTCCCCATCTATTTGCCCTGAAGTGATGGGACTGGATGTCATGATCTTAGTTTTCTCAATGTTGGGCTTTAAGCCAACTTTTTCACTCTCCTCTTTCACTTTCATCAAGAGGCTCTTTAGTTCTTCTTCACTTTCTGCCATAAGGGTGGTGTCATCTGCATGTCTGAGGTTATTGATATTTCTCCTGGCAATCTTGATTCCAGCTTGTCTTTCACTCAGCCCAGCGTTTCTCATGATGTGCTCTGCATAGAAGTTAAATAAGCAGGGTGACAATATACAGCCTTGACATACTCCTTCTTAATACATAGGATGGAGAAAGAAACTCCAAGAGAAGCAGAGAGGAGCAGAAAAAGGAAGAGACAAAGGAGAGCACTGAGTCTTAGCAAGCACAATAAGAGGTCGTTGCCAGCAGAGGCAGAATCATGGTTAATACAACTGCAGTGTCTGAGTGCTGAGCATGGTGCAGTGGGTGCCTGTGGCCCCTTTTAATACACAGCTATCTAAAGTCAGTACCAATTCAGTATGAGAGAACATTTGTGACATTGTGTGACAGAGAATAAAGACAGATCAGAGGGATGAATTTGCCTAGATATCTGTGGTTAATGTAATCTGGTTAGAGAAACTAGGGGTGTAAGTAAAGTCAAGACTTGCTTATATTGTTTACAGATATAGTGTGGATGTTTTATCAGAGTTGTTTGATAGGCTTTAATTTTATTCTTACCTATAATCTAAAATCTTTAGTGTCTCATTTTTATTTCTTAGTGCTTACATTATTCAGCTATTCCATAACTTTTTTAACCTATGAGTTTATCTTTTATTCCCTAGAGATCATATTCTTCCTTGACTTGTAAATTGCAACAACTCTGAGACCAGATTGATAGAAAAAGACCAGTGTGGGAAAGTGAAAAGAAGTGAAGGTGATCATGTGGTGTGTACTGTATTATAGTTGCAATGTAATGCCACCAACTGAGTGACTACATGATTAGTACCATTCACTCTGCTTTAGATATATTAAGTGTAACCAGTAAGATGAGTTACACAAAGTTAAGGAGGGATTTTTAAGTAGGAGAGTACCGTGGTTTGATTCACATTTAAAAGTTCATTCTTCCTGCTACCTGAAATGCAGATTTGGCAATAAAACCCCAAGGAACCAAGGGACCAGTTAGGCCATGAGGCTGTCCAGGCCAGAGACAGTGGTGGCAAAGATTCAGTTCAGTTCAGTTCAGTTGCTCAGTTGTGTCCGGCTCTTTGCGAACCCATGAATCACAGCACGCCAGGCCTCCCTGTCCATCACCAACTCCCGGAGTTCACTCAGACTCACGTCCATCGAGTCAGTGATGCCATCCAGCCATCTCATCCTCTGTCGTCCCCTTCTCCTCCTGCCCCTAATCCCTCCCAGCATCAGAGTCTTTTCCAATGAGTCAGCTCTTCACATGAGGTGGCCAAAGTACTGGAGTTTCAGCTTCAGCATCATTCCTTCCAAAGAAATCTCAGGGCTGATCTCCTTTAGAATAGACTGGTTGGATCTCCTTGCAGTCCAAGGGACTCTCAAGAGTCTTCTCCAACACCACAGTTCAAAAGCATCAATTCTTCACCACTCAGCTTTCTTCACAGTCCAACTCTCACATCCATACATGACCACTGGAAAAACCATAGCCTTGAGTAGACAGACCTTTGTTGGCAAAGTAATGTCTCTGCTTTTCAATATGGTATCTAGGTTGGTCATAACTTTTCTTCCAAGAGGTAAGCGTCTTTTAATTTCATGGCTGCAATCACCATCTGCAGTGAATTTGGAGCCCCCCAAAATAAAGACTGACACTGTTCCCACTGTTTCCCCATCTATTTCCCATGAAGTGATGGGACTAGATGCCATGATCTTAGTTTTCTGAATGTTGAGCTGTAAGCCAACATTTTCACTCTCCTCTTTCACTTTCATCAAGAGGCTTTTTAGTTCCTCTTCACTCTCTGCCATAAGGGTGGTGTCATCTGCATATATGAGGTTATTGATATTTCTCCTGGCAATCTTGATTCCAGCTTGTGTTTCTTCCAGCCCAGCGTTTCTCATGATGTACTCTGCATGTAAGTTAAATAACCAGGGTGACAATATACAGCCTTGATGTACTCCTTTTCGTATTTGGCACCAATCTGTTCCATGTCCAGTTCTTTTTTTTTTTTTTTTTGGAGCAGAGAAAAATTTATTACAAGAGCCAATCAAGGATAATGGGCCACTCATGCTCAAAAGACTGAATTCTCCAATGTGTTTCAGGGAAGAGTATTTAAAAGCAAATTTGAGAGCTGCAGGGTGTGTGACCTTCTTTTGATTCATTGGTGGTGACCTAACAGGATGATATTCCAAGAATCTCAGTCCTCAGTCTTCTGGTTCTGACCAGTCTGGGGTCCATGTACTTAAGTTCAGCCTAAAGTTACCATCCTCCACCTGGATGGAGGCCTTAGTTCCTGTAGAAGAACTCAGACATGCATCAGATTGTTATGTAGTTATATCCCTTGAGGAGGAACTAAGGCTTTTTATCAAATTGTTTGAATCTCCTTTGTAATGCACAGAAGGTCTAGGAGGCTGAAGCTCTTTCCCCTACAAACAAGAAATGGGGAACATGGTCTGGCTTGGTTTCACCATCAGCTATAAACCAGAGGTTTCCAGACCCTAGTCTTCGGCTTCAATTAGTTTGTTGTTCCAGAATTTAAGAAAATAGTTTACTTACCAAGCTCCTCCATCCATAGGATTCTCCAGGCAAGAATACTGGAGTGGGTTGCCATTTCCTTCTCCAGCCATGTCCAGTTCTAACTGTTGCTTCCTGACCTGCATATAGGTTTCTCAAGAGGCAGGTCAGGTGGTCTGGTATTCCCATCTCTTGAAGAATTTTCCACAGTTTATTGTGATCCACACAATCAAAGGCTTTGGCATAGTCAATCAAGCAGAAATAGATGTTTTTCTGGAACTCTCTTGCTTTTTCCATGATCCAGTGGATGTTGGCAATTTGATCTCTGGTTCCTCTGCCTTTTCTAAAACCAGCTTGAACATCAGGGAGTTCATGGTTCACGTATTGCTGAAGCCTGGCTTGGAGAATGTTGAGCATTACTTTACTAGCGTGTCAGATGAGTGCAATTGTGCGGTAGTTTGAGCATTCTTTGGCATTGCCTTTCTTTGCAATTGGAATGAACACTGACCTTTTCCAGTCCTGTGGCCACTGCTGAGTTTTCCAAACTTGCTGGCATATTGAGTGCAGCACTTTCACAGCATCATCTTTCAGGATTTGAAATAGCTCCAGTGGAATTCCATCACCCCCACTAGCTTTGTTCGTAGGGCCCACTTGACTTTGCATTCCAGGATGTCTGGCTCTAGGTGAGTGATCACACTATCATCATTATCTTGGTCTTGAAGATCTTTTTTTGTACAGTTCTTCTGTGTATTCTTACCACCTTTTCTTAATATCGTCTGCTTCTGTTAGGTCCATACCATTTCTGTCCTTTATCCAGCCCATCTTTGCATGAAATGTTTCCTTGGTATCTCTGATTTTCTTGAAGAGATCTCTAGTCTTTCCCAGTCTGTTGTTTTCCTCTATTTCTTTGCACTGATCGCTGAGGAAGGCTTTCTTATCCTTGCTATTCTTTGGAACTCTGCATTCAGATCCTTATATCTTTCCTTTTCTCCTTTGCTTTTGACTTCTCTTCTTTTCACAGCTATTTTTAAGGCCTCCCCAGACAGCCACTTTGCTTTTTTGCATTTCTTTTCCATGGGGATGGTCTTGATCCCTGTCTCCTGTACAAGGTCACAAATCTCCATCCAAAGTTCATCAGGCACTCTATCAGATCTAGACCCTTAAATCTATTTCTCACTTCTACTGTATAATCATAAGGGATTTGATTTAGGTCATATGTGAAAGGTCTAGTGGTCTTCCCTACTTTCTTCAATTTCAGTCTGAATTTGGCAATAAGGAGCTCATGATCTGAGCCATAGTCTGCTCTCGGTCTTGTTTTTGCTGACTGTATAGAGCTTCTCCATCTTTGGCTGCAAAGAATATAATCGACCTGGTTTCGGTGTTGACCATCTGGTGATGTCCATGTGTAGAGTCTTCTCTTGTGTTGTTGGAAGAGGGTGTTTGCTGTGACCAATGCATTCTCTTGGCAAAACTCTAGTAGCCTTTGGCCTGCTTCATTCCACATTCCAAGGCCAAATTTGCCTGTTACTCCACGTGTTTCTTGACTTCTACTTTTGCATTCCAGTCCCCTATAATGAAAAGGACATTTTTTTTGGGTGTTAGTTCTAAAAGGTCTTATAGGTCTTCACATAACTGTTCAACTTCAGCTTCTTCAGTGTTAGTGGTTGGGGCATAGACTTGGATTACTGTGATATTAAATGGTTCACCTTGGAAATGAACAGAGATCATTCTGTTATTTTTGAGATTGCATCCAAGTACTGCATATCGGACTCTTTTGTTGACCACGATGGCTACTCCATTTCTTCTAACGGATTCCTGTCCGCAGTAGTAGATATAATGATCATCTGAGTTAAATTCACCCATTCCAGTCCATTTTAGTTCGCTGATTCCTAGAATGTTGACGTTCACTCTTGCCATCTCCTGTTTTACCACTTCCAATTTGCCTTGATTCATAGACCTGACATTCCAGGTTCCTATGCAATATTGCTCTTTACAGTATTGATACTTGCTTCTATCACCAGTCGCATCCACAGTGGGGTGTTGTTTTTACTTTGACTTCGTCTCTTCATTTTTTCTGGAGTTATTTCTCCACTGATCTCCAGTAGCATATTGGGCACCTAGTGACCTGGGGAGTTCCTCTTTCAGTATCCTATCATTTTGCCTTTTCATACTGTTCATGGGGTTCTCAAGGCAAGAATACTGAAGTGGTTTGCCATTTCCTTCTCCAGTGGACCACATTCTGTCAGACCTCTCCACCATGACCCTTCTGTTCTGGGTGGCCCCACAGGGCATGGCTTAGTTTCATTGAGTTAGACAAGGCTGTTTTCCTAGTGTGATTAGATTGACTAGTTTTCTATGATTATGATTTCAGTGTGTCTTCCCCCGATGCTCTCTTGCAACACCCACCATCTTACTTGGGCTTGTCTTACCTTGGACGTGGGATATCTCTTCACGGCTGCTCCAGCAAAGTGCAGCTGCTGCTCCTTACCTTGGCCGAGGGATATCTCCTCACCGCTGCCCCTCCTGACCTTGAACGTGGAGTAGCTCCTCTAGGCCCTCCTGTGCCCGCAAAGATTAGGGTAGTCATAATGAGATGGAGAGAAGTAGGCAGATTGGAGTGTATTTTAAAGGCAGAGATTTATAATATCAAAATAATATCTTTTAAATGGACTTATTTACAAAACAGAGACAGAGTCACAGACTTAAGAGAATGAACTTATAGTTGTCCAGGGGAGAGAATGGGGGAACATGGATTGGAAATCAACATGTACAGTCTGCTGTATTTAAAATGGATAACCAACAAGGTCCTATTGTATAGCACATGGAACTCAGTGTTATGTGGCAGCTTGGATGGGAGGGCAGTTTGGGGAGAATGGACACATATATAAGGATGGCTGAGTCCCTTTGTTGTCCACTTGAAACTATTACAACATTGTTAATTGACGATACTCCAATATAATGTTAAAAAAACATACCTTTTATTTGGTTAAAATTATTTTTAATTACAAAAATATGCTTTGTATATTGTTATAAAACTGGTCCCTCAAAGTTGTTATTAGGGTTAGCTGAGCTAATATATGTAAAATCTCAATATATGAATGAGCTTTTAAATAAAGATTGGAGAGGCACTACAAGTAATAGAAAGAGCATATGCTTTATCAATCAGCAATGAGTTTGTAATCCTTGTTTTTGCCAGATTTACTGAGACCTATGTGTACTAGTTATCTATAGCAGTTACAAGTTATCCCCCAATTTAGCAGCTTTAACAACAAATATTTATGTTCTCATACAGTTTCTCACAGTAAAGAATTTAGAATAGGCTTAGTTAGGTGGCTCTGGCTCAGGACCTCTCATGAGGTCCATTTAAGATGTTGACCTGGGCAGCAGTTGTCTGAAGGCTAGACTGTAGCTGTAAGAACTGCTTCCAAGTTGACTCATCCACATGGCTGTCTTCAGTTGCTAGACATGTGAACTTCATCATGTTGTTGTTGTTCAGTTGCTAAGTCATGTCCAACTCTTTGTGACCCCATGGACTGCAGCACATAGGCCTCCCTGTCCCTCATTATCTCCTGGAGTTTGCCCAAGTTCATGTTCATTGAGTCGGAGATGCTATCCAACCATCTCATCCTCTGCTACCCTCTTCTCCTTTTGGACTGGGACCCTCCTTTCCCAGTATCAGGGTCTTTTCCAATGGGTCAACTCTTCTCATCAGGTGGCCAAAGTATTGGAGCCTCAGCTTCCGCAGAGGCTTCAGAACTTTTCCATAGAGTTGTATAATGGGCTGAATGTATCTCTCCAAAATTCATACATCGAAGCTTTAGCCACTAATGTGACTATACTTGGAGACAGAGCCTTTGATGAGGTGTGTGTGTTTGAGTGCTGAATCACTTCAGTTGTGTCTGACTCTCTGTGACCCTATGGACCATGGCCTGCCAGGCTCCTCTGTCCATGGGATTCTCCAGGCGTGAATAGTGGAGTGGGTTTCCATGCCCTTCTCCAGGGCATCTTCTCAATTCAGGAATCAAAGCTCCATGTCTTACATCTGCCTGCATTGGCTGGTAGGTTCTTTACCATTAGTGCCCCCTGGAAAGTCCTTTGAGAAGGTGATAAAGGTTAAATGAAGTCATAAGGATTGGGCCCTTTTTGGTAGATCTGGGACCTTATAAGAAGAGACACCAGAGCTGGGTCTCTCCACCGCATGAGGACGCAGTGTGAAGACAGCTGTCTGTGAGCCAGAAAGAGAGCCCTCACTGGGAACTGAATCAGGTGGCACATTGATCTTGTACTTCCTATCCTCTAGAACTGTGAGAGAGAGGTTTCTGTTGTTTAAGCCACCTGGTCTGTGATATTTTGTTATGGCAGCCTGAACTGACTAGTGCAGGCTGCTTGATGGCAGTTAGCATGCCCAGAATGAGCCCTCCAAAAGGAAGTCTCAATGTTTTTTTTATCATCCAGTCTCAGAAATCACTAAGCCACGCCTCTGCCATATTCTAAGTCAATGAAGTCCAGCCCATACTCATGAAGAAAAGAGTAAGATTCTATTTCTGCAAAGAATTTGTGAACATATTTTAAAATCACCTCAAGACCTTTATGCAAGGTTCTTTTGTTTTCTTTTATGAAGGGAGGCTAATAATAAAGTACATTGCCAAGATTAGATAAATGTGTCTTGTCGTTTGCCTAGCTAGGTGCTGCTCAGTAAATGTTACTTTCCTTCCTTGATAATTTAGAGATCACCTGGAAACTAAGAGAGGAAAAGTAGGACAGTGCAGTTCTTTTGGGGGTTCCTAAGTGTGTCTCTTATCCTTCTCTGTTCATGATAGCAATTTTTGCATCAAGTAACATATCTTAAACCCTACTTATCTAATTTAATTAGGCACATGAATTTAATTGTGACTCTTCCCTTTTTTTTCTTTGAGATGAAAATATAAGCCTCTCAGGAGTTTTCTGAATGTAGAAACTCTCACATATGTTGATGATGTATTTTCTTAATTTTCTATATGTAGGAATTTAAAAGAATGAAACTTCAAATTAAAATAATGTATCTCTGAAACAAGTAAGTGAAGATCAGGACTATCTAAAAATAGGAAAGAAATTCATAATTAAAAAAATAGTTCCAACTGTAGCCTTATTATTTCAGCATGTTTCCAGCTGTGGGTGACTTTACATATCTTCAGGCATAATCACATATCAGTATGCATGAAACAACTCGTTTAATGTCCATTAATTCTTGCATAAACTCTTTGCATAAATCTGTACCAATCAGGATGTGATTAGAACCTTATTGTCTTGCACAATCTAACTAATATTGCAGTCAGATTCAGAAAGAAGCTCTGACTTTTTTGGCCTTTACTTTTTAAGGAAATTCATTATCTAAAGTAGAGTATTTAAATGAGATGTTGGAGAATATCTTATGAAGTGGGACACTTATGACATCAGGAGGCCATTGTCTTGATTGTTTTGAAGGTCAGCATTTGTGGTTGGAAGGAACTATTTTAGCTATTTTAAAAGTTGGATTGACTATAATATTTGAATATCATTTCTTTTAATGTATGTCATAATTTTTCATTTTTTGTAGACAAAAAGAAATCTAGAGCAGAACAATGCACATTAAAGCGAAAAGAAGTATCCCAGATATGGGCAAGGTCTCTCTTGCCCAGGATCTCAGGAGTAAGATCAGGACTATACTACTGATATTTGAGCTACGTTAATTAGCAAATACATGAGTTTAATGCATAAATGAATAGAACCTAGGAGAAGAGAGAGAATCTAGGGTTGATAAACCTCAAGATTTAAGATAACATGGTTTCACTTAGAAAGGATTGTATTGACTCATCTTAGAAGACAGAATCTGCTGTCCTAGTGACTCCAAATGGTTCTTATTGTTAGTCTCCATTTGGGCATACTTTCTATCCACATCTGATTTCTATATATGATACTTTTGTGTATGATTTCCATTTCCAATGGTGATTTAGGGGAAATTTCACTTAAACTACTACCTATATTCCTTATGTGTTGAGGTCTGACCTTTTTCCTGAAATCCTAACCTATACATAGCAACCTCCTGTTTATCTGTAGTAGGGTATCCCACAGGCTATTGATATTTGACAGACTCTTCATTTTGACCTCCAAACCTTCTCCTGCCCCTTAGTCTTTTAGCCCAGTGAAGGCACTGCCATCATCCATTTACTATGCTGGAAACCCAAGTATTATGCTTGACTCTCTTCTCTGTTACTGCCCCCTGCCACCACCTTTGCAATGTCTCCTCCACGTACAAATTAATCATCTGACCCTATTCATTTTATCTCTTAAATGTCTCTCTTGTCTGTCTGCTCTGCTTCCAACCTCTGGCCACTGCTAGAGTTAGGCTGTTATTATATCTCTTAGCTGGCCATCTGGTTTGTTGTCTTTCTCCAATTTTTCCTTTATTATGGTCAGAGTGATTTTTCTGAAGTGCATATCTGATTATGCTGCTCTCATGTGTTAGATTCTTTTGTGGTTCTCCATTTAGCATCTCACATTAAAGGCCAGTCTTTAATATGGTATATTAGGTGATTCCAGTGGCTCAGTGGTAAAGATTCCTCCTGCAAGGCAGGAGACCTGGGTTTGATCCTTGGGTTGTGAAGATCCTCTGGAGAAGAAAATGGCAACTCACTCCAGTATTCTTGCCTGGGAGATGCCATGAACAGAGGAACCTGGTGGGCTACAGTCCATGGAGTTGCAAAGAGACACAGCTTACAACTAAACAACAGCAACAACAAAAATTGGGTGATTCTAGATTGTGCTCCCGTGTTTCTTACGGAGCCTTATTTCGTTTACTTAATTATAAATACCTGGTCTCTTGGATATGTTGTTAGGTTGCACTTCAATGACCTAGCACGTATGCTGCTAGATCAATCATCATCCAACTCGTAGGTCTTTGGTCTGGCAAATAGCTCAGATGTCACACTTTATGTGAGGACTTTCCAGATTCCACAGGCAGAGTTAAATCTTCTCTTTTCTCAGTTTCCACTGTACCTTTGTTTCTGCTATGGTATTTATAAAATCATACAAAAATTAGTTGTGTGTCTGTTGTTTCCTCCACAGACTCTGGATGACTCTAGAAGAGGGACTATCTTATTTTTCTTTATATCACTAACGCCTAGCAAGGAGCTTCAAAGATACTAGAAATTTGGCCATGCTCACTAAATAAACAAGTAAATCAAAGTGTCTTAACTAGCAACACAATAACAGTGCTTATTATTATTATAACAATAGCAAGAAGAGATAAGAAAGCCTTCTTCAGTGATCAGTGCAAGGAAATAGAGGAAAAGAACAGAATGGGAAAGACTAGAGATCTCTTCAAGAAAATTAGAGATGCCAAGGGAACATTTCATGCAAAGATGGGCTCGATAAAGGACAGAAATGATATGGACCTAACAGAAGCAGAAGATACTAAGAAGAGGTGGCAAGAATACACAGAAGAACTGTACCAAAAAGATCTTCACGACCCAGATAATCACGATGGTGTGATCACTCATCTAGAGCCAGACATCCTGGAGTGTGAAGTCAAGTGGGCCTTAGAAAGCATCACTACGAACAAAGCTAGTGGAGGTGATGGAATTCCAGTAGAGCTATTTCAAATCCTGAAAGATGATGCTGTGAAAGTGCTGCACTCAATATGCCAGCAAATTTGGACAACTCTGCAGTGGCCACAGGACTGGAAAAGGTCAGTGTTCATTCCAATTGCAAAGAAAGGCAATGCCAAAGAATGCTCAAACTACCACACAATTGCACTCATCTGACACTCTAGTAAAGTAATGCTCAAAATTCTCCAAGCTAGGCTTTAACAATATGTGAACCATGAACTCCCTGATGTTCAAGCTGGTTTTAGAAAAGCCAGAGGAACCAGAGATCAAATTGCCAACATCCTCTGGATCATGGAAAAAGCAAGAGAGTTCCAGAAAAATATCTATTTCTGCTTGATTGACTATGCCAAAGCCTTTGACTGTGTGGATCACAATAAACTGTGGAAAATTCTGAAAGAGATGGGAATACCAGACCACCTGACCTGCCTCTTGAGAAATCTGTATGCAGGTCAAGAAGCAACAGTTAGAACTGGACATGGAACAACAGACTGGTTCCAAATAGGAAAAGGAGTACATCAAGGCTGTATATTGTCACCCTGCTTATTTAACTTCTATGCAGAGTACATCATGAGAAATGCTGGACTGGAAGAAACACAAGCTGGAATCAAGATTGCCGGGAGAAATATCAATAACCTCAGATATGCAGATGACACCACTCTTATGGCAGAAAGTGAAGAGGAACTAAAAAGCCTCTTGATGAATGTGAAAGAGGAGAGTGAAAAAGTTGGCTTAAAGCTCAACATTCAGAAAACGAAGCTCATGGCATCTGGTCCCATCACTTCATGGGAAATAGATGGGGAAACAGTGTCAGACTTTATTTTTCTGGGCTCCAAAATCATTGCAGATGGTGACTGCAGCCATGAAATTAAAAGATGCTTACTCCTTGGAAGGAAAGTTATGGCCAACCTAGATAGTATATTGAAAAGCAGAGACATTGCTTTGCCGACTAAGGTCTGTCTAGTCAAGATTATGGTTTTTCCTGTAGTCATGTATGGATGTGAGAGTTGGACTGTGAAGAAGGCTGAGCACTGAAGAACTGATGCTTTTGAGCTGGGTGTTGGAGAAGACTCTTGAGAGTCCCTTGGACTGCAAGGAGATCCAACCAGTCCATTCTGAAGGAGATCAGCCCTGGGATTTCTTTGGAAGGAATGATGCTAAAGCTGAAACTCCAGTACTTTGGCCACCTCATGCGAAGAGTTGACTCATTGGAAAAGACTCTGATGCTGGGAGGGATTGGGGGCAGGAGGAGAAGGGGACGACAGAGGATGAGATGGCTGGATGGCATCACGGACTCGATGGACGTGAGTCTGAGTGAACTCCGGGAACTGGTGATGGACAGGGAGGCCTGGCGTGCTGTGGTCCATGGGGTCACAAAGAGTCGGACATGACTGAGCAACTGAACTGAACTGAACAGTGCTTAGAGAAAGGATTCTGCAGACATGAGATCATGTCTTATGTCTACTCTTCATAGAAGTACAGACTTACAAATTCATCACTATTGGAACTATGATAAACAAAGACTCATTACATTCATTTAAATATACTTTGGCTATCGGTACCCTTAAGCATGTGAGGAACAGTGAACCCAGAAATAAGGGAAATAAAAAATGAGAGTGTCTTTATTTGAAAAAATATTCCAAATCCATTTGTGCAATAAGCACAGACAACCGAAACCCTGACATGGTACTGATTCGTCTGTTGTTTGGACAGAAGGTGAGGAGAACTTACAGAAGGTAAGATAGTGATGTTAGAAAAAGGCAGACTTTCCTATGTGAAGCCTGAGAGTCAGAGAAAAAGTGACAGGTGACAGAAGAAAAGCAACAAGGACAGAAAAGAGAGGGAGAGATCAGGTGCAAAGGTGATGATAACAACAATGACAGTGTCAGGGGTTTCATATTGTATACTCCAACAGTCTTAGAAAAAACCCAGAAATGATATCAGAGGTTAAAATAGATTTTCTGTGTGTGTGAATTTGCTTACATCCACCTACATTTTATAGTTCCAGTCCTTAAGATAGAATCCAGAAAAATAGCATTTTCCTAGAATAATAGACAATGCTGGATAATGCAGGATAACGAAGATTTTCATGTAGGAGGTCTTTATGAACAAGAGTTATGATTTAAAGCCCAGTTTTTTACACTTTGCTATGTATCTTCTTCTTTGTGACCCCATGGACAATAGCCCATCAGGCCCCTCTGTCCATGGAATTCTCCAGGCAAGAATACTGTCCTGGGTTGCCATGCCCTTCTCCATTGCTATGTGTAGGTAAGTCCTAAATAAATATTTTCTTGACTGAGTTATGAATTGCTGTGATTCCTAAGGAATGTCTGTATTCAGATCCTAATTTAGTTGAATGTATTTCTAGATCAGTGGTTCTCAGCCGAGATAGTTTGGCCTGGCTATAGGAAAAATGATAGATTGTCTTGTATGTTTGGGCTGCTATAACAAAAACACCCTACACTGGGTGGCTTAAACAAGAAACATTTCATGTCTCACAGTTCTGGAGGTTGAGAATTCTGAGATCAAGGTGCCAGCAGATTCAGGGTCTGGTGGGGGCCTCCTCCCTGGTTTATAGATGATCAACTTTTCACTGTGTCCTTATAGTGGAAGGGGTGAGGGAGTTCTCTGGGGTCTCTTTATAAGGACACTAATCCCATTCGTGAGAAATTAACTAAATAATCCCTAATCACTTCCCAAGGCCCAGCCATTACATTGGTGTTAGGATTTCAACATATGTGTTTTGGGGGAGACACAAACATTTAGTCCATGACAGAAGGAAAATTTCTTTTTAGTATATCTAGCCTTTCTGGTGCTTCCTGTCACAAAACTCAGAGTTTCTCAACACTGTCATTAAAACCCATCTACTGGAGGGATTTTCAACCACCACTGTATTTCAGAGTCACTCCTGAGTGGGACTGTACACCGGCAGCAATATTTTCAGCAAAAGTTAATTAATCATAGGATTAATTTGTGAAACAGGCTCAGGTTTTCCCCCTCCTTCATCAGCTGGTTGTAAGAAGGCCACACAAAGCCACAGGAATGAGTTGAGAGGTTGAAATAACTGCAACAGAGCTTTGTTGCTATTCAGTCTATGTCATGTCCGACTCCTTGCAACCCCATGGACTGCAGCACACCAGGATTCCCTGTCCTTCACTATCTCCTGGAATTTGCTCAAGCTTGCGTCCGTTGAATCTTTCATGCCATCCAACCATCTCATCCTTTTTTGTCCCCTTCTCCTCCTGCCTTCAATCTTTCCCAGCATCAGGGTCTTTTCTGAGTTGGTTCTTTACATCAAGTGGCCAAAGTATTGGAGCTTCAGCTTCGGCCTCAGCCCTTCCAATGTATATTCAGGGTTGATTTCCTTTAGGATTGACTGGTTTGATCTCCTTGCTATCCAAGGGACTCTCAAGAGTCTCCAGCAGCCCAGTTCAAAAGCATCAGTTCTTCAGCACTCAACCTTCTTGATGGTCCAACTCTGACATCCCATACATGACTACTGGAAAACCCACAGCTTTAACTACACGGACCTTTGTTGGCAAAGTGATAGCTCTGCTTTGTAATGCAACAGGGCCAAGTAATGTGAAGGTCAGAGCCGCTTGTCTGTAATTGTTCCTTCTGGGCCTGCTCTGGTCTGATTCTGAAAGTAGCCTGTGCATCGTGTGATGAGTTGCTGCAGTGTCATGTAGACCTTATCATTTGGTGGCTGGCAATACCCAGCTCATTATTAGCATCTCCAATGCATAGTGTCTTGATGTCCCCTAGTCAGGAACTCAGTCTCCATTCAGTTTCAGTTTAGTCGCTCAGTCGTGTCCGACTCTTTGTGACCCCATGGACTGCAGCACGCCGGGCCTCCCTGTCCATCACCAACTCCTGGAGTCCACCCAAACTCATGTCCTTGAGTCAGTTAGAACTCAGTTTATGTTGGTAACTGCCATTTTAATTGAGTACAGTTTTCTCTTTCAGACAGCATAGCCTTGTTCCAGAACTGTAGGAATCTGCACAGTCTTTATCCTTGTAGAGCTGGCCAGAGAATCCACAGGGCTTCCTAACAGATCATGGGTACTTCTTATACCTTCAGATATGCAGGGTCATGTATTCAGAGGTTGAGGGATGCTTATATAATAATTTGAATCTGCTGCAGAGTCATCTGTTGCTTTGGGTAAACTCAAAGCTGTCAGTCTCCTTCGTTACTCAATAAATAATTTAGAATAATTTTGCTAAGTGTGGTATGCAGTCTCTAAAATCCAAAGGGATACATAAGTGCAGTGCCTCTTTCTTAGTGATAGGAAAGCAAGATGCAGGAACTTATCCTTTACTTAAAAAAATGTATCCTTTTACTTTTTTTGGGTTACTTATCCTTTACTATTTTATATACCTTTTATATATTTGTTCAAGGCTCTTCCTTTTACCTGTATAAATGTATACTGAGTCAGTCTTAGTAAATGTGATGTAATAGAGATAATTGCCACTTACTTAGTCCTAAAAATGAGGTTATTGTTACCTCTGGCAGGTATTTGATTCAGTTCTAGAGTCTGGATCCAATTCTAGATTCTTGGATAGAATCCAGTTCTGTCCAAGATAGATACCCTCTATCTTGGTTGGATTCTATTAGAAGCAGATGGCAAAACAAAGATTCATGTGCAAGCGATTATTCGGAAGATGTAGGATATACTGGTAAAGGATGGGGGGGACTGAGGCAGAAAAGGGAATGCAGACAACAATGTGTGCATAATCAAGCCAATTATCACTGTAATTGGAATCAACCACACTGGAGAAACTCTGGAGCAATGTGTGTGTGTGTGTGTGTGTGTGTGTGTGTGTGTGTGTGTGTGTGTGTGTGTGTGTGTGTGTGTGTGTGTGTGTGTGTATGTTAGTTATGTCCAAAACTTTGCAACTCTGTGGACTGTAGCCTGCCAGTCCTCTCTGTTGATGGCATTTTCCAGGCAAGAATACTGGAGTGGTTTGCCATACCCTCTTCCAGGGGAATCTTCCTGACCCAGGGATCAAACTTGTGTCTTCTGCATCTCCTGCAATGGCAGGTGGGTTCTTTACCACTGTGCCATCTGGGAAGCCCCCTGGAGCAGTATACCCTCCCACTGGATACTTGTATACCCTCCCACTGGAGGAGGTATACAAGTTTCCTTTAGTCATTGGGTGAGAGTTTCTTGGGCTTTAGGATCATTAATTCCCCAACACTCTAGTCTGTCACGTGGGTGGGTTAAGTGGACTTCAAAATCCAGAGAAGGTTGTCAGGTCTTCAGCTGGAAATCTAGTCAATAGTGCTTAAATAGGAAGGAGAAAAGAATATAGTTCAGTTCAGTTCAGTTCAGTCGCTCAGTCGTGTCCGACTCTTTGAGACCCCATGAACTGCAGCACGCCAGGCCTCCCTGTCCATCACCAGCTTCCGGAGTTCACCCACCCTCATGTCCATCGAGTTGGTGATGCCATCCAGCCATCTCATCCTCTGTCATCCCCTTCTCCTCCTGCCCCTAATCCCTCCCAGCATCAGAGTCTTTTCCAATGAGTCAACTCTTCGCATGAGGTGGCCAAAGTACTGGAGTTTCAGCTTTAGCATCATTCCTTCCAAAGAGATCCCAGGGCTGATCTCCTTCAGAATGGACTGGTTGGATCTCCTTGCAGTCCAAGGGACTCTCAAGAGTCTTCTCCAACACCACAGTTCAAAAGCATCAATTCTTTGGCGCTCAGCTTTCTTCACAGTCCAACTCTCACATCTATACATGAACACTGGAAAAACCATAGCCTTGACTAGATGGATCTTTGTTGGCAAAGTAATGTCTCTGCTTTTGAATATGCTATCTAGGTTGGTCATAACTTTTCTTCCAAGGAGTAAGCATCTTTTAATTTCATGGCTGCAATCACCATCTGCAGTGATTTTGGAGCCCCAAAAAATAAAGTCTGACACTGCTTCCACTGTTTCTCCATCTATTTCCCATGAAGTGATGGGACCGGATGCCATGATCTTCATTTTCTGAATGTTAAGCTTTAAGCCAACTTTTTCACTCTCGACTTTCACTTTCCTCAAGAGGCTTTTTAGTTTCTCTTCACTTTCTGCCATAAGGATATAGGCAGGGCACAAATAATGTCTGTCACAATGTCCAATTATAACTACAGCAAAAAGCTTTGGGATCTAGAAATTAAAATTTGGAATGTGAAATATGATATCATATTCCCCAAATCACACCATTCTATTAGGTAAGATTAAATCAGTAGAGCATTATCTATTTCTTAGCTGATATAAAAATTATCAACAATATTATGGAATCTTTCATGAGCTATCAGGCAACTGTGGTTTCCTTTGGTTTTTGAAATAGACAAGGAACATTCAGCTCTTGCTGTAGTGAGTGATCTGATCAAAGAACTATGCAATATAAATGGTTATTAGAAGGGATATTATTGTAATAGCATGGTGGTTAAATGAATAGCTAAGATGGATTAAATTACTGTGATAATACAGAATTTTGATTTTTGTACTATTTCCACTCAAAAATTCAAGAAATGTTTGTGTCAAGTCTATAAAACTTTGTATAGATTAAGCCATTTTTTCTTATAGTAGTTAATTTCATTAAAAAATTCTAGTTTTCTTCAATTGATCTGCCACAATTGTCTGTTTAAATTTAGTTTTATGATACATTAATATAAACTGATAAAATTACCTAAATATCTCTAAATGTTATAATGTTCTGATAAATATCTTTATATTCTAATTCCTGAATTTCAAGGAATTTTTTGAGGATCAGAATTTATATTCTCTTCTAAGAAGTCATTGTAAAAACTATTTAGAATGAATTCAGAGAGAATTTTTGGCATAAAGTCTCTATTCTTTCTCAAATGGTTTTATAAAGTATCATCATTTTTCCAAATAATAAATATAAAAGTATTGTATCACTTCTATTTTGGGAGAGAAAGAAAATTGTCAATAGTTTCGGTTTGAAACTCTTTAGAAACTTTTTAACAATTCATGTGTGATAAAGAGCTTTTAAACAAAAGAATAAGACAGTTTAAAACAGAAATTCAAATTTTCAGAACAAGGTGAGCAAGCCTTTTGACTCACTCACTGTTTGAATATTCTAGTATCATTTGCTAAAACCTGTTCAGTTCAGTTCAGTTCAGTTGCTCAGTCGTGCCCGACTCTTTGCGACCCCATGAATTGCAGCACACCAGGCCTCCTTGTCCATCACCAACTCCCGGAGTCTACCAAACTCATGTCCATCGAATTGGTGATGCCATCCAGCCATCTCATCCTCTGTCGTCCCCTTCTGCTCCTGCCCCTAATCCTTCCCAGCATCAGGGTCTTTTCCAATGAGTCAACTCTTCACACAAGGTGGCCAAAGTACTGGAGCTTCAGCTTCAGCATAAGTTCTTCCAATGAACACCCAGGACTGATCTCCTTTAGAATGGACTGGTTAGATCTTCTTGCAGTCCAAGGGACTTTCAAGAATCTTCTCCAACACTACAGTTCAAAAACATCAATTCTTGGGTGCTCAGATTTCTTCACAGTCCAACTCTCACATCCGTACATGACCACTGGAAAAACCACAGCCTCGACTAAATGGACATTTGTTGGCAAAATAATGTCTCTGCGCTTGAATATGCTATCTAGGTTGGTCATAACTTTCCTTCCAAGGAGTAAGCGTCTTTTAATTTCATGGCTGCAATCACCATCTGCAGTGATTTTGGAGCCTCCCAAAATAAAGTCTTACACTGTTTCCACGGTTTCTCAATCCATTTCCCCTGAAGTGATGGGGCCAGATGCCATGATCTTAGTTTTCATGTAATTTCCTAATTTTCAGATGTTCTTTAAAAACAGCAAGTAATGAGGTATTTTTGAACTAAAGTTCAAAATCTGTAAATTCAAACTATGCAGCTTCATGAACAAACTGACTTTGCTCGCATTTAAAAGAGTTAAAAAATTGGTTGTGTTTCCATCACTTTGAGAGTAAAGAAAAGAGAATCAGTGTCAGAGTATTTTTGGGATTGTCTTTCTTTTAATGTGAGAGCCACATTCAAAATGTTAAGATTTAGAAACTGAATATTTCTGGTTATTTTGTACAATAAATTATAAATAATTTGCTACAGGTTACCATGACCCCATCTTAACTTTGTCATCATTAAACTCAGTCTTCCTAAGCAGGACCAAGTACTGAGTTAATCATGATTCTCTAGGTTGGTCTAAAGAGGAGGAATAAACCTTATCTTAGAATGCCTTGGCGGGGTGGAGATGGGGGGCTGAAAGAGGCAGAATGCAGAGCATTGTAACAGGACACAGTTCTGCTCAGGGGATGCGACCAGTCTGAGTTCATCTTTTAACTCTTCCAAATAATGGTTTGAGGCTGATACTTGATTGTGTTCATATTCATGGAGAAAGTGCAGGTTAAGTCTGGAAGTGCTGACTACCTGTCCTTTGTATTAGGCCGAGAGAAGTAGCCTGCAGGGTACCTTGAGGAACTATCTCTAAAGGGATAAGGGATTTATTCTAATGGTCCAGAGGTAGACCAGTTGTTTTAGAGCAGATGTCATGGCTTGTGAATGAAAGTAAGTACAGCATCTCAGTGGAGGGCCAGAGAGTTTGGGGAAGAGAGAGGGAAAACAGCAGAGGAGTAATTCTATAGGCATACATCATAGATCTTATAGATTTCTGCTCCTCTTTCCATTGCCATCCTCTCTACCCCCTGGCTTGGCTCTTGGGTCTCTTCTGGGCTTATTTAGATAGACTAGGGCTCTGGTCAATAGCAGACTTTCTTGCAAAATTTTCGGGTTGCTGCTTTCTCTTTCCACCTTCCAGAAAAATCACTAAGATCTCTGCTCAGTGAATAGTGCTCTTAGGACTTTTTGTCATTATATATTTTTTAAAACATAATTTCATTGGGAATTTTAGGGATTAAAAGGTAGATAAATACATTTAGTTCTTAATTTTTACCAGAGGGTTAAGTTTTTTGATGGTGACAGAATATTTTTATGCAGATTTTATCCTTTGTAACTCACTGGATAGTCCTGTAGGAATTTTTCTAAAAACAGTTAGTTCTGTATTAACATAATTTTCAGATAATCACACGTACCAAGAAAGAAACTACTGCTGATCCTGACTGGAATATCAAACAACTAAAACAGAGAAAAGTAATTTTATTCTTGCATCAGCATGCTTGTGCTCACACACACACGTCTCTATGGGCAGGTGAACATGCATAATACAAGTTGGATAGTGATTGGCACTTGAGTGATAACAAAATGATCATGTTTTGAATTTTTATTAGAAGTGTAATTTTTTACCACGTCACAGAACAGACGTATGACTTCAATTTCATGACTTATAGAGTTGGTTTTACATACTTTTGACAGTCAATTCATATTTCTGACATTATCATTTCTTTTTCCATTGAGATGTTGTATGTAGTTGGGTTTTGTACTCTTTCCAAGATAAGTCATTGTAATCCTACCCTTCTGCAGGACAATTTTTTCTTGTTTTTTGTGGCCAGTTCCCTGAGGGTTTTCATTCTTTTTTCCACCATTCATGCCATTAGTGCTATTCATATGGACTTTTTGTAAAAGCATCCTAGGACATATCAGAAAGTTTTCACATGTCAGAACTCTCAGTTTCTCTACATAATTTTTTTTTTAAGTTTCCCATAACAAAAATATCTATACTTATTTTGTTGTCTACTTCATTTTTTCTTTTCTCTCTCCAGGTATCAATTGTTTGCTGTCAGTGACTAACATAATGCTTGATTTTTAGGCTTAAGATAGGAAAAAAAATGACAATTCTGTTTCCTTTTGTTAAAACTAATGTTGATACCAATCTGAGTCTAGGCACAACAAATGGTCCTTAAATTGCTGTGGAATTATCTTATAGGATGTGTGAGTTAATTTTGTATTCTGTCCTGACTGTTTGCTATGTCAAGTATAGTAGGTTAGGTGTAGGAATTCAAAGTTGAATAAAACCTAATTACTGTTCTCCTAAGAGTTTGTAATTAAGTTTGTGTGGGATGTGAAAATGAGTACATAATAAATATACACTTTTGTTAGAAATTTAACTGTGGAAAGCCCATCTAAAATAGTGCAGTTACTTCTATAATTATTGTATTCTTTAAATTTTTAAGTAATTTTTCCCCTTGTATAACTCTTGGTTCACAGCTTTGGGAGCTTCCCAGGTAAAATCTGAAATGGGCCCCATACATGGAGGGCAAGAGGAGATGGAAGAAAGAGGCAGGCAACTGCAGTTTGGTAGATGGTAGGTTTAGTGATCAAAGGAACTTACATATGAGGCTTGTCTTGGGTGACTGCAAGATGAGTAGATTTCTGTACCTGCCTGCCAGAATCCTAAAGTTTTATATAGACACCCTAATGGGGTTCAGTCATGTATTCTATCCAGATGATCTCAACAACATCTCACCCTCTCAAGGCTGTGTCCTTGAAACCAGCTCCTCCAGTAGTAACGGTGGGAAGAAGCTGTATTCCAAAGATGAGGGGAGGGGGAAGAGAAGCCTCCAGTTGCCTGGGCCCAGCTTTTGGGCTAACTGGCAGTTGTGTGCTCTCCACTACTTCCTCCAACAGGGCCAGGTATAGTCAGTCTGTTGAACGGTGGCCTCCATTCTGAACCAGTGAATGTGACTGTATTCGGAAAAAGACTCTTTGCATATGTAATTAAGGAACTTGAGATGCAGTCATCCTAGATTACCTTGGTGAGCCTTAATTCCAGTGAAAAATGTCCTTACAAGAGACAGAAGAGAAGACACAGACATACAAAAGAGAAGGTGACATGAAGATGGAACAGATATTGAAGTGATGGGGGTCAAAAGCCAAGGAAACCAAGGAATGCTGATGGGCACCAGAACTGGAGGAAGCAAGGAAGAATTTTCCTTTGGAGCTTTTGAAGGGAGTATGGCTCTGCTGACAGCTTGCTTTTTGGACATCTGGTCTCCAGATCTGTGAGAGAATGCATTTATGTTATTTTTGGTCACTAAGTTTTCCATGCTCTTTTATGGCAGCCTCAGAGTATGGCTAAGGTTTGTGGTTGAGAATAATTTCTGTGTGATATGTTTTACCAATGAAAAAATCAACTAAATATAAAAAATTTTTATGAGGCAATTTGGAGAGTTAAAAGACAGTTTCCTAGGGTTCAGTTCAGTTCAGTTGCTCATTCGTGTCCGACTCTTTGCAACCCCATGAATCGCAGCACGCCAGGCCTCCCTGTTCATCACCAACTCCCGGAGTTCGCTCAGACTCGCGTCCATCGAGTCAGTGATGTCATCCAGCCATCTCATCCTCAGTCATCCCCTTTTTCTCCTGCCCCCAATCCCTCCTAGCATCAGAGTCTTTTCCAATGAGTCAACTCTTCGCATGGGGTGGCCAAAGTACTGGAGTTTCAGCTTTAGCATCATTCTTTCCAAAGAAATCCCAGGGCTGATCTCATTCAGAATGGACTGGTTGGATCTCCTTGCAGTCCAAGGGACTCTCAAGAGTCTTCTCCAACACCACAGTTCAAAAGCATCAATTCTTCAGTGCTCAGCCTTCTTCACAGTCCAACTCTCACATCCATACACGACTACTGGAAAAACCATAGCCTTGACTAGACGGACCTTAGTTGGCAAAGTAATATCTCTGCTTTTGAATATGCTATCTAGGTTGGTCATAACTTTTCTTCCAAGGAGTAAGCATCTTTTAATTTCATGGCTGCAGTCACCATCTGCAGTGATTTTGGAGCCCCCCAATATAAAGTCTGATACTGTTTCCACTGTTTCTCCATCTATTTCCCATGAAGTGATAGGACTGGATGCCATGATCTTTGTTTTCTGAATGTTGAGCTGTAAGCCAACCTTTTCACTCTCCTCTTTCACTTTCCTCAAGAGGCTTTTTAGTTCCTCTCCACTTTCTGCCATAAGGGTGGTGTCATCTGCATATCTCAAGTTATTGATATTTCTCCTGGCAATCTTGATTCCAGTTTGTGTTTCTTCCAGTCCAGCGTTTCTCATGATGTACTCTGCATAGAAGTTAAATAAGCAGGGTGACAATGTACAGCTGCAATGTACTCCTTTTCCTATTTGGAACCAGTCTGGAACATGTCCAGTTCTAACTGTTGCTTCCTGGCCTGCATACAGATTTCTCAAGAGGCGGGTTAGGTGGTCTGGTATTCCTATCTCTTGAAGAATTTTCCACAGTTTATTGTGATCCACACAGTCAAAGGCTTTAGCATAGTCAATCAAGCAGAAATAGATGTTTTTCTGGAACTCTCTTGCTTTTTCCATGATCCAGCGGATATTGGCAATTTGATCTCTGGTTCCTCTGCCTTTTCTAAAACCAGCTTGAACATCAGGAATTTCACGGTTCATGTATTGCAGAAGCCTAGCTTAGAGAATTTTGAGCATTACTTTACTAGCGTGTGAGATGAGTGCAATTGTGTGGTAGTTTGAGCATTCTTTGGCATTGCCTTTCTTTGGGATTGGAATGAAAACTGAGCTTTTCCAGTCCTGTGTTACATAGTAATAATACTGATATAGATAGAGACTGAGGTTTACACCTATTACCTGAGCAAGGAGAATCAGGTAAAGGTAATGGTTAATTTCTTAACTTCCTTCTTGTTGCATTCCCAGATGTGTCATTTTAATTTTATTCCTTCAGTGAGGGGTAAAGCCCAATGTGAATGCAAAGAAATATTGGTTGTATATGCAGAGACTTAAAATGAACTGATAACATTGTAGTGATGTTCAGACATTTAAATATTAAATACTGTTGGGCTAGAATACTGAGAACCATTTAGATGGATGTAACAATAGAAACTTTTATATCTCTTGAAAGCTTGTACTAGAGTAAGATAGATAAGAAGTCATAGCTAAAATAATCTATGAAAGATGTAATAGGCTAAGAACAAATTACTGTAGCAGTGTGGCAAATATAATGCTATTATCCAAATATATAAGGAAAATAATAGTTCTTTCTAGCCTTTTAAATTGTAAACCATAACACGAATATGAAGAAATGAATAAAATATAGATTCAGATTAATGAATCACTGAAACATAAAACTCTCTTAAACCTCCATTTAGGTGAAGAATAGAATGTTACCCCCACTGTAGAAACCCCATTGGCCTTCCTAACTACAATCTCCTTAGTTTTCATCCCTAAATGCTGGAGTGTTGCTTTGCTTGCTTTTGAATTTTGTATTAATCCAATTAGATAGCAGGGAGTCCTTTGGTATGGCTTCTTATGATAAATATGTTTATTTGGTCCTTCCATATTTCTTGAGTTGTAACTCACTCATTTTCATTGCAGTAGGGTATGCTATTGCAGGGAATATACATGATTTATGTATTGATGGGAATCTGGGTTAGTTCCAGTTTGGAACTTTTACAAATAATGCTACTACAGATATTCTTGTACAAGTGAAGTGGTACACAAATGTGCACATTTGTATTGGGTGTATTCCTGGGAAGAGAAATTGCTATGTGTGATAGGAAATTAATTAGTTGCTCTGTGGCATATGGGATCTTCCAAGATCAGGGGTTGAACCTGAGTCTCCTGCATTGGTGGGTAGATTCTTTATCACTAAGCCATCCTGGTAATTTGATTTTCAAATTGGTTTCATCAAAACTGAACTCTGTAGGAGATTTCCTGTGATTTCATATCCTTGTGAAACTTGGTATTATCAATCTTTTAGCCATTTCTAGTGGATGTGTAGTCATATCTCATTATGATTTTAACTTCCATTTTTACTCTTTTAATGGGATTGAATACCTTGTCATATGCTTATTGGCCATTAAAAATCTAGGTTGTCTTTTTTTTATTGATTTGTAGTAGATGTCTTCCACATTTTGTTTACCAGTCCTTTGTTAGCTTTTTGTGTTGCCAAAATATTTTCTCCCACTCCATGCCTTACCTTTAATTTTCTTAATGGTGTATTTTAATGAATAGTTTTAATTTTAGTGTAGTCCAGTTATTCTTTTCCTTTATGATAAGTGATTTTTGTGTTCAATTTAAATAATCTTTTTAACATGAAATAAGATATTTTCCAATGTTTTCTTCAAGCCTAGAGCTGTCCAAGAGATACCTGAGGGCCACATGTATAACTTGAAAATTCCTACATTTAAAAAAGTAGAAGGAATCAAGTAATTTAATTTTAATGATACATTTTATTTTATGTAATATATTCTAAATATTATAATTTCAATGTTACCAATACAAAAATCATTAATGAAATATTTTACATTTAAAATTCATTTTTGAACCACTATTCAAAATTTAGTATGTATTTTGTAATTATAGCACATTTCAAAATCCTTAGGATTCAATTTCAAAATTTCAAGTGTTAAATAGCCATTGATGGCTAGTCTTTATCACATTGGTCAGCACAGTTGTAGAAGACATTTTGTTGTGCCACTTGGAATTCATGTTTGGGTATGGAGCAATGTTGAGTCATTTCCTTTTTTCCACACATAGTAATCTATTATTCCCAGCTACATAAGTTAAAAAGGACATCTTTCCTTGATGCTCTGCAGTGCCATATTTGTCAAAACAGAAGTTCATATGTGAGTACGTCTACTTTTGATCTTAGTAATAAATGCTTATCTTCTATGGTATATTTCATTTTTCTTACAAACTCCACCATGCTGGCTGGGGGAATAAAAAGGAACAAGCTATAACTTTCCAATCAATTGAATCTGAGTCTCTGCCAGTTTGAATAGTTACTTTTTGGAAACTCATTCTCTTTTAGTAAGTGCTCAGTGTCTCTGGTTTCTCTCCATTCCTCTTGCTTTTCCTGAAATGATGCTTAGATATGTGGGGGCATTGGCATGACCTGATGGTGCTGGGGAGGAAGGATCTCCATAAGGCAGAAGGTCCTTTGGTAGCCATGTGCCTTTTTGGTTCCTACTGAAGTGTAGACAGTTGATCCTTGAACAATGAACTGCAGAGGTCTATTTTACATGGATTTTTTTCCCAGTAAATATTATCGGAAAATTTGGTGATTTGTGACAATGTGGTAAAACTTTCAAGTGAACCACATAGCTTAAAAATAGCAAAAAATTTAAGAGAACGATATGTCATGAAGCATAAAATATACATAGATACATATATAACATACAAAATATGTGTTAACCGTTGTGTTATTAGTAAGGCTTTCAGTCAACAATTTAGTAGTTATATTTTGCAGAATCAGAAGTTATCAGACTTTCTACAGCAAGGGGTCAGAACCCCTAAACTCCCCATTGCCCAAGGGTCAACTATACATCAAGGTATAATTTTTGGCACTTTGAGCTGGAGTCTGCTGCTGTGTGATTGGCATCAGGCAGAGCCTGGTCATCCATGCAGATCTGGAATCACTGTCATTCCCTTGAGCGGCAGTCCTCTTGCAGTCCAAGTTATGCTCCCCTTCCTTCCCTGAAGCCCATAGCCACCCAGTTCACATCCTCTGAAGGGGTCTTATTGCTCATCACCAGAGTTGTTGTATGAGAGTACCAAAGGCCATAAACTCAGCTCCTCCCCTGGGCTTGCGGTAACTTTGAGGTCCTTTTCATTGCCTAGCCACCAAAGGAGGCTAAGGAGTGCCTAAGCCATTCTTCTCTCTGCCTTTCATCAGTGCCCTTTTGATACAGGACCTTGCATTGGTATAGGACCATCTTGTGTTCCTGTCTTCTACCAGAGTTCCAAGTGGAGTATATCACATCAGTTCAGTTCAGTTCAGTCGCTCAGTCATGTCCGAATCTTTGCAACCCCATGGACTGCAGCATGCCAGGCCTCCCTGTCCATCACCAACTCCCGGAGTTTACCCAGACTCATGTCCATTGAGTCAGTGAGGCCATCCAACCATCTCATTCTCTGTCATTCCCTTCTCCTGCCCTCAATCTTTCCCAGCATCAGGGTGTTTTCCAATGAGTCACCTTTTCACATCAGGTGGCCAAAGTATTGGAGTTTCAGCTTCAACATCAGTCCTTCCAATGAACAATCAGGACTGATCTCCTTTAGGATGGACTGGTTGGATCTCCTTGCAGTCCAAGGGACTCTCAAGAGTCTTCTCCAACACCACAGTTCAAAAGCATCAATTCTTTTGCGCTCAGCTTTCTTCACAGTCCAACTCTCACATCCATACATGACCACTGGAAAAATGATAGCCTTGACTAGACAGACCTTTGTTGACAAAGTAATGTCTCTGCTTTTTAATATGCTGTCTAGGTTGGTCATAACTTTTCTTCCAAGGAGTAAGCGTCTTTTAATTTCATGGCTGCAGTCACCATCTGCAGTGATTTTGGAGCCCCCCAAAATAAAGTCTGTCACTGCTTCCACTGTTTCTCCATCTATTTCCCATGAAGTGATTGGACCAGATGCCATGATCTTAGTTTTCTGAATGTTGAGCTTTAAGCCAACTTTTCACTCTCTTCTTTCACTTTCATCAAGAGGCCCTGTAGTTCTTCACTTTCTGCCATAAGGGTGGTGTCGTCTGCCTATCTGAGGTTATTGATATTTCTCCTGGCAGTCTTGATTCCAGCTTGTCCTTCATCCAGCCCAGCGTTTCTCATGATGTACTCTACATATAAGTTAAATAAACAGGGTGACACTATACAACCTTGACATACTTCTTTTCCCATTTGGAACCAGTATGTTGTTCCATGTCCAGTTCTAACCGTTGCTTCCTGAACTGCAGATCTCTCAATTCTTCTGATATACTCTTTCCTGGAATTTTGTACCAGATGTTTGTGTCTGATGCTTTGCTCTATTTCTGTCTCCATTCCTGTTTTGCAGTCCACAGGCCTCAGTGGGCAGGGTGCCCTGCTTCCTGCGTGTGAGGGACAATTCCTATATCACAGACTGAGCTACTTCTGCTCATGACTCAGAGACAGAGGTCTGGCTCTTAATATGTTCATTGGAGCTTAAAGAACTTATAAAATGCTTGTTTTTCAACCTAGGCTAGCTATCAAGACCCTTCTCTTATTATAGACTTGAAAAAAAATCTAATTTGACAGTCATTGCTAAGTGGTGACTCTATTGTTCTAGCTGATATTAGTCCTTTCTCAGGCAGTGAGTCATAAGACAGTGTGATTTACAGGATATGAAAGTGCGTTGGATAAGAGAGCTGTGGTACATATACACAATGGAGTATTACTCAGCCATTAAAAAGAAAACATTTGAACCAGTTCTAATGAGGTGGATGAAACTGGAGCTGATTATACAGAGTGAAGTAAGCCAAAAAGAAAAACACCAATATAGTATACTAACACATATATATGGAATTTAGAAAGATGGTAATGATAACACTGTATGCGAGACAGCAAAAGAGACACAGATGTTTAGAACGGACTTTTGGACTCTGTGGGAGAGGGAGAGGGTGGGATGGTTTGGGAGAATGGCATTGAAACATGTATAATATCATATATGAAACGAATCGCCAGTCCAGGTTCAATGCATGATACTGGATGCTTGGTGCTGGTGCACTGAGACGACCCAGAGGGATGGTACGGGGAGGGTGGGGGGGAGGGGGTTCAGGATGGGAAATACGTGTATACCTGTGGTGGATTCATGTTGATGTGTGGCAAAACCAATACAATATTGTAAAGTAATTAACCTCCAATTAAAATAAATAAATTTATGTAAAAAAAGAAAAATATTTCAAAAATATCATTCTCATTACTTTATTGAAAAAGAGAAAAGAAGGAAAAAACCCTTCATTTCCTGCTTATGTGTGCCACATAAGTAAAAGTGAAAGCTAAAAGAGAAGCCTGGGAACAGAATTATGAATCTATCCTTTAAGTAGGGACACCTGCATGGGAATTCATTTTCTACATGAAGGCAGCTGCAGAGTTTTAAAGTCCTAAGAAAACAGGGAAATCACCTGTGCAAATAGATCATGCTGATTTGATTGTAGCGAGGGTAAACATCAAGTTATGCATAGGTACCGAATGATAGCACATGGTCTGTGATCTGAGAAATATTGCAATGTTGAACACAATAACTTTTAAAAGATCATGTTTCTTGTAGATACTTTAGAAAATACAGATGCAAATAAAGAAATAAAAACTACCCATAATCCCCATCAGGCAGAGAATTTGTTTCCAGTCTTTACTTTTATGAAGATCAAAGGGGTGGTTGAGCAGGAGAACTGAAGGAAATAGAGAGGCTGACTCACTGGAGAGAGTAGGGAGCTGCACGTAGGAAAAAGAAGAAACCTGAAAGGAGGGAAAATTAGCCTGTCTAGAGGAATTTGGAAATGTTTTGCTGGGTAGTTTACAGGATGGATGGGAAAGAGACTTTGGGGACAATTGCCTTTTATAGGAAGGAGAGAAAAAAGGCCCAAAATGAATTTTAAGTTTTTCTTTTGACTTCTACTTTCAGTAATGATGGACATATATATATATATGTACATACATGTATATGTATATGTATATATATGTGTGTGTGTATGTGTGTGTGTATTTAAAGGTATTAGAAAGCTGATAAGAATTGTGAAAAATTATGGGACTAGGATCTGGGAGAAGATAAAAACCTGGAGAGGCAAATAAAGAATTTGGCCACATTTCCCCTAGGGGGTCTCTGCTTAATCAGGAAGAGGTTGATGAGGTAGCTGTTTTTTTTTTTTGTTTTTAACACTCTGCAGGACATGTGGGATCTTAGTTCCCCAACTAGGGATTGAACCTGCACCCCCCATAGTGGAAGCCCAGAGTCTTAACCACTGGACCACCAGGGAAGTCCCAGATGTGCAGTTTTGATATGATGGTAAAAATTGACTTTCAGAGCTATCTAAGTGTGTGCCCTGATAATTTTTCTATTTCTTGAGTTATGACCTTGAAACATTTTACCCTGGAAGTATAAGAGAATAGCTCTGTCCTTTTAGAGACTGTAGCTCAGCTTTGAGTCATCTCATCCCCTGGGGTTGAATGAAGATGATCTTGGAATGCTAATTTCTTCAACAGTCAGCTTTGAGTAAATAACTCTTCTTTAGGGAAAAAAAAACATGTTAAAATGTTCATACAGCTTTTCTTTTAAAATATGTAAAAATTTCTGTTGACTTACAACCTTTTCAACTCTTCATATTGTCAGGTTTCTTAACTTTTGCTTATTTAGTGGATTTAATTAGTGGATTTAAAATCATACCTTGTTAATATCTTAATTTACATTTTTTTCTGATTAAAGGTGAGCATCTTTTTACTTGTTTATACATGTTTGTACTTCTTTTGTAAAATACTTGTTCATGTCTTTTGCACATTAATCTACTGGACGTTCTTTTCCTATTGATTTGTGGAGGTTCTTTATATTGTATATTAATTCTTTTTCATTTATAAATACTTTGCAGTTCTTTTTCATTAATATTTTTAGATTCATATTGCAGTTATATTTATTTGTCTGTTATGGTGATACCTTTTCTGTTCTTTTAAAGAAATTCTTCCCTATCCTGGGGTGACTGAGATATTCTCTATATTTTCTTTCAAGCGTTAAAGTAGCAGTAAAAAGGGTATTCTTTTTCTTTTAAAAAAGATTTTGAAGGGAATGTTTCAGAGTTTTGTAACTTCTTTTTATGAAGTTAAGAATGTCTCTTTCAAAGTTTCTAAGAGTTTTCTTTTAAATGATGAATGGATATTGATTATATTAAATGTCTTTTCTGCATCTACTTGAGATAATCATTATTTTTCTTCTTAATGTCTTCTGCTGATTCTAGTCTGCCCTTTAACCATTCAGTTGTTAATTTCTACTATAGTTTATGATTCTAAATATTTTATTATTTCTAATATATTTTTATTTGACTTTTTCTATAAGTCTACATGATCATTTTGACATCTCTTTTTGACTGATCATTTTCATGGTTTCATCTTTTATGTATTCAAACATTTCATATGATTATTTATATTTGGCATTTAAAAATCCCTACATGGTTCCTTTGCAGGTCCAAATCCAATGTTTATCATTTTTTTATTTTCCTCTTTATGGCTTAATTCTTTTTGTAATTTTTAATTGTGAGTTCATATTTGATTTTATCCATGGAAATCCTGAGGGCTTGAAGTGGTGATCTCTTCTCCTGGAAAACACTTTGCATTTCTTCTACAGGGAGTTGGGGGTTGGTATACAACTATAGGTGCCTTAGAAACCTTCAGTTCAGTTCAGTCGCTCAGTCGTGTCTGACTCTTTGCGACCCCATGAATTACAGCACGCCAGGCCTCCCTGTCCATCACCAACTCCCAGAGTTCACCCAAACTCTTGTCCATCGAGTCGGTGATGCCATCCAGCAATCTCATCCTCTGTCATCCCCGTTTCCTCCTGCCCCCACTCCCTCCCCCAGAACAAAGTCTTGAAATTTCAGGTTCATTTTCTCAAAGAATTATTCTCCTATTTGCTGAAGTATTGTCAGTTATTGCCTTCCAGAAAACTTTGATTTTCCATACTTATTGAACGTCATTATTCTAAGCTCCAAATTGTGTATGTGTGTGCACATACATAATTTGGGGAAGAAAGTCCAGCCATAATGTTTTCTCTTACTTTCTGTGAACCTAGAAATGCATTAAATAGTATTAAATGCATTTTAAAATATAATATTAAATGCAGTAAAAATGACGCAGCTGTTTTGTGATTGAAGGACCACTATAGCTAGCCTATAGTGCTGGCAAAAGTGGATATCGCCTACCTTTTTCTAGATAAACATTTTTTCTTCCTAAGTTGATCTCCATATTATCCTAAATATGTTTATATTTCCTTTCTTTTTAAAGATTTTTTTAAAATAATATTTTTAGGTTTACAACAAAATTGAGAGAAAGGTTCAGCTGTTTCCATGACCCAATACATGCATAGCCTCCCCCATTATCAACATCGCTCATCTGAATATTTTTTCCCCAGGGATAAACCTACACTGATACATCAGAGTTACCCAAAGTCCACAGTTTACTTTCAGTTCAGTTCAGTCACTCAGTCATGTCTGACTCTTTGTGACCCCATGAATCACAGCACATCAGGCCTCCCTGTTCAACACCAACTCCCAGAGTTTACCCAAACTCATGTCTCATGTCCATTGAGTTGGTGATGCCATCCAGCCATCTCATCCTCTGTTGTCTCCTTCTCCTCCTGCCCCCAGTCCCTCCTGGCATCAGGGTCTTTTCCAATGAGCCAACTCTTCGCATGAGGTGGCCAGAGTATTGGAGTTTCAGCCTCAGCGTCAGTCCTTCCAAAGAACACCCAGGACTGATCTTCAGGATGGACTGGTTGGATCTCCTTGCAGTCCAAGGGACTCTCAAGAGTCTTCTCCAACACCACAGTTCAAAAGCATCAATTCTTCAGTGCTCAGCTTTCTTCATAGTCCAACTCTTACATTCATACATGACCACAGGAAAAACAGTGGGTTTGTTATTAATATTGTATGTTCTATAGGTTTCAACAAATGTATCTATTATATGAACAAAGTGAAAGTGAAGTTGCTCAGTTGTGTCCGACTCTTTGAGACCCCATGGACTGTAGCCTATCAGGCTCCTCCGTCCATGGGATTTTCCAGGCAACAGTGCTGGAGTGGATTGCCATTTCCTTCTCCAGGGGGTCTTCCCAACCCAGGAATCGAACCCAGGTCTCCCGCATTACAGGCAGATGCTTTACCGTCTGAGCCACCAGGGAAGCCTATCATTATATCATACATATAATTTTTTATTGCCCTAAAATTCTCTGTGCTCTGCCTATTTACCTTGCTTCTCCTCTGTATCTGCCTCTGGAAACCACTGATATTTTTATTGTCTCCATAGTTTTTCTCTTTCAGAATGTCATATAGTTGGGATCATAGAATTTACAGACTTTTCAGATAGGTTTCTTTCACTTAGTAATATGAATATTAGTATTTAAGGTTAGTATTTAAGTTAGTATTTAAAGTTAGTATTTAACCTTAGTATTTAATGTTCCTCCATGTCTTTTTTTTTTTTCCCTCCATGTCTTTTGATAGCTTATTTCTTTTTGGTGCTGAATAATATTCAATTGTCTGCATGTATCACAGTTTATTTATTTATTCACCTACTGAAGGACACCTTGGTTGCTTCCAAGTTTTGGTAATTATTAATAAAGCTGCTATTAACATCCTTGTGCAGGTGTTGTGTCAGCAAAAATTTTCAACTTCTTTGGGTAGATACTAAGGAGCATAGTTGCTGGATTGTATTGTAAGAGTATGATTAGTTTTGTAAGAAACCACCAAAATGTTTTCCAAAGTGAGTATGCCTGTAGGGGATTTGCTGTAGTCTTAAAAACACACATAAACTAAGAGTGAAAGGATGGAAAAAGACATTTCAAGCAAATGATAGCCAAAAAAATGGGGGAGTAGCTGTACTTATATCTGACAAAATAGAGTTTACACTAAGAATAGCAAAATGAAGCAAAGGAGGTCATTATGTAATGATAAAGGGGTTAATCCATCAAGAGGATATAGTAACTATAAATATTTATGCCCAACATTGAAACACCTGAATAGTTAGAGCAAAAACTAACAAAGTAGTATACCAGTTTGCATTCCCACCAGCAATGAGAGTTCCTGTTGCTCCATATTCTCATGAGCACTTGGTGTTGTCAGTATTCCAGATATTGGGTATTCTAATAGGCATGCAGAGGTAGCTTTGTTTTTTGGATTTCTCTGATAACACATGATGTGGTATATGTTTGTATATGCTCATTTGCCATCTGTATATCTTCTTTGGTGAGATGCCTGTTAAGATCTTTGGCTCATTTTAAAATTGTATTGTTTTCTTATTATGTTTCAAAATTTCATTGTATATTTTGGTTAACAGTCCTTTATCAGACATATTTTTGCAGATATATTCTCCTGGTTGAGCTTGTCTTCTAATTCTCTTGATATTGTCTTTTGAAGAACAGACATTTTTAATTTTAAGGAAGTCTAGCTTATTAATTATTGTTTTTTGTGGATCATGTTTTTGGTGCTAGGTCTAAAAAAGCATCAAAATACTCAAGATCATCTACGTTTTCTACTAGGTTGTATATTCTAGGAGTTTTGTACTTTTGTGTTTTACATTTAAAAGAAATGCAACAGGGGAAAATGGTTGTCTGAGGAGGCCTTACAAATAGCTGAGAAAAGAAGAGAAGCCAAAGGCAAAGGAGAAAGGGAGAGATATACTCATCTGAATGCATAATTCCAAAGAATAGCAAGGAGAGATAAGAAAGCCTTCCTAACTGAACAATGCAAAGAAATAGAGGAAAGCAATAGAATGGGGAAGACTAGAGATCTCTTCAAGAAAATCAGAGATACCAAGGGAACATATCATGCAAAGATGGGCACAATAAAGGACAGAAATGGTATGGACCTAACAAAAGGAGAAGATATTAAGAAGAGGTGGCAAGAATACACAGAAGAACTATACAAAAAAGATATTAATGACCTGGATAACCATGATGGTGTGATCACTCACCTAAAGCCAGACATCCTCGAATATGAAATGAAATTGGTCTTAGGAAGCATCCCTATGAACAAAGCTAGTGGAGGTGATGGAATTCCAGCTGAGCTATTTCAAATTCTAAAATATGATGCTGTGAAAGTGCTGTACTCAATATGCCAGCAAATTTGGAAAGCTCAGCAGTGGTCACAGGACTGGAAAAGGTCAGTTTTCATTCCAATCCCAAAGATAGGCAATTGCACAACTGCACTCATCTCACATGCTAGCAAGGTAATGCTCAAAATCCTTTAAGCTAGGTTTCAGCAGTGTGCGAACTGAAAATTTCCAAATGTACAAGCTAAATTTAGAAAAGGCAGAGGAACCAGAAGAGATCAAATTGCCAACATCCATTGGACCATAGAAAAAGCAAGAGAATTCCAGGAAAAAATCTGCTTCCTTGACTATGCTAAAGCCTTTGATTGTGTGGATCACAACCAACTGTGGAAAATTCTTAAAGAGATGAGAATACCAGACCACCTTACCTGCCTCCTGAGAAACCTGTATGAAGGTCAAGAAGCAAAAATTAGAACAGGGCATAGGACAATGGACTGGTTTAAAACTGAGAAACAAGTAGTCAAGGCTGTATATTGTCATCCTACATCATGAGAAATGCTGGGCTGGCTGAAGCTCAAGCTTGAATCAAGATTGCCGAGAGAAATATCAATAACCTCAGATATGCAGATAATACCACCCTTATGGCAGAAATCGAAGAGGAACTAAATATCCTCTTGATGAGAGTGAAAGAGGAGAGTTGAAAAAGCTGGCTTAAAATTCAACATGAAAAAAACTAAGATCATGGCATCTGGTCCCACCACTTCATGGCAAATAGAAGAGGAAAATGTGGGAACAGTGGCAGATTTTATATTCTTGGATCCAAAATTACTGTGGACAGTAACTGCACTCATGAAATTAAAAGATGCTTGCTCTTGGAGAAAGCTATGACCAACCTAGACAGTGTATTAAAAAGCAAAGACATCACTTTGCCAACAAAGGTCCATCTAGTCAAAGCTATGTATCAATGTGAGAGTTGGACCATAAAGAAGGGTGAGCACGAAAGAATAGATGCTTTTGAACTGTGATGTTGGAGAAGACTCTTGAGAGTCCCTTGGACAGCAAGGAGATCCAACCAGTCATTCCTAAAGGAAATAAACTATGAATAGTCATTGGAAGGATTGATACTGAAGCTGAAGCTCTAATACTCTGGCCACCTGATGTGAAGAGCTGACTCATTAGAAAAGACCCTGATGCTGGGAAAGATGAGAAGGGGATGACAGAGGATGAGATGTTTGGATGGCATCACTGACTCAATGGACATGAGTTTGAGCAAGCTCCGGGAGATGGTGAAGGACAGGGAACCCTGACGTGCTGCAGTTCATAGAGTGGAAGAATTGGACAAACTAGTGACTGAGCAACAACAACAATACGTTGGCCACTTGACACGAAGAGCTGACTCAGTGGAAAAGACCTGATATGGGAAAGACTGAAGGCAGGATGAGAAGGGGGTGACAGAGAATGAGATGGTTGGATGGCATCACTGACTCAATGGACATGAACTTGAGCCAACTGTAGGGAATAGTGGACAGGGAAGCCTGGCGTGCTGCAGTTCATGAGGCTGCAGAGTTGGACATGAGTTAGCAACTGAATAATAACCACAGCAATAGAGAATTCACCCTTACTTTGCTAAATCTTTCCAGATTTAGGTAGATAAATCTTGATTGTCTGAAGCTGGTCATCATTGTCTTCCCTGGACTATTTAGTCCTAGGCAGGAGTTGTAATTCTGGACCATGGCATAAGAGAACTTGTTATGAAGGGCTTTTAGGGAAATTTTCTGGCTTTTAACATGGGATTCAAGATGGGGAAATGGCAAATTATACCTGTGTTTGCTGTTGTCTGAATGTGATAAGGTATCAGATAAGAATCCCTTGGAATTTTCAGGTTTGCAAAGCTAAGAGAATTGCAGAGAAACCAACCTGGAACTCTGATGCTGAATCAGTGAATTTTCTAGCCCTTGAGATTACCTCAGGTTTTCTCCACTGGTGAGCTAATATGTCCTTATTGTTTAAGTCACCTATAGTTGGGTCTTGTTACTTGCTGCTGAAAGCATCCTTGCTGATTTAGGAAGGTAAATTATAGCAGAAAGAAGAGAATTATGGATTTAGAATGGGCCTTAGAGACCATTTATTCCAACTCCTTTCTAACATGAATCTTCTGTATAATATCTGATAGTGAGGGAAAAATACATAAAACAAGTCTAATTACTAGTAAAAGATGGTATTCTGGGGCCATTTAGAATAGAGGCAAATATTCATGTAGAGCTCAGTGGGACCAGAGGAGGTGTTCTTCGCAAAAAAATTTTAAGTCAATGAAAGGCCAAATTATTTTGTATCTTACTGTGGCTAAAAAGACAAGGAATATCTCAAGAAAGATTTCTATTCCAAATGATAAAAATAGTTTGCTTTTTAAAACTATACATTTAACTCTTTAGAATGACTACTTTTCTGAGGATTTTAGATACCTGAAAATTAACTACACTACATACTTTTCTGAATGGAATTCAAATATAGATGTAAGGTATAGAAAATTACCAACTTCTGAAAGTCTGCATTCATAGAGCGCAGTTTTAGGTTAGTTGTTTGGCATTTGGAATGCATATACCTGCACATATCAGGATACCGATAGCACCTAGCTTTCCAGGTTATTTTGTGATACGTCTTTACTCCAAGATCTCCACTGGTGGCTCAGATGGTAAAAGCATCTGCCTACATTGCAGACGAGGTGGGTTCAGTCCCTAGGTTGGGAAGATCCCCTGGAGAAGGAAATGGCAACCCACCCCAGTACTCTTGCCTGGAAAATCCCATGGACGGAGAAGCCTGGTAGGCTACAATCCACGGGGTTCCCTTGTGGCTCAGCTGGTAAAGAATCCGCCTGTAATGCGGGAAACCTGGGTTTAATCCCTGGGTTGGGAAGATCCCCTGGAGAAGGGAAAGGCCCCACTCCAGTATTCTGGCCTGGAGAATTCCATGGACTATATAGTCTATGAGGTCGCAAAGAGTTGGACATGACTGAGTGACTTTCACTTTTACTTTACTCCAAGGGAAATACATACATATGTACTTAAGTATGTATATGTATGTATATTGACAGTAAAACCAATATTGCTATTTCTTGTTCTCTAACATTATGCAGGTACCCATTTCTTATGTCGCTTTTACTTTCTAATTTTTTTTTAAACCTTTGTTACTTTTAGCTTAAACTTTAGGATTTAGCTCATTTTGGTCTTACTCTCTGTCCACTGATGTGCATTCTCTCCTGCTGGGAAGTGGTAGAAGGGGGATATAATATAAGCAGAATGACTTCTTAGACTATTTGGTTATTCTTTAAGTATGCTAATCACTTTTCATCTTATAACTTTTTCAAGAATATAACATATACTACTTACTTAGGAAAATATAATTCTCTAAAGTAAGATATTTAAAATATTTGTCATAGCCATAAGATTTCATTTTTATTTGGCTACAATAAATCACAAGGACATTTTTTGGGAAGAAACACTTCAATAGGAGGCCTGTAACCTAGGCTCTACTATTGAGACCTCCACTTAACTTTGTGACCTTGTGTGTCACTGAATTTCTTTAGTCCTCGGTTGCCCATCTCTAAGATAAGATATTGTAGGACAATATCTTATTTGAGGGTGGAAGGAGATTGCATAAACATAAATTTATTCCCTTTTAGCTTCAGTGTCCCATGGCTTTGAATTTTCTGAATAAAGTCAGTAAATGTATTCAGTTCAGTTTAGTTGCTGAGTCCTGTCTAACTCTTTGCGACCCCATGGACTGTAGCACGCCAGGCCTCCCTGTCCATCACCATTCCTGGAGTCTAGCCAAACTCATGTCCGTTGAGTCAGTGATGCCATCCAACCATCTCATCCTCTGTCATCCCCTTCTCCACCTGCCCTCAATCTTTCCCAGCATCAGGGTCTTTTCAAATGAGTCAGTTCTTCACATCAGGTGGCCAGAATATTGGAGTTTCAGCTTTACCATCAGTTCTTCCAGTGAACACCCAGGACTGATCTCCTTTAGAATGGACTGGTTGGATCTCTTTGCAGTCCAAGGGACTCTCAAGAGTCTTCTCCAACAGCGTAGTTCAAAAACATCAATTCTTTGGCGCTCAGCTTTCCTTATAGTCCAACTCTCACATCTATACATGACAACTGGAAAAACCATAGCCTTGACTAGATGGATGTTTAAATATCTTTATTTCCTAGAAAATTTCACAGAAATATACATATGCTGTAAGATGTAGTCCATTTGTACTTTTAATGAAAATTTCTTTCTGATGAAATATGTATCTTCAGATTTTTGTTGCATTTCAGAAGCTGGTTCATATTTCAAAGAGAATGTAGTCTGACTAACCATGTTATTTATTTATTTTTAGGTGTTTCAAACTTGAAGAAAGGATATTTGACTTGATAAATACTGTGTTATCTTTGCTTTTGTTTAAAGAAATGGTGATCAACTAATTGTTTTGTTACTTACCTACTTGGGCCTATAGGGAAGGTGTGAAAGTGAAAGTATTAGTTGCTCAATTGTGTCTGACACTTTGTGACCCCATGTACTGTAGCCCGCCAGGTTCCTCTGTCTGTGAAATTCTCTGGGCAAGAATACTGGAGTGGGTTGCCATTTCTTTCTCCAGGGGGGTCTTCTTGACCCAGGGATCGAACCAGGTCTTCTGCATTGCAGGCAGATTCTTTACCTCTGAGTCACCAGGAAAGGGATTATTAGGTCCATCTAAAAGGGCAGATGGTCATTTTCACCTCAATCTGTGGGAAAACTATGAAAGATGAACTATAGATGTCTGTGTGGTATTCACTATGAAAATTTGAGTAGTCGAATCCTTAGAGGATCCTTGAACTCTGACAGTAGGGTTTGCCTCTTGGTTAGGGAACATTGTTTTGTTATTTACCTCTAAGTAGTTAGGGTTTGTGGCTGAGTGACAAGTTAGTTTTGACCATTGGCTTGGGAAATTCAGAAAAGGAGTAAGGCTTAGCATGGAGATTTTTGGTCTAGTCTCTTGTTTTCAAACTCCTACTTTATAGGCCCACAGACTCCTCTTTCACTGGCCAGTTCTCAGAACCAATGAGGTGATGGGAACATATGTTCACGTGGCCTATGTGATGGCTGTTCTGACTCCAGAAACCTTAGGACAGAGAATAAAATTGAAAAAGAGGGCTAGAAGCAGTTAATGGAACTCCAATTCCTACCTGCATTTGAATTCAGAAATAGTGCTTTCAGTGTGTGTCTGACGGAAACAACAACAACAACAACAACAACTTGGGTTTGTGGCTGTGTTCCCTGGGAGAGGAAGGTGCTTTTCATGTTCTCATAGGATGTCTTTGAGGAAATTCATCTTTTTTCCCATTGGCCTTTGGAAAAATTATTATCATATATTTGACAATCAAACTTTCTTTTTAGAGAAAATTATTGATCATTTTGACAAGAATGTTCAGCTATTTCTGTGATAACACAGTTGCCTCAGGCATGGATGCAGGAGATTTTTATAAAATTTGTCAAACTGATCTGAGCAGAGACTTCTGTGAGTGTGTCCTGCTTGGCAGCTTTACCAGGTCGTCCCTACCCAGTGCTGGAAGTCACAGGTGCTGTTAAAAGGGCATCCAGGTAGGCAGAGAGGCTTCGGGGACTGTTCCATTCCAGACTTACTCTGAGTCCTCTCTCCATCCATACGTTCTGTTCTGTTCTAACATTCCCAGCTTTCACATGATTTCTTACCTCTGTGCCTGGTCCTCGTGCCCTGATGCCTAAACTAGCCGCCTGGACATGGTCTCTTGGTAAACCTTGGCTCTGATCCTCTGGCCAGTATACTTCACTCTGAGACTGACCCAGACCACCATACTCTAGTTCAGATCAGCAATCAGGTTGGCTGAAATAGCCATTTTTATGGCAACTGAAAAAATAATCTTTATTTCTCAAATGAAAGATTTCATTTCTTTATTCATTCAAGGACATTTACCAAAGTGCAAACAGTAATAGAAATTGTAATAGGAGAGCCTGTGATCATCTCAGTGCCCCGTGCTGTCAGCCACCTACCACAACTAGAAGACAAATTTACCGTCTCTGATGTTTGTTTGCACTATTCAGCAAACCTCATACTCGAAAAGCACTTTCCTGCTTGGTGGATAGGCTCTTTTGTAAGAAAAGGGAAGAAAGAGGTTTGCCTATGGAGAGAATATACTAAAACTTTCAAGTTGTGCCCTCCTTTCTCTAAGACGTTTCTTTGTCCTGTATCAGGGAAGATAGAGGGAAAAATACCTTGAGAGTAAAAATACTTTTTTCTTAAAAGAAAACGTACTTATTTTTATTATAAAAGTGTAGACGAAAGTGGCCAAGACTCCATAATTCTGCCCAGTGGTAGTGGCTATGTGAGGACTTTTGCAATTTGGAACATAGAATCAGGATTCTTATATGATCCTGTGATTTTTATTGTGTACTAAATGAGGAAAAAAGCAAAGAGAGTCTGTGGGTAAATTCTTTCACTGGATCAATAGTAGAGGTAATCAAGGTGGCATTTAAATTAATTAAGTTTTCTTTGAGTTTAAATTAGACAATGTATTTTGTTTTCTAGATAAACAAAGCATGTTTAAATGAGAATTTAAAAGCTTTCCTTTTCTGACTGATGAACTTTTGAAACTTTGCTACATGTATCATTCCGAATTCAGAGTTCAGAATACAGAAGTCCATTTCAGAGTGATAATAAGAGTTGTCACATAAACAAAGATAAAAGGAAATTTAGCTGAATGTCTGTTATGGTTTGTGTGCGGGTGACTGCTTATTCTGATGACTTTCTCTTTCTAGAATGCTCAAACTAAACCATGATCTGTTCTTACATAGGCATTTACTCTGTAATCTTCCTTTAAAGGTCTATGGTTTTTAGTGTAGGGTTTTTATGCAGTTTTTTTTTTTTTTTAAGGTGGCAAACTACATTTTAGATATTACATAGTACAGTGAATTTGTCCTCTATAGAGAGAAAAAAATCCCCTTGAGAGATTTAGGCACAGTATCTAATCTAGCTATACTAATTAATGCTAAAACCATTAGAGTCACGGTCCTCCATTAAGCACATTTCTGGGCAAGTCAGCATCACATGGACGATGTAACTACCAGTTTATGGAGAAGTTGCAATTCTACCCTGGTACCCAGGTACCTGGCACTGAGGGAAATGTGCTCCCAGGGGCTTAAAGAGCTTCTGTGCTCAGACTTGTGGAACCCCTTGTTTAACTTCTCTCAGTACCTGGGTATGCCTTTTAAAACACCTACATTATAGCATGCCAGTGGATGGGCTCAGGAGCCTGTGTTTTGATAAAACCAGTATATTAAATACTTAGCTATAATTGGTGGTACCTTCTCTTTCTTTAACTTTAGTTCACAATTTGAAGGCTACCTTTCTAGACTGTTTGCTCCATGGAATATGAGAGAGAAATCTGGGGGAGTGGTTGCTAGAAACAAAAGTCCTGGAACATCGTGTGGATTGAGTGAAATAAACTTACAAAAATATGGTAAAATGTGTCTGACAAGACAGTAAGGATTATATAATGAATATTGTGGCTGTGTCCTCACTATGCCATCTTTCTCTCCCATTTTGCAATAGCCATGTACTTAGGGGTAGGATGAGATGGGAGAGAATGTCTGTACCCGCAATTCTTGCAGTGGATCCTAATTCTTTTAATGCTAACAGGCTAATCATATCCTCTTTGCCCCTGGATCTTCCTGACCCAGGGATCAAACTGGGGTATCCTGCATTGCAGGTAGATTCTTTACTCTCTGAGCCACTAGGGAAGCCCCCAAATAGAACTTTTTTGACTACACCAGAGAAGAAAGACACTGGATGATGTTGATTGAAAGAAAAGCAGAGGTCCTTGATAGCAGTTTTGAGCTGCTAAATCAAAACAACACTGAACCTTCCATTTCTCTGAACCTTCCAGTTACACAAGTCAATAAATCCTCTTGATTGTTTAAGCCAGTCTGAATTGGGTTTTCCATTACTTGCAAAATGAGAAGTCTAGATCGATACAGAATGATAGTTTTGTGATGATTGGAGAAATAAATGGCCTTCCCAATTTTGATTGTCCAATTTCAATATTTAGCAAATATTAAAATGTAAAACTGTCATTTTGCATGATATCCTCAACAGTACACTGAATGAAACCTAGAAATATAAAACTGAAAAATAAAACCTTGCCCAGTGGTCTTTTAGTTCAATTTAAAAGGCAAAACAAATAGCTTGCCAGATGGAAGAGCATAATAGTCATCATTAAAAGGCTAATTATTTGTCATTCACCCAGATGGAAATTTCCCTTTATTATTTAAAAAGTCTTGGTTTGAAAATATTCCTTTAGAGTAAACGCTTTTGCGTGTTCTGAGTCTTTTAGGAACAAGGAGCTAAATCTTTATTTAGAGAGCTTTTACATGACTGCTTTTCAAATGGATTCTCAATATGAACATGGCTCAGAATAATGGTAGTCACATCAATAGAACTTAGAGTTTCTGGCTATATGTAGTGTAGAGGATATAAACTAAATATTAAGCAGAGCAGGTAAATTAGGGAAGAAGAAAGGTTCATCCATCAAGGAAAAGATAGAAACGATGAACTTAGAAAGTAGATTCCTAAAATTAAATGCTTTGTTTCAGGCCTAGAGAAACATGTTTTATCTGTTCAGTGGGTGTTGGTTAATTCTCCATCCTGTGTCTAGTCTATACTCAGTGTTGCACAGAATAGTCTTCAATATAAAAGTTACATGTCATATTCCACCTTAACATTATTGCTTCCATGAAGCCTTCCCTTCTTGGTTCAGATTTCTTCTCAGCTCCATTGAGCTTATAAAAGGTACTGCGTCATTTGATTTTGTCATATACTATCCTTTATTGTAATTTAATGTAGGTGGTGCTGTAAACTGTAGAGATTTTGGAGACCACACACCTATATATGGATTCCAGCCCCTCTGCTATTGCCTGGTCTCTGGCATTCTCTGAGCCTATTCTTTGAATCTTGAATGCCTCATCTGTAGAATGAGGATAATGATTTCTGTCACCCAAAACTGTGGTTATTGTGAGGATTAAATAACATAATGAAAGTGAAGCACTTATCCTAGTGGCTGAAAGCTAATTAGCATATATAATAGTATATAAATTAGAACAGGTTTAATATCAAGAAGTAGATTTTTATATTAGGCTACCATACTGAGTCAGCAATTTTACACTTAGTCAATAAATATTTATTAAATTTAAATCAGTTTTAGCTTGGACTTTGAGAAAATATGAGGTTCTGAGACCTTGTTATTTATGTGTTATTTATGATATATAATTTATAATTTCAATTTATCAATAATTATATATTTAATAATTAGGTATATTGAATTGATTAATATAAAGCACTTTGCTGCTTTTAAAGTAAATCATTTGGCATAATTTGACTCTGTCTTTTTCTGGTCTCTTCTGATAGGTATTCGTGTGTGCTCCATCACTCTAATCATGTCCTGCTCTTTGTGACCCTGTGGATTGTAGCCCTGTCCAAGGGATTCTCCAGTCAAGAATGCTGGAGTGGGTTGCTGTGCACTCCTCCAGGTGACCTTCCCTCTCCGGGGATCTAACCTGCATCTCCTGCTTTGCAGGCTGAGCCACCTGGGAAGCCCTCAGGGTAGGTATGTTTACCTCCATTTTGTTGACTTGGTCTTTGGGGATCAAGGAGAAAAGATGACACTGTCTGTAAGTGGAAGAATTGAACTAAAATCTAAATCTTCTGATTGTGATCTATGGCTTCCCTCTGTAAAAAAGACATTGAAATCATCTATTTTTTATTGTTCTTAATGATTTATGTTTATGAATATGGCAACTACTGCAAGCATTTTTAGGGTAACATTAACTTCCTGGAAGGGATTGTGGAGGATGGGGGAGAAAAAGAGAAAAGTGCTTTAAAAAAGCTTTTTAGAGATGAATAGAAGTTTCTTAGCCACAGACAGATTTTCAAGAGGGTCTGTATTGGAGTTATATAAATAGGTTATATGAAGGTTTTTGGAAGAATATTAATTATTGCTTTCTAAATATTCTCAGCATTTTAGCAACAGCCATTTTTTTTTGAAGACAATTGTTTTTCTTCAGATATTTATCTTGTGGAGAACTAAAAGGGGAAAAGAAAATACTCAATCATTTGAGGGCAGAGCTGCAACCAAAAGGGAAGAAAAATTTTTTCCAGCTTCAGACAGTGGTTTTAGATGACCATCAACAAACGAATTGTCCAAACAGTAGAAGCATATCAACAGAATATAAAAATAATATTTCTATATTAAAGCCGTTACAGTCTGAGAAGTAGATGAGACCGCTGAAATAATTTTTCAAAAAGTAATTGTATCAGTGCTAAAAATAGCAGCCTGGTATAGTTCAACTTGATATGAATCAACTGAGTATGCAGGTTTTTACGCAGGGCATTTTACCATCCTATTCCTCAGTGAAACTGAATACATGGTCAACACTGAACACATAAAGCCACTTGTGCAGAGTTATTTTAAAACTGTGATTCAGAAGGAGGTACTCTTAAGTGTTTAGAAGTGAGTGTGATAGGAAAAAGAAATTGCCTTAATTTGGTTTTAAATAAGATGAATAAAAAATTCATGAATTTTATTCAAGATTTTCTACACAAAGTAGCCAGGGCATATTTTTAATTAATCAAGTACTTAATAATAATTTATTTGATTCTTTGGGGATCCAAAAAGTGAATTGAACTAGCAAGTCTGAGGACTGAGAGGGGAGAAAATGTGAAACATTAAAGTCAGTGGGTTATTATTCAGAAAGAACTATGAGTTCAAAAGTAGTTCATTGATGAGACATAGCGTTCTAGACTAGAGATGTTGAAGAAGGCTTCAGTGAGGAGGTGGGTCTTGTGTTCATAAATGGTTAATAGAGAAAGTAAACACCACTAGAGGCAAGACAGATAGTGTGTGTAAAGGTCCTGGGGGTAGGAACAAGCATGATACTTGCAGCAAGCAACGAGGGGACTGTGCATTTCCACCACATTAATCTTCCCTTCGTTTAAGTTTTCATATATTTCCTCATCTTTGTTACTCATTTGACACTAATTATGTATTTATATTAGCTTTCTATAGCTATATAATAAATTACCATAAGCTTAGCAGCTTAAAGCAATATCCATTTATTATTTAACAGTTATCTGGATCTGATGTACAGATGGGCTCAACTGGGTTCTCTGCTTAGGGTTTCCCAAGGCTGAAAATAAGGTGTCAACCTCTTTCTGGAGACTATAATGAAGAATCTGCATCTAAGCTCATTCCAGGTAGAGCATCTTGTTGGTAGAGTTTTGTTTCTTGAGGTTTTGGGACTGCGGTTTCTGTTTCCCTGTTGGCTTTCAGCTGGAGGCCTCTCAGGTTCCAGAGGCTGCTTGCATTCCTTGGTACATGGCTTTCTCCATCTCTATTCCAGCATGTCAAATCCTTTTTATTCTTTGAATCTTTCTGACCTCCTCTTCTGGGACCAGCCAGAGAAAACACATTTCTGCTTTTAAAGGACTTGTTTGATTACATTAGTTTCACATGGATAATTTCTTAAGATATTAAGGTCAACTGATGAGCAACCTTAGTTCCATCAACAAAATCCCTTTTTTCATGCAGTATAATATAATCACAAGTATAACAAGAGGAGCTGAACATCATGGGAGCCATCTTACAATTCTGCCTATGATATTTACATTATTTTTATTTAGCAATTTCATGAATAGGTATATTTACTTCTAACAATTCAATTGAAGATAGGAAGCTTTCCTCTACTTCGTTAAAGTTCTCCACAGCATTTATAATGATGCATTCTTGGTAAATACTTTTGAATTAAGTTGCTTTGTGCTAGAAGAAGAAGAATGAAATGTGTCGGTCATCTTGAAGGCTTTTTATTCATTAAATTTGGGTCCTCAGATCTAAAGTTAAGTGAAATGTCATTCAGCTGTCTTGAAACATTCAGACTGGTTCAGCTAACTTGTCCAGTTATTTCAGGCAATCTGCTTTTGTGCTTAGATAGTGATTGCTGTGGGACATTGGGCTTTAAAATGCAAATTTAGAGAAGAAAGTCATATATGTTCTATGGAAAGACTTCTGTTAAGGCTAAATAAATAAAGCTGGAATAGGGTAAAATAACATGTTTTTGAGTTTTACGATATTGATGTATCTGACTTTTATCTTACAGTTTTAGGTTATATGATTACAAAGTCAAGCCTATCTTTCCAATTTTTTGAATGCTGTAAACGTTTAAGAAGAAATTTGAAACCCTACTACTGATAAAGATGGATGAAATGTATTTTACAGCAATGCTATAGACATTTCCTTCTATAGGAAAGAACATGTCCTTGCCAAACACTGCTATCATCAGGGTGGTTAGCTATATGATAAATGTTCTGAATTTCAAGAGGGGAAAGAAAACTTATCTTTAAGAAACTTGTATGCTTTAAGAAGAAAGAAAGAAAAACTATAGTCTACAGACAGAAGCATCAAAAGAGCTAAGAAATTACTTCAGTTGGTAATTACAATCAGCATTTGAGATAGATTCAGAAAAATAAGAATGATAGTAACTGTCTACTCGATCACTGGTATGACTTGTCCAGAAGAGATTTCAGTTATATTTTATACCTCAGAGTAAGTCATCATTATTTTAGATGGTCTTTATTTGCAAGTCAGAAAATCCCCTGACGAAAGGAATTTATATCTTCCCATAGCTGTTTCCTATCTCAACCTTGATTCCAGGATTACCACTATTTTAACCCTCTGTAACCAACAACACACGGGGACAAAAATATGTGCTAAAAGCTTTTCAAAAGATAGTGCAAATGATTCAATGATCTCTTTTTCCAGCAGAGAAAATTGTTATCCAGATGCATCTGAAATCCCTTAGCAAATTTATGCTGAATTTGGCAGGTTTCATAGAGTCCCTGTCACCTGGCTGCCATTTCTCTAATCATTAACTTCCTTCCTGATTAGCCCCAATAATTAGCTTTCTCTAAGGAACAAAGAATGAAATAATCACCTTTCATAGTCCAAGGTGATGCTGCCAACATTTATTGTCTGCGTGTTATTTATTATCACAACAAACTTGAGCTTGACTTGTTTATCGAGATGAGAATTTGAATCATGTCTTCCTCAGTTACCTTTTTTGGCCAGTGGAAAGAAAGAAAGACAGCAGGATGAAAAAGGATGTAACCATGACTATGATGAGATTCGGCGGTGCTTTCAAGGAAACAATATTAAGGAGTGAATCTTGTAATCGCAAAGGCTATGTTATGTACAAATGCAACAGTTTGCAACATTATCTGTTTCCAAAGAGCATTTACATCTCTATAAAGATCTTCATTACAGAACATATGAAATAACTGACTTGTTCCCTTGTGTTTTACAGTTGCCTTTCTCAGGTTTTAAATGAAACCTTTCAATAAATCCATCTCTCTGAAAAGGAATCTGTCTAAACTCAGCAGTGCCACTTAATGACACAGGAACGGTTCTTTTTCTTTCCACTAGTGCCACTATCTAGAACAGAATAAGAACAAATTATAATAGCAAGAAGGTGAGTTCTTAGAGGAGTTTTCATTAGAACTGCAGAAATGGGTGAGCCGGTGTGTTTGCTAAGCTGAATTTCAAATAGCTGACTAGGGATGACATGGTTAGACTCTGCTGTTTTCTTACAAACTTACTATAGAAAAGGCTGTAGAAATGTCATGGATTACTTGTGGCATCATTAATATTTTAAAGTGTGGCATTATAAAATATTTAAATGTAAATATTTTGATGTGAGCGTCTTAATACAATTGTAGCACAGTAAGATTAGGAAGGTCTCATATGCAGCATTTTAATTAAATCCATAAAGAATGCTCCTTTAACTTCCACGCAAGCTCTTGTTCAAATCCAATATAAAGCTTGCATTTCATTGATAGCTTCCACAAATTATGTGTTTCACAGTCACACTTTATTTTTTTTCTCTTTTCAGAGACAAATGATAATTCTTTTGCTTCAAGTTTTCTCCAAGCAATTTATTTAAGAGTATTAAGTTTGCAAGGACTGGTTGTATGAACCTTACTGATGATACACTTCTTTGGGTTCAGAGGGACAAGTTTCCTTAAGTGTCAGGTTTAACAGACAAGCCTTTGTGTCTTGATGGGGACAATGAAAGAACCTACCTCCTTTTAACATATTTACACTATTTTGGTATCAGCACTGTCATTTTCCATAAAGAAGTGTCTTGTAGTGACTTTGACCATCAGCAGGGGCAGCAGAGGCAGCATTTACTGAGTGCCTAAAAGCAGGCTTCCCTGGTGGCTCAGTGGTAAAAATCTGCCTGCTGATACAGGAGACTCAGGAGATGTGGGTTTGATTCCTGCGACAGGAAGATTCCCTTGGAGAAGGAAACGCAACTGACTCCAGTATTTTTGGCTGGAAAATCCCATGGACAGAGGAGCTAGAGTCAGACTGAGAAACTAAACAATAACAGCAACAAAAGTGGAAATAGAATGGCTGGAATAGTTTCTCTCTCAGAACACAAGTGTGTTTAAAGTATGTATACCATATATTTATCTTGTATCCTTATCTAAGTGTGAACCATGGTGATTTTCCCCATTCATTTCTTCCTTCTTTCATTCATCCTCTCAACAAGTACTCACTGAGCATTTGCTATGAGCCAGGGACTGTGCCAGGCTTTGAGGGAATCAAGCAATGAAACAGATATAATTTCTATCCTCAAGAAGCTTACATCAGATTCAGGAAATAGATAAACATACAATGTCTTTTAGTTCCATACACAGTATTGATTTTGCCCGTAATCCTTGCCCAGTAGCATGCCCAGTCCCAGATGGTGTACCGTGGTCAGTCTCAGGCCTCAACTTAGCATCGAGGCCTTTGTCTTTATGGTCATGCTATCCCCTACTTTCCCAGCCTGCCCTGGTTGGTCATCTGAAAGAACTGACCAGTTCTGGTTACCAATACATAAGAGGAAATAAAGTTTCTGGGTAGGTTTCTTACCAGGAAGCACTTACATTGTCTTGGTAAATGAAACCACATCGACGGCACCGCCCCTTCTCTGCTCCCTTCTCCTGTCTTAAATGTGGACATGAAGCATTAGCAGACATCTGGTGACCGTGAGGGAAAGGCCCAAGGGAATCTAGAGACACCACTGAACTGACCCAGTGCCGACAATCTCTTATCTCTAGACTTACTGTTACCTGAGGAAAAATAAACTCCCATTGTTTGAATCACGATTAGTCTGATTCTCAGTTACTTGAAGTAGAATGCAGTACAAGGAGTAAGTGGGCAGTTAAAGTACAGGGCAATAAATGCTGCTGTAGAGTAAGTACAGGTGCTGTTTGAACTCGTAAATTATATTCCCGTCTTTTGGATTCAGAGCAGCTTCCTGGAGGACTAATGCCTACGAAGATGCTCAATTTAATTAGGATCTCTGGCAAATTCACTGTAGTGAGTCACAAATATTGTAATCCTGATGTTAACTAAGAATTTTTGTATGAACTGTGTCAATTTCTTAGTTTTTATAGCCAGGCAGCAGTGTTCTGAAGGCTTCCCAGGTGGTGCAGTGGTAAAGAACCCACCTGCCATTGCAGGAGACGCAGGAGATGTGGGTTCAGTCCCAGGGTTGGGAAGATCCTCTTGGGTAGGAAATGGCAACCCATTCCAGTTTTCTTGCCTGGAAAATCCCATGGACAGAGGAACCTGGCAGGCTACAGTCCATGGGGTCACAGAGAGTCAGACACAACTGAGCACACACACACACACTCACACACACCCACACACACCACACCTATATTTCTAAGAGGATTTTGTTATCTCCCAGTTCACAAACCATCCTGACAGTTAAATTTTGTTGCAAGATGAGTTGGTCATGATGCTGTCAGAGACTCTGATGCTGCTCATTGAAATAAAGGTAGTTTTAGGAAGTGCTGCTTGAGGGAGGGCACTTAGGCACTCCTTTGGCCACATCTGTGTGGAAGTGGCATTGCCTTTGAGTCGTCTTTGGGGACCTCGATTTCATAAGAAGATGACAACTTACCTCTGGCTTGGCTGGCTGTAAAAGCATGGGGAGCTGCATTTAGCTTGCAACCTACAATAATAACAATCTAGGTATTTGCTAGAGACATTATCTGGGGCTCACCATCACCCAATACTTACTAAAAGCTCAGTTGGAAGAAAGAGTATATATGCAGGTTTTCTCAAAGGATTTGCAGTTCACTTCAAAATTTGATTGCTGGGTCATGCCAGGTAAGCAGAGAATGGGAACCTCACTCTGTCTCTGGTCTCCTGTGTAGAATTGATTTTGCTCACTTGCACTTTGACATTACATCACTTGACTACTTTGAAGGTGTGAAAAGAAATAGTCCTGTGAGACACACTGTCACATTCACGGTAAGGCTGCTATGGAGGGTGAAGTTTACTCTCTCACGCAGTTTACCACCTCTCAGATCCATGTGAAAAACATCTCTTTGTTCTTTGTATCAGTGAGTCGTGCCTCATCTCAGGGATGGGTGGGTTTTATCTTACAGACACTGAGAAGCATGGAATTTTTCGTGGTATCCTTCCTGGTATGATTGACATAATTTCTAATTTTTGGCTCTCCTCGGGCAAATGAATAGCCTTGAGACATGCTTGCCTGTATTATTTTTCCTCCTGCCTTCCCCTCTTCCTTCCTTCCTTCCTTCCTTCCTAATCTCACACATGGGTTCATTTTATGTTTCTTGATCTCATACTTCCTTTTCCTCTCTAATTCATTCTTATGTTAAAGTTTGGCTTTACTATATTTTGTGTTACTGCGTAAATTTTTGCTAAATATTTCACAACCTTGCTGGTATAAGGCAGGATATTCTTGCATAAGTACAGACAAGAATACATGAGAGGAAGCCTTCTGCCTATAGCACTTCAAAGTCAAAACATTTTTCCCATTGGTTGATTTAAGTGAGTTTACAGTAGGAGTTGCTTTCGAAAGTATGTCCTCAACCTGACTCTTAATATTACAGGAAATGTTTTTAACCTTTCTCTCCCCTCTTGAGTTAACTTTACTTTGGCTTAAAAGTGTGTTTGGTTGATAAAGAAAGCCTGCAATTGATAGTTCTCACAGCAGTGTTTGCAATTAAAGCAGAAGCTTGGGGTGAGGAGGTTGGGGAATGTGTAAGGAAGATTTTCCATATTCTTTTTCCCGCATTAAGTTTTAACTCCAAATCCTACTTTTTCCTGACTTTAAAGTATTTGTTTGAAATTATCTGGAAATCTGAGTTTCTATCATTTAAAATACTTTTCTTTAGTAATCATAGAATAAATAACAACAAAACGTCTGAGCTAGCACATTTAGTTTCTGATGTCTGACTCTTTTGAATTTAATAGTAGATTAATTTATGGTTAACCATGTATTTAATTACATTGGATTTGTTATAAGAGACCTAAAAAAAGAGGAGTAATTTTTTTATGAAGACTTTTTTTTTTTTTCCTGAAATTTTTAGTGATTGTTGCAAAACTAGGAGGAGATGGGCATATTTTGAACAATGAAAGAATGAAATATAATAGAGGAATCCTAGTTAATCAGGAATTTGTTCCCCTGCCACCCAGTAAGATGCCAAAAGAACCCAAGGGGGTTACTTTCTACAAGGACTTAGGACTCCTATAGTAAGGTAGTAAGACGGCAGAGAAGGGTTTTCTTCATTCATTTGTTGACATTCTACCTCATCACAGGCACTAAGGTGAAGCTAGGGGAAGATGATGACTGAGCAGGAAGAAGATACTTGGGTTGGATCCTACCTTTCTTGATCAAGAATGACCAGGCTTTTTGCTGAAGACAGCTGCTCAGCAGTCGTATTTCTCTAGATCCATGAGAGGATTATGTAGTCAGGGGCAAGGCCTCCTTTCTGTGGCTGAGTTCTCTGTTGTGTAGAATCAGTGCTGGTGGGGAAAAGACACTCCAAAGGAAGGTGGTAACATGGTCTCCCTCCATCTCCAACACACACACACACACACACACTGCAGTGGAGAGAAATTTGCCGTGTTAGACTCTATATTCAACCCTTAGGGGGCTTGAGGCAAATATCTATCTCAGCCTCTGAGGATGTTGGAAATTGGAGATTAGAAGTACTAGAGTTGGCAGGAATCACATTTCTGAAAAGAGCATCTTATTCATAAGGACATAAAATAGTTATCAAGGAAAGAGTGTGATTAAGATCATATTCTGAGATGTGTCTTTTTTATTCTTCCTCTATTGTCCGTATTTCCTTCCAGGGAGTCAAACGGATAATGTGCCCACTTGTGCTTATTGTCTCAGGGGAAGGATATAGCAGGCCAACCAGGAGAGTGTTGGATGTCAAACACTGCCCCTTCCTGGCTTTTATCTCCTCAAGACTCAACCCTAGAGTTAGGAGAGGATTTGTGGGTGCAGACATAGCGTCTCATCCAGGAGGGAAGAGAGTGGAGCTCTCCTTCGTGTCCGCCATTGTGCCAGCCAAGTCACAGAGAATGGGGAAGGGTGAGCCTCTGGCATCATCCTTAGCCTTTTCTAACATAGTTTGCTGATAAGATATTAACATTTTTATCTTAGGACTTACCAATCCAGAAGTTCACTTGGGCCTCCAGGAATCTTTTGCACGGCTGCCTGCGGTCCTGTCTGCCTCTTTACTGCATACAGCTGTTTTCTCTCAGGGCCTTTGCTGCTTTCCCTAGTGGTCCTGCTGGAGAGCAGAGGAAAGCTCTTCCATGCTCTGCAGACCCACAGAGCTCTGTCTCTCTGTCTCTCTCTCTTTCTGACTCAGTTTCTCCCTCTTTGGTGTGTTCTCTCTCTCACCTTTCAAAGGAGTCCTTTCCCCTCCCCCCGCCACCTGGGGGAAATCTCTTTCCTTTCTTCTTTCTGGCTAATAGCTTGTCACTGTTGAGGGTTCCCATTTTTAAAATCTTATCTATGGTGCTCCAAAATTTAGGCTTTGGAAGAAAATAGGAAAATTGTAGGCTGCTTTTCTCCTTTTTCCATATTTATCTTGAGCAAGGAGAACAGTCTACTTGCTTGCTTGAATTAAAGGAAGGAAAAAGGGAAGATTGCAGGGAGAAAAGAGTAATTACAGATTGGTATTTAAAAATAGTATCCTAACCAAACAGGGGTATGAGGTATGTACATGAGATGTGTAGACTAGTCATAGGAAATTTGGCAAAAGTTTACTTAGTCCATCTGTCCAAGAACTACTGGAAACATAAATTTCCCTTTCTTCCCACCATGACCTTATACAGTTTTAGTATTTTTCAAGTTGGGTGGTATCAGTGATACTTCCAGCACTTCGTAAGTGAATGCAGAAGGTACTGCCTTCTACAATCTATGGAGCCAGAACACATTGCAGATTGCAATTTATGGGTCTTCTAGTTCCCAAATAGTATGCGTACTGAAGAGGGGAAAGGAAAAGGACAGAGGACGGAGGTGGAGGAATGCCATTCCTTCCACATTTCAGGACAATGCAAAGTTTAACCTCTTAATGTGAGGAAGCTATTGAGTCCTGTCTATATTTACAGCTACTTTTTATGACTGGCCTTATAGCCTCTTACTATTTCTGATCTGTACTCTCTGAATTTAACCTTTGAGATTTTCCAGTTTTTCCCTCTAATTTTGATCTTCTATTAAATCAAGGTTTCACATACGAGGTTTACTTGAAAGCTTTTGATTTAGCCCTTTACCCAAAGACCCAGCTTTGATGTAAAGCTGTGCTCTTTGTGAAGTCTGTCCTTCCCTCATGCATAAGCTTCTTTTGTTTATACCTGGGCATGAAATGTACCTGATGATCTGCTGAGCCACCATGTAAAGGATCTCTGAAAAGTAGAGAAAATGATTGTGCTGGCAGCTCCTGAAGTGTTCCCCTACACTGTGACTGAAGCAATTCAAAACCTCCCCACTGCATTGCCCATAGCTGATGTATCCCCAGGAGAGCTGCCTTCCTGGGAGCTGGCACTGACACCACTATGGTTTGGGTTAATGTGTCTGAATGAGAAGGCATTGCTGTTTTCTTCAATTCCTGCTGTACTTTGAAACAGGTGAGGGATACCTATTGATCAGTTGGCTCCAGGAGAGGGGTCTTGCCAAAATGAGTCTACAGGCGTTTCCAACAGAGCTCTTTATGTCCATGTGCGATGGCCAGACATACACCAATCCCAGGGTGCTTTTTAATTAGAATGGCTGTTCAAACAGTAAGCATGATTCCACAGTTTTCATTTCCCCTAGCTATACCCCAGGCTTTTGCTCTTTAGCTAGGAGAAAGAACAGTTTATTTTTTAATATTGAATTCTCTTTTCCGTTTGAAAACACCCCATGGAATGTTTTTAAAGAAGTTCAGGAAGATGGGAATGGTTGACTCAATTATCTATACTAGAGGAAATTAGCAGATTATTAAAAAAACAAAGGAAACTGTTCTAGTCCCAATTACTATAGGGTTATCAGCAAATCTACCTTTTCTTCTGAGAGCAAAGATTGCTGAGGAAGCAGAATATGTTCACCTACCAAGCATTCAAGGATGTTTAAGAAGAAGCTCAGTCGAAGGGTTCTTTGAAAAGAAAGTACAGTGTTTGGTCCTTCTTCCCTCCATGCTCACTTGAGGTCTACATCTGCCTATGTGGAAACAACCTTGTCTGAGTGTTAGGAGTTCTATTTTCTGGCAGCCTGGTTCTTGGTAATTGAGCCTTCTTGAGCAGGTTATTTTGCCTCTCTGTGCCTAGTTTTCACATCTGTAAAATTGGAAGAATGATAATGGATTCAATGCTATTACTTGCTAAGAGCTTTGAAAATGCCTGGCATCAGGTTACCTATGGCAACTGTTTTCTGCTCATGTTTCCCTTAGACTGCCTTACAGTCTGGCGGCCTCGCCCTGTGTTATCTCACCCTTGTGTCTCAGGTCTAGGTGTGAAACGGGAGAATACTCCAAAGTGTTTATTGATCTATCTTACTATTTCCTTGAGATTTATGTCTATTATTACTGATAAACCTTTGTGTGGCCTGTAACTGTTTACAGAGAATTTTTACTTTCTTTACAGAGTTTTATGTTCATACCAATACTGTATTGTTAAGAATTGGGAGGATGCAATGTTTGCAAAATGGTAGGAGTTTTTCTTTTTTTTTTTCTTTTTTTTTTTTGCCATTATCCCTCCACAGAGTATTGATTTTGACAGTCACCACAGATGAGAATACCCAAGTTGGAGTCTGGGAGTTTCAGCATAACTTTTTTCTAATTATTAATTTTTGTTGGAGTACAGTTGCTTCACAATATTGTACTAGTGTCTGCTGTGCAGTGAAGTGAATCAGCCATATGTATACATATATCCCTTCATTTTAAAATTTCCTTCCCATTTAAGTCACCATAGAGCATTGAATAGGGTTCCTTGTACTATATAATAGGTTCTCATTAGTTATCTATTTTATATACAGTAGTGTGTATATGTCAATCCCAATTTCCTAATTCATCCCAACCCTCCCTTCCCCTCTTGTTAACCATAAATTTGTTTTCTATATCTGCGACTCTATTTCTGCTTTGCAAATTAGTTCATCTGTGCCATTTTCCTGAATTCCACATATAAGCCTTATTTTGCCTTTTTCTTTCTGACTTACCTCATTCTGTATGACAGTCTCTAGGTCCATCCATGTCTCTGTAAAGCGACATTACTTTGTTCCTTTGTATGACTTGAGTAATATTACATTGTAGATATGCACCACATCTTCTTTATCCATTCATCTATTGATGGACATTTTGGTTGCTTCCGTGTCCTGGCTATTGTAGATAGTGCTTCAGTGAATATCAGGGTGCATGCACCCTTTTGAATTATGATTTTTTCCAAATACATGCCCAAGGGTGGGATTGCTGAGTCATATGGTAGCTCTGTTTTTAGTTTTTGTTTTAAGGAAACTCTATACTTTTCTTCTTAGTGGCTGCAATTTACATTCCCACAAACAGTGTAGGAGGATTCCCTTTTCTCCACACCCTCTCCAGCATTTACTGTTTAGATTTTTTGATGATAGCCATTCTGCCAGTATGAGGTGATACATTATAGTTTTGGTTTGTATTTCTGTAGTAAGTAGTGATGTTGAGCATCTTTTCCTATGTTTGTTGAGTATCTGTATGTCATCTTTGCAGAGATGTCTATTAAGGTCTTCTGCCCATTTTTTGATTGGGTTGTTTGATTCTTTGATATTGAGTTGCATGAGATGTTTGTGTATTTTGGAGACTAATCCCTCGACAGTTGCTTTATTTGCAAATATTTTCTCCCATTCTGAGGATTGCCTTTTCATCTTGACTGTGGTCTCCTTTGCTAAGCAAAAGCTTTAAATTTAATTAGGTCCTGTTTATTTTTGTTTTTATTTTCATTACTCTAGGAGGTGAGTCAAAAAGATTTTGCTGCATCTTAGGTCAAAGAGTGTTTTCACTGTCTTCCTATGAGAGTTTTATAGAATCCAGCTTTACATTTAGGTCTTTAATTCATTTTGAGCTTATTTTCGAGTATGGTGTTAGGGAGTGTTCTAATTGCATTTTTCTTTTACATGCAGCTGTCTAGTTTTCCTAGCACCACTTTTTGGAAGGATTATCTTTTCTCCATTGGATATTCTTACCTCGTTTGTCATAGATTAGGTGACCATGGATGTATGGGTTTATCTCTGGGCTTTCTATCTATGGAACAACCATTGATCTATATTTCTGCTTTTGTAACAGTACCATACTGTCTTCATCACTCTAGGTTTGTAGTATAATCTGAAGTTTGTATAATCTGTAGTATAATTCCTCCAGCTCCATTTTTCTTTCTTAAGATTGCTTTGGCTATTCAGGGTCTTTCGTGTTTCCATACAAATTGTAAATTTTGTAGTTCTAATTCTGTGAGAAATATCATTGGTAATTTGATAGGGATTGCATTGAATCTGTAGATTGCTTTGGGTAATATAGTCATTTTCACAATATTGATTCTTTCAATGCAAGAACATGGTATATCTCTCCCACTACTTGTGTTGTCTTTGATTTCTTTCATCAGAATCTTATAGTTTTCTGAGTACAGGTCTCTGCCTCCTTAGGTAGATTTATTCCTAAGTGTTTTCTTTTTGTTGTAATGATAAATGGAATTGTTTCCTGAATTTCTCTCTGATTTTTCACTGTTAGTATATAGGAATACAAGAGATTTCTGTGTATTAATTTTGTATCCTGTAGCTTTCCCGAATTCATTGTTTAGTTCTAGGAGTTTTCTTGTGGCATCTTTAGGATTTTCTACTTATAATATCATGTCATCTGTAAACAGTGATACTAACATAAATTTTGGAACAAACAATTTAAGAAACTGTTGCATTGAAGATGGTAAGAAGAACAAATTTATTTTACCCATGTTGCTTCATGCCCAAGATGGCACAGCTCAGTGTCCAGGAGATTCCCTTGTCCTGAGGTTTCTTCCATGGGGGAAGGAGAGAATTTTGAAATTAGCAAGAGAAAAAAAAGCTTGTCACATGTTAAAGAATCCCAATAAGGTATCAGAGGGTTTCACAGCAGAAATCTTGTAGACTGGCAAAGAATGTGATGATATATTCAAAGTACTGAAATAAAAAAAGCTACCAACAAAGAATACTTTACCCTGCAAAGCTATCCTTCAAAATGAAAGAGATACAGACTTGCCAAGTCCAAAAAAGCTTTCAGAGTTCATCACCACTACCACTTGACATGGTACTTTACAAGAAATGCTAAAAGGAATTCAAGCTGAAATGAAAGGACATTAATTAGTAACATGAAAACACAAAAACACAGAACTCACTGGTAAGAAAGGTATATGGTCAAATTCAGAATATGCTGTATGTGTGTTATTTACTCAGTTGTGTATGACTTTTTGTGACCCCATGGTCTGTCCATGGAATTCTCTAGGAAAGAATACTGGAGTAGGCTGCCATTCCCTTCTCCAGGGGATCTTCCTGACCTAGGGATAGAACCCAGGTCTCCTGCATTGCAGGCAGATTCTTTGCTGTCTGAGCTACAGGGTAAGCTCTAATACACTAATACTCTATAATCAGAATACACTAATACTCTACAAGTCACTTAACTCTAAAATAAAGGTCAAAAGAGAAAAGAATTAAAAATAACTATTGTTCTCTTGATTTTTTGACTAATACACAACATAAAAAAATGAAAATCATGATATCAAAAAATAAAATATGTTGGGGGAAGTAAAAAGTGGATTTTAAAAATATGACTGAAGTTGTTTTAGAAATAAATGGCTTCCAAATTGAAAAGGAAGAAGTAAAACTTTATTTTCAGATGACATATATGCCCTCCCTCTTGGACCTCCCTCCAACCCTCCTACTCCATTCCAACCATTTAGATTATCATAGAACACTAGGCTGAGCTTCCTGTGCCATACAGAAGCTTCCCACTAGCTATTTTATACATGGTGGTGTATTTATGTCAGACCTAATCTCCCAATTCAGCCCACCATCCCACCCATCATGTCTACACATCCTTTCTCTACATCTGTGTCTCTACTCCTGCCCTGGAACTAGATACATCTGTACCATTTTTCTAGATTCCACACATATGTATATTAATACATGCTTTTATGTATATTAATGTATAAATACATTATAAATATATAAATACATGTATACATACATGTATTATATACGTGTATTTTATGCACATTAATACAATAGTTGTTTTTCTGACAGATTCTGTACGACAGACTCTAGATTCAACCACATCTCTATAAATGACCCAATTTCATTCCTTTTCATGGATGAGTCATATTCCGTTATATATACGCACCACATCTTCTTTATCCATTCTTCTGCTGATGGGCATTTAAGTTGTTTTCCATGTCCTAGCTATTGTAAATAGTGCTGCAGTTAACACTGGGGTACATTGTCTTTCTGAATTATGGTCCTCTCAGGGTACATGCCCAGTTGTGGCCAGCAATCCCACTTTTAGGTGTATATCTGAAGCAAACAAAATCGGTATGTTGAGATTTTTACACTCTCATGTTCATTACAATATTATTCACTGTAGTGAAGATATGGAAACAACCTAAATGTCTGTCTACAGATGAATGAATAGAGAAAATGTGATATACATATATATATATAATATGTAATTATCATGTGTATGTATACAATAAGAGTATTATTCAGCCATAAAATATAAAACAGAGAAGAACATAGATGAATCTTGAGGATATTATGCTAAGTGAAAGAAGTCAGACAAAGACAAATACTGCATAATCTCACTTACATGTGAAAATTAAAAAAAATCAAATTCACAGAAACAGGTGGAATGATGGTTGATATGGACTGGAGGATGTGGAAAATTGGGTGATATTGGTCAAATGGTACAAACTTTCAGCTATAAGTTGAATAATTTCTTGGGATCTAACACAGTATGGTGACTATAGTTAGGAATATTGTGTTAGAATACTGTATAGTAATACTGTATACTAGAAACAGTATATTTAAGGCATTCTCAGAACAAGAACAAAAATGATAACTGTTAAGTGATGGATGTGTTAATTAACTTCAGTTGGTGATCATTTCACAATGTATCAGTTCAGTTCAGTTCAGTCTCTCAGTCTGTGTCCGACTCTTTGTGACCCCATGAACTGCAGCACGCCAAGCCTCCCTGTCCATCACCAACTCCCACAATTCACCCAGACCCATGTCCATTGAGTCGGTGATGCCATCCAACCATCTCATCTTCTGTTGTCCCCTTCTCCTCCTGCCCTCAATCTTTCCCAGCATCAGGGTCTTTTCAAATGAGTCACCTCTTCACATCAGGTGGCCAAAGAATTGGAGTTTCAGCCTCAGCATCAGTCCTTCCAATGAACACCCAGGACTGGTCTCCTTTAGGATGGACTGGTTGGATCTCCTTGCAGTCCAAGGGACTCACAAGAGTCTTCTCCAACACCACAGTTCAAAAGCATCAACTCTTCAGTGCTCAGCTTTCTTTATAGTCCAACTCTCACATCCATACATGACCACTGGAAAAACCATAGCCTTGACTAGATGGACCTTTGTTGACAAAGTAATGTCTCTGCTTTTGAATATGGTATCTAGGTTGGTCATAACTTTCCTTCCAAGGAGTAAGCATCTTTTAATTTCATGGCTGCAATCACCATCTGTAGTGATTTTGGAGCCCAGTCAGCTACTGTTTCCACTGTTTCCCCATCTATTTGTCACGAAGTGATGAAATGGATGCCATGATCTTCGTTTTCTGAATGTTGAGCTTTAAGCCAACTTTTTCATTCTCTTCTTTCACTTTCATCAAGAGGCTCTTTAGTTCTTCGCTTTCTGCCTTAATGGTGGTGTCATCTGCATATCTGAGGTTATTGATATTTCTCCTGGCAACCTTGATTCCAGCTCGTGCTTCTTCCAGCCCAGCATTTCTCATGATGTACTCTGCATATAAGTTGAATAAATAGGGTGACAATATACAGCCTTGATGTACTCCTTATCCTGTTTGGAACCAGTCTGTTGCTCCAGGTCCAGTTCTAACTGTTGCTTCCTGACTTGCATACAGGTTTCTCAAGAGGCAGGTCAGGTGGTCTGGTATCAAAACATCATGTTGCATACTTTAAATACATACCTCAATAAAGCTGGGGAAAAATTGGTAGAAGATAAGAAGACATCATGCTCTGACACAGTCTATGATAAAATTACATGATAATACTAAGTGAGCTATACATGAACAATACCAAAAGGACAAGGCTCAGGGCAAAAAAGAAGTGGATCTTTTTACTGAAGAGAAACATAGTATGGTATTAACACAATAGAGCTGCTGGGCTCTAGATTCAGAAAGAGAGCAATCGCAGTAGGGACTTGGCTTCTGTGGAGAATATGGCCCTATATGTTTTTTATGTGAGATGGAAGACTAAATTCAGGACCATAGCTTAAAACCAGAGACTACAGTAGAGCATTATACACACAGAAAGTGGCTGAAAAGCCCATATGGCCACAACTGCTGCTTAGAGCTATGGCTTGTAAGAAGCGAGGGGTTTAAGGAGAAAACAAAATTTCAGCCTTGTAGCCAGGACCTAATCAAGCCACTCACAGCTTCCTCAGTTCAGTTCAGTTCAGTTCAATTCAGTCGTTTAGTCGTGTCCGACTCTTTGCGACCCCATGAATTGCAGCACGCCAGGCCTCCCTGTCCATCACCAATTCCCGGAGTTCACTTAGACTCACGTCCATCGAGTCTGTGATGCCATCGAGCCATCTCATCCTGGGTCGTCCCCTTCTCCTCCTGCCCCCAATCCCTCCCAGCATCAGGGTCTTTTCCAATGAGTAAACTCTTTGCATGAGGTGGCCAAAGTACTGGAGTTTCAGCTTTAGCATCATTCCTTCCAAAGAAATCCCAGGGCTGATCTCCTTCAGAATGGACTGGTTGGATCTCCTTGCAGTCCAAGGGACTCTCAAGAGTCTTCTCCAACACCACAGTTCAAAACCATCAATTCTTCGGCGCTCAGCCTTCTTCACAGTCCAACTCTCACATCCATACATGACCACAGGGAAAATCATAGCCTTGACTAGACAGACCTTAGTCGGCAAAGTAATGTCTCTGCTTTTGAATATGCTATCTAGGTTGGTCATAACTTTTCTTCCAAGGAGTAAGCATCTTTTAATTTCATGGCTGCAGTCACCATCTTCAGTGATTTGGGAGCCCAGAAAAATAAAGTCTGACACTGTTTCCACTGTTTCCCCATCTATTTGCCATGAAGTGATGGGACCAGATGCCATGATCTTCATTTTCTGAATGTTGAGCTTTAAGCCAACTTTTTCGCTCTCCTCTTTTACTTTCATCAAGAGGCTTTTTAGTTCCTCTTCACTTTCTGCCATAAGGGTGATATCATCTGCATATCTGAGGTTATTGATATTTCTCCTGGCAATCTTGATTCCAGCTTGTGTTTCTTCCAGTCCAGCATTTCTCATGATGTACTCTGCATAGAAGTTAAACAAGCAGGGTGACAATATACAGCCTTGACGTACTCCTTTTCCTATTTGGAACCAGTCTGTTGTTCCATGTCCAGTTCTCACTGTTGCTTCCTGACCTGCATACAGATTTCTCAAGAGGCAGGTCAGGTGGTCTGGTATTCCTATCTCTTTCAGAATTTTCCACAGTTTATTGTGATCCACACAGTCAAAGGCTTTGGCATAGTCAATCAAGCAGAAATACATGTTTTTCTGGAACTCTCTTGCTTTTTCCATGATCCAGCGGATGTTGGCAATTTGATCTCTGGTTCCTCTGCCTTTTCTAAAACCAGCTTGAACATCAGGAAGTTCACGATTCACGTATTGCTGAAGCCTGGCTTGGAGAATTTTGAGCATTACTTTACTAGCATGTGAGATGAGTGCAATTGTGCGGTAGTTTGAGCATTCTTTGGTATTGCCTTTCTTTGGAATTGGAATGAAAACTGACCTTTTCCAGTCCTGTGGCCGCTTCCTAGGATGTATGAAATATTTTTGTATCACAATAGGTCATTGGAAAGCTGATGTGGGACAAAGGGAGGGTGGGGGAGGTTAGGAAACACTGGATGCAGAACTACTTGACAAAGCGGAATCCATTTTCATTAGATTTAAGAAGAAGACTATTGATGATCTTAAGCTTAGTAGTTTCATGAAATAGTGACTCCCAAAACCAGAATAAAATGGTAAGGTATTGAAGGTATAATGAGGGATTCAAACATAGAGAGTGTAGATATTTTTTTTTCGAGAAATATAGACTATGCTTCCTCTATGGAGAGTCAGGTGGGGGGAACAGTGACGGACTTTATCCTACTCATTTACAAATGGGAAAGTCCAGTAAAGAAGGGATGGGTGGAAGTCCAGAGGGTGGGCTAAGGTGGTAGAGACAGATGACAGAGCAAGTCCCTGAGAAGATGTCTGTGACTCTCTGGGCTAGAGAGCTTTGGCAGTGGAATCTCTTATTAAGAATAATGCAGAGTAACACAAGTATTTTCCCTCTCAATTCACAGGAGATCATCAAGATGTTGGTTAGGATACTGTGGGGACTAGAGTGAATGAAATGGATCTTTGGTATATTGAAGGCTGAGGTCCGCGAGGAGTGAGAACTCTGATTGAACATGGGGCAGCGGGTGAAATGCAGAAGAATGAGGCTGGAGGCAGTAGAAGCAAAGGACGTAGCATTTAAATCCAGTCCACGTGGAATGGCTAAGGAAGGGCAGCAGGGTCCTGTGGCACGAAGAACTCCTACATATTCTGTGCATCTAGCAAACACGTGGGTTTCAAAGACAAATTTTGTTGCTGGTGAGGATAAAGGAAAGGATTCTCAAGGGAATAGATTTTCTGTGTGAACATGTAGAATTTGGAACTAGCAAGATTTGTGTATTTGTCAGTGTGATATTCAAGCTCTGGTTTATATTTGGGGGGCATTTTGGATATTAGTTAGATATTAATTATATATCTGTCTCCTTATGTTGTACTTTCCTGAATGCAGAGACTATATATTACCTACCACAGTTGGTAGTACTTATTGACTGAAGGAATGTTGTGAAGGGTGTTAGCAAGTACTTCCCAGACAATTAGGTTTGTCAAAACTTGAAACAATTAATACAAAAGACAATGTAAAATTCTGCAAATTAATCTTACCACTTGGAATTAAGTCTTTGAAGATTTATTTCGTTTTGTGAACAAGAACTTATTCTTAAAGTATTTCTAAGATTATATCTTTAATGTGATATCACTGTTTCATTGTCATTATATAATGTTAGGATTTTTTATACATTGCCACTTTATTACTCTTAACTGTATGGTATGATGAGCTAGGTTATTTGGGAGTAACATGCAATCCTCCAAATTTCAGCATCTTAAAGAGAAAGAAAAGGAAAGTTTACCATTTTTTTCCCTGCTGCCTGTCTGTTGTGGATTGGCTACAGCTCTGTTCCATGCCATCTTCACTCCAGGAGACAGGCTAATAGAGCAGCTTTTCACTTGAAAATTGCCAATTGTTGTGGAAGCAGGAAATGATAGAATGGCAAAGCATGCTTTACCCTGAAAGCCTCTGCTTGAAGTGATCCATGTCCCTGCCCAAACTGAGTTGGCTGAAGCAAGTCATATGCTACTCCTGACTTCAGTACCGTGAGGATGTTTAATTCCTGCTGGAGGAAAGGCAGTGCATTTTTGTGAATAGTTCACAATCTACTACAGCATAAAAACTGTTACATTTTCAAAAACATTCTCGGGAGGAATATTTTAAAGCATTTTAAAGCTGAGAGTCAGACATTTTACTCACAGAAAGTGATATCAAAACAGTGGTGGCCGAGAAACTCATACTCTGAGAAATATATTTGTACTTACTCTAGAGCAGTTTCCCTCAAGTATAGGAACAAGTACAGGAACACTATAATTCCCTACTGCTTGTTGAGGTCTGCCTGTCTCAGTGACTCCCCTTTTGCCCTGGTGTCAGAGTTAACCTCGCAGGTCCCCTCCCTGTGGACTTCAGGGCAGCCGTGCCAGTACATCTCTGCCAGTGAGGCCACTGGGTCTTGTTGGTCTCTGTCCTTTTGTCCTGACTCAGCTCTTACCATGAGCAATGACGATAAATAACACTGGTTTAACGTAAAATAGTCTATTTGTCATGCAGTGTTTACTTTCTTTAAGGGACTTCTTTTTACAAATGGTTAACAACTCCCCCCGCCCCAACTTTTTTCCCTTAAATATGCATTCTAGGTAAGGACAGTGAAAGAGCAGCTGACAGGTTACTATTTAGCTGTATTTCTTTCAGGACTTGGTGAGTTGTTTAGTTTTCATGTGATATGAGACAGGTTTCTGTACTAGCTCTGAGCTATTTATATGACATGCTTCCCTATGTAGTACACATAGTTTATATTTATAACTTTCAAATGATTTTTATTTTTGGTACACTTACTTTCTTAACAAAACCTCATGGCAGTAGTGTTAAAATTAGTTTATCTTCTTAGAGGAGGTGCAAGTGTGGCTGCAAATACAATTTTTCCTCAGCTTCGCCTCTTGTTATCTCTCCTTTGCAGTGAATCAGTTATCACCTTCTAGAACATCCACTGTTATGGTCCACATAAATTATTTCTCTCTCTTAGCAGCAGTGGATACTTTGGGTTCTTCCTGTGGCAGCATCTGTCCTCTAAAAAGATCTTTTTCTAAACCCTCAGAATCTTGTTCTAAATATTTGCTGGTTGGTTAAACAAATCTAGTAAATATAATAGTGGATTAACGTATTTTCCCTCTAATATAATGCATTTGCCTTTGAAGTTTTCTCAAAGAGCATGACTTAAGCATCGTCAGTGCAAGAGTGAAACGTTTGTGTGGCATCAACTTCTGTGTGTGGATATGGTCATGACCTTATTGTTTATTCTAATTTAATTCTCAGAACAACCATGTGGGGTAGATAAAGTTATTATCTCCATTTTACAGTTGAGAAATATTATGACCACATTTTTTTTCTGATACTGATAGAATCCAATCCTTCTATCCATTCATTCTTCATTTATTGATTGCCAAATATGTGTTTGGTAGAAAGATAACAAAGAAATCAATAGTTTTTGCCAACCAGAGGATCATAACCAAATGTGGGAAGAGATACGAAGAAATTAAGCAACTAGACAGACTCAGTAACGGTGGTGTGAATAAAGTGCCATGGGAACACTGATATCTGGAGAGGTCTTGGAAAGCAAACTTTGGGAGATAGTGAAGGACAGGGAAGCCTGGCATATTGCAGTCCATGGAGCTGCAAAGAGTCAGACAGAACTTAGTGACTAAACAATAACTTGGAAGGCTTTGTAAGGTAAGGTTGTTGAGTGAAGTTTTGAGGGGTGGGTAACAGTTGTTCAAGTAAAAAGAGAGGGCAGAGAGGCAGTCTGAGAAAGGGTGATACTGTGTCAGAGTGTGGAGGAGAGAGAGAGAGAGGCTTTCTCAGGAAATTGTTTACAGTCTGGCTTGGGGGGGCCCAGTATGTGTGTGGAATTGGAGCTGTGAAATGAGATTAGAGAGCAGAAACCAGATGGAGGTGGAAAGCAACTAAAGGATTTTGAACGTGGTAGAGATTTGTGCTTTAGGAAGGTCACCTTTGCAATTGTATAAAATTTGCATGCCAGAGAAAAATTGACCTCACATTAAAGAGATAAAAACAAAACAAAACAAAACAAAACAACATATAAAATCCTAACACACCAAACATAGACAGTAATCAATTATCAATTAAATTTATTTAACTTTTGGTCAATAACTAATATTTATCTGAAATTTACTCTGAACAAGAATAATTACTTGTATGTTTTTTTCAGAATGTAGAATTAGATATTACTACATCCAGAAAAAAATGAAGGGATGGAGCCAAAGCAAAAACAATACCCAGCTGTGGATGTGACTGGTGATAGAAGCAAAGTTCGATGCTGTAAAGAGCAATACTGCATAGGAACCTGGAATGTCAGGTCTATGAATCAAGGCAAATTGGAGGTGGTCAAACAGGAGATGGCAAGAGTGAATGTCGACATACAAGGAATCAGCGAACTAACATGGACTGGAATGGGTGAATTTAACTCAGATGACCATTATATCTACTACTGCGGACAGGAATCCCTCAGAAGAAATGGAGTAGCCATCATGGTCAACAGAAGAGTCCGAAATGCAGTACTTGGATGCAATCTCAAAAACGACAGAATGATCTCTGTTCGTCTCCAAGGTAAACCATTCAATATCATGGTAATCCAAGTCTATGCCCCAACCAGTAATGCTGAAGAAGCTGAAGTTGAACAGTTCTATGAAGACCTACAAGACCTTTTGGAACTAACACCCAAAATAGATGTCCTTTTCAGTATAGGGGACTGGAATGCAAAAGTACAAAGTCAAGAAACACCTGGAGTAACAGGCAAATTTGGTCTTGGAATATGGAGTGAAGCAGGGCAAAGACTAATAGAGTTTTGCCAAGAAAATGCGCTGGTCATAGCAAACACCTTCTTCCAACAACACAAGAGAAGACTCTACACATGGACATCACCAGATGGTCAACACCAAAATCAGATTGATTATATTCTTTGCGGCCAAAGATGTAGAAACTCTATACAGTCAACAAAAACAAGACCAGAAGCTGACTGTGGCTCAGGTCATGAACTCCTTATTACCAAATTCAGACTGAAATGTAAGAGAGTAGGGAAAACCGCTAGACCATTCAGGTATGACCTAAATCAAATCCCTTATGATTATACAGTGGAAGTGAGAGATAGATTAAAGGGCCTAGATCTGATAGATAGAATGCCTGATGAACTATGGAATGAGGTTCATGACATTGTATAGGAGACATGGATCAAGACCATCCCCAGGAAAAAGAAATGCAAAAAAGCAAAATGGCTGTCTGGGGAAGCCTTACTAATAGCTGTGAAAAGAAGAGAAGCAAAAAGCCAAGGAGAAAAGGAAAGATATAAGCATCTGAATGCAGAGTTCCAAAGAATAGCAAAAAGAGATAAGAAAGCCTTCTTCAACTATCAATGCAAAGAAATAGAGGAAAACAATAGAATGGGAAAGACTAGAGATCTCTTTAAGAAAATTAGAGATACCAAGGGAACATTTCATGCAAAGATGGGCTCGATAAAGGACAGAAATGGTATGGACCTAGGAGAAGCAGAAGATATTAAGAAGAGGTGGCAAGAATACACAGAAGAACTGTATAGAAAGGATCTTCACAACCCAGATAATCACGATGGTGTGATCACTCATCTAGAACCAGCCATCTTGGAATGTGAAGTCAAGTGGGCCTTAGAAAGCATTACTACGAACAAAGCTATTGGAGGTGATGGAATTCTAGTTGAGCTCTTTCAAATCCTGAAAGATGATGCTGTGAAAGTGCTGCACTCAATATGCCAGCAAATTTGGACAACTCTGCAGTGGCCACAAGACTGGAAAAGGTCAGTTTTCATTCCAATTCCAAAGAAAGGCAATGCCAAAGAATGCTCAGACTACAGCACAGTTGCACTCATCTCACATGCTAGTAAAGTAATGCTCAAAATTCTCCAAGCTAGCCTTCAGCAATACATGAACCATGAACTTCCTGATGTTCAAGCTGGTTTTAGAAAAGGCAGAGGAACCAGAGATCAAATTGCCAACATCCACTGGATCATGGAAAAAGCAAGAGAGTTCCAGAAAAACATCTATTTCTGCTTTATTGACTATGCCAAAGCCTTCGACTGTGTGGATCACAGGAAACTATGGAAAATTCTGAAAGAGATAGGAATACCAGACCACCTGACCTGCCTCTTGAGAAATCTGTATGCAGGTCAGGAAGCAACAGTGAGAACTGGACATGGAACAACAGACTGGTTCCAAATAGGAAAAGGAGTACATCAAGGCTGTATATTGTCACCCTGCTTGTTTAACTTCTATGCAGAGTACATCATGAGAAACACTGGACTGGAAGAAACACAAGCTGGAATCAAGACTGCAAGGAGAAATATGAATAACCTCAGATATGCAGATGACACCACCCTTATGGCAGAAAGTGAAGAGGAGCTAACAAGCCTCTTGATGAAAGTAAAAGAGGAGAGCGAAAAAGTTGGCTTAAAGCTCAACATTCAGAAAATGAAGATCATGGCATCCGGTCCCATCACTTCACGGGAAATAGATGGGGAAACAGTGGAAACAGTGTCAGACTTTATTTTTTGGGCTCCAAAATCACTGCAGGTGGTGACTGCAACCATGAAATTAAAAGACGTTTACTCCTTGGAAGAAAAGTTATGACAAACCTAGATAGCATATTCAAAAGCAGAGCTATTACTTTGCCGACTAAGGTCCGTCTAGTGGAGGCTATGGTTTTTCCTGTGGTCATGTATGGATGTGAGAGTTGGACTGTGAAGAAGGCTGAGTGCCGAAGAATTGATGCTTTTGAACTGTGGTGTTGGAGAAGACTCTTGAGAGTCCCTTGGACTGCTAGGAGATCCGACCAGTCCATTCTGAAGGAGATCAACCCTGGGATTTCTTTGGAAGGAATGATGCTAAAGCTGAAGCTCCAGTACTTTGGCCACCTGATGGGAAGAGTTGACTCATTGGAAAAGACTCTGATGCTGGGAGGGATTGGGGGCAGGAGGAGAAGGGGACGACCGAGGATGAGATGGCTGGATGGCATCACTGACTTGATGGATGCGAATCTGAGTGAACTCCGGGAGTTGGTGATGGACAGGGAGGCCTGGCGTGCTGCGATTCATGGGGTTGCAAAGAGTTGGACACGACTGAGCGACTGAACTGATTAAAAGTTATTATATTATAATTGTTTTAATTCCTGCTGTACAGAAAAATGATTCAGTTATACATACACGTGTGTGCGTGCTTCAGTCACGTCCCACTCTTTGCAACCCTGTGACTGTAGCCTGCCAGGTTCCTCTGTCCTTGGGGTTCTCCAGGCAAAAATACTGAAGTGGGTTGCCATGCCCTCCTCTGGGGATCTTCCTGACCCAGAGATCAAACCCATGGCTCCTGTTTCTCCTACATTGTAGGCAGATTCTTTTTCCATTGAGCCACTTGAAAAGTCCATCTGTTAATATATATGTACATTCTTTTTCATTATGGTTTATCACAGGATATTCAATATAACTCCCTATGTTATACAGTGGGACCTTGTTGTTTATCCTAATTTAATTCTCAGAACAACCATGTGGGGTAGATAGAGTTATTATCTCCATTTTACAGTTGAGAAATATTATGCCAAAATAAGTTGGATAATTTGCTGCATAAATTAATAAATGAAGGAGTCAATTATTCAAATAAACTTCTGACAACCACAAATTCAATGCTCCTTCCACAATACCTCTTTTTTCTCTCTGCTTTCAGAATTCATACTCATGACACAGGAAAAGAAATGTGCCTCTTTAAAGAAGGATTTTTGTGGTTTAGTGTTTTGTGTTGAGTTCTAGATTAAGAATCAAACTGGGGGACTTAGATTGAGTGGGTAAAATAAAGTTTTATGATTAGAATAGTCTTTGCTGAGAGTAACTCATTCATAAGTAGAAGACTGATTGTAATAGAGGATGACAGAAGAATGTAATCTGAGCAGACTCAGGAAGTTCACTGATAGGTGACCAGTAAGCCATGGCACATTTTGCGCCAAGAAGTTAAAATGTTTCACATAGTGTTTAATTAACACCAGCTGCTCTTAACTGAATAAGATATGCCAAAGGAAGAAAGGTAAAGGGAAAAATGTGACAAACAGGGAACTCAAAGCCCCAGAGTGTTGTGGGTACATTTCAGTTCAGTTCAGTTCAGTTGCTCAGCCGTGTCCGACTGTTTGCGACCCCATGAATCGCAGCATGCCAGGCCTCCCTGTCCATCACCATCTCCCGGACTTCAGTCAGACTCACGTCCATCGAGTCTGTATGCCATCCAGCCATCTCATCCTCGGTCGTCCCCTTCTCCTCCTGCCCCCAATCCCTCCCAGCATCAGAGTCTTTTCCAATGAGTCAACTCTTCCCATCAGGCGGCCAAAGTACTGGAGCTTCAGCTTTAGCATCATTCCTTCCAAAGAAATCCCAGGGTTGATCTCCTTCAGAATGGACTGGTCGGATCTCCTTGCAGTCCAAGGGACTCTCAAGAGTCTTCTCCAACACCACAGTTCAAAACCATCAATTCTTGAACGCTCAGCCTTCTTCACAGTCCAACTCTCACATCCATACATGACCACTGGAAAAACCATAGCCTTGACTAGACGGACCTTAGTCGGCAAAGTAATGTCTCTGCTTTTGAATATACTATCTAGGTTGGTCATAACTTTTCTTCCAAGGAGTAAGCGTCTTTTAATTTCATGGCTGCAGTCACCATCTGCAGTGATTTTTGAGCCCCCAAAAATAAAGTCTGACACTGTTTCTACTGTTTCCCCATGTATTTCCCATGAAGTGATGGGACTGGATGCCTCAGTTGTCCACTAATGTCCTAGTCAATGCCTACTTGCTTACATGTTAGTTTTCAAGCAAGGAAATTTCATTAAATTTTCTATGACCAATACAGTATTTTTATGCCTGCTCAAACACTTTCCTTACAGTGATATTTATTTAATATATTGAAAAATTACTTTAATTTCAGAAAATCTGTGTTTTCCCTATCAAACTGTCATTGCTTAAGATAGCAAAACAATGAACATTTATCATTTATTTCATGCATTTCTAAACATCTCTCAGACCACTCTGTGAAAATGTACTAATATTTCTTTTATAATGCATTTTGTGGTACATTTCGAGTTGCAGTGAGGTCTGAGTTCCTAGAATACATCTCTAGATTTTAGGGTATACTAAAAAAAAAAAAAAAAGATGATATAATGTTTCAAAACCTACCTGGTTTTAAAAGTCCATAAATACCAACCAAATATTAATTCTATGATAAATATGAACATAAAAATAGCTTTTTTTGCTGTATAGTTTACATCTTAAAGGCAGATATGAGACATTATAATATTAATTATGTGCTTTTACTCATTATAATTCTACTGATTTCTATTGAGTCATTTAATTGAAGATGTTTGTATATTACAATTAAAGTTTTTTTTTTCCTGAGTAAGACTTTATTCCAAGGGCCTTTACAAATAAAATTCTACTTCAAATAATTTTTAGGCATTCATTTTTTTAAAAAAAATTTTATTTTTACTTTATTTTACTTTACAATACTGTATTGGTTTTGCCATACATTGACATGAATCCACCACGGGTGTACATGCGTTCCCAAACATGAACCCCCCTCCCCCCTCCCTCTCCATAACATCTCTCTGGATCATCCCCGTGCACCAGTCCCAAGCATCCTGCATCCTGCATCAGACATAGACTGGTGATTCGATTCTTACATGATAGTATACATGTTTCAATGCCATTCTCCCGAATCATCCCACCCTGTCCCTCTTCCTCTGAGTCCAAAAGTCCGCTATACACATCTGTGTCTCTTTTGCTGTCTTGCATACAGGGTCACAATTACCATCTTTCTAAATTCCATATATATGTGTTAGTATACTGTATTGGTGTTTTTCTTTCTGGCTTACTTCACTCTGTATAATCGGCTCCAGTTTCATCCATCTCATCAGAACTGATTCAAATGTATTCTTTTTAACGGCTGAGAAATACTCCATTGTGTATATGTACCACAGCTTTCTTATCGGGCATACACACCGAGGAAACCAGAATTGAAAGAGACACATGTACCCCAATGTTCATTGCAGCACTGTTTATAATAGCCAGGACATGGAAACAACCTAGATGTCCATCAGCAGATGAATGGATAAGAAAGCTGTGGCATTCATTTTTTTAAGGTCTGCTATAGTTCATGTTGAGTGTTGCAAGGTATGTTCTACTAGTTCTTTAAGATTTAAGTAAAGTGACACTTGATTTATAATATGATGAACCACATAAATAATAATTTTATTTCATTTAGCTATGTCTTCATAGTGTGTTAATGTGCCATGCACCTATAATGTTCCATATACTTTACTTCAATATCCCAAAGACTATGAAAATAAAATGTTTACTTTGGAAACTCAGAAACACAGAAAAGATATATTTCTTTAAAAGATGAAAAGAATATTTAAATTATCCTCTTTCACCAGAAGAATATATAGCAACCATTTTTTTTTTTTTAGGAATTAACTCTAAAGTAGAAAGCAGGCAGGAAATTTCTTGAAAGAAAATAAAGGCTTTGTATTTCAGTGATTACTGAAATTTTGCAAGATGATATTTGGTGGCTAAAATATAAAAATGAAAATCTCCATTGCCTAAAGTGAAACAATGACTATTCTAAATGTCTTATCCACATGACATTGAGAATAATGATGGAAAACTTTCTTAGTTTCTTTTAGTTCAACCATTTAGCTCAGACTACACTCTAAAACATATACGGACACAACTGAATGACTGAACTGAACTGAACAGAACACTCTAAAACATACTTTTACCTACCAAGCATGCTTTGTCTGGTGGGAAAAAAAAAAGTGAAAGTGTTAGTTGATCAGTCATGTCTGATTGTTTGTGACCCTGTAAACTGTAGCCTGCCAGGCTCTCTGTCCGTGGAATTCTCTAGGCAAGAATACTGGAGTGGGTTGCCATTTCCTTCTCTAGAAGATCTTCCCTACTCTGGGATCGACTGTCTGAGCCACCAGGGAAGCCCCAGTTTCTACCTCAAAATAATTTCTACCTCAAAAGAGAAACTGCTAATTCAACTAGTTTCATTTGCTTTTAGTAAAAATCATCTGATATTTAATTTGGAAAGGAATTAAAAGTAAAAGGGACACTAGGGAACTTTTGAGGGTTACGGGTATGTTTTGTAACTTGATCGTGCTTGTGGTTTCATGGCTAAATGTGTACATCAAAACGTAGTAAAATTTACACTTTAAATATTTATAGTTTTTTGGTCTGTCAGTTAAATCCAATAAATATGTTTAAAAAGATGAGTGACTGTATTGTATATACTGTGTATCAATACACAATATGAGTATATTGGAACAACAATAATAAGCTCATTCAGAGATTTAACTTTTGAAATAATTTCACTAATTACAGGATTAGAAGACAACCCAGGGTCTTTCTGCTTTTCTTCATGTCTTATGAGCAGCGACCCTGGCTACTTTTGTTCCAGGCTATCTTTTCAGTGATGTTTTTATAGTAAACAGTCTTGGAAGGTATAAGTGTCTCCCTCTAAAGCAAAGGGCAGGTTTGTTTACTGTCTAGTATGAAAAAGATAATGTGTCCCTCTGGGGCAAAGGGCAGTCATGCTTACTGCACATTATAAGAGATCTGGGTTCCCTTTGCTTGGGCCTTCTTTCTGTAATATGACCCATGGCACATACCTTCTTGATACTACACTTAGAAACTGAGGTCTGGGACATGGTGCAAATCCTGATACTCTAGCTGCTGTATTGCTGTGAGTAATAAATTGACCTTTGTCTCTGACATAGGAGTCTCATGTCTTTTGCCAGCTTTTGTGAACTATGGCTGTTTAACTTTCAGGTATAGTAAAATGTCAGATCCTTTATAAAGTTCTTGACAGCTTTGATGATAAGGATAGGATGCTGAAAGAGACATTGCTTTCTGGAAGAGGAAAAATGAGGGCCTCACCACTGATAAATGGGATTTCAGGGAATTCCATGAGGAACTGATAAATATGGAACAAACTGCATGATCAACTGGGCAATAAATGATCATCCACTTTACCACTAGCTGATGAGGAGGGATTTTGAGAGATTGTTGCAGGTTGAACTCTCTTGCTTTTTTGATGATCCAGTTGATGTTGGCAATTTGATCTCTGGTTCCTCTGCCTTTTCTAAAACCAGCTTGGACATCAGGAAGTTCACAGTTCATGTATTGCTGAAGCGTGGCTTGGAGAATTTTAAGCATTACTTTACTAGCATGTGAGATGAGTGCAATTGTGTGGTAGTTTGAGCATTCTTTGGCATTGCCTTTCTTTGGGATTGGAATGAAAACTGACCTTTTCCAATCCTGTGGCCACTGCTGAGTTTTCCAAATTTGCTGGAATGTTGAGTGCAGCAGTTTCACAGCATCATCTTTCAGGATTTGAAAGAGCTCAACTGGAATTCCATCACCTCCACTAACTTTGTTCATAATGATGCTTCCTAAGGCCCACTAGATTTCACATTCCAGGATGTTTGGCTCTAGGTGAGTGATCACACTATCATCATTATCTTGGTCATGAAGATCTTTTTTGTACAGTGCTTCTGTGTATTCTTACCACCTCTTAATACCTTCTTCTGTTAGGTCCCTACAATTTCTGTCTTTTATTGAGCCCATCTTTGTATGAAATGTTCCCTTGGTATCTCTAATTTTCTTGAAGAGATCTCTAGTCTTTCCCATTCTATCATCTTCCTCTATTTCTTTGCATTGATCCCTGAGGAAGGCTTTCTTATCTCTCCTTGCTATTCTTTGGAACTGCATTCAAATGGGTATATCTTTCCTTTTCTCCTTTGCTTTTCGCCTTCCCTTCTTTTCACGGCTATTTGTAAGGCCTCCTCAGACAGCCATTTTGCTTTTTTATATTTCTTTTTCTTGGTCTTGATTCCTGTCTCCTGTTCATTGTCACGAACCTCCATCCATAGATCATCAGGCACTCTGTCTGTCAGTTCTAATCCCTCAAATCTATTTCTCTCTTCCATTGTATAGTCATAAGGGATTTGATTCAGGTCATACCTGAATGGTCTAGTGGTTTTCTCCACTTTCTTCAATTTCAGTCTGAATTTGGCAATAAGGAGTTCATGTTCCAAGCCACAGTCAGTTCCCAGTCTTGTTTTTGCTGACTGTATTGAGTTTCTCCATCTTTGGATGCAAAGAATATAATCAATCTCATTTCGGTGTCGACATTCAGAAAACTAAGATCATGGCATCCAGTCCCATCACTTCATGGCATAGATGGGGAAACAGTGGAAACAGTGGCTGACTTTATTTTCGTGGGCTCCAAAATCACTGCAGATGGTGACTGCAGCCATGAAATTAAAAAATGCTTACTCCTTGGAAGGAAAGTTATGACCAACCTAGACAGCATATTAAAAAAGCAGAGGCATTACTTTGCCAACAAAGGTTCATCTAGTCAAGGCTATGGTTTTTCCAGTAGTCATGTACAGATGTGAGAGTTGGACTGTAAAGAAAGCTGAGTGCCAAAGAATTGATGCTTTTGAACTGTGGTGTTGGAGAAGACTCTTGAGAGTCCCTTGGACTGCAAGGAGATCCAACCAGTCCATCCCAAAGGAGATCAGTCCTGGGTGTTCATTGGAAGGACTGATGTTGAAACTGAAACTCAACACTTTGGCCACCTGATGCGAAGAGCTGACTCATTGGAAAAGACCCTGATGCTGGGAAAGATTGAGGGCAGGAGGAGAAGGGGACGACAGAGGATGAGATGGCTGGATGGCATCACCGACTCAATGGACATGGGTTTGGGTGGACTCCGGGAGTTGGTGATAGACAGGGAGGCCTGGCATGCTGTGGTTCATGAGGTTGCAAAGAGTTGGACACGACTGAGCAATTGAACTGAACTGAACTGGACTGCTGGTTGAACACTAGGGAATAAATTGAAAGGTAGCTGTATGAATTGTGCCTTTGTCCTCTGGGTGGAAGACTCTCGTGTCAATTTGGTGGCCAGCATCAGGCCTACCCCTTCAGGTTTTAGATGCATCACTTACTTTACACTGATGCCAGGCACATTCCTTTAGAAGAACACCTAGTACCTTTCTCTAGTCAAAATCAAATGTCTAACTGATAGAGGTCTTTTGACTATCCTGAGAGTCCCATTTTTGGGTGGGTCAACTCAGATTTAACAAGTAATAAGATGAAAAGTTAAAAGTCATAGTCATAGTCAAAGTTACAGTTTTTCCAGTAGTGATGTATGGATGTGGGAGTTGGACCATGAAGGCTGAGTGCCAAAGAATTGATGCTTTCAAATTTTGGTGCTGTAGAAGACTCTTGGGAGTCTCTTTGACTGGTGGGAGATCAAATCAGTCAATCCTAAAGGAAATCAACACTGAATATTCACTGAAAGGACTGATGATGAAGCAGAAGTTCCAATATTTGGCCACCTGATGCAAAGAGCTGACTCATTGGAAAAGACCCTGATACTGGGAAAGATTGAAGGCAGGAGGTGAAGGGGATTACAGAGGATGAGATAGTTGGATGGCATCATTGACTCAATGGACATGAGTTTGAGCAAACTCCAGGAGATAGTAAAAAACAGGGAAGCCTGGCGTGCTGCAGTTCATGGGGTCACAAAGACTCAGACATGACTAGTGACTGAACAACAGCAACAACAAGAGAAGGATTCCTAGAGTTTCACTTGTCAAATATTCAAGGCTGCAGCTAACATTGGGCTTCGCAGGTGGCACAGTAGTAAAGAATCTGCCTGCCAATGCAGGATATGCAGAATACAAGGGTTCAATCATCCCTGGGTCAGGAAGATCCCTGGAAGGAGGCAATGGCAACCCGCTCCAGAATTCTTGCCTGGAAAATCCCAAGGGCAGAGGAGCCTGGCAGGCTACAGTCCATGGTATCGCAAAGAGTTGGATATGACAGCGACTGAGCATGCAGCTAATGTGGTCTGTGCAGTATCTTGGCTTTATATGAAAAAGTGATAGCTATCCCTCCGGGGAATGGGACTCTCAGTTCACAGAGGTTTTTCTGTTTGTCTGGGCTTAGTTCATGGATGGTTCGTCTAGGCTGAAATCAAAAAATGAGCTGCAGTAACTGTTCAGCCTAAAGACCAGTTACATAGAACTAAAAATGGACATGTTTACCTTGCACAGTGGTCAGAAATCAAGGCCATTCTCTTGCCTCTGGCCAAGACTCCCCTTGATAAACTTGTTATATGCTTACAAATTGTAGGCTATAATGAATGTCCTAGCTGGTAGTCTGTGACATAGAAAATTATAAGTGATAAATAAAAGACACGCCTCTTTGGGCCTGTGAAACTGGAAACAGGTTGATAAAACTGTTGATTGAACTGTTTCTTGATCACTTACATAGTGCCCATGAGAAGGGCTCATCCTATGATGAGAACAGTTAGAACTAACTATGGATGCTCTGCCCAGATGTGTATCCATCATTGTCCTGGACATGACGACATATCCACCATTATATGTTTGGTATAAATATTTCTGATGCAGAGGCTACTCCTGCATAGAAGACTTTTGGCTGTTGGCAAAAGTAAACCCATTTGTCCTTCCATAAGGGAGTCACATGACACGGGGTTGGGGCCCTCACTCATTTCTGCAGGTTGACTATATATCAGAGGAATTTGTGTCACTCCAGAAGCAAGAACTGAACTGAGTTATTCTAATTGAACCAAGGACCTTAAGGTTTACCACCTGGCCAGGAGACCATTTTGAAGTTATTGTCAATCTCTGCCTTCTGATTGAGTCTTAGAGACTCCCATGATTTTGAACAGCATTTTCTTTTCAGGGGTACCAACTGTGGTCAGGACTGTGCATTAATGGGGAAGCTAGGCATTAGTTTGATTTCTTGCCAAAAATACAGTGACCTGTACCTTAGGGATGGTCTAAGAGAACTTCAAATATTTTATGCAGTTAGAAAAGGTGGTACAAAATTTGTCCTTGACTTTCACTGAAGTGATCAGTAACACTGCCTTGACACTGAAGACATTCAAGTCAGCCTCAACTCACTAGCCAAGGTTGTTATAGATATAAAATTGCCTCACTCTTCTTCCCATACTTTTCTGTTGTGAGATTAAATTATTCTTTGTGAGAAGGCTTTTCCCTGAGGTAGATTTTCTTATAGTATAGATTTGAGAGTTCCAAATCTTTACAGATAGAAAAAGATTGTTTTTGCCCATATTGCTTCCCATATCTTTGTTTCCTTCCCAAATATGTGTCAACCCCAAAGTTTTTCTGTCAGTCTGCAAAACATGGAAAGTATAAGCTCTTTTTCTTGTTCGTACTTTTGTGTCATAAATTAGGTTTTGTGAAAGTGTTCAGTTACCATGGTGATAGCCACTAAATAATGTAAAGGAACAGAATTCTCTCTTTTAAATATAAATTGTGCATTCATAACACATCAAAAATGCACTAGATTCACTGGCTTCTTCAGCATCAGAAATACCTGACAATAATGCCAAATTATCACGGTTTCTTCTTAAAGGGAGCAAGAACTAATGATAAGAAGTGTTTTGAGATATATAATGGAATATGTGCAGATTTAAAAAAGGATGTAAATTTAAGGAATGTAAACGAAATAGTGGTGGGAAAGTATACCATGTATACTATCTGAAGGATGTTATTTCAATTCTAATCTTATGTTTCTGGGGCAAAAATCTTCTAAAGAAAATATTCCTTTTAGTTCTTCCTTTATATAGTCTGCCTTATCAGATTCTATTTCCTATTTGAAAATATAACTGAATAGAAATCAAGATGGTTTTAAAAGTATATAAGAATTTAGAATGCTATAACATTTTTGTGAAATGTACTATATCTGATGTCACCTAAAATAGCGTTAGAAGTGACCAGATCTGATAATAGCCTAAATTATTTTTCATCTTCTTTATGGGGCTGAATTTAGTGACAAACTATTAGAGATCTAGTAACAGTACCCTGAACTGGTCTTTAAAGTTTAGTAAAGACAACAAAACAGTCCAAAATGCAGTACTTGGATGCAATATCAAAAATGACAGAATGATCTCTGTTCATTTCCAAGGCAAACCATTCAATATCACAGTTATCCAAGTCTATGCCCCAACCAGTAATGCTGAAGAAGCTGAAGTTGAATGGTTTTATGAAGACCTACAAGACCTTTTAGAACTAATACCCAAAAAAGATGTCCTTTTCATTATAGGCGACTGGAATGCAAAAGTAGGAAGTCAAGAAACACGTGGAGTAACAGGCAAATCTGGCCTTGGAATACAGAATGAAGCAGGGCAAAGACTAATGGAGTTTTGCCAAGAAAATGCACTGGTCATAGTAAACACCCTCTTCCAACAACACAAGAGAAGACTCTACACATGGACATCACCAGATGGTCAACACCGAAATCAGATTGATTATATTCTTTGCAGCCAAAGATGGAGAAGCTCTATACAGTCAACAAAAACAAGACCAGGAGCTGACTGTGGCTCAGATCATGAGCTCTTTATTACCAAATTCAGACTCAAACTGAAGAAAGTAGGGAAAACCACTAGACCATTCAGGTATGACTTCAATCAAATCCCTTATGATTATACAGCAGAAGTGAGAAATAGATTTAAGGGCTTAGATCTGATAGAGTGCCCGATGAACTATGGAATGAGGTTTATACGTTGTACAGGAGACAGGGATCAAGACCATCCCCATGGAAAAGAAATGCAAAAAAGCAAAATGGCCGTCTGGGGCAGCCTTACAAATAGCTGTGAAAAGAAGAGAGGTGAAAAGCAAAGGAGAAAAGGAAAGATATAAGCATCTGAATGCAGAGTTCCAAAGAATAGCAAGGAGAGATAAGAACGCCTTCTTCAGTGATCAATGCAAAGAAATAAAGGAAAACAATAGAATGGGAAAGACTAGAGATCTCTTCAAGAAAATTAGAGATACCAAGGGAACATTTCATGCAAAGATGGGCTCGATAAAGGACAGAAATGGTCTGGACCTAACATAAGCAGAAGATATTAAGAAGAGGTGGCAAGAATACACAGAACTGTACAAAAAAGATCTTCACGCCCCAGATAATCACGATGGTGTGATCACTCATTTAGAGTCAGCCATCTTGGAATGTGAAGTCAAGTGGGCCTTGGAAAGCATCAGTACAAACAAAGCTAGTGGAGGTGATGGAATGCCAGTTGAGCTACTTCAAATCCTGAGAGATGATGCTGTGAAAGTGCTGCACTCAATATGCCAGCAAATTTGGAAAACTCTGCAGTGGCCACAGGATTGGAAAAGGTCAGTTTTCATTCCAATTCCAAAGAAAGGCAATGCCAAAGAATGCTCAAACTACCGCACAATTGCACTCATCTCACATGCTAGTAAAGTAATGCTCAAAATTCTCCAAGCCAGGCTTCAGCAATACGTGAACCGTGAACTCCCTGATGTTCAAGCTGGTTTTAGAAAAGGCAGAGGAACCAGAGATCAATTTGCCAACATCCGCTGGATCATGGAAAAAGCAAGAGAGTTCCAGAGAAACATGTATTTCTGCTTGATTGACTATGCCAAAGCCTTTGACTGTGTGGATCACAAGAAACTGTGGAAAATTCTTCAAGAGATGGGAATACCAGACCACCTGACCTGCCTCTTGAGAAATCTGTATGCAGGTCAGGAAGCAACAGTTAGAACCGGACATGGAACAACAGACTGGTTCCAAATAGGAAAAGGAGTACGTTAAGGCTTTATATTATCACCCTGCTTATTTAACTCATATGAAGGGTACATCATGAGAAACGCTGGACTGGAAGAAACACAAGCTGGAAGCAAGATTGCCGGGAGAAATATCAATAACCTCAAATATGCAGATGACACCACCCTTATGGCAGAAAGTGAAGAGGAACTAAAAAGCCTCTTGATGAAAGTGAAAGTCGAGAGTGAAAAAGTTGGCTTAAAGCTCAACATTCAGAAAATGAAGATCCTGGCATCCGGTCCCGTCACTTCATGGGAAATAGATGGGGAAACAGTGGAAACAGTGTCAGACTTTATTTTTTTGGGCTCCAAAATCACTGCAGATGGTGATTGCAGCCATAGAATTAAAAGACGCTTACTCCTTGGAAGAAAAGTTATGAGCAACCTAGATAGCATATTCAAAAGCAGAGACATTCCTTTGCCGACTAAGGTCCGTCTAGTCAAGGCTAAGGTTTCTCCAGTAGTCATGTATGGACGTGAGAGTTGGACTGTGAAGAAGGCTGAGCACCGAAGAATTGATGGTTTTGAACTGTGGTGTTGGAGAAGACTCTTGAGAGTCCCTTGGACTGCAAGGAGATCCAACCAGTCCATTCTGAAGGAGATCAGCCCTGGGATTTCTTTGGAAGGAATGATGCTACAGCTGAAACTCCAGTACTTTGGCCACCTCATGCGAAGAGTTGACTCATTGGAAAAGACTGATGCTGGGAGGGATTGGGGGCAGGAGGAGAAGGGGACGACAGAGGATAAGATGGCTGGATGGCATCACGGACTCAATGGACGTGAGTCTGAGTGAACTCTGGGAGTGTTGATAGACAGGGAGGCCTGGTGTGCTGCGATTCATGGGGTCGCAAAGAGTCAGACATGGCTGAGTGACTAAACTGAACTGAAAGATAATTTTTTAAATAGAATAAGAAGAAAAATTCAAGTTTATTCACATAAAGCTAGCTGTCTAAGGGTCATAACTGAAAATTGGTGGTACAGTGGAAAAAAAAATTTCTCTTATTTTTGTCTGCACTGGATCTTCATTGCTGCACTCAGGCTTTCTCCAGTTGTGGTCGGCAGGGGCTACACTTCGTCTAGTGCACGGGCCTCTCACTGCCGTGGCTTCTCTAGAAGCATGGGTTTCTAGATCCTGGGCTCTAGGCGTGCAGGCTTCAGTTGTTGTGGCTCAGGCTCTTATATGCTCCGTGGCATGTGGAATCTTCTCAGATGAAGGTCTGAACTCATGTCTCCTGCATTGGCAGGTGACTTCTTATCCCCTATGCCACCAGGGAAGTCCTGGTGGTAAAATTTAAGTTCACAGGATGTGGCAAAAGACTACTCAAACTTTCACTGCGGTTAAGCGAGTGTGGGGCCCAGGGTGGGAAAACGTTTCTACTCTTGATGCTTCCTTGCACGTGAAGGAAGTTCCCACTAGGTTAGCACTCCTGCCCTCTTGGCTTTCCCTTCCTGCTGTTTCATAAAGGGAGGGGAGTGACCTAATCTTATTGCTGAATTTGGAAGGGCAAACCGAACATACCAAGATTAAACCCCGTTTTCTCTCCCTTCTTTCGGGAAGCCAGCTGACCACAGAAGGTAGGCAGACATTGTGGCCTATTCCTCTGTGACGACCCATGTCAGATAGTCTGATGAAATAGTGCTATGAATAACTAAGACTACTTCTATAGTTAGTCTTAAGGAGCCCTAAAGCTTTTGGATTTAAGTCATAATCTACAATGTCAGCTTTGTAGTAACAATAAGGGTAAAGTTTTCATCTTCAGGCTTTTCTTGTTACTGCAGCACAGCTTTGCCTAACATGATGAATATAATGCATTGGCTTCAATTACCTTTTTTAAATACCAGTGGTTGAAATAGCTTTACTTAATGACATTTAACATAATTCATCTGTGCAATTCCACTATTTAGTTTTATTCATTTTCTTTTCATTTCTGATTCATATGTTCAATTCTTTCTTCCCTGTAGGCACTCATTCTAATGTGCTTTTTGTATGCCCTTGAATATTTATGCACCGTTACAAAATATGATTCATTGTGTTATATATATTTTTAAAATTTACATAAGTATTACGTATAAAAAGCTATGTAACTTTTTCCAATTTTTACATTTTCCTCTCAAAATAACGTTGCTGTACACATATGGCTAGAGATGTGTTTCTTTGCAGAACATCTGAACTTTTGATAGACTTGTTTCATGAGAGCAGGGAAATGTCTGAGAACAGGAGTGTGGAAAGATGGCAAATGCTGAGTGGTAGCTCTTAAGGGTATATCTCTATAAGAAATCTTATGGTTTTGCTTATTGTGTGTCCTTCATGTGGTGGACATAAGACAACTAACTTGCAGGTGAGCTGAATGGGTGATTCTAAACACAGTTCTCGATTCAGGTTGTTTGTTTTTGTTATTTGGGGAAAGTTTCTTATTTGGTGAATTTAATGGGGAAAGGGGAAGGAAAATAAAAACATTTAGGTGAAAGATAGGAAGTTGATGCAGTGGATAGGTGTTAGGGTATTGGGAAAGAGCAAGAACTAGGCTTGAAAAACATCAGTTCCCCCCTCCCCTACTTAAAGCCACAGATTGACACATGAAGGAAACTGCATAGAATAGGCATAATTCCTACAGTATCCATGCAACATGGACTTGAACAATGACTGTTTGACCAGAAGTAGAGATAAAATCCTAAGACTTTGAGAGAGAATGTTTGTATTTCAAAAATAACTTTTGTTTACTGATTGAATACCTTCTATGTTTTATGCATTTTACATGGATTCTCACATTAATCCTCATACAGATTCTGAGGACAGTATAATTCTTATTCTTATTTTATAGCTGAGTAAGTTGAAGATGTATCATGAGTAGAGTCAAATCCAGGATTTAAAATCTGTATTTTTTGGGGCTCCAAAATCACTGCAGATGGTGACTACAGCCATGAAATTAAAAGATGCTTGTTCCTTGGAAGAAGAGCTATGACCAACCTAGACAGTGTATTAAAAAGCAGAGACATTACTTTGCCAACAAAGGTCCGTGTAGTCAAAGCTATGGTTTTTCCAGTAGTCATATATGGATGTGAGAATTGGACTATAAAGAAAGCTGAGCACCGAAGAATTGATGGTTTTGAATTGTGTTGGAGAAGACTCTTGAGAGTCCCTTGGACTGCAAGGAGATCAAACCAGTTAATCCTAAAGGAAGTCAGTCCTGAATATTTCCTGATACTGAAGCTGAAATTCCAATACTTTGGCCACCTGATGTGAAGAACTGACTCATTGGAAAAGACTCTGATGCTGGGAAAGATTGAAGGCAGGAGGAGAAGGGGATGCCAGAGGATAAGATGGTTGGATGGCATCTCCAACTCGATGGACATGAATTTGAGCACGCTCTGGGAGTTGGTGATGGACAGGGAAGGGTGGCGTGCTGCAGTCCATGGGGTTGCAAAGAGCTGGACACGACTGAGTGACTGAGCTGAACTGAACTATATTGTCTAAAATCCATGTTCTTTCCAGTATGTGATGGTACCTCTCTATTTCAAGGAGAGAAATTTTGGGGATTTCTCTTTGGAGTCAGTATATTAGAGCACTCCTGGTGTGCAGTTCGGGAGCAAACAACATGGCTCAGAGACAAGAAGAGTCTCTTTAAAAAGAGAGGTGAATCAGCATCACGTTGAGAACAGTAACCTTTCTATACCTGATGCAGAGTGGGAGTTTGATAACTATTGAATGGATGTTTGTTAAATAAACCACAACCAGAACCATACCATTATACCATTTGTAATTTGGTGTGTATTTATATAAACTACTTGCTACTTAACCAAAGGCAGTTCTTTCCATTATAGGCCTTTAGTTTTCCCGAACTAACAGTTTGAGAACCATTTGAAGTCCCAAGGCAAGCAAACAAATAGGCAATCAGAGAATCTCCCTGGGCATTGTTCGGGAACAATGCCTGAACCAGGTGTACTCAGTTGACAATGACAGCCACTTAGCTATGGCTTCAGGTGAGCAACAAAGTAAGCAACTGCCTAAGAAATAGAGTCAAAAATGGCTTATGCATTCCAGCTGATGGTCAGGCTTCATAGTTTCTATGTGAGAAGATACTGGAGCATGTCAAAATATCTAACAGCCCCATTATTTCTTTCATTTTTTTCTTGTCTGTTTCTTCTTCCTATCTTCCTTTCTTAATATTTTTATTTGTTTCCCCTCTTGAAATTTTCTTTTTATTTCAGTAATTAGCAAGTTAATGATAAATTTTACTAAAGCATTTCCCAGACTCTATGGAAGGGATTAAAAAAAAAATTGTCATTCTACAAAAGGGGAATAATCATTATGGCACCATTAGGTATGTAAATACAATATTTAATCAAATTACATGTTGAATACTAATGCAAGCATGTGGATATACTATCTGAGGAAGGAGAGAGAACTTAGGTTAGGATATTCTGGATTTTGCCCTTCTGGTGAAAACATAATGGCTTTTCTTTATTTAAATCTTTTCCTCCCTTCTGGAAGGCTTTCAGCAGACTGAAGAGCCTAAGCTACTCCATCTTGTAAAAGAGCTCCATTTTGCAAAAGTACCGGGCAAACAGACTTAGACTTTGGATATTGCCTAAACTTGCCCTACTGTGCATGAGCCAATCAGCCCTTAGGTTAAACCTCTTGACTTTAAGTTCAAGAATTTGTGATTTACCTTGGAAGTAATGATTTACCTTGGAAGTAATGAGTTACCATTGTGATTTACCTTGGAAGTAATGAGTTACCATTGTGATTTACCTTGGAAGTAATGAGTTACCATTGTGATTTACCTTGGAAGTAATGAGTTACCATTGTGATTTACCTTGGAAGTAATGAGTTACCATTGTGATTTACCTTGGAAGTAATGATTTACCGTGGAAGTAAAAAAACCAATCAGAAATCCACACACAACCCTACAGAAGAGGGTAACCAATCAGTAGTCCTTCAGCCTGAATACCCCCTTTGTTACCCTTTCACCTGAATATTCCCTATATAAGCAGTGTAACCCAAAACTCGGGGCTCCTCTCCTTAGCCACTGCGTCGGTAATGGTGGGAACCCCAGCTCGAGCTTGGTAATAAAAACTCTCTTGCTTTTGCATTGGATACCGGCTCCCTGGTGGTCATCGGGAGATTTCACGACTTGGGCATAACACAGACCATTTTCTTACACCAAAAGAAGCAAAGAACTGTCTGAAAGTGAATTTTTGTCCTGTTCTTTTCAAATGGAATAAGGAGCCTATTGAGATTATCTCACTGCAAAGTTAAGCTTGATGTGATTTAGAATAATGCCTCTTATTAACAGAAGGTTCCAGACCTGATTGTTACCAATGTTTGTATACCTCAGTGCCAAATATTAGGTGTTTAAGTTTCAATTAACTGACGAGGTACCATTTCACACCAATCAGAATGGCTGCGATCCAAAAGTCTGCAAGCAATAAATGCTGGAGAGGGTGTGGAGAAAAGGGAACCCTCTTACACTGTTGGTGGGAATGCAAACTAGTACAGCCACTTTGGAGAACAGTGTGGAGATTCCCTAAAAAACTGCAAATAGAACTGCCTTATGACCCAGCAATCCCACTGCTGAGCATACACACCGAGGAAACCAGAATAGAAAGAGACACATGTACCCCAATGTTCATCGCAGCACTGTTTATAATAGCCAGGACATGGAAACAACCTAGATGTCCATCAGCAGATGAATGGATAAGAAAGCTGTGGCACATATACACAATGGAGTATTACTCAGCCATTAAAAAGAATACATTTGAATCAGTTCTAATGAGGTGGGTGAAACTGGAGCTGATTATACAGAGTGAAGTAAGCCAGAAAGAAAAACACCAATACAGTATACTAACACATATATATGGAATTTAGAAAGATGGTAATTATGACCCTGTATGCAAGACAGTAAAAGAGACACAGATGTGTAGAGCGGACTTTTGTACTCTGAGGGAGAGGGAGAGGGTGGGATGATTTGTGAGAATGGCATTGAAACATGTATACTATCATGTAAGAAACGAATTGCCAGTCTATGTTTGATGCAGGATGCAGGATGCTTGGGGCTGGTGCACGGGGATGATCCGGAGGGATGATGTGGGGTGGGAGGTGGGAGGCGGGTTCATGTTTGGGAGCTCATGTACACCCGTGGCAGATTCATGTCAGTGTATGCCAAAACCAATACAGTATTGTAAAGTAAAATAAAGTAAAAATAAAAATTAAAAAAAAAGTTTCAATTAATTGCAAAATACAGATTAGGTATGAGTAAATAAAGATCCTAGATAATTAAAAAATATGATTTTTGGGGCCATGTTTTGTATCAAAATATAAACATGTGGCATAATTTAAATTTAATCAATAAATTTATATTTATTCATAGTCTTTTCCCATTTAGGTGGAATAGAGAATGATTTGTGTATAATTTATTGGCAAGATGAAAAGGGCAAGATGAAAAGCTTTGTATTGAGTGGAAACCCTAAATATATTGCTTAACCTTTTCTACTTAAAAAAAAAATTCACTGCATTTTGCTATCTATGTAAAGTGGAAGAGGGTTTATTGTTAAAAGTCAGAAAACATACCAGGAACTTTGAAATCAAATGATGTTTTGAAAACAGTAACTTTAATTTATTTTTCTTTTAACAAACTCAGAATTACTTTTAGAGGAATTCATGATAATATTGACCTGTATGACTCTATATCAAAGCAATGATGTTTAAACAAAAAATACTATATATTCAATGATATTCAAGAAATATTTGTTCAGTAATTAGAGGAAAATGAGTGCTAGAAATACATTTATCACATAACTACATAAAACTTCCAATTGTTTTAGATGCTTTGATAGTAACATATGAGTATCCTTCTGAAAAGTTGGTATATATGGATGATGCCTGATTGATTGAAATTCATGGACTTTTCCTAGAGGAACTAAAAAGCCTCTTGATGAAAGTGAAATTTGGCTTAAAGCTCAACATTCAGAAAATGAAGATCACAGCATCCGGTCCCATCACTTCATGGGAAATAGATGGAGAAACAGTGGAAACAGTGTCAGACTTTATTTTTTGGGGCTCCAAAATCACTGCAGATGGCAATTGCAGCCATAGAATTAAAAGATACTTACTCCTTGGAAGAAAAGTTATGACCAACCTAGATAGCATATTCAAAAGCAGAGACATTCCTTTGCCGACTAAGGTCCTTCTAGTCAAGGCTATGGTTTTTCCAGTAGTCATGTATGGATGTTGAGAGTTGGACTGTGAAGAAAGCTGAGCACTGAAGAATTGATGCTTTTGAACTGTGGTGTTGGAGAAGCCTCTTGAGAGTCCCTTGGACTGCAAGGAGATCCAACCAGTCCATTCTGAAAGAGATCAGCCCTGGGATTTCTTTGGAAGGAATGATGCTAAAGCTGAAACTCCAGTACTTTGGCCACCTCATGCAAAGAGTCGACTCATTGGAAAAGACTCTGATGCTGGGAGGGATTAGGAGCAGGAGGAGAAGGTGATGACAGAGGATGAGATGGCTGGATGGCATCACAGACTCGATGGACGTGAGTCTGAGTGAACTCTGGGAGTTGGTGATGGACAGGGAGGCCTGATGTGCTGCAATTCATGGGGTGCCAAAGAGTCGGACACTACTGAGCGACTGAACTGAATTGAACTAAACTGAATGAAATAAAATTCCAGTCAATTCACAATTCTTCCATAGTTATGGTTGTATTAGGAGAAGAGTACTGGCAAGAATGGTAATACAGTCCTCTGGGCATGAAATTCTGTGTGCCCAGATTAAGATTATGGCAGTGGAGTTAGAGAGAGAGCTATAGACACAAGAGATTTTACCACTGGAATGGATAGAACTTGGTGGATAGTTGAACGTAGGTGTCTGAGAGAGACAATTCAGGTTTCTAGTTTATGTAACTTGGTGGATAAATTAGAAACAGGGTACACAGCACAGGCGAGGTTTGGTATCAGGAAAAGAGAAATTCAGTTTTGAACATGATGACTCTGTTAGGTGACCTGCTCACCTTTTTCTTATTTTCCTTCATATTTATTTGGGGATCATTCTGGCTGAACTTTGATAATCTATAGGTGTTGCTTTGTCAGTTGCTCTTAAGAAATTTTTGTTAATATGATTCTTTCCAACTAGATTTTTTCCTCTTTTCTTTGAGGTATATTTCCTCAACTTCTTGTGGAATCTTGGTACAGTAGAAATCAATATAATCAGTGTAACAATTTCCCCATGAAATGAGTGAGCCTTTGCTGACAGACATGGTTCACCAATTCATCATTAATCACATTTAAAAAAATGAAAAAACTTAAAAAACATGTAAAAATGGAGATGGTTTTGGAGAGCTTACTGCAAGATAGAATACAATTTAATACATTTTAATATTATGCTCTATTACTTATGTATAATAAGTAATAGAATATTCTATTACTCTATTACTTATGTCTGTCTAGTCAAAGCTATGGTTTTTCCAGTAGTCATGTATGGATGTGAGAGTTGGACTATAAAGAAAGCTGAGCACTGAAGAACTGATGCTTTTGAACTGTGGTGTTGGAGGAGACTCTTGAGAGTCTCTTGGACTGCAAGGAGATCCAACCAGTCAATCCTAAAGGAAATCAGTTCTGAATATTCATCAGAAGACTGATACTGAATCTGAAACTCCAGTACTTTGGCCACCTGATGCAAAGAACTGACTCATTTGCAAAGACCCTGATGCTGGGAAAGATAGAAGGCAGGAGGAGAAGGGGACGACAGAGGATGAGTTGGTTGGATGGCATCACCAACTCAATGAACATGAGTTTCAGTAAGCTCCGGGAGTTGGTGATGGACAGGGAAGCCTGGCATGCTGCAGTCCATGGGTGACAAAGAGCTGGACATGACTGAGTGACTGAAGTGAATGATTACTTATGTGAATTCAAAAATACTGATAATAAGACACATTTTTTCAATTCAGCTGAGAAAGAGGGAAGATTGTAGATAAATCAGTCTCTGATAAACGTATTTTGATTTTACATCTTAATGTTTCTTTTCTAAGAATTTTTCCATTTTTACTATCAGATAGGCAACAATTAAAAGTGATGGTATCTAATGCCAGTGAAAGTAGTGGGAAATCTCATATGCTTTTTTGGTTATATATATTCTTCAAAGAAACTCATTTGTCTGTATGTACTAAGACTCCTAAAGTGTTTATTAATTTTGACCCAGGGACTTCATTTAGGAATCTATGTGAAATGATCAAAGTTTTTAATAATGATTTTTTTGCAAAGCTGTTCATAACCTTATGTAATAATTAAAAATTTTAAGTAACAAATTTTCAAACATAGGTTTATTAAATCTTATTGACTGTGCTTTCTCTTCCTGTTTTCTTTGTTTCCAACTTAAAGTTCATTCTTCATTATAATCACTGTCTAGGAAATTCTTCATTAGCTTTGCTTCTTTTTTTGGGGGGGGGGGAGTGGTGGTTGTGCTCTACTCCCTGGCAAAATTCCAGCTGTGGAAAAACTCGACTAACAGATTTCTCCATGCCCATATTGTTGCAACTAAGAATTATTGGAGAAAATCACTCATCTTCTAAGTTATCTTTCATTTAATCTGGGCCTTTGAAACTGACAAAGATTATTTCCTGTTTGCATTCTCTAATCATTTCAAATCTCTATTGTCTACTTTTTACATAGATACTTTTTTTTCTTTTGGCCTTGCCCTGCAGCCTGTGGAATTTTAGTTCCTCAGCAGTGAGAGTACAGAGTCCTAACCACTGGACAGCCAGGGAATTCTATTCTCTATTTTTCACTCTGTGTACTATATAGAAAAAGTAGGTGTTGCACGGTAGCTGAAAATCTATTTGCACTGGCCACCCCTTCTTTTTCTTTCTGAGATAGTATGACGGATCCCATCCCCACTGAAAGATGAAGTTCTCTATGTGGTTCTGGATTCCATTCTTTCTTATCTTCTTCAGGACCTTGTTCAAATGATTATTTTGTTTCTCCTCTCTTTAAACTTTGCTATCATTTTCAGCATTCATACATGCTTTTTGAGTCATCCTTTAAGAGAAGAGGGCTTCCCTGGTAGCTCATATGGTAAAGAATCTATCTGCAATGCAGGAGACCTGGGTTCAATCCCTGGGTTGGGACGATCCCCTGGAGAAAGAAATGGCGACTCGCTAGGTATTCTTGCCTGGAAAATCCTGTGGGCAGAGGAGGAGCCTGGTAGGTTGCAGTCCATGGGATTGCAAAGAATTGGACAAAACTGAGTGACTAACATTTCCATTTTTAAGAGAAAAAAAAGAAGCAATCAATCATACTTTTCCTTGAACTCGCCTCTCTTTTTGTAATGCTCTTTGTAACCAAGATTCTTAGAAAAGCTGTCTCCATATGACTTCCCTATCTCATCCCTTCTTTCCTCTTATTAGACTTCTGCGAACTCTTACCTAACCTCCTCTCACTGAGATCATTATAGATTCTATATTGTTAAACCCAGTTGATTATTTTAAGTCATCAAAATACTTAATCTCTTGTTAATATGTTGGGTAATGTCCTGTTTTTGGAATAGTCTCTTTCCTTGGTTTCCTTGATACTACACTGCCCTGATTTTGCCCTTGCCTTTCTGGCCATTCCTTATAAAAAATATTTTTATCTAAAACTTTGTCTCTTTTTGATATCTGACTTTCTACTGTACATCTTTGCTTATTTTACATACTCTTCCTAAAATATTTCACTGATTCTGAGGACATGAGATATTATCTACTTATTGATGACTTCAAAATCTAATCTTCTACACACGTCCTTTCCTAAGGGCCAAACTTCTCTGTTCATCCAGTTATCAGCTTTACATCTTCACTTTGGTATCTCATGGCTAGCCCAGATTTGTTGTCTTCCTGACTGAGCTCTTGATTGTCCCCTTCACATTCACTTCTTAACCAGTCTTTCCCAGTTTAGCAAATGAGGCCTTAATTGCTTAGTTTCTCCTGCTGTGAGTTATCCTACACATCAGCCTTTTACTTACCTCCCAGAACGAGTTCATCACCAAGTCCTATTTATTCTACTTCCAATATATATTTTGAAATGCCTGTTTCTACCTTTTTCCATTTCTCTGTCTTGATCCTAACCAATAGTTCTGTTGTTTAGTTGCTAGGTCATGTCCCACTTTTGCAGCCCCATGGACTGTAGCTCATCAGGCTCTTCTCTCCAAGGGATTTCCCAGACAAGAATACTGGAGTGGGTTGCCATTTCCTTCTCCAGGGGATCTTCCAGGGACTGAACCTAGGTCTCTGGCATTGGAGGCAGTCTCTTGCATTGCAGGCAGATTCTTTATTGACTGAGCCACCAGAGATATTTTGAAATGTCAGTTTCTCTCTTTTTCCATTTCTCTGTCTTAATCCTAACCAATAGCTCTAACTGAATTATTATAATTGCTCTCTTATTGTCTCGCAGCTTCTACTTTTCTCTCCTATAATTTATTTTCTGCCCAGCAGTCACAGAGGTCTTTTTAAAATGCAAATCTGATCATATCACTTTGGTGTAAATCCATTTATTTAGTTTTGCATTACAGTTAGGATAAAACCCACAATCCTTAACGTGCCGTAACAGATCTTGGGAGCTTTGACCCTGACTACCCGGCAGCCTGATCTCTTGCCGAACTCCCCAAGTCCCTGCCAGCTTCCTGCTGTCCCATCACTCGCATCTTTTTGTTGTTCCTCAAACACTCTGGAGTCCTTTCTCAGTTTAAGTATTTCACACGTCTTGTTTTGTTTGCTTACTTTCCTGTCTTCTCTTTACTAGGCTGACTTGTACTCATCCATCAGGTCCCATTTTAAATTGTACTTTCCAGAAAACCATTTCCTGATTTTCCAGATTAGTCTGAGCTCCTGTCATATTTCCTCTCATAGGACCTTGTGTGTCTTACAAAATAGCTATTGAAGTATTCAGGTTTGTAATGAACACTTTAGGGTTTAGGGTCTGTTTTTCCATCAGGATCCATTCAGAAATGGGTACTAAGAACTTAGCATAGTGCCTGGACAGCATTAGGTCTTCAATAAAAATTTTTTTAAATGAAAAGGTTTATAAAATATTTTACAGCTGTCAATGATCATATTTTATAATTAATGATATAAGGAAATGTTTATAATTCTGTTTGTAAAAACAAAGAATAAAAAATAGCATTTAGAATAAGATCTTAGTGTGGAAAATAAAGTTACCCATTTATTTGCCTATTAAAAAGTCTGGAAGAAATCCCCCTGGCTCACCTTAGAATTTAACATTTGGGGAAGAATTGTTGGTTGTTAGAATTTTACTATTTTTGGCTGTAGGATTATAGGTGATTTCTATTTTTTATTTTGTATATTTTCTGTAGTTTTCCAGTGAAACCTCATTATCATAAAAAAAAAACTAAAAGTCGCTTAAAAAGAATTACTCAGCCATTAAAAAGAATACATTTGAATCAGTTCTAATGAGGCGGATGAAACTGGAGCCTATTATACAGAGTGAAGTAAGCCAGAAAGAAAAAGACCAATACAGTATACTAACACATATATATGGAATTTAGAAAGATGGTAACGATAACCCTGTATGTGAGACAGCAAAAGAGACACAGATGTATAGAACAGTCTTTTGGACTCTGTGGGAGAGGGAGAGCATGGGATGATTTGGGAGAATGGCATTGAAACATATATAATATCATATATGAAATGAATCGCCAGTCCAGGTTCGATGCATGATGCTGGATGCTTGGGGCTGGTGCACTGAGATGACCCAGAGGGATGGTACAGGGAGGGAGGAAGGAGGGGGGTTCAGGATGGGGAACACGTGTATACCTGTGGTGGATTCATGTTGATGTATGGCAAAACCAATACAATATTGTAAAGTAATTAACTTCCAATTAAAATAAATAAATTTATATAAAAAAAGAAAAATCAATTATTGGAGCTGTACTCAAATATCAATGCATGCTTACTTCAGACCTTTTATATTATTGCCTTTTACATCTTTAAGCCTTTGCAAATCTCCATTTTAAAATATGTGATGCATCTTACTCCAGTTGAAAACATCTCTGTGCTCAGTGATCAGTGGCGTGGAGCGGATACAGCAGCTCAAAGATATGATGCTGGTGACTCATAGGGCACCAGTGTTTGTAACAGTGATCCAACTAGCAGGAGAATTAGTCAGGGTCACTGAACAAAGACAATTTGTTCAAATAGATTCAGTAAACTGCTCACTGGAATATGAACCAAAATCCCTTATCTTTGGGAAATGTATGGCTTATTTATTAGTGCAGGTTCTTTGAGGAAATATATAGGTAACAAGCTGTGAAAGTCTTCAGCTGTTTCATTCTTTACAGTACAGTGCTTAAACATTTAGAAAGAAAACCCTAATTTGCAAAGTTACATTGACATTGTAATTTTTGCATATTTAATAAACCTTAGCTACTTTAACTGGAAAGTGGAATTTTTCATGGAATGCTACCCTTTTCATTCCTGCATAGATCTTAGATTTAATTTGGCATGGGACACATCAACCTTGGCTCTTAGAGACAAGGTTAGACTCTGTAGTGCATGAAAACGAGCTCTTCTAAACACTTTTTTTTTTTCAGTTTGCCACACACTCTGTGCCAGCTTTGGAGAGAACATAAAGAATGAGAACGATCCTTTTTCTTAGCTTGACAGAAAATTATGAGAGTAGATGCAAATATTTTCCTTTTTAGAATAGAGAGGATAGCATTTCTCCATACCCCATTCCCTTTAGAATGCAAACAAGGGAGGACTTGTCATATTGTAAAGTAAAACAGCAATTGAGAAGGTTTTACATGTTTTGAATAAAGCTGTGATGTCTAATGTATAGTCTTCTGATTTTTTGTTTTAAATAGAAATTCAGAATGGCCTCATTATTATCAAAAAGATATTCTTTGGCTTGACAACTAAAAATTTTTAATGCTGTCTTAAAAAAATCAGATGTGTATCAAAGCACACTTTTTGGTTGAATTTAAGATTTGGAAAGATCAAATTCTCTAAATGATTCATATTGTTACTCTGGTTTTTCCTTAGAAGCAAAAATATCTCCACTATGATGATATATATCCAGTGTACCCATTTATAGGAAACTCAGTAAAATTAGCTTTCTTTGAAAAGTCTGCATTATCATTTGTCTGAAAAGTGTGACTTGAATGAAGCTAGTGAAAGTTTAATAAAATTGTATATTGAGGACTCTTCATTGCACATAATATAAGCTGGCTTAAAGGGAAGAAGCTGTTTATGGACTCTGATAACTGAAAATTCCGGGCATAGTTCAGGGTTCAGGCAAAACTTATCTGAGCTAAAATAAGATCCTCAAGACTTAGTCTCTCATTAACTCTTAGCTGTTTTTCCTCCTTATTTTTGCATTAGCTTCATTTCAGGCAGGCCAACTAACTGCACTCTCTCTACCTTTCTCCCCCTTTCAGGGCAAACATTTCTATTTCCTAAAATAATAATAAAATACACTTGGGACTAAGTTCCTTTGGCCTTGATTGATTAGCTTGGATTCCCTAAATTAAATCACTCTGTTCAGCATCACTCTGTGATGCTTTGATGGGCAAGATCTGAGGCATTTGCAAGTCCGGAGCCCGGGTTAGATCCAACCACTGCTCTATATGGTCTGATGATGGGCAGAAGCAAGATATCCAAAATGCTATTATGTGAATACACATTTGTCATGGACAGAGAAAAATGATAAATACCTAATACAACTATGAAGTATTCTACATATAGAAGTCATAATGTTGTTGTTCATTCCCTTAGTCATGTCCGACTCTTTGTGACCCCAGGGACTGCAGCATGCTAGGCTTCTATGTCCTTCACTATATCCCGGAGTTTGGTCAAATTCATGTCCATAGAGTCAGTGATGCCTTCCAACTATCTCATCCTCTTTCAACCCCTTCTCCTCCTGCCCTCAATCTTTCCCAGCATCAAGGTTTTTACCAATTACTCTGCATCAGGTGGCCAAAAGTACTGGAGCTTCAACTTTAGCATGAGTCCTTCCAATGAATATTCAGGGTTGATTTCCTTTAGGATTGACTGCTTTGATTTCCTTGCACTCCAAGGGACTCTCAACAGTCTTCTCCAGCACCAGAGTTGGAAAGCATCAATTCTTCAGCACTCAGCCTTCTTTGTCCTCTCTCACATCTGTACATGACTACTTGAAAAACTATAGCTTTGACTATATAGACCTTTGTTGGCAAAGTGATGTCTCTGCCTTTTAATACACTGTCTAGGTTTGTCATAGCTTTTCTTCAAAGTAGCAAGTGTCTTTTAATTTCATGGCTGCTGTCACCATCTGCAGTGATTTTGGAGCCAAAGAAAATAAATTGTCACTGTTTCCATTTTTTTCCTTCTATTTGCCATGAAGTGATGGGACTGGACACAATGATCTTAGTTTTTTGAATGTTGAGTTTTAAGCCAGCTTTTTCACTGTCCTCTTTTACTATCATCAAGAGGCTCTTTAGTTCCTCTTCAATTTTTGCCATAAGCGTAGTGTCATCATATCTTATGTTATTGATATTCCTTCTGGCAGTCTTGATTCCAGCTTGTGCTTCATCCAGCCCAGCATTTCACATGATGTACTCTGCATAAATTAAATAAGCAGGGTGACATTATACACCTTTGAAGTACTCCTTTCCCAATTTTGAACCAGTTCATTGTTCCATGTTTGGTTCTAACTGTTGCTTCTTTTCTTGCAGACAGGTTTTTAGGAGGCAGGTCAGGTGGTCTGGTATTCCCATCTCTTTCAGAATTTTCCACAGTTTATTGTGATCCACATGGTCAAAGGCTTTAGCATAGTCAATGAAGCAGAAATAGATCATAGGAAAACTATGATACAACAGATGTTGGACTTTGATCTCTGGTTCCTCTGCCTTTTCTAAATCCAACTGGTACATCTGGAAGTTCTTGATTCACATATGGTTTAAGCCTTATTTGAAGGATTTTGAGCATTACCTTAGTAGGATGTGAAATGAGTGAAATCATGTGGTACTTTGAACATTCTTTGGCATTGTCCTTTTTTTGGATTGGAATGAAAACTGACCTTTTCCAGTCCTGTGGCCACTGCTGAGTTTTCCAAATTTGCTGGCATATTGAATGCAACACTTTCACAGCATCATGTTTTAGGATTTGAAATAACTCAGCTGGAATTCCACCACCTCCACTAGCTTTGTTTGTAGTAATGCTTTGTAAGGCCCACTATATGTCACACTCCAAGATGTCTGGCTTTAGGTGAGTGACCACACCATCGTGGTTGTCCAGGTCATTAAGACCTTTTGGTACAGTTCTTCTGTGTGTTCTTGCCACCTCTTCTTAAACTCTTCTGCTTATGTTAGGTCCATAATATTTCCGTCCTTTATCGTGCCCTTCTTTGCCTGAAATGTTCCTTGGGTATCTCTGATTTTTCTTGAAGAGATCTCTAGTCTTTCCCATTCTATTGTTTTTCTCCATTTCTTTGCATTGTTCACTTAAGAAGGCTGTCATATCTCTTTGCTATTCCTTGGAACTCTGCATTCAAATGGGTATATCTTTCCTTTTCTCCTTTGTCTTTCCATTCTCTTCTTTTCTCGGTTACTTTTAAAGCTTCCTAGGACAACCTTTTTGCCTTGTTGCATTTCTTTGTCTTGAGGATAGTTTTGGTCACTGCCTCCTGTACAATGTTACAAACCTCCGTCTATAGTTTTTCAGGCACTCTGTCTATCACATCTAATCCTTTGAGTCTGTTTGTTACTTCCACTGTATAATCATAAGGGATTTGATTTAGGTCATACCTGGTAGCCTGGTGGTTTTCCCTAATTTCTTCAATTTAAGTCTGAATTTTGCAATAAGGTCTTCATGATCTGAGCCACAGTCAGCTCCTGGTCTTGTTTTGCTGACTGAATAGAGCTTCTCCTTCTCTGGCTAAAGAATATAATCAATCTGATTCCAGTATTGACCATCTGGTGATGTCCAGGTGTAGAGTGGCCTCTTGTGTTGTTGGAAGAGGCTGTTTGCTCTGACCAGTGTGTTCTCTTGGCAAAACTGTTGGCTTTTCCCAAGGCCAAACTTGCCTCTTACTTCAGGCGTCTCTTCACTTCTTACTTTTGTGTTCCAGTCCCCTATGGTGAAAAGGACATCTTTTTTGGGTTAGTTCTCAAAGGTCTTGAAAGTCTTCATAGAACCATCTAACTTCAGCTTATTTGGCTTTAGTGTTTGAGGCATGGTTTAGGATTACTGTGATACTGAATTGTTTGCTTTGGAAATGAACCTAGATCACTCTGTCGTTTTTGAGATTGCACCCAAGTACTACATTTTGGACTCTTTTGTTGACTATAAAGGCTACTCCATTTCTTCTAAGGGATTCTTGCCCACAGTAGTAGATATAATGTTTATCTGAATTAAATTTGCCCTTCCCATCCATTTTAGTTCAGTCAGTCGGTCAGTCAGTTCAGTCACTCAGTCGTGTCCGACTCTTTGCGACCCCATGAATCGCAGCACGCCAGGCCTCCCTGTCCATCACCAACTCCTGGAGTTCACTCAGACTCATGTCCATAGAGTCGGTGATGCAATCCAGCCATCTCATCCTCTGTTGTCCCCTTTTCCTCCTGCCCCCAATCCCTCCCAGCATCAGAGTCGTTTCCAGTGAGTCAACTCTTCGCATGAGGTGGCCAAAGTACTGGAGTTTCAGCTTTAGCATCAGTCCTTCCAAAGAAATCCCTGGGCTGATCTCCTTCAGAATGGACTGGTTGGATCTCCTTGCAGTCCAAGGGACTCTCAAGAGTCTTCTCCAGCACCACAGTTCAAAAGCATCAATTCTTCAGTGCTCACCTTTCTTCACAGTCCAACTCTCACATCCATACATGACCACAGGAAAAACCATAGCCTTGACTAGATGGACCTTTGTTGGCAAAGTAATGTCTCTGCTTTTGATTATGCTATCTAGGTTGGTCATAACTTTCCTTCCAAAGAGTAAGCGTCTTTTAATTTCATGGCTGCAATCACCATCTGCAGTGATTTTGGAGCCCCAAAAAACAAAGTCTGACACTATTTCCACTGTTTCCCCATCTATTTTAGTTCACTGATTCCTAAAATGTTGATGTTCACCCTTACCATCTCCTGTTTGACCACTTCCAGTTTACCTTGATTCATGGACCTAATATTTCAGGTTCCTATGCAGTATTGTTCTTTTCAGCATCAGAGTTTACATTCACTATGTACACATATATGTATGTATGTATGGCTGATCTCAGAGTAGGAGAGATGAAGGAATTGGAAGATAATAAAAATTTTGACACTAATGAAGACTAGGAGGCGATTTTTCTTGATGCCCTGAAAACTTATCATTATGGAGGCTAAAGTAGAGTATGTCTCCTAGGTGACTGCTACTGACTGGGCTATTGAGGGATCATTGTGAAAGGGGTATCTTTTGATCAGATGGTGGTTTTGTGGAATTTAAGTTTGCTTGTGCCTAACTGGTTCCTTTTAACTAAACATATTAGTTTGAATACCTCTTAACTACTGCACAATTGCACTCATCTCACATGCTAGTAAATTCATGCTCAAAATTCTCCAAGCCAGGCTTCAGCAATACGTGAACCGTGAACTTCCAGATGTTCAAGCTGGTTTTAGGAAAGGCAGAGGAACCACAGATCAAATTGCCAACATCCGCTGGATCATCGGAAAAGCAAGAGAGTTCCAGAAAAAACATCTATTCCTGCTTTATTGACTATGCCAAAGCCTTTAACTGTGTGGATGACAATAAACTGTGGAAAATTCTGAAAGGGATGGGAATACCAGACCACCTGACCTGCCTCTTGAGAAACCTGTTTGCAGGTCAGGAAGCAACAGTTAGAACTGGACATGGAACAACATGCTGGTTTCAAATAGGAAAAGGGATATATCAAGGCTGTATATTGTCACCCTGCTTATTTAACTTTTATGCAGAGGACATTATGAGAAATGCTGGGCTGGAAGAAACACAAGCTGGAATCAAGATTGCCAGAAATATCAATAACCTCAGATATGCAGATGACACCACTCTTATGGCAGAAAGTGAAAAGGAACTAAAAAGCCTCTTGGTGAAATTGAAAGAGGAGAGTGAAAAAGTTGGCTTAAAGCTCAACATTCAGAAAACTAAGATCATGGCATCTGGTCCCATCACTTCATGGGAAATAGATGGGGAAACAGTGGAAACAGTGTCAGACTTTATTTTTGGGGGGCTCCAAAATCACTGCAGATGGTGACTGCAGCCATGAAATTAAAAGACACTTACTCCTTGGAAGAAAAGTTATGACCAACCTAGATAGCATAATCAAAAGCAAAGACATTACTTTGCTAACAAAGGTCCATCTAGTCAAGGCTATGGTTTTTCCTGTGGTCATGTATGGATGTGAGAGTTGGACTGTGAAGAAGGCTGAGTGCTGAAGAATTGATGCTTTTGAACTGTGGTGCTGGAGAAGACTTTTGTGAGTCCCTTGGACTGCAAGGAGAACCAACCAGTCCATTCTGAAGGAGATCAGCCCTGGGATTTGTTTGGAAGGACTGATGCTAAAGCTGAAACTCCAGTACTTTGGCCACCTCAGGTGAAGAGTTGACTCATTGGAAAAGACTCTGATGCTGGGAGGGATTAGGGGTAGGAGGAGAGGGCAACGACAGAGAATGAGATGGCTGGATGGCAACACTGACTCGATGGACATGAATCTGAGAGTTGGTGATGGACAGGGAGGCCTGGCGTGCTGCGATTCATGGGGTCGCAAAGAGTCGGACACGACTGAGCGACTGAACTGAACTGAACTATGAGTGAAACTGTCTGGTGCTCAAAAGATAGTCCATAATGAAATACTAGGTCATCTTTGTATTTCAAAGTTATGGACTTTATATCACTATTTCTAATTTCGGGAGGCACACATTATTTGGAGTATCTTTAGCAGGTTATCTTATCTTGAAATTGGCCTGAGAAATCTAAAGAAATTTCAGACCCATTAGGGAGCCTTACTGAGTGGGATGTATTTATAACTTTATTTAAACCGAGTCCTTACATTTGTTCTCAGTATTCCCTTGAGGCTCAGCTGGTAAAGAATCCGCCTTCAATGGGGAGATCTAGGTTTGATCCCTGGGTTCAGAAGATCCCCTGGAGAAGGCAAAGGCTACCCACTCCAGTATTCTGGCCTGCAGAGTTCCATGGACTGTAGGGGTCACAATGAGTCGGATACGACTGAGTGACTTTCACTTTCACTTTTCACATTTCTTTTCTATAGCTGTGTCTCTGTTTCTGGAAAGGAGGGGTGAAAGGAATGGGAGATTGAGACTGACCTATATACACTACTATGTGCAAAACTGATAATTAATGAGATCCTAGTGTGTAGCATAGGGAGCTCTACTCAGTCCTCTGTGGTGACCTAAGTGGGAAGGAAATCCAAAAAGGGGGGCGTATATGTGTAAGTATGACTGATTCGCTTTGCTGTATAGCAGAAAATAACAAAACATTGTAAAGCAACTATACTCCAATAAAAAGTTTACACACACACACACACACACACAGTCCTTACGTTAGTAAAGTCGCTCAGTCATGTCCGACTCTTTGTGGGTCCCATGGACTGTAGCCTATCAGGCTCCTCCATCCATGGGATTTTCCAGGCAAGAGTACTGGAGTGGATTGCCATTTCCTTCTCCAGGGGATCTTCCCGACCCAGGAATTGAACCCGGGTCTCCTGCACTGCAGACAGACGCTTTACCATCTGAGCCACCAGGGAATTCCTTACATTAGGTATTGGAAAATGTGTGTGTGTGGGAGATATTTGTAAGACTGTTTATAGGATAATGTGTGATCCCTTACAAATTTATTTTTGTCATTTATCCTGGTAATTTTATGTTGTTCTGCCTCTTTATTCTTATGTTTGTTTGGATGGGCCTGAGCATTCCAGTGAGGATGGGGAGGACAGTCTCTTGGAGTTTGTCTTTTATTTTTAAGTCGTACTATCTGAGATATTATGGAATCACTTGGAATCCTGTGAGAGGTCCAGAATAAATACCAGCTATCACCTAAGACTAGTTTGAGCCTTCTCAAGTGAATCTCATCAAAGATATTTTCCTAAGCCTTCTTGCTTCATATTCTTCCCTTTTCTCAGTTTCCTTTTTCTTCAAGTTTCTAGGAAATAAGAAGGTATGGGTTCTGTCTTGAAATTCAGAGTTGTTTGATTACTATTTTCTTTCACCTTTGAGTCACAATATGAAAGTCATCTAAGGACACCCTAAAATGATCAAGATGGTGCTATGACAGCCAAAACTGGTGGTTAGCAAGTATCACAATATTAACTTTGTAAAGATAGGGCTATTTGTGAGAATTCAGTTCTCACTTTTGCCCACAATTAGAAAATGTATTATCACTACTAGGAATAAATATTCAGTTCAGTTCAGTCACTCAGTTGTGTCAGACTATTTGCAACCCCATGGACTGCAGCACGCCAGGCATCTCTGTCCATCACCAACACCTGGAGCTTACTCAAACTCATGTCCATCAAGTGGGTGATGCCATCCAACCATCTCATCCTCTGTCTTCCCCTTCTCCTCCCGCCTTCAATCTTTTCCAGCATCCAGGTCTTTTCTAATGAGTCAGTTCTTTGAATCAGGTGGCCAATGTATTGGAGTTTCAGCTTCAGCATCAGTCCTTTCAGTGAATATTCAGGGCTGATTTTCTTTAGGATGACTAGTTTGATCTCCTTGCAGTCCAAGAGACTCTCAAGAGTCTTCTCCAACACCACAGTTCAAAAGCATCAATTCTTTAGCGCTCAGCTTTCTTTGTAGTTCAAGTCTCACATCCATACATGACTACTGGAAAAACCATAGCTTTGACTAGATGGACCTTTGTTGGCAAAGTAATGTCTCTGCTTTTTAATATGCTGTCTAGGTTTGTCATAGCTTTTCTTCCAAGGAGCAAGTGTCTTTTAATTTCATGGCTGCAGTCACCATCTGGAGTGATTTTGAGTGAAAGTGAAGTCGCTCAGTCATGTCCGACTATTTGTGACCCTATGGACTGTAGCCTACCAGGCTCCTCCCTCCATGGGATTCTCCAGGCAAGAGTACTGGAGTGGGTTGCCATTTCCTTCTCCAGGGGACCTTCCCGACCCAGGGATTGAACCCAAGTCTCCTGCATTCCAGGCAGTTGCTTTAACCTCTGAGCCACCAGGGAAGCCAGGAGTGATTTTGAAGCCCTCCAAAATAGTCTGTCATTGTTGCCATTGTTTCCCCATCTATTTGAAGTGATGGGGCCAGATGCCATGATCTTAGTTTTCTGAATGTTAATATTAAGCCAACTTTTTCACTCTCCTCTTTCACTTTCATCAAGGGTGGTGTCATCTGGATATCTGAGATTATTGATATTTCTCCCAGCAATCTTCATTCCAGTTTGTGCTTCATCCAGCCTGGCATTTCTTATGAGGTACTCTACATATAAGTTAAATAAACAGTGTGATAATATAAAGCCTTAATGCGCTCCTTTCCTGTTTTGGAACCAGTGTGTTGTTCCATGTCCAGTTCTAACTGTTGCTTCTTCACCTGCATACAGATTTCTCAGAAGGCATGTCAGGTGGTCTGGTATTCCCATCTCTTTGAGAGTTTTCCAGTTTTTTGTGATCCACACAGTCAAAGGCTTTGGCATAGTCAATAATGCAGAATAAATATTACATGATTCTAAAATGTATTTTGAAAATAAAACATTGCATTTAAAGTTTTCTTTCCTTACTGGTAGCAATTTATATATTAGGCATCTTGATTATTCTGGAAAACAGCCATAATGAAATGTTTAGGGTTGTTTGTTTCAAGAACAAATTTTATAAAAAGTTTGCCTTAGTAAGGTTTTTAATTTTACCCCTACTGGGCAGAAATGATGTTTCTTGAATAAGAAAATTAACATTTTCCCCCAGAAAATTGGAATGAAGAAAATCAGTAAGGGCTTAGAAATTGGGAAGGAAAATAAAGTGTCGACTCTAGATATGATAGGTCCTCCTTTCCATCTGGTGGTGACGTTGGTGTAAATTGTTGAGCTGGATAATTTAATTTAAAAGCAGATGATGCTGTCTTTCCTACTGACTAGGGTCTATTTCAAGTTCTCATTACCATAGGCACAAAATGTACTGAAGAAAGTAAATAGGTCAACGAACCTCAAGTGCAATTAAGTTCTCATGTGTAGGGCAATAACTTTAGCCTATGTCTTCCAAACTTTTAAAATTACCCCAGTGAACCAACAGCAACTTTTTAATGAGGTGCAAGAAAGGCACACTAAGAATCTGTAAGATGGAAAATCAGATAGCTATGGCGAAATCACTGCTCTGCTACACGTAGGCTTACTCCATTTGCTCTTAATGAAGCATGGCCACTTTCTGTGTTTCTGCATTTAATTCCACTTTCTGTATGTGCTAGTTTCACCTTCCTAGGGATAAAGAGACACATACATTCCAAAGAAATGAATCGACAAAGAGGAGAAGCATCTTTCTGGTGCAACATTAAAATAGAAACAAGAGAGAAGGCAAACAAGATGTTTGGTTGAAAGACCAGTGAATTAAAATCAAAAGTCTGGGTTAATTCAGCTTTATTTCTGCTATTTAGGAGCCATGTGGACCTTGGGTAAATTATTCACCTTCTCCTCTTCTCAATAACATTATCTATAAAATTAGAGGTGATTTACATAACCCAACTTAATTTTATATTATGATATTTAAATAACATTTTTTAAAATGACTGCATAATTTAAAAAGTCAGGACTTTTTTTTGTTTGTTTTTGAGCTCATTTTTAAAGGAAGTATAGTTGATTTACAATGTTGTATTAGTTTCAAGTATACAACAAAGTGACTCATATATATATATATGTTATTTTTCAGATTATTTTCCTTTATAGGTTAGGAAATATAGCTGGATATAGTTCCCTGTGCTAAACAGTAGGTCCTTGTTGGTTATCTATTTTCTGTATAGTAGTATGTATGTATTAATCACAAGCTTCTAATTTATCCCTCACCAATTTTCCCCTTTGATAAACAGAAGTTTGTTTTCTATGCCTGTGAATCTTTTTATGTTTTGTAAATAAGTTCATTTGTATCTTTTCCTTTAAGATTCCACATATAAGCAATATTGTATATTTTTCTTCACTTAGTATGCTAATCTCTAAGAGTAACTTTTGCATTAAAATTGTCATTTGGGATCCACAGTTGGTTTTAGTTTTGGTGTGTGATGATAAGCAGGCAATTTTGAATTTTAGAATAGAAGTGCTTGGAATTACTTACAAGTAGGAAAAAAGCATGAGATTTTGGAAACTATGGCACTGTGCTTTATTAGTTTCTACGTGGCCTATTTCCCACCCCCCCCACTACCCCCCACCCCATGCCTAGCTTTCTTTTATGGTGTTAACTTCCTAGTTAAAGCAATGGCAAACCTAGAACTGTATGAATTTCATCAGTCTTATTTTTATGTATTTGTTTTCTTTTAGTTCATCCTTTCCTTGGGGAAGCTCCTGATACTAGTAATAGCAGTTTTTGAGGAGTGTACATTTGTTGTCTTTTTTCATTTATCTTTATGAGGTATGTGTCGTTATCATTATCATTATGTAATGTGTCCAGGGCTGCAAAGTTAGGGCTTAAGCCCTGGTTTGTTTGTTTCTAGAGCCCTTCTAATCTACCTTAGAAGGCAGCACTATATGCTTATATCATTATATGCTTATATCACGCTCACTATATGTCAGGTGTAGCTCTAATCTCTTCAGATATACTAAGACCCACAATCCTTTTAACAATTCTATGATGCATGTCCTATTAATATACACATGTGACAGATGAAGAAATAGCTGCAGGGAAGTTAAGTAATTTTCCCAAGACCACACAGAGAGTGCCAGAGCTGGAGTTTGAATCCATGAGCGCAGCTCTACAGGCTATAATCTTCTATCTCGACACTACCTCTCTATGAAGCTACTACTATTCTGCTGCTGCTGCTGCTAAGTGGCTTCAGTCATGTCCGACTCTGTGTGACCCCATAGATGCCAGCCCACCAGGCTCCCCCGTCCCTGGGATTCTCCAGGCAAGAACACTGGAGTGGGTTGCCGTTTCCTTCTCCAATGCATGAAAGTGGAAAGTGAAAGTGAAGTGAAATCGTGTCCGACTCTGTGCAACCCCATGGACTGCAGCCTACCAGGCTCCTCCACTGATGGGATTTTCCAGGCAAGAGTATGGGAGTGGGGTGCCATTGCCTTCTCCAACTACTATTCTAGGAGGAGAATTTTGAAGATAATTCTTGCATTTTACAATAGTTGTGTTCTTGGAACATTTCCTGAATTAGTTATTCATTCTGACTTCCTTAAAAAATGAAGAACAGGTTATTTATGTTAACACGAGAGATTAAAGTGAATGAAGTGAGGGGAAATAAAAGAGCCTGGAGGTGGTAATAAAGAGAATTATCATGGCAAGAATATTGCAAGTGGAGACAGCTTATCTGGTAGTGAAGGTATAGCAAGAATGAAGAGAAGATATTTCAACTTTCTTGAAAGGTGCTTGTCTGGGAGCTCTGACATGTTTCCACATTTCTTGGCCTGGGTTACCCTTGGTGTGTGGCGCCAGCCTGGGTTTGGCAGAATGCCCTCACTAACTTGAAGGCCTGGAGTTTGGACTTGATTTCTTTCATACTGGCATCATCTCTAGTGATGCAGGGCATGTAGAACAGTGTGATTTGCACACGCTCTGTACCATTTATTAGTCAGGAAGATAGGCACTTTATAGTTTATCTAGTCAGATTTGGTAGGAAAAAAATCAATGGAACAAAGGGGTGTGTGGAAGAGTTTGCTTTTTATAGGTCTCTAGATTTTATAGATTTTTTGTATTGAGGCCTAGGAATTAATTGTTCTTTTGGTGGATTGCCTGGAGCAGAGACATTTGTTCAATAACCATATTTCTTCTTGTTTATATTGAGAATTCCTCAGTGACCCTTGGTTTTGCACTTATTTTGTAGTCCTTTGTCCTACTGAAGACATGCTTCTTAAAGTTCCTTAGACTACTGTTGCTGAGGGAGGTGAGCGAGATGAGAATCTCAGAACACCTTGACTGGAACTTGGTTTGGCTGGAAGAAGGTGTCTCATTAAATCGAACATGGTAAACTCAGAGAGGAGGAGTTTGTGATATAGGACCATGGGTAGTGTTCCATAATGTGAGGGATGTATTTGACATTAGGAAAGATCTACTTTTACTGGTAGAAAAAAAGCAAAACTTTTTAAAGTAGAAAACAAATGAATCCATGCCACAGTCACCTGGGACTGAAACTGGCAGAGGCAGCAAGCTCGGAGTGCACACATACGGACAGAAGCAGTTATCAGAGAGGTCCAAGATATGAACGGTTTTTGAATGTGTCAATCACCATGGACGTGGAATTTCTTCCCTGAATGGCAGGGAAGCCCTGGTACCATTTGTTATGACAGAGGCCTGTAATGGCTTCGAATTCAGCAGGCAGTAGAGAATCCCTTTATGCTTCCATATCTGAGTTTTGGGTGTTCCCGCACTCCACACTTTTTAATGGAATGCTGTATGTCCTTCAAGACCTGGGGTAACTAAAAATTTTAGGTTTTAGAGTTAAGGATTTTAAATAGGCCAAAAGAGGATGCAGGCTCCTGGCAAGCATGGAAGATATAGGAGTGATTGTTTTTGGCCGGAATATGGAGAAAAAGAGTCTCCAACTAACTTTAAAAACAAATTTAATTTAGATTTTTTTTTAGCACCAAAAATATTTTGTATTGGGGTATAGCCAATTAACAATGTTGTGATAGTTTCAGATGAACCGTGAAGGTACTCAGTCATACATACATGTATCTATTCTCCCCCCCAGAATCCCTCCCATCCAGGCGGCCACATAACATTGAGCAGAGTTCCATGTGCTAAACAATAAGTTTTTGTTGGTCATCCATTTAAAATATACCAGTGTATATATGGTCTTCCCAACTAACTTTTTTTTTTTTTGTAGGGAAACTATTTGGTGTATTGGAATACTGAGCTCCGCATCTGAGGAGAGCAGCGTTGCTGCTGCTCGACCTTGCTGGTCATGTTGACAATGGCAAGCCTACAGGATGGACTCTAGATGGCAGTGTTGCTGCCAATTGTTAAACAGGGCTTCCTAGGCTTTCTAGGGTTTCCCTGGTGACTCAGAGGTTAAACCGTCTGCCTGCAATGCGGGTTTGATCCCTGGGTCGGGAAGATCCCCTGGAGAAGGAAATGGCAACCCATTCCAGTACTCTTGCCTGGAGAATCCCATGGAGGGAGGAGCCTGGTAGGCTACAGACCATGGGGTCACAAAGAGTCAGACATGACTGAGTGACTTCGCTTTCTCTCTTTAGGCCTTCCCTTATGGCTCAGCTGGTAAAAGAATCCACCTGCAATGAGGGAAATCTGGGTTTGATCCCTGGGTTGGGAAGATCCCCTGGAGAAGGGGAAGGCTAAACACTCCAGTATTCTGCCCTGGAGAATCCCATGGACTGTATAGTCCATGAGGTTGCAAAGAGACAGACGTGACTGAATCACTTTCACTTTTCCAGGCACCCAGCTCGTTTTCTAGATGGTTCATAGTAGCATTAGCACTTAAACAGCTCTCAGCCTGTTACTTGATGTATTTCTTATTTTACACATTTTAACTTTAACGGAGTTAACACCAGCATGTGAGCTATTATAGCCTCAGTTTTAAGATTAGGAAACTAAGGCACAAAGAGCTTATGGAATTGGCCCAAGTTGAGTGGCAGAAATGGCATTTGAACTCAGGCCATGTGACTCCAGAGTTGGTACTCTTAATTAACATACTTTTTTCCAGTAGTCATGTATGGATGCGAGAGTTGGACTATAAAGAAAGCTGAGCACTGAAGAATTGATGGCTTTTGAACTGTGATGTTGGAGAAGACTCTCTAGAGTCCCTTGGACTGCAAGGAGATCCAACCAGTCCATCCTAAAGGAGATCAGTCCTGGGCGTTCATTGGAAGGACTGATGTTGAAGCTGAAGCTCCAATACTTTGGCCACCTGATGAGAAGAGCTGACTCATTGGAAAAGACCCTGATGCTGGGAAAGATTGAGGGCAGGAGGAGAAGGAAACGACAGAGGATGAGATGGTTGGATGGCATCACCGACTCAATGGACGTGGGTTTGGGTGGACTCCGGCAGTTGGTGATGGACAGGGAGGCCTGGCGTGCTGCGGTTCATGGGGTCGCAAAGAGTAGGATATGACTGAGCAACTGAACTGAACTGCTTCTTGTGGGATAATTTTTGGGTTCTAATGAATCCAGACACTGTAGGGGGGCATATGCAGGGGCAACTTGATGCAGAGTACCTGTACCCACCAAGCTGGGCACTGTGCTTCTGTTTTGTTGGGTCAGCAGCTTTTCACTAGATGTCCATCTTGCCAAGTGCTGTACCCCACCTAGCATCTTTTGCTGATGTCTCCTTCAGACACAGAAAGGGTGTTTTCTACTCCCAAGTGTACCTCCAAACAGATAAAATAATCTCCTGCTGGGCTGTGGACATTATGGATCAGGCACTGACCCAATAGGCCCTACCGTGCAGTGCTGCTGCTGCTAAGCCGCTTCAGTCGTGTCCGACTCTGTGCGACCCCATAGACGGCAGCCCACCAGGCAATCCCCATCCCTGGGATTCTTCAGGCAAGGACACTGGAGTGGGTTGCCATTTCCTTCTCCAATGCATGAAAGTGAAAAGTGAAACTGAAATAGCTCAGTCATGTCCAATTCTTAGCGACCCCATGGACTGCAGCCTACCAGGCTCCTCTGTCCATGGGATTCTCCAGGCAAGTGTGCTTTGGGAATAAAACATAAGGGCAAAAAGACAAATACACCAGCTATTATTTCATTATATTATAATCATATATGTTTTCTGTTTTTCACTTGTCTGATACTTTATTTGATATCTTCCTCAGCATGCTGTGAGCTTTTTGAGAGAGGGATGACATATTATTCTTCAGCTTCCTGTACTTAGCATAGTACTTGTTTTATAGTAGATATCTAGATATCTTTGTTGAATGGAGGAGTAAAGATAGCACAGATCCAAGTGTACTGTCCATATTGCTGACAGGTGGGACAGAGATTGCTCTTCAGGTTGTGTTCAATTTACCTGAGAAATTTGGAACTAAACCATCACTGCTGCATCAAAGAAAGATGAGTGAGGGTCTTTGCCATCTGAGGAATGGGTGATATAACTTGACTGAGGCTGCACCTATCCTGGTAGAGGCCAAGAATTTTACCTCTAGGGATCTGTAGGCATTAAGAGAGCAGTCAAGAAATGTTTCTCTGTTTGAGAAAATTTATCCCGGACATGATGGCTGAGACTGTCCTAGAACTGATTATCAAGGGTACCAGTGTTCCAGTCTTACTCATTTTGGAAATAAGAAGCAGTAAACCTGAGCTTGTGTTGGAAACAATGTACAGGATTATTAAGATGATGAAGATTTCCCCATATCCATCTTAGGAGGTTGGCGTAATAATTAGCATGGACAAGGGGTCTTTCCTGGGACTAGATAGAAGCTGAGTTGCCAAAACTCCCAGAGTCTCTTTGATTTGTTGGCTGGAGTTGGGCCAAAAACCTTGAAATAGACTCTGTATTAATTAGCATATACAGTACATTGCTGGAAGGGAGAGACCTGAAAATATGGCCTCTAATGTAACAGTCCAGAAATATGTGGCCAGTCCAGGGTCGGTATGGATTCTGTTCCTGAAGTCATTGACAGCCCTAGTTCCTTTTTTCTCATTGCTTTTATTCCTTATATCAGAGCTTGTCTATACACATTTTGTTTGTACATCAGAATTATGTGCAGGATATGGTGGGCTGCATTGCTAGTTTCTGATTCAGGTTTGGGGTATCAGAGAATTTGCCTGTCCAACAATTTCCCTGGAGATGCTCAGGCTTCCCAGATGGCACTAGTGTTAAAGAACCCGCCTGCCAATGCAGGAGACTTAAGAGACTTGGGTTTGATCCCTGGGTCAGGAAGAACCTCTGGAGTAGGAAATGGCAACCCACTCCAGTATTCTTGCCTGGAGAATCCCATGGACAGAGGAGCCTGGTGGGTTATAGACCATAGCGTCACAAAGAGTTGGACACTACAGAAGTGACTTAGCACACACACACACACGCTGATGCTCCTGGCCTTGGAGCCATACTTTGAGAGCCACTGTTCTAAAATATAGTTCCTGCCCATGTGGTTGAGGCTGGCTTGCCTGCACCATGCCCATAATCCAACCCTGGGAGAAGAGGCAAAGAAGAAAAGACAAGAAGCAGAACACTCCCACGTCATTTAACAACAGGTCCTGGAAGTTGCACATGTCTCTTCTGTTCACATTCATTGGCAAGAAATTTGTAACACAACTATCTGCAAGGGATACTGGGAACTGTATCTTTTAAATGGCAGATCATGTTCCCAGCGGAAATGTGGGGACTCTATTGCCAAAAGGAGGAAGGGGAGGAATAGTGGTCTTCCTCCAGCCCTGCCTGCATATGGGCTTTCATATGCCCTCTGGTGGTCTGGGATGTGGAGGCAGGCTACCCTGCAGGTTCAGCACAGTACTCCGAGGACTTGAGAAAAATCCTGAGCTCAGCCAAGATTCTAGGGAGTCCTCAGAACCTTAAATTTAGCTTGTGTGCCACAGCAGCAGTGGCTCAAAGCATTGGTTTTATTTGTTTCCTCTGCTACCCTCCTCCTTTTCTCTCTACATCAGACCTCCCCATCAGGTGGCCCTTCTTCACAGCTGATCCTTCAGCTGTTGTGTTCTTAGCCTACTGATGCTGCTTCTGGTTTTGATAGTGGTTGGCCGCTTGAGTAGGAATAAAATTTTTCTTGTTCTTGCGGGTAGCTGGACTCTTAAACCTATTGCTCCAACCTGAAGTATGACCTTCAAAAACATGAAATTGTTTTAACTGCCAGGTTGCCTAGCACAGAGAGGTAAAGAACTATATTACATCTAATAAAAGGATTTATGATATGTAACAAAAGTGGTCCCTAATGTGGATCTCACTGACCTCTGTGTAAAAGTGAATAAATTTTCCTTCATTAAAATTCTCAGTAGTAGAGCTTACCTTTTGTCAACAAAAAGCCAGTGAACTTGAAGGTTTTAATATCTCAGGGTTTTGTTAAAACATTTCTTTCACTTTATTCTCACTTGCTAAATTTTCATGACCCTAAATTCTATTTCCACTGAAGTCTGTGTAGCATCATTCTCTTTAAAAGATGTTGCCTGAGAAAGATTAACTTAGTCTGTTTCTCTGTTGCCAACCTACGTCTTTATAGGCTGTAAAAGCCTAGTCTAACATCACCCCAGTGGAACTCTTTCTGTGGTTGAAGCATAATTTGAAGCTGAACAGAGTTTTCCTGTAAAGGACAGTAGCTGAAGTCAACCTCTGAAGTTCTAATACCTTTATTCAAATCCTGGCACTTACTGTTCATACTCGAACTTTTTATTTGAATTCTCTGAGTCTCAGATTTATCTCAGTAAAATGGGGATACAAACATCCACACTACATAGTTGTATTAAAGAAAAATTATTCTGACACTTGTTAAAATGCTGAGGAATATTTTATTCAAGATTACTACAACATGATCATGCCTGTCATAATAGGAAAGAAAGAGTGGATTCAAGCCTAAATACAGCAAAGGCAGCTGGGGATTTTGTAGCCAAAAACAGAGTGAGAAGGTCAGTGGATGGAGAATTACCAACAGGAGACATCAGGGAAAGAAGGATTCTTGCTAACCTGGTCCTACAGAATTCTATCTAAAGGCAAGCTAAGGATTTAAACATCAAAAGTGAGGGATGAAATACTTGGTCAGATATCCAGATAGGGGGGATTCTTAGTAAACTGATTTGGTAGGATTCTTTATGACAGGGAAGGGGCCAATGTCAAGGCAGAGTTGAAGAGAAGGCTCAGAGAAGCCGGACAAGACTTTGTCAAGTAGGGAAGCTTTGTCATTTATGAGGCTTGAATTAAATAACATTAAGTCACTACATTAAATCAGTCCCAGTAAGGTACCCAGTAAAGGCTGATTGATTAAATGGAAACTAACTTTATTATCAAAATTAACAATGATTAGATCTCCCTGCTATTTCCTGAATGTATATAAATTGGTGAACTTTTTTCATACCAAAATCCAGAGCAAATACCATTCAGGTGTCCTTATGAATTTACTAGAATGAATATACGCTTTACATCTTGTTGTCTGCTCTGGCTCCCCTGATGTGATGGTGTTGTGGGAGGCAGCATCTTTGACCACCGGGTATTTGGGAGCTATATTTGAAAACTGAGTTGTGAGCTAGACCCTCATCTGCTGAGGGAGAATACTAAACCTTGAAAGAGAATGTTGATGTCAACCCAGAAACATGTCTAAACCTGTCTCAGCTGTAAGATGAAACTGAGGTGAAATAATAGTAACTGAACATGGGATTGAACTGGGGTTAGAGGACCACTAGACCAGAAAAAGTGATGGAAAATTTAGATAAATGTCTAAATTCCACAGCCAGCAGAGCCTGGAATATTTTTTTTTTTTTTTAAACACATCAGATAGAATAAATAGCATATTAAAGGACAGGTACAGCTCAATTTCCTGGGAGCTGAAAATAGAAACTTTGGATCTGGGGTGCTGAAAGCCAAAGGGTATGATGGATTACCTTTTTAAAATCAGATTTTTCTTTTTTTGTTATTGAGTATTATGAATTCTTTACATATTTTGGATTCTAGTCTCTTATCAGGCATATGGTTAAATATTTTATTCTAATATTTTCTGTAATTTCCCATTTAATTGTGTTCATTATATTTTTTTATGTGCAGAAGCTTTTTAGTTTGATGTATCCCACGTACTTATTTTTTGGTTCTGTTGCTTGGCTTTGGTGCCATATCCCAAAAAATGCTGTGAAGTCCAATGTTAAGAAGCTTTTCCCTTATGATTACTTCTAGTAGTTTTATATAGATCTTACATTTGAATCTTTAATTCACTTCAAGGTAATTTTTGTGAGTGGTATAGTGAAGTGAAGTCGCTCAGTCGTGTCCGACTCTTTGCGACCTGTGGACTGTAGCCCACCAAGCTCCTCCGTCCATGGGATTCTCCAGGCAAGAATACTGGAGTGGGTTGCCATTTCCTTCTCCGGGGGATCTTCCCGGCCCAGGGATTGAACCCAGTTCTCTCACATTGCAGGCAGACACTTTAACCTCTTCACCACAAGGGTGAGTGGTATAAGGGTCCAATTTTATTCTTTTGCATGTGAATATCCAGTTTTCCCAATGCCATTTATTGAATATCTAAGCTTTCCCATTGAGTGTTTTGATTCCCTTATCAAATATTAGTAGCCAAGGGAGCATGGGTTTGTTTCTGAAATATCAATTCTGTTCCATTGGTCTATGTGTCTGTTTTCATTCCTGTACCATACGATTTTAATTATGATAGCTTTGCAATGTTGTTTAAAATCAGGAATTGTGATACAACCTCTTAGTTCTTTTTTTTATCAGTATTTCTTTGTCAATATAGGATCTTTTGTGTCTCCACAGGAGTCTTTATGGTTTCTTCTATTTATATGAAAAATGTCATTGGAATTTTGATAGAGACTGCTTTGAATCTGTAGATGGATTTGGATAGTATGAATATTTTGACAGTATTAATTCTACTGATCCATGAACACAGATTATCTTTCCATTTATTTGTGTCTTCTTTAATTTTTTCATCAATATATAATAGTTTTCAGTTAAATTTATTCCAAATTATATTATTGTTTTTAATGCTACTGAAAAAGAGGTTGTTTTCTTAATTTGTCTTTCTGATAGTTAATTGTTAGTGTATAGAAATGCAACTAATTTTTATATGTTAGTTTTTTTTGTGCCACAATTTTATTGAATTTATTAGTCCTAAGAACGTTTTGGTAGAGTTTTAAGGTTTTTCTATATATAATATCATATCTGCAAACAGAGACAATTTTACTTCCTTTTTAATTTAAGTGCTTTTTATTTCTTTTTCTATTTTTATGATTCTGGCTAAAACTTCTAGTACTATATTAAAAATAAGTGGGAAGAGTGAACACCTATGTCTTGACGCTTGATTGTAAAGAAAAATCTTTCAAACTGTTCAAGTCGAGTATAATGTTAGCTGTAAACTCAACAGATATGATCTTTATTATGTTGAACTATGCTGTTAAAGTGCTGCACTCAATATGCCAGCAAATTTGGAAAACTCAGCAGTGGCCACAGGACTAGAAAAGGTCAGTTTTCATTCCAGTCCTAAAGAAAGGCAATGGCAAAGAATGTTCAAACTACCACACAATTGTGCTCATTTCACATGCTAGCAAGGTAATGCTAAATATCCTTCAAGCTAGGCTTCAACAGTACATGAACCAAGAACTTCCCGATGCACAAGCTGGATTTAGAAGAGACAGAGGAACCAGAGATCAAGTTGCCAACATCTGTTGGGTCATAGAAAAAGCAAGAGAATGCCAGAAAAACATCTACTTCTGCTTCATTGACTACACTAAAGCCTTTGACAGTGTGGATCACAACCAACTGTGGAAAATTCTTTAAGAGATGGGAATACCAGACCACTTACCTGCCTCCTGTGAAACCTGTATGCAGGTCAAGAATCAACAGTGAGAACTGAACATGGAACAACAGACTGGTTCCAAATTGGGAAAGGAGTATGTCAAGGCTGTATATTGTCGCTCTGCTTATTTAATTTCTATGCAGAGTACATCATACCAAATGCCAGGCTGGGTGAATCAAGAGTCAGAATCAAGCTTGCAGGAAGAAATATCAATAATATCAGATATGCAGATGACACCACTCTAATGGCAGAAAGCGAAGAAGAACTAAAGAGCCTCTTGATGAGGTGAAAGAGGAGATTGAAAAAGCTGGCTTAAAATTCAGCATTCAAAAAACTAAGGTCATGGCATGTGATCCCATCACTTCATGGCAAATAGAAGGGGAAAATGAGGAAACTGACAGATTTTATTTTCTTGGGCTCCAAAGTCACTGCAGATGGTGACTGCAGCCATGAAATTAAAAGACACTAGCTGCTTTGAAGAAAAGCTATGACAAACCTCGACAGCATGTTAAAAAGCAGAGACATCACTTTGAGACCAAAGGTTCATCTAGTCAAGGCTATGGTTGTTCCAGTAGTCGTGTATGAATGTGAGAGTTGGACAATGAAGGAGGCCGAGCACTGAAGAATTGATGCTTTCATGTTTTGGTGCTTGAGAAGACTCTTGAGAGTCCCTTGGATTGCAAGGAGATCAAACCAGTCAATCCTAAAGGAAATCAACCCTGAATAGTCATTGGAAGAACTGATGCTGAAGCTGAAGCTCCAATATTTTGGCCACCTGATATGGCAAGCCGACTTATTGGAAAAGACACTGATGCTGGGAAAGATTAAGGGCAGGAGGAGAAGGGGACAACAGAGGGTAAGACGGTTGGATGGCATCACTGACTCAATGGACAAGAGTTTAAGCAAACTCTGGGAAATAATGAAGACAGGGAAGCCTGGTGTGCTGCAGTCCATGGGGGTCACAAATTCAGACATGACTTAGAGACTGAACAACAGCAACATATTCTTTCTATACCAAAATTTTTCAGAGCTATTATGGAAGCATGTTCAATTCCATCAATTTTTCCTTCATCTATTGTGGTGATTATATTATTTTAATCTTTCATTCAACTAATGTAGTCTACTACATCCAGTCATTTTCTATGTTGAATCGTCCTTGAAACTCAGGGGTAAATCCCCCTTCACCATGGTGTATTATCTTTTTAATGTATTGTTGAATTCAGTTTGCTAGTAATATTTTTTTATTATTATTTTATTTTATTTTTTTACTTTACAATACTGTATTGGTTTTGCCATACGTCAACATGAATCCACCACGGGTGTACATAAGTTCCCACTCCTGAACCCCCCTCCCACCTCCCTCCCGCTACCATCCCTCTGGGTTATCCCAGTGCACCAACCCCAAGCATCCTGTATCCTGCATCGAACCTAGACTGGCGATTCATTTCTTATATGATATTATACATGTTTCAATGCCATTCTCCCAAATCATCCCGCCCTCTCCCTCTCCCACAGAGTCAAAAAGTCTGCTCTGTACATCCACGTCTCTTTTGCTGTGCTAGTAATATTTTGTTGGGAAATTTTTCATCTATATTCATCAGGTTTATTTACCTGTAGTTTTTCTGTAATACCCTTCTCTAGCTTTGGTATCAGGGTACTGTTGACCTTGTCAAATGAGTTAGGGTATGTTGCCTCCTCTTCATTCTTTGAAAGAGTTTGTGAAGGACTGATAATAATTCTTTAAATGTTTGGAGAATTCATCAGTGAAATTACCTAGCCCTGGAATTTTTTTGTTCAGCGGTTTCTGACTCCTTATGCAATATTCTTATTTGTTTTAGAATTGTTAAGATTTTATGTTTCTTTATGATTAAGTCTTAGCTGGTTGTATGTTTCTAGGAATTTGTTTCTAGTAGGTTATTTAATTTATATATGTGCATGCCATGCTCTTTCACTCAGTCATGTCCGATTCTTTGCGACCCCATGGAGCCCGCTAGGCTCCTCTGTCCATGGGGATTCTGCAGGCAAGAACACTGGAGTAGGTTGCCATGCCCTCCTCCAGGAATTTATATATATAGATAAATATATATATATATACACACACACACATATATATATGTCAGTTAGGTTCATCTGGTCTCAAGTTAGTTCAGGTCCACTGTTTTTTGAAAGTGGGGTATTAGTAAAGTCCTCTAGTATTAATGTGTGATTTCCATTTCTCTCTTCAGATTTGTTAGTTTTTGCTGAATATATGTAGGTGCTCTGATGCTGAATTTATTTATAATGAAATTATAAAGTTTATAATTGTTATATAGTTTATATTTATAATAGTTATAACCTCTTGATAAATTGACCCCTTTTTTCATTATATAATGACTACTTTTTGCTATATTTTTTACTTAAAATCTTTGTTTGACATAAGTGTAGCTACCCTCACTTTCTTTTGGTTTCATTGTTGTAGAATATCTTTTTCATCTTTCACTTTGGGATAAGAGGTGTTCATCCAGCTGAATGAGTCTCTTGTATGTGCCGTATAGTTGGCTCATGTTTTTGTTTAATCCATTCAACAGCCACTCTATGTCTTTTGATTTGTGAATTTAACCTTTTAAACACTTAAAGTAATTATTGATAGTTAAGGCGGCTCAGATGGTAAAGAATATGTGTGCAATGCAGGAGACCTGGGTTTGATCCACTGGATCAGGAAGATCCCCTAGAGAAGGGGATGACTACCTACTCCAGTTTTCTTGCCTGGAGAATTCCATGGACAGAGGAGCCTGGCAGGCTACAGTCCATGGGTTTGCAGAGAGACATGACTAAGCAACTAACACTCTCTTTCACAAGAAAATAATATTGCTATCTTATTATTTTCTCACTTTTTTGTAGTTCCCTTGTTATTATCCTCTCTGTCTTCCTCTGTGAATTGATGATTTTCTCGAAGTGGTATGCTTTAATTCTCTTTTATTTATCTTTAGTATACATCCTATATGTTTTTGCTTTGGAGTTACCATTAGGCTTACAAAAAACATACGTATAATAGTCTATTTTAAGCTGATAACAACTTAACCTAGATTGCATACAAAAATTCACCCCCCAAACTTTTCTACTTTAATGTCACAATTTATAACTTTTTAATTGTTGTAATATTAACAATTATTTTAATTATAGTAACTTTTAATACTTTTTCCCTTTAGTCTTACACTGGTGATAAGAGGTTAATACATAGCAATTTTTACACTATTTGCATATTGTGAATTTGCCCATGAATTTACTTTACCAGTGTGCTTCATATTTTCCTGTTTTCATGTTACTAATTAGCATCTTTTGATTTCAGCTTGAAGAACTCTTTTCAGCATTTGTCAGGCAGGTCTAGTGGTGATTAACTCCCTTAGGTTTTTTTAAATTTATCTGAGAGAGTCTTTATCTCTCCTACATTACTGAAGGACAGCTTTGCCAGGTAAGTTTCTTAGTTGGAAGGTTTTGTTTGTTTGTTTCTCCTTTCAGGACCATCAATATATCTTGTCACTCTCTCTTGATCTTCAAGGTTTCTGCTGAGACATCTGCTTATAGCTTTTTGGGAGCTCCCATGTATGTGAGGATATTTTTTTTCTTATTGCTTTTAAAATTTTCTTGTCTTTAATTTTAGACAATTTTATTATAATGTGTCTTGGAGAGGTTCTCTACACTGAGTTTGTTGACTTACGAACTTCATGAACTTGAATGTCTAAATTACTCTCTGGACTTGGGAGGTTCTCAGCCATTATTTTTTTTTAAATAAGATTTTTGTTCCTTTCTTTCTTTTCCTCTGGGACTTCAATAATTCATATATTGTTTCTATTAATAATATCCTATGGTTCACATAGCTTGTCAACCTATTTAAAAAAGTTCTTTTAAATTTATTCTCACCTGACCAGATCATTTCAAATGATTTGTCTTCTACTTCACAGACTCTTTCTTCTGCTTAGATAAAATCTTCTGTTGTTACTCTTACTGTATTTTAAATGTCACTCTTCTTCAGCTCTAGTATTTCAGTTTGCTTCTTTTTAAAATGATTTATAACCTGTCTGTTAAATTTTTTATTTTGTTCATGTATTAGTTTCCTGATTTAGTTAAATTGTTTTCTGTATTTTCTTGTAGCTCCCTGAGCTTCCTTTAAATAATTATTTTGAATTCTTAATCTGGCAAATCATAGGTCTCCATTTATTTGGGGTTGGTTCCTAGAAAATTATGATGTTCTTTTGATGGTGTCATGTTTCTTTGGCTTTTTATGCTCCTTGAAATATTGTATTGCTATTTTTATACTTGAAGAAGGAGTCTTCTGCTCCAGTGTTTACTGACTTCTCCGATGTGTCCTATCTCAGATTGCTTTTGCTCTAAATGGTGTGCTGGTGTTTCTCCACTCGACTATTAGACCTCTTCAAAGACTCTTTCATCCATGAGTAATTGTCAAAATCAGTATTCTTACGGTAAAGCATGCTAGAAAGCTCCTGCTTTGCCACTTTGACGACATCACTCTCGGACTTGCCTTGTTCTGATGTCATGTTCCTCATGGCTCTGGCTCTCCTTATAGGAAATCTGGGAAGTATGCCTTCCCAATAGGCCAGTATTCCTCAGTGGCAAGCATCCTTTAACCATCAGAAAGTAAATTTGGATAATAAGTGGAGAGCATTGCCTCATTTCGTTGGTCATAACTCTTTCCTTCCCTTTGTGTCTGTTCTGCTATTCTCTTGCCTATCTCTGTGTTTGAGTGGTGCCTTCATCTAGCACATGTCTTCCTGTTGCTGCTGAACTCAGCTTGTGTGTCCACCCTCTGTATTCATTGTTGTCCTGTGCTATGAGGCACCTAGTCCCTCTTCACTTAGATTCACTGGCTATTAATAGGAAGGCACTTATATATTACATTCTGTATCCTAGGAGGATTATTTTTGACATTTTATTGAAGTATATACATAAACATATAGAAAACATTAGTATATAGGTCACCGAATTTTCACAAGTCCTACGCGTCCACTCAGCCAGCGCCCAGTTCAAGGAAAAGACTATTACCAGTGCCTCAGAAACCCCTCTCATGTTAATCCCCCATCACCATCGCCTATACCAAAGTTAACCACATACTGACCTCTGACAGCATATTTTAGCTTTGCTGTGTTTTTGCACTTTATATGTCTAACTATATAGTAAGTATTCTTTTAGGTGTACTTCTTTTGCTTAATATGTTTGTGAGATTCATCTATATTGTTGAAAGTAAAAGTGTTTATTTTCATTGGTCTACCTACTTCTTCATGTGATAATATTATTTTAATCATTTTGGTGTCATAGATACATCTGGCATTACCATATTATCTAAATGTTGAATAATGATGCTAGTTTTTTTTTTAAAAAAACAGAATTTAAAGATTTTGCTATTAAAGTTGGCAAGCATATTTGGAAAATGACAGAGATGCCATTATAGGTTGTCTTATTGGTAATGTCAGGAAACAAAACTTTATTTACTGCTTCACCTTTTTTTATTTTTAATTTATTCTGCTTGGTGGTAGTGATTTTCACTCTTCAGTCCTCCAGCTCACTTATTCAGTCTTTTGCCTCATTTATTCTGCTGTTTTGATGAAGTTAGAACTGGACATGGAACAACAGACTAATTCCAAATAGGAAAAGGAGTATGTCAAGGCTGTATATTGTCACCCTGCTTATTTAACATATATGCAGAGTACCTCATGAGAAATGCTGGGCTGGAGGAAGCACAAGCTGGAATCAAGATTGCCGGGAGAAATATCGATAACCTCAGATATGCAGATGACACCACCCTTCTGGCAGAAAGTGAAGAGGTACTAAAGCCTCTTGAAAGTGAAAGAGGAGAGTGAAAAACTTGGCTCAAAGCGCAACATTCAGAAAACAAAGATCATGGCATCTGGTCCCCTCACTTCATGGGAAATAGATGGGGAAACAGTGGAAACAGTATCAGACTTTATTTTTTTGGGCTCCAAAATCACTGCAGATGGTGACTGCAGCCATGAAATGAAAAGACGCTTACTCCTTGGAAGGAAAATTATGGCCAACTTAGATAGCATATTGAAAAGCAGAGACATTCCTTTGCCGACTAAGGTCCGTCTAGTCAAGGCTATGTTTTTCCAGTAGTCATGTATGGATGTGAGAGTTGGACTGTGAAGAAAGATGAGCACCAAAGAATTGATGCTTTTGAATTGTGGTGTTGGAGAAGACTCTTGAGAGTCCCTTGGACTGCAAGGAGATCCAACCAGTCCATCGTAAAGGAGATCAGTCCTGGGTGTTCATTGGAAGGACTGATGCTAAAGCTGAAACTCTAATGCTTTGGCCACCTCATGCAAAGAGTTGAGTCATTGGAAAAGACCCTGATGCTGGGAGGGATTGGGGGCAGGAGGAGAAGGGGACGACAGAGGATGAGATGGCTGGATGGTATCACGGACTTGATGGACATGGGTTTGGGTGGACTCCGGGAGTTGGTGATGGACAGGGAGGCCTGGCGTGCTGCGATTCATGGGTCGCAGAGAGTTGGACATGACTGAGCGACTGAACTGAACTGAACTGAACTGAATATATTCTTTATTTCAGCTATTGTATTGTTCAATTTTTTTTTTTAATATATCTTCTAGCTCTTAGTTAAACATTCCTTGTATCTTCCCAGTCTGTGCCTCCATTCTTTTTCTGAAATCTTGGATTGTCTTTTCTATCATTACTCAGTTATTTTTCCAGTATATTGCCGGACTCTACTTCACTTAGTTGTTCTTCTGTGCTTTTATTTTGTTCCTTTGTCTGGAATATGCTCCTCTGTCTTCTTTTGTCTAACTTTGGGTTTGTGGTCTTTGTGGCACAGGCTGCAGGATTCTCGTTCCTTTTGCTTTGAGTGTCTGCCACCTGGTGAGTAAGGCTGCTCTAAGATGCTTCTGCAGGCTCCTGCCTGGTAGGAGGGACTGGTGCCTGTCCACTAGTGAGTGGAAATGGATCTTGTCCCTCTGGTGGGCAGAGTCATGCCTTGTCTTTCTGAGCCTGGGAGCTTAGGAAGAGTTTAGGTATCCACTCTGTTGATGGATGGGGTTGTGTTCTCACCCTCTTGGCTGTTTGACCTGAGGTGTCCCAAAACTGGAGCTTATAGGCTGTTGGGTGGGGCCAGGTCTTGGTATCACAATGGGAGCCTCCAGGAGAGCTCAGGTCAATGAGCTCCCCAGTACCTCCCCAGGACCTCCCCAGTACCTCTCCACTAGTGTCCTTGTCCCCTTAGTGAGCCACAGTCACTTCCCTGTTTCCCTAGGAGATCCTCCAAGACCAGCAGGTAGGTCTGGCCCAGGATCCAGTGAAGTCACTGCATTTTCCCCTGGGTTCCAGTGCACATAAGACCTTGTATGTGCCCTTCAGGTGTAGAGTTTCTCTTTCCCCTAGTCTTGGGTAGTACCTGCGATCAAGCCCTACGGGTCTTTAAAGCCAAACGCTCTGGGGCTCCTCCTCTTGATGCCAGGCTCTCAGGCTGTGGAGCCTGAAGTGGGGCTCAGAACTCTTCTTTCTGTGGGAGAACCTGAGATATATAGTTATTTTCCAACATATGGATCACCCACTTGGTTGGTAAGGGACTTAATTATCTTCTGAATGCACCTGTCCTACCTTCTCATTGTGGCTTCTTTGTCTTTGGATGTACAGTATCTTTTTTGGGTAGGTTCCAGTTCTTTTTGTTTGGTTATTCAGCCATTAGTTGTGAATTTGGTGTTTTCCTGAGAGAAGGTGAGCTCAAGTCCTTCTACTTTGCCATCTTGTCTCCAACCTCCTTCACCCACTGCTCCAACTTTAAAGTATAATCAGCCAACCTTTAATGTTTCAGTACTGAAGAAAATGATAATTTGAATATACCTTATACAAAATTTCCGTTGGGTTTCCTCCCATTTACTATTACTCAGGGTATTTAGCAGTGCTTATCAGGAGATATTTCTTGACAGGAAATCAATAATTTGTTATAAGGTGTTATCAAGAACAGGCTTCCCTGATGGTTCAGTGGTAAACAATCTGCTCACCAGTGCAGGAGATGTGGGTTCAATCCCTGGGTTAGAAAGATCCCCTGGAGGAGGAAATGACAACCCACTCCAGTAGTCTTGCCTGGAAATCCCATGGACAGAGGAGCCTGGCAGGCTATAGTCCACGGGGTCACAAAGAGTTAGACATGAGCAAACAATAAAGATCATCAAGAACAGGGAGGGGACACTGGTGTTCGAAGGGAATCACACATTTATCTGGTTACAGAGCTGTTTTGGCAAATTTCATTTGAGATAACATAAAAAAGGGGGATTGAGAATAGGATATTTGAATATTCAAAATTTGTTTTCTAGAAACATGTAAATGTGTACTATTTAATTGATCTTCATTCCAAGATTTCCCCATGGGCTCTGCCAAGGGCACTGTGGTAAATCACACATAAAAGTTGCATATGCCATGATATTTATGAAGAGAATTTGACATTACTCAGCCATTCTTGTGGTTGTGCATGTCTGCACACTAAACAGTGGTTATCAATGATTAATGGACAACATACTTGGACAATGCTCTCCTACTTGAGCTAATGAACTAAATAGTTTATTTCATGCTTCATTTCCACAAATAAATGGCTGTAATACATAATGTGATAATTCCTGATCTCCTCGCAGTGTATTTTCTTGTCTATAATGAACACAAAAATTTTTGAAAATCCGATTAATCAGGCATTGCATTGTAATTTTATACATTGAATAGATTATGAAATATTGCTGAAATCAACATGTTTATACTGAAAGGAAAAGAGGTGGTGAAATTGAGAAACATCTTGAAAGGACTCAATGAAAAGCTTTAAAAAAGCCTCATAATGGGCTTTTTTTTTTCCCCTTCTATTTTTATCTGAACTATCCTCTTGGGTATAACTGTAGTTATTCTGCATGTTTGTGTAAACTTATAAATAAACACCATTCTTTCCTTAATCATTTTGGGATGTTTCTACACAGCAGAATTATGATTTAACTTCATATATCTAATGTGCACATTTTCACTTGTGGTTTTGTTTATTTTTCATAGCTTCTTATATAATCTTTGTGTTGAACAAGAACAATCTGTGGGATGGGGATTGTCATTCCACCTTAATTTAGCCTCTTCTTGTCTAGATTACCCTTTAAATCTAACTATGGAGTTAATTCTTCCGCTGCTCCTGGTGAAAACTTGGGCACACTAAAATACTTCTCTGGTCTCTTTTAGATAATATTAACACATAAGATTTACCAGTCACTAAGTGTCACAATTTAGCAACCAAAAATTTCTGTTCTCCATAGGAGTCAAATATTCAGTTGAGGCTTCTCCTAATTAGCATTTCTACTTCGGCCTCATTTAACAAATGCTGTTTCTAGTCCTCAGGGTGGGTGGAAGTAGGTGGATTCTCTTTTGATTGGTACTGTCAACCTGATCTGGTTCTCTTTTGGGCTCAACAGATGTTTGAAAATGAGTTTATTTCTTGTAGGTGCTAGGGGTATCTTATCAAAGACAGATTTCCTTAAAAAGGACAATGCATAGAATTGCCACCTGGTCATTTCTCTTTCAGACCAAATACTTTTAGTTTTTGTGTGTGTGTGTGTGTGTGAGAGAGAGAGAGATCTATTTTACCCTCTAGCGGTTTTTTGGATGAGGCCTAAAATAATTGGAAAAGTTAAACTGTTAATTACTCAGTGGTGTCTGATTCTCTGTGATACCATGGACCAGCCCCTCTGTCCCTGGAATTCTCCAGGCAAGAATACTAGAGTGGCTAGCCATTTCCTTCTCCAGAGGGTTTTCCCTACCCAGGGATCAAACCCAGGTCTTTTGCATTGAAGACAGATTCTTTACCCTCTGAACCAACAGTGAAGCCAGTTCTTCTCCTTGTTCTTGAAGGGAAACAATTATCCATTCTCTGGAGTGTAAGTCATATGCTACTCAAGATTTACATCCTTGCTCTGACTCTGGGACAGCTAGTCAGAGGAAATCACACTAGTTTGCACAGATGTGAGCAAACAAACCACCAGACCACTAGGCACTCCAATTGCAGGGGACACAAATTAAATCCTCTGAGTTATTAAAATATTTTTGCCTGAGATGAAAGTTCATTTCTTCCTTGCAGAGGGTAAAATCTGCAACACAGCTTCAGGCCTCTTTAAAGAAATACTTTCCTCCTCCTTCTTCAGCTCCAAATCCTTTTATACCCTCAATTATGAGTGAGAGGCTTGAGGGCTGTGAATTTTTTAAAGTCCCTTTTTAAATGATATGTCCTATCATTTCCTTTGGATGTATTACCTATTGTCTCTCATTGACACAACAAAAATTTCTTTTTTAACATACAGGTGTACTTATTTTCATAATGTCAATGTAAGTATTAATCACTTGATCTAAGAAAAAGTGGAAAATATTTTTTGAGCTAAATTGGAGGATTAAACACTTGGAACAGCCTCTCAGAAAGCTCTGAGAACTGTTCTGCTTGTTAGAGGTTAAAGCACAGTTATATAAGTTTTTGAGATAAAGGACTGTATATTAAATGACATACTATTGACAGTTTATACAATCCAGATCTAAGCATACAAAACAAATGGTGGGTCATGGATCATCACAGCCCCTTACAAGATTAAGAAGGAAAATTATCTCCTAAGAAGTTGTGACCCTTGATGAGATTAAAGAGGAATATTATTTCCTAAGGAGGTCTGCTAACTGCAGGTGAACAATACACACTGAAGTGGAAGAAGGAGGTCCAAACAGACAAAGAAAAATTTTGTTTAAATTTTTCTCTTCTTGCCATAAATTATGAATTTTATTTCATAAATAGCATCTTTGATAAAGCATAGAAACCACTAAATGCAAAGATGAAAAGAACATATTCCATGACATAGGTTTCAATGAAATTTATGGTTTTCATCTACAAAAGAGTAAGACTTCTGCCATGACAGAGTAACAAGGACCCGATTTGACCTCCCAACATGAGCAACGACAGAAAACTAAATACATGAAGCAAGCATTTTCGGGACTTCCCTTGTGGTCCGTGGTTGAGAATCTGCCTGCCAGTGGAAGGGACACAGGTTCTATCCCTGGTCCATGAGGATCCCACATGTTGCAGAGCAAATAAGCTTGTGTGCCACAACTACTGAGCCCGTGCTGCAGCTAATGAAGCCTGTGTACCTAGAAGCTCCACAACAAGAGAAGCTACTGCAGTGAGAGGCCCATGCATCGCAACAAAGAGTAGCCCCTGCTCACTGCAAATGGAAAAAAGCCCGTGCAACTGTGAAGACCCAGCCCAGTCAAAAATAATGTTAATAAATTATAAAAACAAAAACACAAGCATTTTCAGACACTGAATAATTTGGCAACCCTGGACAGTGATTCCTGAGAGGGAAAAAAGGTTAACTCTGCAGTTGCCTCTGGATATTTTCTTGAGAGGTTTGTAGATTGCAGCAAAGGCTGAAAGAATTCATTATGAACACACAAGCATTACAACAAATTTTAAAGAAAGTCCTTCAGGCAGAAGGATGATGATATTGGACAGAAACATGGAGAAATGAAAAGCACCAGAAATTATAAATCTGTGGGTAAGTATAGCTGGATTGGAAGTCATCTCCAATGTCTCCACTTGAATCCAGTGCACAGTGATATCCAGTTCAGTTGCTCAGTAGTGTCCGACTCTTTGTGACCCCATGAATCGCAGCACGCCAGGCCTCCCTATCCATCACCAACTGCCAGAGTCTACCCAAACCCGTGTTCATTGAGTCTGTGGTGCCATCCAACCATCTCATCCTCTGTCGTTCCCTTCTCCTCCTGTCCTCAATCTTTCCCAGCATCAGGGTCTTTCCCAGCATCAGGGTCTTTCCCAATGAGTCAGCTCTTCGCATCAGGTGGCCAAAGTATTGGAGTTTCAGCTTCAGCATCAGTCCTTCCAGTGAATATTCAGGACTGGTTTCCTTTAGGATGGACTGTTTGGATCTCTTACAGTCCAAGGGACTCTCAAGAATCTTCTCTAACATCACAGTTCAAAAGCATCAATTCTTTGGTGCTCAGCTTTCTTTATAGTCCAGCTCTCACATCCATACATGACCACTGGAAAAACCATAGCCTTGACTAGATGGAACTTTGTTGACGAAGAAATGTCTCTGTTTTCAATATGCTATCTAGGTTGGTCATAACTTTCCTTCCAAGGAGTAAGCATCTTTTAATTTCATGGCTGCAATCACTGATGAACAAAAGAAGGAAAAAACTGTTAACATAACCCTTTGGGGAAACTGACAGATTGTATAGTGACCAAGTTGCCACAATTCCAAATCAAACAATGTCTACAAAGTCTTTTAATACCATTCATGCTTATCTGGAAAGACAAGAGCAAACATTGAAATCTTGAGGGAAGATTGGATGAAGGTAATCAAAATATACAAACTTCCAGTTATAAGATAAATTAGTACTAGGGATGTAATGTAAAATGTGATAGATATAATTGATACTATTGTGTGTTATACTCGAAAGTTGTTAAGAGAGTGGATCCTGGGAGTTCTCATCACAAGGAAACTTTTTTTTCTTTTATTTTGTATCTATGTGAAATGATAGATGTTTACTAAACTTATTGTGGTTATTGTTTCATGATGTATATAAGTCAAATAGTTATGCTTTCCTCCTAAACATATACAGCGCTATATGTCAATTTTTGTTACCAAATCCACTTGTGTGCAGTAAAGCCAATCTACTGACACCAGGTTGTACTGAAGGAAAGTGTAATGTTTATTGCAGAAGCTAAGCAGGGAGTTTGAGAGGCTAATTCTCAAAAGACTAGAACTTCCCAGTGGGTTTCAGGGAGAGGGTTTTAATGGCAAGGTGAGGGAGAGAGTCTCAGGGTGCCTAATCAGCTTGTTCACATTCCTCTCATTGGTTGATGATGAGGTAACAGGGCAGGGTTGACATCATCAATTTTCAGACTCTAGCTGCTCTCGGGGCAAGTGCCCATGGTCATCATGCATTTAACTTCTTCCATCTGGTGGGGGTTTTAGTATCTGTAAAACAACTGAGGAATGTGCAACAGAGACTTATCTATGTCCTTCAGGGAGGAACGAAAGAGTCTCTGACTGCTGTACGTCTGATTTACTGTTTAAATTGCTACCAGTTCTCCTGACTCAGTTGCTATTTTATTGTTGTTAGTTTATATTCACATTCTTTCAATCATTAATTCTTGAACCAGGCTTTTGTAACTCAAGGGAGGCCTGGAAGATTAAAACTTTTCTACCAGCAAGAACAGGCAGAGGACATAGGAGTGTCTGTCCCAGAAGGGGACTGTAGGGTCCTGCTTGGTTACTTTATATCTCAATAAAATGTTTAAAAAAAAAAATAACAAAAAACCTAGTGAAGTCTTTGAATTGAGAAAACTCACAACTTTGAGATGTTCATTACTTTTCAGCTCTGTGTTCTACATGTTTAAGAGGAAAACAACAAAAATCTGCTGTCTGCATACATTGAACATGTTGCTTAATGCATATTGTACAGTCATTTTAAACATTTCATGATACTCAGCTTTAGGCAGTGTCTTTACTATAAGTGACTAGGAGACAATTTGATTCTATTCTGTGTTCGTGTGTGTTTAGTTGATTCAGTCATGTCTGACTCTTTGTGACCCCATGGACTGTAGTTTGCCAGGACCCTCTGTTCATGAGAGTGTCCCAGTGAGAATACTGGAGAGAGTTGCCATGCGCTCCTCCAGGGGATCTTCCTGACCCAGGGATTGAACTCATGTCTCCTGCATTGCAGGTGAATTCTTTACCACTGAGTCACCAGAAAAGCCCTTGAATCTGTTAGTTGCCTGGAAAGCATATTGGACAGATGGAGTTAGTCATTTTAGTCTGAGAGTCAGTGTTCTATAGAGAGGAAAGGACTTATTGTAGGTGGACTTCATAACTGCTCAATGGGGATATGGTGTCTAGTGATTGCTAGGAACATCTGTACTCTTCCATAATACAACAAAGCAAGCATGTCATCTCTGAAACACTAAAATATTAGGTGATCATATAAGTCAAGAAAATTTTCTGTATTTTTGTAATTACTATCATTGATCCAGTGAACAGTAAAAGTAAAAAATCATTTCTAATTATTGATAAATGTTTGAATAGTAGACAAGTATTTAAATAGCAAAACAATACATTAAGTGAAACCTCTAAACATGCTGTAAGTAACAGGGCTTAAAAGTATTTTTTCTAATTTGTAATTCTATTTAAGGGAAAGCTGCGGACTTGTTTACATACCGTATGATTGGAGTGGTTTTTTGGCTTTTGTGCTTATACATTTACATCTCCCTGAATTTGCTGGTCCATTTTCCATAAAGGTATTCATTTATGTTGGTTACCATAGAAACCAGAAGTGCTCCATTTGTACGTAATTCTTTCCATGTAGTCCCTCCCCTTTCTTGCTTTTCAAGTCAGCTAAATTGCTTTATGTGGCATTTTATGTAGAATAACCTTTGTGTGCTTAAGTCTTTCATGAAACAAAGCTTCAACTGTGCTACTTTATATTAATCTAAACCATAATTTTGACTTGTGAATTTTGCTGAAAAAAATGACTGAATAAAACAGAAATGTTTTCTAAGTAGAATAGCACTCACACTTCAGAGTTAAAATTGAGTAGGAAAATCAAGACAACAGTAGTCTGCTTTAGAAAAGCTCTAACTGTTGCTTCACTAAACCATGAAAAAAGGTTTAAATAATTGGCATAGTCAAGGGGTGAATATTTTGACAAGCATTACAATCAGCTACATAGGAAGCAGTAATTGAATAACTCTGTGTACCCAAGCTTTGTGCTGGGTCAAGGGAATATAAAGACTTGGAAGATGCAGTCTCTGTCTTCAAGGTGTTTTCAAATCAGTTTGAACGCAGAGACTATAGGTTTGATAAGAAGCTGTGGAAATAAGATACTTTAAAGCTATGTCACTTGAGAAATATGCATAATATGTGTGCATTTTACACAATGGTTAAACATACTAAAGAGTCACTTTTGTCCTTTTATTAGCTTAGTCACAAGCCTCCTGTAAAAGATGTCTTCCCCACCACTATTTCTTTCTCTATGTCTGTTTTGATTTCCAATTATTAATAGCTGCCTTTGCCTGTGTAATTCTCCCAGTAATCCTAGGAGAGGGTAATAGATAGAGCTGAAAGAGAATGTTGGATCAGTATTCAGGAAACCAGAATTCAGCCCTGCCTCTGCCACTAATTATGAATCTCTGTGCCCTAAACTGACTAAAGTCTAAAGTGCCCTAAAGTCTAAAGTGACTGAGCAAGTCCTTTTACTTCACTGGACTTCATGGTTCAAATCTGTAAAGTCAGAGACGGATTGGGAGTTCTTTAACATCCTGTGTCTCTCTAGGAAATGGATTCTGATTCTGTTATTCTAAAAAGCTATCTTCAGGATACTGTACATCCCAAGGAAATGGCAACCCACTCCAGTATTCTTGCCTGGAGAATCCAATGGACAGAGAAGCCTGGAGGGCTACAGTCCACAGGGTCGCAAAGAGTTGGACACGACTGAGTGACTTCACTTCACTTTCACAAACGATTTATATGACGCACCTGTTAGAATTTCCCAGAAGTTTCTTAGAGTTGCGCCAGGAAGGCAGTGGACAGGGCTTTTTGGCCCGAGTCACCTGTGGCTGCAGCATATTGACAGGTATGCAGAATGGCCAAATTTTAGAAGAATGGAACCTGTCACATCAGTAAACAAAGGATGGTGTGGCCATCAAAGAATCAGCCACTGCAGCCACTCCCAACTGCATACCTTGAGGGGGTTCAGAATGGAGAAAAACAGGCTACTGGCCCTAGATAGTTGAGGTGCAAATCAAATAAATGATTTCAGTGAACCCAGACTCTTGAGTCTTCCCATATATAGAAAAGCCTTAAATTCATTAACTTGAGATGCTTGTTTTTCTTTAATGTAATCTTTGACATTCTGACACTTTTTTTTTTTGCATAAACGCCTACATATTCTGACTCCTCCCTTAATCTCTTCAAGGTAGTCCCTTAGAGCTATCTGAGGGGCTCCTTCCTGGGCCTAGGTCCTCAGCAAATCCTCCTAGTAAAACATAATTTTCAACTTTAAGGTTTTTTCCCCAGTGGATACTGATGAGGTAATAGGTGGTTTAATTAGAGTATTGTTCCACCAAAAGCCTTTTAAATTTACATATACCATTAGCTCAGAATCCATCGAAAGTTTCACAGATATGATGTGAAAACATCTAAGTGTCTACAATGTATTTTCTCTAAGACCTTAGTTTAGCCTTCGGTAGACACAGTCACTCTCCTGGCAACTGTCAAATATTTAGGAGTTGTTGGGCTAATGCTAGGTTTGCCCATGTCTTCACTCTCATAGTGAATGTATGTTATCTGCCAGTTTCACAGAGAGTGGATATGAAAACATTTTGTAAACTGGAAAGTGTAATAGAAATATATATATATTATTGTTCATAAGTGTTTTGGTGGTCTTAACACCAGGGGACTATTATCATTTTCATCATGATCTTACTTTTGGTGAAATTGAGGTAGTAAGTGGTAAATACCTGTTTCACACCTCTGTGTTCTCTTTCTCTAAATTGCTCCCATTACCATCTGCCTCTCCATATCCTTAGTCTTTTTTTCTGAATGTGGTTTCTATATTTTTAATTTAAATTTGTCTCCCTGCCTTGAAGACAACCTCCCTAGAAGACCTCTCAGGTGGTGGCTGTTTCCTCTTTTGTATAGTTTATAACACTGGCCTGGAGATGAAGCCAGTGTTTTCTTTGTTTCTCACAGCTGCTTCCACATCTTTTACCTCTTCTTTTACCTTAACCTCCCACCCCACTCCCACTGCCTGCAGCCTCTGCCATTAAACCATAACACACTTTAACAATATGACCCTCACTATATTCTAATCACTTTATAGATACCCACTTGTTCAATCTTTACAGCATTCCCATGAGATTGATATTTTTATTGTCATCATTATTTCCATTTGACACACATAGCAACAGAGATGCAGAGAGTTTAAGTAACTTACCTAAGATTGTAGAGTTGCTAAGTAGGAGAGCTAGGATTCAAACCCTTGCAGCCTGGCTTTACTGTCCATATTTTTTCTTTACTGCCTTTATCTATACTGCCTCTGGCCCTGTTTCTCTCCATCCTCTCATCCTGATTTAATATTTTGTTGAACACTTTTACCATTTTAAAATAGTGAATATTTGTCTATTTGTTTATTATGTCTCCCCTGCCAAAATGTCAGCTCCATGAAAACAGGGACTTTATTCTCTTGTTCACTGTTTATAAATGCCGGGAAGATAGTAGGTATTTAAAAATGTTTTGTGCATCAATGAATGAAGGGATGAACATTATACTATGTGCTGGTTATCTGGCAGCTCCCTCTCAGGTGGAGCTGGGGCACTGTAAACCACCTTTCTGCTTTCAGCCTAGCTGCTTCTATGTTAGAATCTGCCAGTAGGGAGCACTCGAGGGAGTTTGCAAGACTGAAGAGAAAGTGGGGAGACTGAGTCCTCCCTGTCTGTTGCCTTCTGTCAGTATCTCCCCTGCAAAGCTTCTTCCTGTAGCTGCAGTTGATACCAGATCACAGTTTTCCTAATGCTTGCAGAACCAACCCCATTCATGGCCACTCAGAGATGCCCAGCTGGTGAGCAGTACTCTCTCCTCACAGGTCTGAGTTTCAGGTCCATGGGTCCCTTCTCCAAGCATCCAAATTTTAGTCATTATAACCTCTTCTCTTTGTCCCCCTAACTGTTAAGAATGGTCCTTGTGCTGTTTCCATGATTTCTTGGTATTCTCTTTTTGCCTTCTTAATTTTCGAATACATGGTTAATGCGTTTTAGATTAGATTATTTCTATTCCAATAACTTGGAGAAGGAAATGGCAACCTACTCCAGTGCTCTTGCCTGGAGAATCCCGAGGACAGAGGAGCCTGGTGGGCTGCCATCTATGGGATCACACAGAGTCGGACATGCCTGAAGTGACTTAGCAGCAGCAGCAGCATTCCAATGAATATGGTTTCTGCCTTCTGACTTTCCTGACCAATACAAAATTGGTAATAGGAATAGGCTCAGGAAATAGAACCTCAAAGATGAGATTTGAAACCTAAGTGCAGTGCTGAGTTCTGTGCAAATGTGTAATGGGATGTTAATAATCCATGGTTCCATGGTATGCAGTGGTATCAGGATTAATTAAAATTGCTTCTGCTATTGATAGTGTTGAATGCCTAATAGTCAAGTGCATTAGTAGCTTCTAACCAGTATGTAGGGATGACTATAAGCATTGTGCTAAGTGATGGCTTCCTTTGAATATACAGGAATACTCCCAGAAGAAATTCAAATTCAGATCTTTAAACTCTCAACCAAAGTCATTATCCAAGAACCAGAGGTCTTTTTAAAAGAATCTTTTATTTCTTATAACGTACTGAAAATCAGACACAAAATTTAATTGTGCCAGTTGCAGAAATACAACATAATTGCATTATTGCCAAGTCTGTTACATGAAAAGGAGTTGATTGTGAAGGAGTAAAACCTGAAAGCTTAGAGTGAGGACATCTGAGTGGATTTACACTGAATATGAAGTATTAGTCAATGGAGATTTCCATGAAAACCAATAAAAATCAGGAAGAAAAATATCATGCTTTAAATAATTAATGGTGAAAATATAGTAACTTCAGTGTTCTTTAGTAGAGAGATCTCTTGGGTCAGTCCAAATGTTATACTGTCTCTGCCAATGAGTCACCGGAAATGAGAATGTTTGAGAATGTCAGCACTGAAAAAATGGTGTCAGTGGGCTGTACCGGTAGGAACCATTATTGAAAGCTCTGTGTCATTCACGGAGCCTGATGTGCTGTCGTAGCCCATCTGCTTGTCATCAGCAGCTGTCAGAATGCCTCCCTGCTTCATTGCTCACAACTACATGTGCAAAACTCCTAGTCTTGCTCCTGCTTTTAGTCACTGTCCTGTTTTATACCATCTTCTTCATTAGGGCAGCAGTCTGAACCAGCTGCTTCATGTCTTGACACATATTAAGACCCTAGTGATGGAATTTTCTTTCGAAATAAATATATGATGAGGAGTTGGAACATTGAGTTTATGGTAATATCAACACATAACAGAAGAATTATGGTATAGTAATTGATGAGTGGTCTTTGGAATCAGAGTAGTTTTGAATCTTGTTCAGGTACCCACTAGCTATATAACCTTGGGCAGGTTACCTAAACTAAGACTCAAGTTTCTCCATCATTAAAATAGCAACAATAATAATTTATAGAATTTTGTGTTAAATGAAATAATGGAAAATTCCATCTATTTATTTCTTAATGATACTCTAACAAATTACCACAAACTTAGTGGCTTTTGCAATACAACTTTATTCTCTTACAGTCCAGGAGGTCAGAGGTCTGAAATGGGTATTTCTAGGGAAAAATTAAAGTGTCAGCAGGGCATTGTCATTTCTGAGGACTCTAGGAGGGAATTCATTTCCTCCATTTTCTAGTTTCTGGAGACCATTTACATTCCTTGGCTTCATTTTTCCACTTTGAAAGTCAGCAGTGTAGCATCTTTTTTTAAAAAAAAATTGGAGTATAATTGCTTTACAATGTTATTTTATGCTGTACAGCAAAGTGAATGAGCTATATGTATACATATGTCCTCTTCCTCTTGAGCCTCCCTCTCACCCCTCCTCCCCTACACTACCCCTCTAGGTCATCACAGAACACAGAGCTAAGCTCCTTGTGCTATGTAACAGCTTCCCATTAATCATTTTACACATGAGCTGCATAGCATGTTTAAATCTCTTACTTTTCTGCCCCTCTTTTTCACTTTAAAAGGACCCTTGTTATTACATTTGGCGCATCTGAATAATCTAGGGATAATCTCCCCATCTCAACGTCAGCTGATTAAAAACCTCAATTCCATTTGCAACCTTAATTTTCTTTTGTTGGGTAAGCTAATATATTCATAGGTTCTGGCTATTAAGATATGAACATCATTGGGAGGCCATTATTCTGCTTATTGCACTCAATAAATATTCTTAAATAATGCATATGAAGTACTTAGTGTGGAGACTGGCATATCAGTTCACTTCAGGTCAGTTGTTCAGTTGTGTCCGACTCTTTGCAGCACGGCAGGCTTCCCTATCCATCACCAACTCCCGGAGCTTGCTCAGACGCATGTCCATCAAGTCAGTGATGCCATCCAACCATTTCATCCTCTGTCATCCCCTTCTCCTCCTGCCTTCAGTCTTTCCAAGCATCAGGGTCTTTTCCAGTGAGTTGGCTCTTACATCAGGTGGACAAAGTACTGGAGTTTCAGCTTCAACATCAGTCCTTCCAATGAACACCCAGGACTGGTCTCCTTTAGGATGGACTGATTGGATCTCCTTGTAGTCCAAGGGACTCTCAAGAGTCTTCTCCAACACCACAGTTCAAAAGCATCAATTCTTGGGTGCTCATCTTTCTTCACAGTCCAACTCTCACATCCATACATGACCACTGGAAAAACCATAGTTTTAACTAGATGGACCTTTGTTGGCAATGTAATGTCTCTGCTTTTCAATATGCTATCTAGGTTTGTCATAGCTTTTCTTCCAAGGAGCAAGCACCTTTTAATTTCATGGCTGCAGTCACCATCTGCAGTGATTTTGGAGCCCCTCAAAATAAAGTCTCTCACTGTTTCCATTGTTTCCCCATCTACTTGCCATGAAGTGATGGGACTGGATGCCATGATCTTAGTCTTCTGAATGTTGAGTTTTAAGCCAACTTTCTCACTCCTCTTTCATCTGGGGTATGGTAGGTCATTAATAGAGATACTATTTTTCAGTATCTTCGAAGTTCTTCAAATACTTCTTTAGATTAAATACACACACACACACACACACACACACACACACATAAGCAATTTGAGGAATTATAAGCAAATGGTGACTAGTATATAGATATACACATTCTTTGTTGGAGGAGGAAAGTATTAGTCACCTACTGCTGTTCACTGTGGTCCATTTTTTCCTCTCTCCCTCTCCAACATTTATGAAAATTATCTCATATGAGAGAGCCCCATATCTTTGAACTTTTTTTTATTGTTAATCATAATTTGTATTGGTATTCTTTAAAGTTCTACCAGCTATTCTGATGTCATTACTATTTGTCTGGTTGAATGTAAAAGATATTTAGTAACATTTATTTCATGACCATTCAGAAAAATTGGCAGTATATTAATAATGTGACTTAATATTGTTGAGGATATTTGCTTAAACTGAGAAATTTCTGACAAAAAAGTCATTGATCTAGCAATGAATTTTCCCTAGTATCTATTTTTTTACTGTTATATGTTAGAAATTTTGTTTTTGTGAAACTTAAATTTTGTTTCAATATTTTTAATGATACATAAAAACAGATTATTAGAGGCTTCATTGTGTTAGTATATTTTTGGGTAATTTTCTATGATGAGATTAAACCTTGATGAAATTATGAAATAGGCAATCTATTTTCAGTATCATCCATCCCATTTTACCTGTGTCACCTATTTCCCCCTTTTTAAAGATATTTTGTACCTACATGGTTTCTTTCTCTTTCTACTACCAAGATCTGTTGTGGAGAAAAAAAAAAAAAAGCCAAAACACAAAAGTCTCATTTATGTATTGATTGCAAAATTAAATCAATTTTTTTCCTCTCTGGAAGATATTTACATGTTACATGCATTCCTTATTATGAAATGGCTTTGCCTCTTTTTAATAAAACTTTCAACTGAATAGTTAGGGAAAGGCATTTGTGTTTATAACTACATGAATATATGTGCAGAATTAAACTACCATACAGCTATGTGTACATTTTCTGACTTAACCTGAATCCAATCCCTCTTTTAGAAATTCAGAAATTTCTATTTTATCTTTGGTGTACCATCAATATTCAGTTGGTATCAATATACTTGATTTCAGTTAATGCCTACTTGAAATCTTTGCTCCTGGTGAGCCTGTTTGAGTTTGATATCTCTTCATTGACTTGGGAGTCACTTTAAAGCTGCCTCTGAAGAGAACTGTTTTACATAGCTCTTTTAAAACAAAAGACCATGAAACAGAAAGGTAGTGGTGTAGCTGCTTGTTTGCATGATTGAAGCAGAAAACTTCTGTGTATTATTTAGAGTTAAGATGAGGATGCTTTCCAGTCTCCATCCAGCATCATCAGATTTTTCTCTTGAGCTCTGCGGGCTTCATGCACAGCTGAAGCGATCTAGCCATGCACGGAGCGTGCAATAGCATAATGTCATGTTGAAATCCAAGGGAGGAGGGATCCCATTTCCTCAGCCTGCCTTTTATTGCCGTCAGTGGTTTCCAGTGTGACTCCTGGTGCCAAGTAGTTAGAAACAATGTTATCATCAGAGAACAGTGCGTGGATTTTAATGCCTTGCAATGCTAGAACTGACAAGTCATACTTTCAAAATGAATCTCTAGAGTCATGTGCTATGCTCCATTTTTGTACACAGGAGCTTGTGTTGTCGACAGAGAGCTTTGACCTTGCAGCAAGAACTAAGCATGTCCAATACAAAAGGGTTATGGTTGTTCAGCTGAGTTAGAACTTCAGTACTTTATAAATCTAACCCTATAAACGAAGGATTATTTAAAATCTCTTCATTTCATCAGGATATATTTTTTTCTCAGGTGCTCTAATGCTATTTTTGTTATGTGTTTATTAGGTTATATAGTAATACTTTCAGGGACAGCTGCTGTGAGGATTTTTTTGTATCTGCTTGACACCTTTGGGGTCTTTAGCTCCATGGCTTAGTTGGTTAAATGCATACCTTTGGGCTGTTTGAAGCAAGGAAGTTCTAGAAGGTAGTTGGGGGATGTTTTTCCTATGGGCGAAATAGTCAAGGAGTGCTTGAGTTCTGAGGTTCAGATACAGGTTGGGGAAAAGACAGCCACACCTCAGATCTTACTACCTTTTTGCAAAAACTTTGGTCTTGCTGGGCCTCTTTCACCTTCTCTTCAATTGAAGGCTTTTGTAGGGCACAGAGACAAGCAGATGAGTTTATTCTGGACAGGGAAGCAGGTATTTCACAATGAGAATTTAGTTTATACTCTTTTCATAGAAACTTCTGGTGAGTATATTTATGGAAATGATCTGCAGTCATCCATGATCTAAAGTCAGAATGGATGGAAGGGATACTTACATCCTTTTAAAGTCCTTTCTCAGCAAGTTCATAATTTGTCCCTGGAGGATATTTCTAAGCAATTTTTTTTCTTGGCATGTTTAAAAACTCTGGTCTTCTTTTTCTAATAAAGAATTTTTAATAGCCTCTCAAATTGCTGAATTTGCATTTTTAATAGTTTCTGCTTGAACATTTCTGCCTCTGTATAATTAGAATATTTCAAAGTAGAACTTATGTTCACTTTTTTCATATTTCTGGGAAAATGACGCTCCATTTTAACTATATAATGTTAAAAGTTTTAAGAACTAGTGATAGGCTAAATAGAAATTTTTTTATCAAATTGCTATATATGGAACAATTAATTATTTAATCAGACTCAATATCATTTTGTCATGTATATTTTATATATTGGGTTTAATTCTCTTAAGTTCTCTTTGTAGTTAATTGTCTCAGGAGAAGAGTGAAACAGGATAAAAGTTAAGTATGGATAAGAATTGTAAATTTTTAATTAAAAATAGGAATCAGTTCAGTTCAGTCGCTCAGTCGTGTCCGACTCTTTGTGACTCCATGCACTGGAGCATACTAGGCCTCCCTGTCCATCACCAGCTCCCAGAGTCCACCCAAACTCATGTCGTTTGAGTCAGTGATGCCATCCAACCATCTCATCCTCTGTCATCCCCTTCTCCTCCCACCTTCAATCTTTCCCAGCATCAGGGTCTTTTCCAATGAATCAGTTCTTTGCATCAGGTGGCCAAGTATTGGAGTTTCAGCTTCATCATGAGTCCTTCCAGTGAACATTCAGGACTGATTTCCTTTAGGATAGACTGGTTGGATCTCCTTGCATTCCAAGGAATACTAAGACCTTATATTGACCAGTGATTGTTGCCTACAAGAATGTTTTAGTCTTTTGTGATAGAAGAATATTTTCCACTAAACAAGAAAAAAGTACTTTAATTTTTTAATAAAATAAGTAATTTAATTCCTAACAAATTCCTTTTCTGATGTAGTAACTTTTGGATTAAACCAAGGAGCAGAACCTACTTCTGATGAAGAAATTACTGTGTAACATGGTGAGCACTGCTTGGTCAAGGATGAGACTCCTGGGTGTGCATCCTACATTGTCCACACAACTGAGATCTTTTGTAAAAGAGATTAACCTGGGGCCCAGTAGCAACTATATCATGGCCCCAAAGGAATTACTCCTGTCCTAATTTGTATCTATCTCAAAGGAGAATTCCTGGATCGCTTTAGAAGGACTAGAGAAGGAAGTAAAGGAGATGATTCTTGTCACTAAAACTCCCTCTTCTGACCTGCATAATGTAGCCTATTTATTAAGAGCTTGCTTGATTGTTAATATAACCAATACTCAACTTGATTTTCCTGTGTGAGTGGACTAAAAAGAATTGACATATGCTGCTTTCACAACTCCTTCTTTTCTCTAGCTAAACTTGGGTATGGTCTAAAACTAATTACCATTGATCAGAAATATTTAGAGAAAGGGGTGTTTTGTTAACTAAACATTCTTATTACTCAGGATTTAGAATTTAAACTATATATCACAAAATGATTTCAAGGTTTATAATATACTAACATCCTCAGATCCCTAAATTTATATATGTATTATTCCTCCCAGGAAAACACAAAATTTAGGTAATTTCAGGAGCTCTTAATAAGGGCACTAATTATACAAGTCTAGGCAGAGTATAAAGAAAATATGACTAGTACAGTACCCTGAACCAGTAACATTACTATCCCTAGGATGAAAGGGGCAGGGGAAAAGTTTAGTGGTGAGAGAGACAATGAGCAAGAGTGGAGGGAGAGGGGGAGAGACAGAGACAGAAAGGCAGAGTGTGAGAGAATTGTATGAAAAGAGCTATCTGCAAAGGATCTTCCAGGAGCTGTGACCTTTGGCAGAGAGACTCAGTCAGCTCCAAGCAACTCTTCAGTGAAGGAGCTGGAGGAACCTCACTCTCCTGTCTCCTTCAGACCTCCTCACGAGAGCACTCCATTTGCTGAGTGCAAAAAGCAAGGTTACCCATTGTTGCAGTTCGTTTGGGCCAGGCTTCTGGGGTACAGTGTGGTGTAAAAGAGTGAAGAGAAGATCTAGAATGACAAACAAGACATCATAGCTGTCTGCAATTTAAAATGTGACGATTCAGAGGACACAAGTGTTTCTGAATGTTTGTGGAAAATCAGTACGAACATTGATCCTCACTGTATAATATTTTGACTGTGTACTAATTCACTGACATATTCTGAAAATGACTGACTGTATTTTTCTATTTATCTATATAAAATATGGATATATTTATATCTATATACAGAGAAGGCAATGGCACCCCACTCCAGTACTCTTGCCTGGAAAATCCCATGGATGGAGGATCCTGGTGGGCTGCAGTCCATGGGGTCGCTAGGGGTCGGACACGACTGAAGCAACTTAGCAGCAGTAGCAGCAGCATATCTATAGAAATATATATTTTGGTTGGCATCTTGTTATAAAAGTAAAGGATTGCAAAAACATCCACAGAAAAGACCACTATCCTACCTCAATCACTAGTTCTCTACATTACAGTTGCTAGCTATTTCCTCTAGTAAAATAATAATGACAAAAATAATATCCTAAAAGATCAAATCCTGTCATATATATAGTATGTCTTTCTACCATAAACACTTAATAGAAGGATGAGTGGAGCAAAAATAGTTCAATAGTCTGATTAAACAAGGGTTACTAGAATAAGGCATTGCAATCTGTACCTACAATGAAACATTTTTTAATCTGAGATATTTTGAGAACATTCCTCATGTAATCTATTCTTTTATTCCATCAAGACAAAATGTTGTACTAAACAAAGTTAAACAGGTGAGGAAGACTTTACTCAAGGCCATTGGAATAGAGGTGAGAGGCCAAAAGATGCTGTCTGAACTCAACCCTACTGAAACAAAGGGCTGGACAATTTTTAAGAGATTGATTGGGTGAATTTTAGGCCATCTGTGGTTTTTTTTTTTCCTCCACTTTTTACTTTATATTGGAGTATTAACAATGTATTAGTTTTAGGTGTACAACAAAGTGATTCAATTACACATATACATGTGTATCTATTTTTTTCAAATTCTTTTCCCAATTAGATTTTTATAGAATATGAAGCAATTTCCCTGTGTTATGATTCTTACATCTTCATGACAGCAGGTAGTTTTACAACTTGGAGCAAGGCACCTACTGCTCACCAAAGATAGGCCACCACCCTCCCACAGAAACTGAAAGATAGGGGCACTGTCTTCTATGAGGGAGATGTGAAAAATGGACAGCTCCCAGGTCATAGAGAAAGAGCCCTGAGTTGTAAAACTGGCAAGAGGCTTTAAAAAGATTTACATTTCTAAGAGGCAAGGGGAAATTTTCAAAGATTTCTAAAGAAACTACTCTTAAGAAAATGGAGATCAGAGACAGACTGAGGAGGAAGCCTGTCTCAAGTTTAGTCAAGTGGAGGGAAACGTTAAGGCCATCTTGGTCATACATGACTTACCTGTCTCCTATTTTAATCTTCTATTGATTCCATCCCGCTCAAGCTGTACTTTGTGCATTTCTCCACCCTCTATGAAAGCTCCCATACGTTGTCAATATTTTGGTAGCCTACTACATCCATTGTTTTGCTTTAACTGATGGTATAACTTTTCCTTGCAACTTTCTTCAGCAGAAGCCCCTTATTTCCTCAAACCACAAGCACTTTGGGATGGGGAGGAAGAGTCCATGATCGCTTCAGTCCTTCCCTTATCTGTTATACAAAATATATTTACTTATTGAAGATTTTACTGATACACTGTGGCAATCTATTCCTTCTTCTTCCTATGCTTAATCAACTTCCTCAGTACTTCTGCAAATTCACTGAAATCACTGGCTTCAGACTTGAAATCATTGTTCTTATTCCTTGTGCTTGGTTCACTCAGTGTCAGATTTCAAGGTCTTATTTCTAAGTTCCTTGAAGTCCTCAAGTTTAGAGACTTACACCCCATCATATCCTTGGCCTTATTGTAAGCCTATATTACTTTGCCTTTTAAAAAAAATCCTAAATTATAGCTTACTACCCTCTCACCATCTGTTACTATCTTTTCCATTTTCTCACTCATTTGCTCCCACTATGCTTTTTCACTGGGCTTCTGTCCTGTTCCCTTTTATTTTTTCCTTGAAAAAATGAAAGTGTCTTGTCCAACTCTTTGAGACCCCATGGACTGTGCCTGCCAGGTTCCTCTGTGCATGGCATCTCCAGGAAAGAAAACTGGAGTGGGTAGCCATTCCCTTTTCCAGAGGACCTTCCTGACTCAGGGATTGAACCTGGGTCTCCTGCATTGCAGGCAGATTCATTACTGTCTGAGCTGCCTTTATACCTGTCTTCACTTCCTATCATATCTGACTTTATGTTGTAGTTAACTCCTATGTGCTTCTTCCAGCCCAGCGTTTCTCATGATATACTCTGTATATAAGTTAAATAAGCAGGGTGACAATATACAGCCTCGACATACTCCTTTTTCTATTTGGAACCAGTCTGTTGTTCCATGTCCAGTTCTAACTGTTGCTTCCTGACCTGCATGCAGATTTCTCAAGAGGCAGCTCAGGTGGTCTGGTATTCCCATCTCTTTCAGAATTTTCCACAGTTTGTTGTGATCCACACAGTCAAAGGCTTTGGCATAGTCAATAAAGCAGAAATAGATGTTTTTCTGGAACTCTCTTGCTCTTTTGATGATCCAGCGGATGTTGGCAATTTGATCTCTGGTTCCTCTGCCTTTTCTAAAACCAGCTTGAACATCAGGAAGTTCACGGTTCACATATTGCTGAAGCCTGGCTTGGAGAATTTTGAGAATTACTTTACTAGCATGTGAGATTAGTTTCAGGTATATAGCAAAGTGATTCAGTTATACATATACATATTCTTTTTCAGATTTCTTTCCCTAATGTGTTGTTACAAAACGCTGAGTATAGCGCCATGTGCTATACAGTAGGTCTTGTTGGTCATCTGTTTTATATATAGTAGTGTGTATATGTTAATTCTAAAGACCTAGTTTATTCCTTCCCCTTTCTCCTTTGGTATCCATAGGTTTATTTTATATGTCTATGGGTCTATTTATGTTTTATAATTAAGTTCATTTTATCATTCTTCTTAAGTTCCACGTATAAGTGATATCATACTTTGTCTTTCGCTGTCTTACTTTTGTTGTAGTTTTTAGTTGCTCAGTCGTGTCTGACGGTTTACAACCCCACGGACTGCAGAACACATGGCTTCCCTATCCTTCACCATTTCCTGGAGCTTGCTGAAACTCATGTCCGTGGAGTCAGTGATGCCATTCAACCATCTAGTCCTCTGTTGTCCCCTTCTCTTCCTGCCCTCAATCTTTCTGGGCGTCAGAGTCTCTCCTAATGAGTCAGCTCTTCATATCAGGTGGCCAAGGTATTGGAGCTTCATTTTCAGCATCAGTCCTTCTAATGAATATTCAGGATGGATTTCAATTAGGATTGACTGGTTTGATCACCTTGTTGTCAAAGGGGCTCTCAAGAGTCTTCTCCAATGCTACAGTTCAAAAGCATTAATTCTTCAACGTTCAGCCTTCTTTCTGGTCCAACTCTCACATCCATACATGACTACTGGAAAACCATAACTTTGACTATACAGACTTACTGTACTTACTATAACAATCTCTATTCCATCCATGCTGCTGCAAATGGCATTATTTAATTTCTATCAGTTCAGTTTAGTTCAGTTGCTCAGTCATGTCTGACTCTTTGTGACCCCATGGACTGCATCATGCCAGGCTTCCTTGTCCATCACTGGCTCCTGGAGCTTGCCCAAACTCATGTCCATCGAGTTGATGATGCCATCCAACCATCTTATCCTCTGTTGTCCCATTTTCCTCCCGCCTTCAATCTTTCCCAGCATCAGGGTCTTTGCAGATGAGTCAGTTCTTCCTATCAGGTGGTCAAAGTATTGGAGCTTCAACATCAGCATCAGTCCTTCCAGTGAATATTCAGGACTGATTTCCTTTAGGGTTTACTGGTTGGATCTCCTTGCAATCCAAGGGACCCTCAAGAGTCTTCTCCAACACCACAATTCAAAAAATCCATTCTTCAGTGCTTAGTTTTCTTTATAGTCCATGTCTCATATCCACACATGACTACTGGAAAAACCATAGCTTTGACTAGATGGACCTTTGTTGGCAAAGTAATGTCTCTGCTTTTTAATATGTTGTCTAGGTTGGTCATAGCTTTTCTTTCAAGGAGCAAGTGTTTTTTAATTTCGTGGCTGCAGTCACCATCTGCAGTGATTTGGGAGCCCCCCAAAATAAAGCCTCTCACTGTTTCCATTGTTTCCCCATCTGTTTGCCATGAAGTGATGGGACCATATGCCATGATCTTAATTTTTTGAATGTTGAGTTTTAAGCCAGCTTTTTCACTCTCCTCTTTCACTTTCATCACGAGGCTCTGTAGTTCTTTGCTTTCTGCCATAAGAAGGTGTCATCTGTGTATCTGGGGTTATTGATACTTCTCCCAGCAATCTTGATTCCAACTTTTGCTTCATCCAGCCTGGCATTTCACATGATGTACTCTGCATATAAGTTAAAGAAACAGGGTGACAATATACAGCCTTGACATATTCCTTTCCCAATTTGGAGCCAGTCTGTTGTTCCACGTTCATTCTAACTGTTGCTTCTTGACCTACATACAGATTTCTTCGGAGGCAGGTCAGGTGCTCTGGTATTCCCATCTCTTGAAGAATTTTCCACAGTTTGTTGTGATCCACACAGTCAGAGTGTTTGGCATAATCAATAAAGTAGAAGTAGATGCTTTTCTGGAACTCTCTTGCTTTTTCCATGATCCAGCAGATGTTGGCAATTTGATCTCTGGTTCCTCAGCCTTTTCTAAAACCAGCTTGAACATCTGGAATTTCATGGTTTACATATTGTTGAAGCCTGGCTTGGGGAATCTTGAGCATTGCTTTACTATCGTGTGAGCAGGTATGACCTAAGTCAAATCCCTTATGATTATACAGTGGCAGTGACAAATAGATTCAAGGGATTAGATCTGATATACAGAGTGCCTGAAGAACAATGGGTGGAGGTTCATGACATTATACAGGAGGCAGTGATCAAGACTATCCCCAAGAGAAAGAAATGCAAAAAGGTTGTCTGACAAGGCCTTACAAATATCTGAGAAAAGAAGAGAAGCTAAAGGCAAAGGAGAAGAGGAAAGATATACCCATTTGAATGCAGGGTTCCAAAGAATAGCAAGGAGAAATAAGAAAGCTTTCCTCAGAGATCAATGCAAAGAAATAGAGGAAAACAAAAGAATGGGAAAGACTAGAGATCTCCTCAAGAAAATTAGAGATACCAAGGGAACATTTCATGCAAAGATGGGTTAAATAAAGGACAGAAATGGTATGGACCTAACAGAAGCAGAAGATATTAAGAAGTGGCAAGAATACACAGAAGAACTATACAAAAAGATCTTCATCACCCAGATAATCACAGTGGTGTGATCACTCACCTAGAGCCAGACATTCTGAAAAGTGAAGTCAAGTGGCCTTAGGAAGCATCACTATAAACAAAGGTAGTGGAAGTGATGCAATTCCAGCTGAGCTATTTCAAATTGTAAAAGATGCTGTGAAAGTGCTGCATCCAATATGCCACCAAATCTGGAAAATGCAGCAGTGGCCACAGGACTGGAAAAGGTCAGTTTTCATTCCAATCTCAAAGAAAGGCAATGCCAAAGAATGCTCAAACTACTGCACAATTGCACTCATCTCACACACTAGGAAATCAATGCTCAAATTCCCCAAGCCAGGCTTCAACAGTATGTAACCTGTGAACTTCCAGATGTTCAAGCTGGTTTTAGAAAAAGCAGAGGAACCAGAGATCAAATTGCCAACATCCGGCGGATCATTGAAAAAGCCAGAGTTCCAGAAAAATATCTATTTCTGATATTGATTATGCCAAAGCCTTTGACTGTGTGGATCACAACAAACTGTGGAAAATTCTTCAAGAGATGGGAATACCAGACTACCTGACCTGCCTCCTGAGAAATCGGTATGCAAGTCAAGAAGCAACAGTTAGAACTGGACATAGAACAGACTGGTTCCAAATAGGAAAAGGAGTCCGTCAAGGCAGTATTTTGTCACCCTGCTTATTTAACTTATATGCAGAGTACATAATCTGAAATTCTGGCCTGGATGAAGCACAAGGTGGGATCAAGATTGCCAGGAGAATTATCAATAACGTCACATATTCAGATACACCACCCTTATGGTAGAAAATGAAGAAAAACTAAAGAGCCTCTTGATGAAAGTGAAAGAGGAGAGTGAAAAAGTTGACTTAAAACTCAACATTCAGAAAACTAAAATCATGGCATACAGTCCCATCACTTTACAGGAAATAAATGGGGAGACAATGGAAACAGTGAGAGACTTTTTTGGGGGTGTCCCAAATTACTGCAGATGGTGACTGCACTCATGAAACTAAAAGATGCTAGCTTCTTGGAAGAAAAATTATGACCAATCTAGACAGCACATTAAAAAACAGAGATATTACTTTGCTGACAAAGTTCTTTCTAGTCAAAGCTATGGTTTTTCCAGTAGTAATGTATGGATGTGTGATTTGGACTATAAAGAAAGTCCAGCACCGAAGAATTGATGCTTTTGAACTCTAGTGTTGGAGAAAACTCTTGAGAGTCCCTTGGATTGGAGGGAGATCCAACCAGTCAATCCTAAAGGAAATCAGTCCTGAATATTTATTGGAAGGACTGCTGCTGAAGCTGAAACGCCAATACTTTGGTGACCTGATGCAAAGAACCGACTCATTGGAGAAGACCCTGATGCTGGGAAAGATTGAAGGCGGGTGGAGAATGAGACAACAGAGGATGAGATGGTTGAATGGTATCACCGATGGGATCAACATGAGTTTGAGTAGGCTCTGTGAGTTGGTGATGTACAAGGAGGCCTGTTGTGATGCAGTCCATGGGGTCACAAAGAGTTGAACACAACTGAGCGACTGCACTCAAACTGAGATGAGTCCAATTGTGTGGTAGTTTAAACATTCTTTGGCATTACTTTTCTTTGGGATTGAAATGAAAACTGGCCTTTTCCTGTCCTGTGGCCACTGCTGAGTTTTCCAACTTTGGTGGCATATTGACTGCAGCACTTTCACTGCATCATCTTTCATGATTGAAATAACTCAACTGGAATTCCATCACCTCCACTAGCTTTATTTGTAGTGATGCTTCCTAAGGCCCGCTTGACTTTGCATTCTAAGGTATCTGGCTCTGGGTGAATGATCAGACCATCGTGGTTATCTGGGTCATGAAGATCTTTTTAGTATAGTTCTTCTGTGTATTCTTGTCACTTCTTAATATCTTCTGCTTATATTAGGTCCATGTCATTTCTGTCCTTTATTGCACCCATCTTTGCATGAAATGTTCTCTTGGTATCTCGAATTTTCTTGAAGAGATCTGTAGTCTTTCCTATTCTGTTGTTTTCTTCTATTCCTTTGCACTGAACACTGAGAAATGCTTTCTTTTCTTTCCTTGCAATTCTTGGGTACCCTACTTTCAAATGGGTACATCTTTCCTTTTCTCCTTTGCCTTTTGCTTCTTTTCTTTTCTCAGCTCTTTGTACAGCTTCCTTAGGCAACCATTTTGCCTTTCTGCATTTCTTTTTTTGGGGATGGTCTTGATCCCTGCCTCCTGCACAGTGTCACGAACTTTCATCCATAGTTCTTCAGGCTCTCTGTGTATCAGATCTAATCCCTTGCATCTATTTGTCACTTCCACTGTGTAACTGCAAGGGATTTGATTTAGGTCATACCTGAATGGTCTAGTGGTTTTCCCTAATTTCTTCAATTTAAGTCTGAATTTTCCAATTCAGATGAGTAGTAGTCCCTAGTGCCTACTGGTAAAGTATCTGCCTGTATTGCAGCAGATGTGGGTTTGATCCCTGCATCAGGAAGATGACCTGCAGAATGAAATGGTAGTACAGTCCAGTATTTTTGCCTGCGAAATCCCACGGTCAGAGGAGCCTGGTAGGCTATAGTCCATGGGGTTGCAAAAGAGTCAGACATGACTTGGCGACTAAGCAAATAAGCAAAAAAACAAACAAAAAAAGCCTTCCTATATTCCATTGCGTATGTGTGTGTGTGTGTGTGTGTGTGTGTGTGTGTGTGTGTGTATCACATCTTTATCCATTCATCTACCAATGGACATTTAATTTGCTTCCACATTTTGGCTATTGTCAACAGTGGGGTGCATGTGTCTTTGGAATTAAGGTTTTCTCTGGATATATGCCCATGTGTGGGCTTCCATGGTAGCTCAGATGGTAAAAAGTCTGCCTTCAACACAGAAAACCTGAGTTCAATCCATGGGACAGGAAGATCCCCTAGAGAAGGGAGTGGCCACCACTCCAGTATTCTTGCTTGGAGAATCCCTAGGACAGAGGAGCCTGCCAGGCTACAATCCATGCATTGCAAAGAATGGGATATGACTAGGCCACTAAGCACTACCATGCCCATGTGTGGGATTGCAGGATCATATGTTAATTCTATTTTTAGTTTTTTGAAGGAACTTTTGTACTGTTCTCCATAATGGTTGTGCCAATTTACATTCCTACCAACAGTGTAGGAGGGTTCCTTTTTCTCCTTACCCTTTCTAGCATTAATATTAGACGTTTTGATGATGGCCATTCTGACTGCTGTGATGTGATACCTCATTTTAATTTTGATTTGCATTTTTTTATAGTTAGTGACATGGGGCAACTTTTCATGTGTTTGTCGGCCATTTCATGTGTTTGTTGGGGAATGTCTGTTTGTACTTCTGCCCATTTTTTGATTGGGTTGTTTGTTTTCTTCTGTATTGAGCTGCATGAGCTGTTTGTATATTTTGGAGATTAATCCCTTGTCAGTCTTATCATTTGCAAATATTTACATATCATTTGATATTTTCTCCCAATTCGTAAGTTGTCTTTTCATTTTATTTATGATTTCCTTTGCTGTGCAAAAGCTATTAAGTTTGATTAAGTCCCATTTGTTTATTTTCATTCTTATTTTCATTAATCTAGAGATGGATCTACAAGATATTGCGTACCTGTTGACCATTTGTATGTCTTTGGAAAAATGTTATTCCGATCATTTGCTCCTTTTCGATTGGTGCATTTCTGTTTTTTTGCAACCAAGTTGTATGAGTTCTTTACATAATTTTAATATTAATATTAAATAGAACTTACCGTGGAATAATGGACTGGTTCAAAATTGAGAAAGTAGTACATCAAGGCTGTATATTGTCACCCTGCTTATTTAACTTAATATGCAGAGTACATCATGTGAAATGCCAGGCTGGATGAAGCACAAGCTGGAATCAAGATTTCTGGGAGAAATATTAATAACCTCAGATATGCAGATGATACTACCCTTATGACAGAAAGTGAAGAGGAAATAAAGAGCTCCTTGATGAAAGCAAAAGAGGAGAGTGAAAAAGCTGGCTTAAAACTCAACATTCAAAAAGCTAAGATCATTGCATCTGATCCCATCACTTCATGACAAACAGATGAGGAAACAATGGAAACAGTGACATACTTTATTTTCTTGGGCTCCCAAATCACTGTGGATGGTGACTGCAGTCATGAAATTAAAAGATTCTTGCTCTTTGGAAGAAAAGCTATGGCCAACCTAGACAGCATATTAAAAAACAGAGACATTACATTGCCAACAAAGGTCCGTCTGGTCAAAGCTATGGTTTTTCCAGTAGTCATGTATGGATATGAGAGTTGGACCATAAAGAAAGCTGAACGTTGAAGAATTGATGCTTTTGAACTGTATTGTTGGAGAATACTCCTGAGAGTCCCTTGGACTTCAAGAAGATGAAACCAGTCAATCCTAAAGAAATCAATCATGAATACTCATTAGAAGTGCTGATGCTGAAGCTGAAACTGAAGGTCCAAAACTTTGGCCACTTCATGTAAAGAGCCGACTCACTGGAAAAGACCCTGATGCTGAGAAAGACTGAGGGCAGGAGGAGAAGAGGGTGACAGAGAATGAAATGGTTGGATGGCATCTTTGACTCAATAGACATGAATTTGAACAAACTCTGGGAAATAACAAAGGACATGGAAGAGTGGCATGCTGCAGTCCATAGGGTCACAAAGAGTTAGCAACTTAACAACAGCAATATTAATATTAATCCCTGATTGAGTAAATGATTTGGTGTACACTTTCTACCATTCAATAAGTCACTTTTTCATTTTGTTAATGGTTTCTTTAAAAAAATTTTTTAAAATATAAATTTACTTAATTGGAGGTTAATTACTTTACAATATTGTATTGGTTTTGCCATCAACATGAATCTGCCACAGGTATACATGTGTTCCCCATCCTGAACCCCCCTCCCACCTCCCTCCCCGTACCATCCCTCTGGGTCATCCCAGTGCACCAGCCCCAAGAATCCAGTATCATGCATCGAACCTGGACTGGCGATTCGTTTCATGTATGATATTATACATGTTTCAATGCCATTCTCCCAAATCATCCCACCCTCGCCCTCTCCCACAGAGTCCAAAAGACTGTTCTATACATCTGTGTCTCTTTTGCTGTCTTGCATACAGGGTTATCATTATCATCTTTCTAAATTCATATATATGCGTTAGTATACTGTATTGGTGTTTTTCTTTCTGGTTACTTCACTTTGCATAATAGGCTCCAGTTTCATCCACCTCATTAGAACTGTTTCTTTTGTTGTGTATAAGCTTTTTAATCTGATTTTGTTCCATCTGCTTAGTTTTGCATTTGTTTTGCTTTTGCTTTGGTGTCAAATCCCCTAAAATCATTGCCAAACCAATGTCAAGGATTTTGTTCTCCAAGATTTCTTCTAGGAGCTAAATGGTTTCAGGTATTATATTCAACTCTAATCCATTTTGAATTAATTTTTGTGAGTGTAATTTTGTAAGATAGGGGTTCAATTTCATTTTTTGCACATGAATACTTAGTTTTTCCAACACCACTTATTAAAGTGACTCTTTCTCCCATTGTATTCTTGGTGCTGACTCAAAAATTAACTAATCGTATATGTTTTGGTTTATTTCTAGGTTCTCCATTGATCTATTAGTCTTTTTCTCTGTCAGTACCTCAGTGTTTGATTACTATAGCTTTGTAGTATAGTTTGAAATCAGGAAGTGTGATGCCTCCACCTTTGTTTCTCTTGAGGTTGCTTTGGCAATTTACCATCTTTCATGGTTTCAAATGAATTTTAGGATTGTTTTTTATATTTCTGTGAAAAATGACATTGAAATTTTTATAAAGATTGTGTGTGTGTTAGTTGCTCAATTGTGTCTGACTCTCTGTGACCCAGAGGACTGTAGCCCATCAGGCTCCTCTGTCCATGGAATTCTCCAGGCAAGAGTACTGGAGTGGGTTGCCACTTCCTCCTTCAAGGGATATTCCTGACCCAGGGATCAAACCTGGGTCTACTGTGTTTCAAGCAGATTCTTTACCATCTGAGCCACCAGGGAAGCTAATTGAAGCTAGAGATGGCTTTGGGTGGTATAGACATTTTAAAAATATTGATTCTTCTAGTCTGTCTGTCCATTTATTTATGCCTTCTTAAGTTTCTTTCATCAATACCTTATAGTTTTCAGTGGACAGATCTTTAATTTCTTTGTTTAAATTTATTTCAAAGTATATTATTTTTGATGGTATGATAAAATGAGTTATCTTCTTAATTTCTTTTTCTTCATAGTTATTGTCAGTATATAAGAATGTAATTGATTTTGTATATTGATTTTTAAAAAATTCTGTGACTTTACTGAATTTTAAAATTGGTTTTAACATGTTTGCAGTTTGCATATTTAGGGTTTTTATATATTAAATATGTTATTTGCAGAGACTGTTCTATTTCCTCTTTTCCAATTTGAATGCTGTTTATTTCTTTTTCTTGCTTAATTGCTGATTAGTACTTCTAATACTGTGTTGAATAGAAATGGTGAGAGTAATCATCCTTGTTTTTTCCTGATTCCAGAACAAAAACTTTAGCTTTTCACTGTTGACTATATTATTAGCTTCATATATGGCCTTTAGGGGAGAAGAAAATGGCAATCCACTCCAGTGTTCTTGCCTGGAGAATCCCGGGGCAGAGGAGCCTGGTGGGCTGCCGTCTATGGTCACACAGAGTCGGACATTACTGAAGCGACTTGGTAGAGTAGATATGGCCTTTATAATGTTGAGGTATTTTTCATCTGTATCTAATTTGTTGAGTATTTTCATCATGGAAATATGTTTTGTTAATTTTTTTTTTTTGTTAAATGCTTTTCTGCATCTGTGGATATAATCATATGATGTATCCTTCATTTTGTTAGTGTGATGAGTCACATTTCTTGATGTGCATATGTTGAAGCATCCTTGCATTCCAGAGATAAATGCTATTTGATCATAATGTATTATCCCTTTCATATGTTGAAATCAGTTTGCTAATATTCTGTTAAGGATTTTTTCTTTTATGTTCATCAGGGATGTTGATCAGTAGTTTTCATTTCCTATAGTGTCCTCACAAGCTTTGGTGTTAGGATGATGCTGGCCTCATGAAGAGAAATTTGGAATTTTTCTCCTGTTTTAAATTTTTTGGAAGACTTTGAGAGAATTGATATTAATTCCCTTTAAAAGTTTGATAGAATTCACTAGTGAAGGCATCTGATTCTGGGCTTTTCTCTGTTGGGAGGTTTTTAATAACTATTAAATCTCCTTACTATTCATTGATCTGTTCAGATTTTCTATTTCTTTGTGATTCAGTTTTGATAGGTTCTATTTCTGCTGCTGCTGCTGCTGCTGCTAAGTCGCTTTAGTCATGTCCGACTCTGTGTGACCCCATAGACGGCAGCCCACTAGGCTCCCCCATCCCTGGGATTCTCCAGGCAAGAACACTGGAGTGGGTTGCCATTTCCTTCTCTATTTCCGGGAATCTATTAACTTCTTCTCACTTATCCAATTTATTGGTGTATAATTACAGTCCTTGAGGGCTTTCCAGTGGCTCAGACAGTAAAGAGTCTGACTGCAATGCGGGAGACCCAGGCTTGATCCTTGACTCAGGAAGATCCCCTGGAGAAGGAAATGGCAACCCACTCCAGTGTTCCAGCTTGGAAAATTCCATGGACAGAGAAACCTGGTGGGTTACAGTCCATGGGGTTGCAGAGTCAGACATGACTGAGTGACTAACACACACACACACACACACAAACACACACACACACACACACACAGAGTTATAGTTCTCTCTTATGATCCTTAGTATTTCTATGTATCAGCTGTAATGTCTCCTCTTTCATTTCAGATTTTATTTGAATCTTCTCTCAGTCTAGCTAGAAGCTTATCACTTTAATGTTTTCAAAAAAAATCTGTTTTATTTTTTTATTGTCTTTCTAATCTATTTCATTTATTTCTGCTCTGTTCTTTGTTATTTTCTTTCTTTTGCTATCTTTTCTTTTATTATTCTTTTATTAGTTGTTGAGGTATAAAGTTAGGTTGTTTGAGATCTTCCTTTTTTGATGTAGGTGTTTATTGGTATGAATTTCCCTTTTGGAATTGCTTTTGTTGCATCCCATTATTTTGGTATGTTGTATTTATATTTTTATTTGTCTCAAGATATTCTTAAGTTCCTTTTTGATTTCCTCTTTGACCCATAGTTTTGCCTCAATAGTGAGATATTTAACTTCCATATATTTATGAATTTTGCTGTTATCTTCTTGTACTTGATTTCTAATTTAATACTATTGTGGTTAGAAAAGATGCTTGATATCATTTCAGTTTTCATAAATTTTTAAAGACTTGTTTTGTTAGATAACATAATCTGTCTTAGAGAATGTTCAAAGTATGCTTGAAGAGAATGTTTAGTTTGCTGCTATGGGAAGGGATGTTTATACATGTCTGTGATAAGTGTAATTCAAGTTAAGTGTTTTCTTATTCATTTTCTATCTGAATTATCTACTCTTTAATGAAAGTGATATAATCAAGTCACCTATTATTATTGCATCGTTGTCTACTCATCCCTTCAGTTCTCTTAATATCTGCTTTTTAAATTTAGGTGCTCTGATATTGGGTGCCTAAATATTTACAATAGTTATATCCAAAATAACAATACCTTATAGAGTCTTAAATTAGTGCACCACCAGGCTGCTATCTACTTCTTAAAGCACATCTAAAAAATGCCTTCTTTTTTTGCTTTGCCTTTCCTCTTGCCACAGCAGATTTCTCATAATTCTGAGAACATGTCACTTTCTTCTTACTGTTTCTCTTTTGGATTCTTTCTCAATTTGGTGCTCTCTACTATAAACCCATTCTGGTCCTATTACTCTAGGTAAAGTATATTCCCTGTTCACTAATTAACACTGTTTTCACTTTTTTTTTTTACTATTTAGTTTCTTCCACTAGACTGTGAGATTCATAAGGACAGGAAACAATGTCCTTTTGTATTCTGTTGTTTTCTCAACATGTAGAAATTGTCCCTGGAATAAATAGGTATTCAGTAGATATTTCTTGAGGAAATAATTATTTCTAAAACTTAAGTTTCTTGGAAACAGAATTATTGGCAAATGGTATGCATGTTTTAGAAATTTTTCATACTTACTTTCAAATTCTCTGTAAGGATTGTATCAATTCAAACTCCTGTCAGTAATGTAGGAGACCATCCATTTAATAATATTTTCATTTTTGAGGGGAGGGTATATTATCTTTAAAATAATTTTTGCTAGTTTTACATTGATATTTTTTTAATCTTAATTTTAGAAGTGAAGTTGATCTCTTTTATAGGCTTATTGGTCAGTTATTTTTCCTCTATACATCTTCTATTCATGTTCTTTAATTTTTTTTCTATTATGTTATTTGTATATTGATTTTCTAAAACTTTTTAGTGTTTTAAGTATAGCTCTTTGTCTATGTGGTATTTTACACTTATATTTAACTGCAATTTAATTAAAAAAAACTTAATTCACAGAAGTCCTACTGTTTTATCACTTGTTTCCCACCCTTCCACTGAAATTGCTCTTACTCAAATTACCAATTTCCTTATAGTTACCATATCCAATGGACATTTTTCAGACTTCATCTTATTTGGTCTATTCAGTTTAGAACAAAACAATGTAGACCACAGTTCAGATGTTTGGTCTATATTGATTTGAAATATCTCTGCTATCTCCAAATCATATCTTTCAAAGTCATCATAATTATAAATGAAATTATATGCTACTCAACAAATTTGTTTTTGGTAAAATTAAATACAAGTTATCAGGTAGAGGTCTTTCAGCAAATCCCTCTGGTTTTATAATTGCAGAAATTGGTCAAATATTATATGAAACTAAATGTCAAGCCTGAGTCAGAAATAAGGAAACTAGTATTAGAGATTGAGAGAGTCAGAAGTACATCATGTCAAGTGGGAGTCAGAAACATGGGGTTATGAAATGTTCCATTGTTTTCCTAGGGCTGCCATAAGAAAGTATCAAAAACAAGGTTAAAACAACAGGAATGTACTCTAGTTTTAGAGGCTTAAAACCCCTAAGTCAAGGTGTTGGCAGGATTATGCTCCCTCTGAAGCCTCAAAAAGAAGATCCTTCATTGCCTCTTCCAACTTCTGGTAGACCTAGGTGTTCTTTGCCTTGTAGCAATATAACTCTAATTTTTGCATCCATCTCATATGGCCATTTTCTCTGTGTATTTTTTTGTCCAATTTTTCTTCTTTTTAGGATTCCATCTTACCCTGATTACATTTGCAAATACCTAATTTTCAAATAAGGTCCCATTCGGAGGTACTATAGTTTGGGACTTCAACTTATTTTTCGGTGGATACGTAATTGAACCTGCAACAGATGTGAACCAAGTCAAGGAGAGAGACCTAATCATGTGAGATTTCCTAAACAAAAGTTAGAACACCAAACCTAAAATTGACCAGATATTCAATAATGTAATTGTTGGTTAGATTAGTAGAACAAAAGGATCATTTGTGGATCTTAAAAAATATGATGAGAAATTGTTTTATGAAATCACTCATAATTCTATTTGGAATAGCAAGTAGATTGATTGACTAGGAATGCTAATTTGCGTCTATGAATAAGTTAATAGCAACAGGCTGTTTACTATGATAGTTTGGTGTGCAATTAAGAAAGATCAAGTTCTTCATTATTACTTAGAGGGGAAAACAAAAAAATCAAATAATTAGAAGTTGGTTTACATCTATGGAAATCTTGGCAAAATCGTATTTAAGTTGAAGCAGCAAAATTAATTCAGTACTTGTAATGTTATATTAACTCAATTAAGGCAGTGTTGGTTTTGACATTTATTTCTTGTTATGAGTTGGCCCAAAATAGACTTTGAAGATACCACATAAAATGTCAGAAACTTGATTGCAAAATACACATTCAGTGTTTGACAGATGCAACTGAGTGGAAAACCAGATCACAAAGAGGCTGATTAACAATCTAGTTTTCAGCAGGTCAGATTAAAACCTACATCAATACTTCTGTAAAGTGACTTTGGTTTTACTTCATTTTGTTAAATTTTAGAAAGATAAAATGTAGTGGAACAAAAAAGACAAAAATGAAAGCAAAGCAAGTTGAGATGTAGGACAGGCAGCGTGGTTTCCAATTGCATTCCTCCCAATTACACCCAACAAGTATTCACTGTTCCTTGTTTAGAGAGAGGGTGCTTTAGGGGCTGGATCAAAGAGTGTGGAAGGTGCTTATTTATTTGGCTAGGATTAAAAACTTATTAACCTTCAAGTAATTAATCATCAGGAATGACAAATGTACCAGATACTTAAGCCTTTGCTTTCCTTATTAAGTGTTCTTCTACTGAGCTACCTCAGAAAAAATTAGTTCATAAATTATTGCATTCTGTACTGCACTCCTGTTGGATCCCACCTCATTTAGAGTCCAACCTCATTTAGTATCCCATCTCCTCCTTCCGTGTTAATCTCTGGTTATGACTAAACTTTTAAAATATTAGGAATTTAAACATATTCTTAGGTTAATGAAGTCATAATAATTGTTTAGGTATGTTTATTACATTGTCTCTTGTGACTACGTTTTTTTAAAGTCTATTTGCTTTTCATTAACAATTGCATTCATCTCACATGCTAGTAAAGTAATGCTCAAAATTCTCCAAGCCAGGCTTCAGCAATATGTGAACCGTGAACTTCCAGATGTTCAAGCTGGTTTTAGAAAAGGCAGACGAACCAGAGATCAAATTGCCAACATCCGCTGGATCATGGAAAAAGCAAGAGACTTCCAAAAAGAGATCTATTTCTGCTTTATTGACTCTGCCAAAGCCTTTGACTGTGTGGATCACAATAAACTGTGGAAAATTCTGAAAGAGATGGGAATACCAGACCACCTGACCTGCCTCTTGAGAAATCGGTATGCAGGTCAGGAAGGAACAGTTAAAACTGGACAATGGAATAACACACTGGTTCCAAATAGGAAAAGGAGTACGTCAAGGCTATATACTGTCACCCTGCTTATTTAACTTATATGCAGAGTACATCATGAGAAACACTGGGCTGGATGAAGCACAAGCTGGAATCAAGATTGCCAGGAGAAATCTCAATAACCTCAGATATGCAGATGACACCACCCTTATGGCAGAAAGTGAAGAGGAACTAAAAAGTCTCCTGATGAAAGTGAAAGTAGAGAGTGAAAATGTTGGCTTAAAGCTCAACATTCAGAAAACGAAGATCATGGCATCTGGTCCCATCACTTTATGGGAAATAGATGGGGAAACAGTGGAAACAGTGTCATACTTTATTTTTGGGGGCTCCAAAATCACTGCAGATGGTGACTGCAGCCATGAAATTAAAAGATGCTTACTCCTTGGAAGAAAAGTTATGACCAACCTAGATAGCATATTCAAAAGCAGAGACATTACTTTGCCAACAAAGGTCCGTCTAGTCAAGGCTATGGTTTTTCCAGTAGTCATGTATGGATGTGAGAGTTGGTCTGTGAAGAAAGCTGAGAGCCGAAGAATTGATGGTTTTGAACTGTGGTGTTGGAGAAGACTCTTGACAGTCCCTTGGACTGCAAAGAAATCCAACCAGTCCATCTTAAAGGAGCCTAGTCCTGGGATTTCTTTGGAAGGAATGATGCTAAAGCTGAAATTCCAGTACTTTGTCCACCTCATGCAAAGAGTTGACTCATTGGAAAAGACTCTGATGCTGGGAGGGATTGGGGGCAGGAGGAGAAGGGGACAACAGAGGATGAGATGGCTGGATGGCATCACAGACTCGATGGACGTGAGTCTGAGTGAACTCCGGAAGTTGGTGATGGACAGGGAGGCCTGGTGTGCTGTGATTCATGGGGTTGCAAAGAGTTGGACATGACTGAGCAACTGAACTGAACATTTCTTAGACTAAAGGAATAGGATTTTGCACATCTTTTGACCAATTCATCTTTCTTGTAAAGTTTTTGTGTGATGTGTGTTAAAGTTTATTTATATTTTAAATCTATTATAATTCCATTTACAGTATGCTTAACTGGGATTTCTCTTTTTCAAAGCTTCAATTAAATGATTTCATCTTTGATGGGAATTCATTCCCATGTAGTTATTCTGCAGAGTATATACTGGTTGCATCAAAAAAATGCATTTTTTTCCCCACTTGACATGTATTTAGACTCAACATTATTTTATTTGTCAAACTTTGGGTGGAACTATTTTCTGAGATAATTGAAAATTAGACTATCTCAAGTTATTTGAGAAAGCAAACATGCCATGCATGTATATAAACATTAATAGTAGGCTCCTGTGGTTACTGAATACTAAGGAGATAATGAACTTACATGAGTATGGATCTCAGAACTCAAGTTTTTCAAACAATATTAACTTTCCCTCAAATTATATGAATATATATTGATAGAACATTGCCACACATATTTTACCAGTTGTTTTCTCAAACAATTGCAAATACACTGCAGAATTCTGAATTCTGCATTATATCTGTCTTTAACAGTAGGATGAAGCAAACAGAATTAAAAGTTCAAAAGCATCAACTCCAACTAAAACAAAGCAGCATTACCAGAGTTTACTTCATATTCCTCTGCTAGACAAATGCTTGTTTTCAACTTGTTTCAAGCAGTAGATTTCTCACTTGTGGCCAGCATCTGTGAGTTGTTTACCAGGTTAAAAGGTTCTGGATATATCACTGATGGAACCTTGCAGTGACCATTGGCTGTGATGTCATAGATTCTTAGTAAAACTTCTAGAAGTTATATTTAGTCATACCAGAGATTAAACAGGAAAGATGCTTACTAAATGAGGTGGGATCCAACAGGAGTGTAGTACAGAATGTAATAATTTATGAACTAACTTTTTCCTGAGGGAGCTCAACAGAAGAGCACTTAATGAGGAAGGCAAAGTCTTAAGTATCTGGTACATTTGTCATTCCTGATGGTTAATTTACTTGAAGGTTAATAAGTTTGAAATCTACCAGTCTTAGAAATGGAAGAAAAGGATGAATCTGAACAGTCTATCTCAGCAGGCAGGCAAGAAATTCGAAAGAGAAGACGACCCAGCCAGCCCATGGTAGATAAATCCCAGCAGACTGAAGTGACAGAGAAAAAGAAACAATTGTCTATACCACAATCATCTTGCCCCAAAGCTGCCTTTAGTATTGGTAATATTCCTGGAAGCAAATTAAACTATGAATGTCATAGAGTATCTTCTCAACTTCAGCAAACTTGGATAAAGAGAAAGCGTGTACAGGATATGGCTGATAAGTCTGTGCAGACAGAAGCTATTGTAGAAGAGAAAAAAGGAGAAATCAAGTTAGTTTGTGAAGCAGTGGTACCTGAGGAAAAGCCAGCTGCTGTTGAAGTAGGTCCTGAATTTCCAGAGAGTGTTCAGGAAGTAGAAGTTCCACCAAGCAGATACTCTGTTCAAGTCAAAACAGACAGATCTCAGCAGACTACTTGTACTGGAGACTGGACAATGATGAACTTTCCTCAAAAAGAGAAACTAGACAAGGAACAGCAGACATACTTCAGTGAATCAGAAATAGTGGTTATTGGATGGCCGGCTAATTCTTTTTCAAATTCAAAGGAAGGTGCACAGAAGCACAAATCTTCAGGGAATATTTTTGTCAGTGAGCATCCTGAATTTCAACCCACAACAAGTAGCAATGAAGAAATTAGGCAGCAAAGTATTAGCAGAACATTATCTATTTCACCAACCAAAAAAGAGTCTCCTGTACCTTTAGAAGATGAGAAAGATGTTCCAGTTGAAGTACAGCCTCCTGCTGCAGAAGAGATCTCTGCTGAAGAACAACTTCCACTAGATGAGATTACCGCAGAAGAGCTTCCTGTGGAAGTTCAGCCTCCACCAGCTGAAGAGGCTCCTCTTGAAGTACAGCCTTCCCCAACTGAAGAGGCTCCTGGAGATGAGGCTCCTGCTAAAGTAGAGCCTATGCCAGATGAAGAGCCTCTTTCAGAAGAGCCTCCTGCTGAAGAGGCTCCTGTTGAAATACAGCCTTCCCCAGTGGAAGACACTGCTGGATATGAGGCCCATGCTAAAGTAGAGGCCACCTCATCAGAAGAGACTCTTTTAAAAGAGCCTCTTACTGAAGTTCAGCCTCCTTCAGCTGAAGAGGCTCCTATACATGAGGCCCCAGAACTTCAACTTTCACCAGCTGTGGAGTCCCCTGCAGAAGAGGCCCCAGCTGACACTGAGCCTCCACCAGCTGAGGAGGCCCCTGCAGAAGAGGTCCCAGAGGTTCAGTCTCCACCAGCTGAGGAGTCCCCTGCAGGAGAGCCCCCAGAGGTTCAGTCTCCACCAGTTGAAGAGGCCCCTGAAGAAGAAGCTCCAGAAGTTCAGTCTCCACCAGCTGAGGAGGCCCCTGCAGAAGAGCCCCCAGAGGTTCAATCTCCACCAGCTGAAGAGTCCCCTGAAGAAGAAGCTCCAGAAGTTCAGTCTCTACCAGCTGAGGAGGCCCCTGTAGAAGAGGCCCCAGAGGTTCAGTCTCCACCAGCTGAAGAGGCCCCTGAAGAAGCAGCTCCAGAAGTTCAGTCTCCACCAGCTGAGGAGTCCCCTGCAGAAGAGGCCCCAGCTGAAGCTGAGCCTCCACCAGCTGAAGAGGCCCCTGCAGGAGAGCCCCCAGAGGTTCAGTCTCCACCAGCTGAAGAAGCCCCTGAAGAAGCAGCTCCAGAAGTTCAGTCTCCACCAGCTGAGGAGGCCCCTGTAGGAGAGGCCCCAGAGGTTCCATCTCCACCAGCTGAGGAGACCCCTGCAGAAGAGGCCCCAGCTGAAGCTGAGCCTCCACCAGCTGAAGAGGCCCCTGCAGGAGAGCCCCCAGAGGTTCAGTCTCCACCAGCTGAAGAGGCCCCTGAAGAAGCAGCTCCAGAAGTTCAGTCTCCACCAGCTGAGGAGGCCCCTGAAAAAGAGGCCCCAGAAGTTCAGTCTGTACCAGCTGGGCAGGCCCTTGCAGAAGAGCCCCTGGAAGTTCAGCCTCCACCAGCTGAGGAGGCCACTGAAGAGGAGGCCTCAGAAGTTCAGTCTCTACCAACTGATGAGGCCTCTGCAGAACAGGGCCTAGGATTTCAGTCTCCAGCAGCTGACAAGGCCCCTGAAGAAGAGGCCCCAGAAGTTCAGTCTCCACCAGTTGACAAGGGCCCTGAAGAAGAGGGCCAAGGACTTCATTCCCTACCAGCTGAGGAGGCCCCTGCAGAAGAGGCCCCAGCTGAAGCTGAGCCTCCACCAGCTGAAGAGGCCCCTGCAGGAGAGCCCCCAGAGGTTCAGTCTCCACCAGCTGAGGAGGACCCTGCAGAAGCAGCTCCAGAAATTCAGTCTCCAGCAGCTGAGGAGACCCCTGCAGAAGAGCCCCCAGAAGTTCAGTCTTCAGCAGCTGAGGAGGCTCCTTCAGAAGAGGCCCCTGCTGAACTGCAGCCTCCATCAGCTGAAGAAACTACTTCAGAAATGGTCTCTGTTGAGAAACAGCCTTCACTCACTGGAGAGCCCTTTATTACACCAATCTCTTTAGAAGAAATCTCTGCTGAAGTTCTGCTTCCACCATTTGAGCAAACCCCTGCAGATGAGGCTCTTGTAGAGAATGTGTCTCCAGTAGATCAGGCTCCAAAGGAGGCAGACGTCCTGGTAGCAAAATTAGAATCAGGGAATTTGGATGATAAGCCAAAATCTGAAGAGCCTTTAGAACGGGATACTGTTCCTAAAGATTCATCTGATACCAAGAATGAAGGGGTTTCTTTTGAAATACAGGGTGTGATCCATATAGAACTGGAACAGGGGCCTCCTCCTCAGCTGTGGTCTGATCTTAACTAAGTTAACAATCAGAAGCCAGGAGGTTCTGAGAAGTACATACGTAAGAAAATGGTAGGTATATTTGAACGTATTTGGAGAGAGCTTTGTGAAGAAGGAAGTGAATGGAAATCCTAAGACATGGAGTATAGTTTGGAAAGTGAGCAATAAAAACTAGTGATTTAAAATTACTCTACTATTTTTATTCAAATCTAAAGTGGAATAAAATATCTATTTTGAAATGAAGTAATTTTATAATTGAAAGAATTACAATATCCTTTTGACACTAAATTCTGTTGACAAGGGTAAAATATTCTCCACAGTCATTTTTTTCTTTTTCTTTTTCCACCTGTGCCTGTAGTGGAAAAGGCATTTTCTTTTCTGCAGTTCTCTCATCAACTTTAAGTTTCTTGCATTTTGGTCACACATCTAAAGTTATGGAGTGTTTTCTTTCTCCTTAAAATTCATCATGTCTATTATTCTCTTTCTATTTGGTTCCTTCTGAGACGACATTTCTTTTTTGTTTTCGTTTCTATCTTGCACATTTCGCCATCTGGATAAGGACACTTCCTTGATAAAAATCTTCACTTCAATGAAGCTATAAGTGGATGAAGCATTTTAAAAAGTGTATAATCATAAATTAAAACATACTGAGATAGCCTTGAGGGCATATTCCTATTTAGTTTTTTACATTCCAATTTTATTGAGATTTAATTGACATATAGCACTGCTGCTGGTGCTAAGTCGCTTCAGTCATGTCCGATTCTGTGTCACCCCATAGACGGCAGCCCACCAGGCTCCCCCGTCCCTGGGATTCTCCAGGCAAGAACACTGGAGTGGGTTGCTATTTGCTTCTCCAATGCATGAAAGTGAAAAGTGAACGTGAAGTCGCTCAGTCGTGTCTGACTCCTCACGACCCCATGGACTGCAGCCTACCAGGCTCCTCCGTCCATGGAATTTTCCCAGCAAGAGTACTGGAGTGGGGTGCCATTGCCTTCTCCGGACATACAGCACTATGTAAGTTTAAAGTATACAGCATGGTGATTTGACTTAGATACATCACGAAATGATTACTGCAATAAGTTTAGTGAACATCAATCACCTCATATAGATATAAAATTTTAAAAAATGAAAAAAATTTCCTTGTGGTGAGAACTCTTAGGATTCACTCTCTTTCATAAATAATATGCTACAGTATTAATTATATCATGTACTTTATATCCTTAGTTTGTATCTTTCATATCTTTTGACCACCTTTATCTAATTCTCCCTTCCCCCACATTCCACGTGTTATAACCAGAAGTCTGATCTCTGTTTCTAGCAATCAGTTTGTGTGTGTGTTTGGTTGGGTGGCTTTGAGTTATAACTGACCTACAAAACTATATTCATTCTTGGTATACAACATAGTGACTCAATTTTTCTATACATTGCAAAATGATCATCACAGTAAGTCTAGTTACCATCTATCACCATACAAAGATGTAATATAATTATTGACTATATATCTCACACTGTGCATTTCATATCTGTGATTCATTTATTTTATAGCTAGAAGTTTGCACCTGTTAATCTCCCTCATGTATTTCTCTCATCGCCTCAATACCCTGCCCTCTGGCAACTACCTGTTTGTTTTCCATATCTATGACTCTGTTTCTGTTTTGTTATATTTGTTCATTAAAGCAAAATTTTTTTGTTTTTGATTGAGATATAGCCAGTGCAAAATATTGTGTAAGTTTCAGATGTATGACATAGTGATTCACAATTTTTAAAGGTTATAGTCGATTTATAGTTACTATAAAATCTTGGCTACATTCACTGTGTTGGGAATATAGTTTTTATAAAATATTGACTATATCTGTAGCTTATTTTATCCACAGAAGTTTGTCTTAACCCCCCACACTTATTTTGTCCCTCTGCACTTCCTTCTTCTGCCTGGTGACCAATAGTGCTTTCTCAATATTTGTGAGCCTTTTTGTTGTTGTTGTTGTTGTATTTACTGGTCTGTCTTATTTTTTAGATTCCACATATAAATGATCATACAGTTTAGCCTTTTTCTCTGACTTATTTCACTTAGCACAATGCCTTCCAAGTCCATCCATGTTTTTGCAAGTGCATCCATGTTCTGGCAAAATTTAGTTCCTTTTTAAACAGCAGCCCACCCCAGTATTCTTGCCTGGAGAATCCCAGGGACGGCAGAGCCTGGTGGGCTGCCGTCTATGGGATTGCACAGAGTTGGACACGACTGAAGCGACTTAGCAGCAGCAGTATTCCATTGTGTATGTACGTATGTATGTTTGTGTATATACGTATATATACACCACATATTTATCCATTCATCTGTTGATGGACATTGAGGTTGTTTCCATATTTTGGCATTTATAAATACTGCTACTATGAAAATTGGGGATGCATGTATCTTTTTGAATTAGGAAGTTTGTTTTTTTTCAGATATACACCCAGGAGTGGAATGGCTATGTCATATGGTAGTTATATTTGTAGTTTTTGAGAAACCTTCATGATATTTCCCATAGTGGTTGCACCAATTTACATTCCTAGCAACAGTTATGATGGTTTCTTTTTCTATACATCCTTGCCAACATTTGTTGTTTGTGTCCTTTTTGGTAATAACCATTCTGACAGGTGTGAGGTGATATCTCACTGTGGTTTTGATTTGCATTTCCCTGATGGTTAGCAATGTTAAATATCTTTTCATGTACCTATTATCCATCTGCATGTACTTTATTTTTTTAAAGCCTATTCAGTTCATTTGCCCATTTTTAATTGGGTTGCTTGTTTATTTATTTATTTAATTTTTATTTTTTACTTTATTTTGCTTTACAATACTGTATTGGTTTTGCCATACATTGACATGAATCAGCCACAGGTGTACATGAGTTCCCAATCCTGAACCCCCCTCCCACCTCCCATCCCATATCATCTCTCTGGATCATCCCCGTGCACCAGCCCCAAGCATCCTGTATCCTGTATTGAACATAGACTGGTGGGCGATTCGTTTCTTACCTGATAGTATACATGTTTTAATGCCATTCTCCCAAATCATCCCACCCTCTCCCTCTCCCACAGAGTCCGTTCTATACATCTGTGTCTCTTTTGCTGTCTCGCATAGAGGGTTATCATTACCATCTTTCTAAATTCCATATATATGTGTTAGTATACTGTATTGGCGGAGAAGGCAATGGCACCCCACTCCAGTACTCTTGCCTGGAAAATCCCATGGACGGAGGAGCCTGGTGGGCTGCAGTCCATCGTGTCGCTAAGAGTCAGACACAAATGAGCGACTTCGCTTTCACTTTTCACTTTCATACATTGGAGAAGGAAATGGCAACCCACTCCAGTGCTCTTGCCTGGAGAATCTCAGGGACGGGGGAGCCTGGTGGGCTACGGTCTATGGGGTCGCACAGAGTCGGACACGACTGAAGCGACTTAGCAGCAGCAGCAGCATACTGTATTGGTGTTTTTCTTTCTGGCTTACTTCACTCTGTATAATAAGCTCCAGTTTCATCCACCTCATTAGAACTGATTCAAATGTATTCTTTTTAATGGCTGAGTAATGCTTGTTTTTTTTAAAAAAATTTTATTTTGAGTTGTATGAACTGTTTACATATGTTGGATATTAACCCCTTATTCATCATATCACTTGAAAATATTTTCTCCCAATCAGTAAGTTGTCTTTTCATTTCATCAATGATTTTCTTTGCTTCACAAATGTTTTTAAGATTAATTAGGTCCCATTTGTTTATTTTTGCGTTTATTTCCTTTGCTTTAGGAGGCAGATCCAAAAAATATCTTGCTGTAACTTATGTCAAAGAATGTTCTGCTTATGTTTTATTCTAGGAGTTTTATGGTTTCCAGTCTTATACTTAGGTCTTTAATCCATTTTGAGTTTATCTTTGTGTATGGTGATAAAGTTCTAATTTCATTCTATGACATGCATCTGTTCAGTTTTCCCAGGACCACTTATTGAAGAGCCTGTCTTTTCTCCCTTGTATATTCTTGCCTCCTTTCTTGTAGATTAATTGACCATAAGTTTTCCTTTTTGTTTCTGGGATCTCTATCCTGTTTCATTGATCCATGTGTCTCTTTTTGTGCCTCTGTTTTGATGAGTGTAGCTTTAGTCTGATATCTAGGAGCATGTTTCTTCAGCTGTGTTTTCTTTCTCAATATTATTTTAGCTAATTGAAGTCTTTTGTGTAACCATACAAATTTTAGAATTATTTGTTCTAGTTTGGTGAAAAATGCACTTGGTATTTTGATAAGGATTGGATTAAAACTTTGTTATTTTTTATGTAAAAATAAGAAGTTTAATATTTAATTTTAAATAGAGAGAACACTCACAAATCAAGAAGACATAAATAAATAGAAGAAAATAAGCAAGAGACAAGGAAGAGTGTTTCATAATGGAAGAAAAGTGACTGAACAATAAATATATGGAAGTATGTGCAACTTTAGCAATCAAAGAAATATAAATTACTGTTGGGAGACAGTATTTTTAGCAATTTAATTGACAAAATGGTTTCTTTTTTAAAAAATAAAAGATATATTACTTCAGTATATAGTATTAAATAATCTACCTGATTATATGAATAAAAATAAGATTGGATCCCTACCTATCAGCACATTAAAAAGATAATCCCAAAGAATTCCCTGGGAGTCCAGTGGTTAGGACTAGGTGCTTTTGCTCTGAGGGCCTGGGTTCAATCCCTGGTTGGGGAACTAAGATCCCACAGCTGGCATGGCATCTGCCCCCCCACCCCCACCGCCAAATGATTCCAAAATAATTAAATATTAAATGTTAGAGGTAATACTATAAAACTATTTGTAAGATATGTTAAAATTTTTTCATGATAAGAGAGGACTTTTTGAATTATAAAGCACAAAGCATAGAGGGGAAAATTTGTTTAATTACATTACATAAACTTAAGAATTCATATCCAGAATGGACTCTGAACAGAATTGTTGTTATTCTTGTTCGTCATCGTGTCTGACTCTTTGCGACCCCATGGACTGCAGCATGCCAGGCTTCTCTGTCCGTCATTATCTCTCAGAGTTTGCTCAAACTCATATGCATTGAATCAGTGATGCTATCCAACCATCTCATCCTGTCACTCTCTTCTTTTGCCTTCAACCTTTCCCAGCATCAGGGTCTTTTCCAATGAATCGGCTTTTCTCATCAGGTGGCCAAAGTATTGGAGCTTCAGCTTCAGCATCAGTCCTTCCAGTGAACATACAGGGTTGATTTCCTTTAGGATTGAGTGGTTTGATCTCCTTGCTGTCCAAGGGACTCTCACAAGTCTTCTCCAGCACCACAGTTTGAAAGCATCAATTCTTTGGCACTCAGCCTTCTTTATGGTCCAACTCTCACATCTGTACAAGACTACTGGAAAAGCTATAGCTTTGACAATATGGGCCTTTGTCAGCAAAGTGATATCTCTACTTTCTAATATGCTGTTTGTCATAGTTTTCCTTCCAAGGAACAAGTGTCTTTTAATATAATGGCTGCAGTCACTATTCACAGTGATTTTGGAGCCCAAAGGAAAAAAAAATCTGCCACTGTTTCCAGTTTTTGAGTATCTTGACTGAGATACAAAATGCAAATTTTCCTTGGTCACTGCCAGTATATTAGAAATTGCATTAGTCCTTTTAACTAAATGTACTTTCAGTTTCCAGCATGAAATCTGGCATACTTGCTGAATCCATGAAATGTTTACCAGCAACGTTGTCTCTTGCACTTTCAGCCTCTGCAGTTGTAATATGAGAACATGAAGACAGAATTTGTTATGATCTTCTCTTAATATACTATTTTTTTACTTAATTTTTTTTAATATTTCATATTGGACTACAGTTGACTTACAGTGTTATATTAGTTTCAGGGGATACAGCAAAGAGATTCAGTTATTTATATATATATATATATGTATATGTTCTCTTTTTCAGATTCTTTCCCATATACATTATTACAGAGTATTGAGTAGAGTTCCCTGTGCTATACAGTAGGTATTTGTTGATTATTTTATATATGAGAGTGTGTTTATGTTAATCTCTACCTCATAATTTATCCCTCCCTATTTTCCCTTTGTTACCCATAAGTTTATCTTCCAAGTCCGCAAATCTCTTTCTGCTTTGTAAGTTCGTCTCTTTTTTTTTTTAAGATTCCACATATAAATGATATGATCTTTGTTTTTCTCTAACTTAATTCCTTTAGTATGATAATCTCTAGTCCATCCATGTTGTTGCACATGACAATATTTCATTCATTTATACAACTGAGTAATATCCTTTTGTATATATGTACCGTATCTTCTTTAGCCATTGACCAGGTGGCTGTGGGTTTGGAAGACTTTAGGCAGCTTCAGCAATATGTGAACCGTGAACTTCCTGATGTTCAAGCTGGTTTTAGAAAAGGCAGAGGAACCAGAGATTAAATTGCCAACATCCGCTGGATCATGGAAAAAGCAAGAGAATTCCAGAAAAACATTTATTTCTGCTTTATTGACTCAGCCAAAGCCTTTGACTGTGTGGATCACAATAAACTGTGGAAAATTCTGAAAGAGATGGGAATACCAGACCACCTGACCTGCCTCTTGAGAAATCTGTATGCAGGTCAGGAAGCAGCAGTTAGAACTGGACATGGAACAACAGACTGGTTCCAAATAGGAAAAGGAGTATGTCAAGGCTGTATACTGTCACCCTGCTTATTTAACTTAATGCAGAGTACATCATGAGAAACGCTGGACTGGAAGAAACACAGGCTGGAAGCAAGATTGCCAGGAGAAATATCAATAACCTCAGATATGCAGATGACACCACCCTTACGGCAGAAAGTGAAGAGGAACTAAAAAGCCTCTTGATGAAAGTGAAAGAGGAGAGTGAAGAAGTTGGCTTAAAGCTCAACATTCAGAAAACGAAGATCATGGCATCTGGTCCCATCACTTCATGGGAGATAGATGGGGAAACAGTGGAAACAGTATCAGACTTTATGTTTTGGGGCTCCAAAATCACTGCAGATGGTGATTGCAGCCATGAAATTAAAAGATGCTTACTCCTTGGAAGAAAAGTTATGACCAACCTAGATAGCATATTCAAAAGCAGAGACATTACTTTGCCAACTAAGGTCCGTCTAGTCAAGGCTATGGTTTTTCCAGTAGTCATGTATAGATGTGAGAGTTGGACTGTGAAGAAGGCTGAGCACCAAAGAATTGATGCTTTTGAACTGTGGTGTTGGAGAAGACTCTTGAGAGTCCCTTGGACTACAAGGAGATCCAACCAGTCCATTCTGAAGGAGATCAGCCCTGGGATTTCTTTGGAAGGAATGATGCTAAAGCTGAAACTCCAGTACTTTGGCCACCTGATGGGAAGAGTTGACTCATTGGAAAAGACTCTGATGCTGGGAGGGATTGGGGGCAGGAGGAGAAGGGGACAACCGAGGATGAGATGGCTGGATGGCATCACGGACTCGATGGACGTGAATCTGAGTGAACTCCGGGAGTTGGTGACGGACAGGCCTGATGTGCTGCGATTCATGAGGTCGCAAACAGTCGAACACGACAGAGTGACTGAACTGAACTGAGGCTGCCTGTCTGCCGATGGGTGGGGCTGTGTTCCTACTCCCTTGCTTGTTTGGCCTGAGGCATCCCAACAATGGAGCCTGCAGTATGCTGTGTGGGACCAGGTCTTGGTGTCAAAATGGTAGTTTCCAGGAGAAGTAAAGTCGCTCATTTTCACTTTGAGGAAAAAAAAGTCGTGTCCGGCTCTTTGCGACGCTTTACCAGCTGAGCCACAAGGGAAGCCCCAGCAGAGATCATGCCAGTTAGTACTCCTCAGTCCAGTATGTCTAACTTTGCTTTCCTGGTGGTTCAGATGATAAAGAATCTGCCTGCAATGCCGGATACCTGGGTTCTATCCCTGGTTCAGGAAGATTCCTTGGAAAAGAGAATGGCTACCCACTCCAATATTCTTGCCAGGAGAATCCCATAAACAAAGGAGTCTGGCAGGCTACAGTCCATGGTGTTGCAAAGAGTCAGACATGACTGATCAGCTCAGCACAGTACGTCTTGACACCAGTGTCCTTGTCCCCACAGTGAGCCACAGCTGTCGCCTGTCTCCCCAGGAGACTCTCATTTTGTGGTTTGATGATTTTCTTCTGTTTTATGCTTGTGTTCTCTCTCACTTATTTATTTATTTTTTGTTAATCTACTGTATGTTTTTGATTTGTGGTTATCCTGTTTTTCAATTATGCTAATCCATTATTATATCTACTTGCTTTAGACTGGTAGTCATATAGGCTCAAACACATTCTAGAAAAAGATCTGCATTTTCTTACTCTCCTCTTCCACATTTTATGATTTTGATGTACTCTTTTATATAATCATTTTTATTCTTTTGCTATTCATTGTAGTTATCCTCACTTTCATAAACATTTTTTATTTTTTAATATGTGTAGTGGCTTATTTAAGTGATTTACTTTCCAATTGTAATTTTCTCTTTCCTATAGGTTCTTGCTTATTTTCTATTTAGAGAAGACCTTTCAGTGTTACTTTTAGGCTAGGTTTAGCATTGTTATATTATTTTTTTTGAATTTATTTTTAATTGAAGCATAATCACTTTACAGTGTTGTGTTGGTTTCTGCTGTGCAACAATGTAAATCAGCTATAAGAACACATATATCCCCTCCCTTTTGAGCTGACCCTCTAGGTCATCACAGAGCGCCAAGTTGAGCTCCCTGTGTTATAGAGCAGTGTCCCATCAGCTATTTGCTTGTCTGAGAAATTCTTTATCTATCCTTCTGTTCTAAATGATAATCTTGCTGGGTAGAGTATCCTAAGTTGCATGTTTTTCCTTTTTAGGACTTTGAATATATCTTGCCACTCCCTTCTGGCCTGCAACTTTTCTGTAAAGAAATCAGCCAATATCACTTTTAGCTAACTCTTTGTTTTTCTCTTGCTGCATTTACTTTTTTTTAATTTTTTTTTTATTTGGCTGTGCCAGGCCTTAGCTATGGCACATGGAATCTTTGATCTTGATTGTGGCATGTGGGATCTAGTTCCTTGCCCAGGGATTAAACCTGGGCCCCCTGCATTGGGAGAACAGAGTCCTAGCCAGTGGACCACTAGGCAAGTCCCCTCTCTTGCTGCATTTAGCTTTGTCACTTTAATTTTTGCCATTTTAACTATAGTATGTCTTATTGTAGGTCTTGTTTGAGTTCATCTTGTTTGGTACTCTCTGTGCTTCCTGCTCCTGGATATCTGTTTCCTTCTTTAAGTTTAGGAAGTTTTCAGGCATAATTTTTTCAAATGCATTTTTGATCCCCCTTTCTCTTTCTTCCCCTTTGGGATCCCAACTATGAATGATTGTCATGCTTTTTATTATTGCTTTGGTCTCATATGTTGCTTTCATTTTTTTCATTTGTCTTTCTGTCCTCTGTTCTAATTGGATAATTTTCATTATTCTATCTTCCAGATCACTTATTTGTTCTTCTACATTATTCAGTTTGCTCTGCCTAGGCTTTAGCTCAGCTTTCATCTCAGCAAATGAATTTTCTAATTTTACTTGGTTCCTTTTTATAGTTTCTAGTTCCTTTTTACAGTAATCTGCATTTATATCAATAGCCTTTCTTAATTCCTTCATTATTTTTTATTACCTCCTTTTGAACCAGTGTCTATTAGAGTGAAGAGGACTGTTTCATCATTTGTTCTTTCAAGGGAATTTTCTTAATCATTTAGTTGGCAGTGGTTCCTCTGTTTCTTCATTTTACTTATTTTCTCTGTCTCTATGAGTTTAGGGGAAACAGTTATCTACTGTGGTCATGGAGGGTTGCATCCCCATGTAGCCTGTGTATGTCTAATATTTTTGGTGCAAGAGCTGTTTTTAGTAAGGATATCTGCTGCATTTTTCCTCAGTGTATGCAGGTTGTTTCCCCTTTGATAGAGGGTATGACTGCTCTGGTGACTACAGCCTGCCGTGGATATTGAGAGAGGCTTCCTCTTTGCTCTGTGATTGTCACAGTCCTAGCAGGGGCAGGTTCGACTCCCCAGTTGTTGGTGTACAAGGCCCCAGATTCCCTTCTGAGCTGTACTGTGAGGTAGATGGGACTGGAGCACTCCTGCCGGGAGAGGAGCCACTGAGCCTTCTTCTGCAGGAGCTTTCCACTGGGAAGTATGCACTCTGGTGTTGTCTGCCACTCATTGTATGGGCTGACAAAGTACACTCTTTTTGACACCACCCTCAACCTCTCCTCAGTCATGGAAAGGCAGGCAGCAGGCCCTGGTGTAGTCACAAAACCACCTGCCCAGATCCACTGAGTCAGGTACCAAGATCACAGTAGTCACGCACCTGGATGCACCTTGGGAGCTACAGAAGCAGCCCAGACTGTGACCCGGCCCATAGGTGCTAATACTGGACTGGCCTTAGCCACAGGGACACGAGTATTCTGAGTATTCTGTTCAGATGTCCCACAGGTGCTGAGTTTAAACTGGTCCTGGTGGTGGTGGCATAAATCTATATATTGTACAACCATGTGGGAAGAGAGCTCAAATTTCAGCCCTGCCTCCATGTGTGGGCAAGCATTTGCCTGCTCCTTGAACTTGCAGAGGCGGAGCCATGCTCACTGTGATTGAAAATGAGGCTGCTATGGTGTGCCTTGCCCCCTCCCCCACTTTGAGTGCTTGCATTAATAATGAGGCTTCAATGATCAACCTCAGCTCCTTTCTGCACATACCCTCAGTTGTATGTAGCTTGGGCCATACTCTGCCCTCTTCAGGTTTCAGCCAATCCCAGTCTTCTCTCCGTGTGTGTCTTCTGAAGCCTGGATTTCAGCACCCAACCCCTGCACACACTAACAGACTTTTGTCTCAGGCTGGGGAGTGCAGGAAGGTGGCACGGTCCCTTTGTTCTGGTCTCTCTCTGTTCTGCTTGCTGCAAGATGGCTGCTGCACTCTCCTCCAAGCCTGTGAAGCTCCCTTTCTGTTCCAGCTCATGTCCCTGCCAGTCAAGAGGCTTCCCAGGGTGAGGGAACCTCTCCTCTTTCCGAGCTCTTTCCCAGCATACAAGCTCCCATTCCAATTCCTTTTTTCTTTCTCTTTCATCCTAGCTGGGTATGTGGTGATCTTTATTGCAATTTGAGTTTTATACTATCATCTGCCAGTATTCACCAGGTAATCTGTGAGAAGCATTCCACATGTAGATGTATTTTTGATGTATTTATGGGAGGAGGTAAGCTCCATATCCTCCTATTCTGCCATCTTGACCTGGCCCCTCAGAGCAGATCCCGAGATTTCTTTGTGAAGTCAATTACACACGATTGAACTGGCAAAACTAAACATATCTCTGTGAATGTGGAGATGTTGTAGTCTCCTTTTATAATAGCATATAAGTAAACACTTTAAAAGTTAATAATAAACTCTTGGTTATTAGAATGGCAGTTTAATTTGACACAAGAAACTTCTTTTGAAATGCTTTTATTTGTTAGTTTCTATCATAGGATTTGTATGTGTAATCCCATTTATGCCTAGAAAAAGATGGAGGGAAGTGTTATATGGTTGAATGGCTAATATTATTGTTGATTTAGCTAGGCTATAGTACCCATTATTTAATCAAATACTTATCCAAGTGTTGTTGTGCTGGTATTTTGAACTTGTGATAAATAGCTGTAATAAATTGTCTTCAAGTAAAGGAGACTACCCTTGATAATGTGAATGAGTTTTTCCCATCTTTTGGAGGGGCTTAAGAGCAAAAATAGAAGTTTCATGGTGAGGAAATTTTTCCTCAAGACTGAAGCATTGGTGCCTATCTCGGTTTTCAGCCTCCCAGACTCTCGTACAAATTTTGGGCTCAAGACTGACACACGAATGCCTGCTGGCCTACTCTGTGATTTTAAACTTGCCAGTCCCACAATCATGGGAGCCAATTCTGTAAAGTAATTCTCTTTATACATATACATGGAGCTATGATAAAAGATACCATATGTATATGTGTATATATATATCAATATATATATCTATGTCTATATTTGCATCTATCCTATTGATTCTGTTTCTCTGGAGAACTCTGACTTTAACTCTTGTTAACTTTGAGTGTGGGATTATGGGTACCATTTTTACTTTTTCTTTGCTATTAAGCACATTGTCCTCAGTGAACACTGCTGTTTAAGTAAAAGAGCATAAACTTTGTTTGATAGCTCTCCAACCACTTAGAAACTGCTAAGAAATTCTGAAAATTAAATTCCAACAATAAAGGGACATGATTTCTACAATAAGAAATTATAACTTTTGACTCTCCTAGAGAGGTTTTTGCTTGCTGGAACAACCCAAATTATGTATTTGAAGTTTTAAAAAATTTTTATTGGAGTATAATTGCTTTGGGCTTCCCAGGTGGGCTAGTGGTAAAGAACCCACCTGCCAGTGCATGGGCAGAGACAGATGCAGTTTTGATCCCTGGATTGGGAAGATCTCCTGGAGGAGAGCATGGCAACCCACTCCAGTATTCTTGCCTAAAGAATCCCATGGACAGAGGAGCCTGGTGGTCTATATAGTTCATGGGGTAGCAGATTCGGACACAACTGAAGTGACTTAGCATGCAGGCATAATTGCTTTACAATGTCGTGTTAGTTTCTGCTGTACAGTGAAGTAAATCATATATAAATATATATATATATATGAACACACACACATGCACACATATGTCCCCTCTCCCTGAACCTCTCTTCCACCCTCAATCCCACCCCTCTAGGTCATCACAGAACTCTGAGCTGAGCTCCCTATGTTATACAGCTGCTTCTCGCCGACTTTCTATTTTACACATGGTCGTGTATAGACAGTGCTGCTCTCCCAATCTGTCTCAGCTTCTCCTTCCTCCTCTGTGTCCGCATGTCCATTCGCTATGTCTGTGTCTCTATTCCTGCCCTGCACACAGGCTCATCTGTACCATCTTTCTAGATTCCTCACATACATGTTAATATATGATATTTGTTTTTCTCTTCCTGACTTACTTCACTCTGTATGACAGACTCTAGGTCCATCCACATCACTACAAATGACCCAATTTTATTTCTTTTTTGTGGCTGAGTAATGTTCCATTGTATACATGTACCACATCTTATTTATCCATTCATCTGTCTATGGACATTTAAGTAGCTTTCATGTCCTGGCTATTTTAAATAGTGCTGCAATGATTATTGGGAAACATGCCTCTTTGGAGCTTCCTTAAAAAACCAAAAAAAAAAGCCAACCACCATATAACCAGCAATCCCACTACTTGCCATATACCCTGAGAAAACTATAACATATTTGGAGTTTTAAACAAATCTTGATATTTTCTCCCTAAAACTTGTTTAAAAATGTTATGGAAATTGAGAATCAGAAAGCTCTATGGCAAACCCTGTGACTATGGGTTTGAACTGGCATAGAGATAAAAAACAAAACCTCCAAAACCCACCAAAACAAAAGCAACAAAGAAAAACAGATAAAATGTGTAGTATCCAAATAATATCACATAAATTATATTACCATATCGCTGGCTCATTTCCTTTACTTTTGAGGTTTTTGAACTAGCAGATGAGGAAATGTGTTAGACTTGAATCCTTTCACCAAGATTTGATGAGATTTCTTTTGATGACCGGCAAATATGGAGAGCTCTGGGCTGGATATGACTTGATTGAGATGTTGCATTATTGAGCTTAAATGACAAAGTCTTGAACTGATGCGTTGTTTGTGGGGAGTGAAAGGGAAATGGATTTGAGATTTATCATGAAGACAAATGTGTGTGTTAGTTGCTCAGTTGTGTCTGACTCTGCAACCCCAAGAACTGTAGCCTGCCAGCCTTCTCTGTTCATGGGATTCTCCAGGCAGGATTACTGGAGTGGATTGCTGTTCCCTTTCTCCAGGTGATCTTCCTGACTCAGGGATTGAACCCTGGTCTCCTGCATTGCAGGGAGATTCTTTACCACTTGAGCTACAGGGAGAAAGAGGAATTTCACATGATTTCTAGTTTGGAAATCTAGCTATATGTATATTTGATTCATTAAAATGGGGATACAGACACAGAAACACATGTTGGGGAAGAGGAGTTAGGGGTGACAATTTCAGATTAGGACATTCTGAACTTTAGGCACTTATCTGACACACAGATGGAGTTATTTATTTGGCAATGAAAAATGTCTTCTATAGCTCAGGAAGCACCCAAATACCCATTTAATGAGTAACAGCCACATTTATGTCTAAATAAGTGTTGAGAATTTTAGTTGTAGTAAAGAAAAAGGGACTATTAGGTATCTCAGAGATAAAAAAATGTATTGAGGAATAGTTTCAATATGGGAGAGAATGGATATACTTATGTGGTAAGATGAAAATGCTGGTAGATAGGAATATGGTGAAGCTATATAGAGGGTGTAATAAAAGGGAACATAAGGGAAAAACTGTATCAGAGGGCATAATGAAAAGAATAGTTGAGGGAATGATATTCAGGGCACCTGATTAATGTAAATAAATATCTTAGAGGGCTTCTTCCTCTAAGACATGAATAAATGAGGAATAAGTATAGATGTTGGGGAGCAAGGAGTTAAAGCATCAAGCCAGTGATTCATTCCTGCCCTGGTCTGCCTTTGCTTTTACCATTATGTTAACATTTACAAATCTGGATGTCGAATACAAAGCAGTGACTGAGAATAGTCTCTAATATCCACAGAAAGGGAAGTTTACTGATGACACTTCTCTCTACAAAGTCCATTTCCAACATTTCTAAGGCTAGTATTTCCACAGAGGAGAGGTCAAGTACTATCTCCCATGAAGTCCTGTCAGACTTTGACTAGTTTGTAACCAAAAATCAGTGATTGCTGCTGCTGGGTTGTGATGGGCTGAGCTTAGCTTTTAACATGTTTTTCTTTTAGTTGTGTCATCCTACGAAAGGATGCTGCCCTTTCTGTAAGCTTTGATCACAGATCCTGATTTTTTGGTATTTTCTTAACCAATGTTTCCCAAACCTGTCTATGATGAGTCATCTGAAGACACATTAAAAATACAACTTCTTAGGTCTCATCTCTGGAAATTCTGATTCAGTGTCTCTACTAGGGCAGGCATGATAATCGGTATTTTCAACAAGGACTGCAGATGACTTTCTAGATTAGCAGTTCCCAGTGGTGGCTTCTAATTAGCATCATCTCGAGAGTGATCACACATAAAAATCCTTAAGTCCTAGCCCGTACCTATTGATTAAGAATCGCTGAAAAAGGAGCTTGTGAAATAAGTATTTTCAGTTTCCCCAAAAGACTGTTGAGTGTAGCCAGTCTTCAGGTAAGGAAGAACATTTGATTTAGGCCTATAGGAATAGTGGCCCCATTAAATATAGGAAGAACAGTGATATCTTCAGAAAGAACCAAGATGAAATCCTCCTGAACTGATGTCATTGATAAAAATTCAGTTTGACTGAGACTGCGATATCTCTAGAGCAGGGTTTCTCAACCTCAGAATTATTGACATTTGAGGGTGGATGATTCTTTGCTGTGGGAAGCTTCCCTGTGCCTTGTAGAATGTTTATCAGCATCTCTGGCTTCTACCCACAAGATGCAAATATTATCACCTCACACTTAGCACAACTAAAAAGTATCTCTACACACGGCCATATCCCCGGGGATACAATCACACTCAGTTAATACCACTGTTCTAGAGAAAGGTTAGAGCACTGATTGTAAGTTAATCAAACTTTGAAAAGCTTTATACTATCAATAAAAAGGGCTCCTGTAATGACCTGGTCTTTTATACTGTGGCCTCTCTGGATGTCCCAGGATACGGTATATACTCTCAAGCTTGATATTGGTGGGATATGTATGCTTCCAAATACAGAAAAGGTGGGCTATTGTTTCTTGAATTTAAGATATCTGTAGGTTAGGTATTGTAGGACTCTGGCCTGGACATTGTGATTTAGACCAATTTATCATAATTTTCTAAAAAGCAAAAACGTTGATAATAGGTAACACTTCTAATTTGCAAAAACCTTGACTATTTGGATAGCTGATATAGGCATGGCCTTTACATCTGTCTTCACAGATATAGAGTGTTTTCTATCTGAAAAAGCATTAAGTATTGTACTTGGAGGTATTTTTTTAAATTAGGTAACTCCCAATTGTAATAAAATACATGATAGATAGAATAGTAGTATTTAAGAAAGATTTAATAATTTGCTTATTTTATTTTTTCTTTCTTGTTTTTCTTGGAGATTTTACCACAAAGAGTAAATTCTTAGTTAAGGATTGTTATTTACATGAACTTAAATAATAGAGATCATTTTTACTCAGTGTTAGCAAACTATGAGGTCTGAGTGTTCCTAATACTGCTCTTACATCTGAGACCAATTGCAAATTTGAAGAGACTTTCTAAGACATCCTCAGTTTTGATAATTTACCTGAAAGTTCCACAGAACTCACTAAAAATTATTATAGTCACAAATATGGCTTATGAGAGGGAAAGGATCTAGTCAAGGGTGGAGACCCATAAGGCAGAGTCTGGGTAGGTTCCAAATGGGAAGCCTCTTTTGTTCTCTGGATATGTTACCCTCCTTTCATTGATATGTGACATAAGCACCTAGTGTTGCCAACCAAGGAATCTCACCCAAGTTTCAGTGTTCAGGTTTTCATCTGGGGCTCCATTGCTGCTGCTGCTGCTAAGTTGCTTCAGTCGTGTCTGACGCTGTGCGACCCCATAGACGGCAGCCCACCAGGCTCCCCCATCCCTGCGATTCTCCAGGCAAGCACACTGGAGTGGGTTGCCATTTCCTTCTCCAGTGCATGAAAGTGAAAAGTGAAAGTGAAGTTGCTCAGTCGTGTCCGACTCTTAGCGACCCCATGGACTATAGCCTACCAGGCTCCTCCGTCCATGGGATTTTCCAGGCAAGAGTACTGGAGTGGCGTGCCATTGCCTTCTCCCCAGAATTAACTGATTGATTGATTGCCCATATGTTTGATTGCAGATGCTAGGTTGCAGATGCCGTATGACCCAACTATCACACCCTAAAACATGGCTGGCCTTTCTAGCATAGCCATCCCCTCCCCTAAACAAAGATACCCCTATCAGGTATGTCATAGATTGTGTTCCAAAAGTTGAATGCAAAGTCAGATCTGTTTTTGGACAAAGCCAAATTTTTTGGTACACATAGTTGAGCGATGGAAACTTATATAGGCTGAGTTTGACATATATGTGTGTAAATTATTGAGGGTTCACTGTGCTTCAGATGTTTTTACACATATTCTTTTCTAAAATCCTTACATTAGCTTATAAACAATTGACTCAGATTTGAACTTACATGTTGTGTTATTATTATTTTAATTTTTAAAAATTTAAACAAGTTTAAAGTCCTCCAGTTTAAATAGTAGCTGGATTTGTTATTATGCAACATACGACTTACCAACCTGAAGTCTTCCATTTTCTAAGACCAGTATTTCTCCAATCCTTCTCCATTATTCAACTAAAAAATTTAACTTTTAAATTAAAAAAATTTAATTTAATTTAAAATTCTAAATTACCACAAGTAACCTGATCCAAATCACACAGCCAGTACTTAATAAGCCAGGAGTCAAGCCTAATTATTTAGGTCCTATGATTTCCCATTATTTCAAAGCTGTATGATGTCATGGAAGGTAGTATTCATAAGACCCTGGAATTGGCTTAGAAGACATAAATAGCCTTTGGAAAATATTTCCAGTGAGTTGTGGAGACTCAGAAAATGCTTGGAAATATTTCTGGTAGCCTGTCATGATAAAGGAAATTGAGAAACATGTTTTTGTGTCTAAAATGAAAGTCCGTATGGCAAACCAAAAATTTGTTTCAGCCAACGGTTCATGATTTTCTTGTTATTGACAGACTACTTTACCATCTGAATTTGAAAAAAAAAAATACGGGTCATGATGGTCCCTTTTTTTCAAAAGAGCACTGTCTTACTGATTTCTTAATTGCCAAGAATATATATTTTTGTACTTCTACTGACACTTGAGTACCATAACATCAGGAAGATTATTCTAGGTTATATCAGTATTACAGAACATTTCTTCTAAATATAAAAACTGCTAGAACTTGGAGAATCATTTGTGACTTTATAAAAAGCTCTTGGTTGTACTCTTTAAACAGTGATAAAATTTGCATATTACTTGTCAGACCAAAATGAATTTCATTTCACAAGAGCATTGTCTTCATCTCCTATTCTCCACATAAACTATGATTATTTTCTCCTTGTATAGTTTTATAGTTAAAATTATTAAAATTATTATGGCCTATCAGTCCTAGTAGCTGTTGAATGACTTGAATAGTTATAAGACATGCAATAAAGAGGTTTATTAATGGGCAAATAATCCCTCTAGGTTAAGCTGAAAAAACGAAATCATAATACAGTAGTCCCCAAATATCTTAGATCATAAATAATAGAGTTGGAAACCTTCTTGGTGAAAAGTGAACTGAGCTTCTTTGAAATGTCTAATTCTGTGAGCCCCATTTATCATAGCCTTTTTAAGAAATACTTTTCTCAGATAAGTAGGGCTCACTGAACCCTGCCACAAGCAAAAGGCGTACATTAGGCATTAATATGAAGGTAGTAATAATGATACTTTGTGTTGCATAGTTCTTTGCATTTTCCAGAATGTTTTCAAATATATCTAGTCAACAAGAAAGAACAGTAAAAAGTTGTCATTCAGACTTTTAGCTGGTTGTCTTTGAGGCCTAGTTCAGTGTCCTGTGGTTGTTTTGACATAGGGACATTTCAGAGAAAAATATGTTTGGCCTCCTGAAGGGGTATTCATTGTAGTTATCAGAAAACTCATGTTTTGTATCCCAAATCACAAAATTTTCCTTAGGTCATTTTGTCTCTCACCAGTAAGGAAGGAATACAGAAAGAAAAAAAAAATCTGTAACCAACAATATCAGTGATAAAATGAAGAAGTAGGGTTGAAAATATTCCTTAGCAGTGGCTTTAAAATTCTGGTTCTGGGATCAGATCCACTTGAGTTAAATTGGGCATTTATTAAAAACACAGAATCACCAGAGATGGGACTCAGCAAATCTTTGGTTTAATAAGTGATAGCAGGTTATTCTCATGTGTATGCATTTTTCAGAACCACTGTCTTAATGAATCACAAAACCTGAGAATTCATTTTAGGGAGCAAGTATACACAACTAGTGAGGATCTGAAGCTAGGGGGTAGTCAGTACAGGCATGAGAATAATTGGTATTAAAGAGGGCTAGAACATGGGGGTCACCTCTGTTGAGATGGAGGGTATCCAAAAAGAGCTATATATTTCCTGCACAACTGAGGGACATCATCTAGAAGGGGAAATTGGCAGATCCACGTGGGATCATCAATGGTGTTCCTATTTCTTACCTGCGTATGGAGCATAGCACAGGAGCCTCAGCCTTCTAGGCCCATGGTTGCCGGGAGATCTGAGAAAATTGTTTGTGTTGAGACACTGAGAAATCACGGATATCACTGAACTTCCAGGGACTATAAGGTGATGTAGAAACTTTGTATAACATGATATGCCCTATTGCAGGCCATATAGTTTTTAGGACTTCTCTCCCTTTCTTTTAAACTTTTAACACTAAATTGTATGTTTGAATTCTACAAATGCTAGGCTGTCTAATAGATTATGTTTCCCTAAGTATCTAGGTAGGGGATCATACTAAGACATATAACAATCTCTCTTTGTTGTCATGTAACCCAGCTTTATCATGCTTTTGGCTGAATGTTTATATATATTGTATAATGTGATTTCATAGCTCTAAAATTACACCTTATAGAAGCCGAGATTTGACTACATGAATGCAGTTTCCATGGACTGGGGATAAAGATGTAAGAGATTATTTCCTACTTTCAGAGCTCTTACTGAAGTGGGGGAAAAATGAATAAATGCACTATTACTATACAATATGATGGGGAGCTGAAAGAGGTTAGTGCAGGTCACCATGAGCTCAGAGAGGAGAGATTACCAGGTCAGTTTGGGGATGGCATAGGGAAGGATTTAATGAGGAGATATCTGAAACAAAGGGATATACTAAGGAGAGAGGTTTCCTAGGCAAATGAGGTGGTAGTGATGATGGGCAGGTGGCTTTGAAACCAGAAGGAACAATATGAGAGGAAAGCTAGCAGGTGACAGAAAGCACGCTGCATTCTTGCAGCTTCAGATAGTTGTTTGTTCAGGGCATCTATTTTGAGGATAAGAGTGGTGAGAGATTTTGCTACTAAAGAAGCAGGCAGAAGATTCTGAAAGAGCTTATTTGTCATCGTAATGAATTTGGATTTTTATCATGAAGTGAGAGGATGTCTGTTGAAGGATTTGAATCAGGAAGCTAACAATTAGATGTGTAGCTTAGAAAGAATTTCTCTGATAGAAGCATAAAGATTGTATTTCAGTGAGAGGATTTGTAACATAGAGAAACTTGTTGGATGGCTACTGAAATAATTCAGATGAGCAATGAGGATGGAAGTAAAGCATTGACTGCAGGAGTAGAGAAGCTGTGAAAGACTGACCAGCTATTAGGGAGAGGGGATAGACAAAACTTGTTGATAGATTGGGTAGGGGAAAAAAGAGGGGTCTACGAATACTGTATAGATGGAGGCGTCACTTATAAGATGGGAAATCATAGTGAGATTAGCATGTTTGGGGTAAGAAGATACACTGAATTGGGGGCATGTTGAGTTTTAAATGTGATCCTTAGGTTGAGAAGATCTGCTGGAGGAGCACATGGCAATCCACTCCAGTATTCTTGCCTGGAGAATCCCATGGACAGAGGAGCCAGGTGGGCTAAGGTCCATTGGTTCACGCAGAGTTGGACATGCCTGAAGGGACTTAGCAGCACACGTGATATTCAAATGGAGATGAGAATTAAATGATATCAACCAGGGAGCAGAGGAACAGCAAAACTAACATGGTGATGGTGATTGTGCTAACAATTAAACTGCTATAGTAGTGGATCAGTTCAGTTCATTTCAGTGGCTCAGTAGTGTCTGACTCTTTGCAACCCCATGAATCGCAGCACGCCAGGCCTCCCTGTCCATCACCAACTCCCAGAGTTCACTCTAACTCACATCCATTGAGTCGGTGATGCCATCCAGCCATCTCATCCTCTGTCGTCCCCTTCTCCTCCTGCCCCCAATCCCTCCCAGCATCAGGGTCTTTTCCAATGAGTCAACTCTTCGCATGAGGTGGCCAAAGTATTGGAGTTTCAGCTTAAGCATCAGTCCTTCCAAAGAACGTAGTGGTAGATTTTGTCAAAAGGGCAGTTTTTCTATTGTGTTACTTTTGATTTTGATGAAGAATTGCAAATTTTATAGTGACACAAGACACACAGAATGGCTGTTGGTGCTTCACAAATTTGCAGCTCATTTAATACTCAGTTGGGGTTTTCCTGTGGTGAACAAGAAATACTTTTTTTTCCTGAGAAGTTATGGTATTTGCTTTGGGATGGCGAAAGTGGTTTTTATAACAGAATGTTACAGTATAAATAGAAGAAAAAAGGAAGTGAGAGAAGAAACCTGTGTAACAAGTTAAAAAGCAAATCAACAGAGAAAGACTTCCAGTTGCTCCAAGAAATATCTGAAAAGATGGAAGAACCAGGCAAGCACGTTGTAAAGACACCTAAGAGGAGAACACATCAAAGAGATATCAATCAATAACAACAGACAGAATGAGGAAAATACAAATTAAGTTATATTGATATTAGCTTTAGTATGTGAAACTTTAGTGAAAGTAGGTTCATTGAGTGATATGGCAAAAGAGATTTCCAACACAATAAACTTGTTAGTCTTTCCTTAAGCACTTTCCCTTTCTCTGAGTTTCTTGTACTTTACAAGAAGTGTATTCAGAATAACACATTTAATGTTAAAATAATATCATTAATATGAAAATATATAAAATATGTGAGATTAATGTGACTTCTATATTTTACATGATGTGTGCATGTGTGTGTGCTATGTCACTTCAGTTGTGTCTGACTCTTTGTGACCCTATGGACTGTAGTCTGCCAGGCTCCTCTGTCCATGGGATTCTCCAGGCAAGAATACTGGAGTGGGTTGTCATGCTCTCCTCCAAGGGATCTTCCCTACCCAGGGATCGAACTTGTATCTCTTATATCTCCTGCATTGGCAGGCAGATTCTTTACCACTAGCCCCATTTTACCTAATACTATCCTTTTTTTCATCCATTCATCCACCCATTCAGATAACTGCTGCTACTGCTGCTAAGTTGCTTCAGTCGTGTCCAACTGTGTGTGACCCCAGAGATGACAGCCCACCAGGCTCCCCAAATATTTATTTGCCCAGGTACTATGTTTGACCCTGGAAATGATACTATACAAAATCTGTTGACTACTTGTTATGTTCCAGATGTTGTGCTAAGTGTTTTGCATATAGTAATTCATGTAACAAAATAATTACATGAAAACAAACAAACAAGCCAGAGCTCTAGTAACAAAACTAATTACACTAAGGAACTGGCTGGCAAATCTGAAAACTGTAGGACAGTTTGATAGGCTGGAGACTCAGGGAAGAGCTGATGTTGCAGCTCAAGTCCAAATGCAGTATTGAGACAGAAATCTCCCTTTCGGTACATGAATCTTTCTCCTAATGCTTTCAACAGATTGGATGAGGCCCACCCATATTATGAAGAGCAATCTACTTTACTTAAGTCTACTGATTTAAACGTTAATCTCATCTAAAAAATAACCTTCTGAGTGATATCTAAACTGATATTTGACCAAATATCCAGGTACTGTGGCCTAGCTAAGTTGACACAAAAACTTAATCGTTACACTCTTTATATATCTTAACATCTCTCAACAACCTTATGAGGTATTATTACCAATGCTATTTTACAGATGAAGAATCGAAGGAAAAGGAAAAGGGGTTTGCCTTGGATAACAGGATTAGTAAGTTATAGAACAAGTATTCAAACAGCTAATCTAATTCAAAGTGGAGTGAAAGTCGTGTGCGACTCTTTGTAACCCCATGGACTATACAGTCCATGGAATTCTCCAGGCCAGACTGCTGGAGTGGGTAGTCTTTTCCTTCTCCAGGGAATCTTCCCAACCCAGGGATCAAACCCAGGTTTCCTGAATTGCCAGCAGGTTCTTTACTAGCTGAGCCACAAGGGACCCCATCTAATTTAAAGCCGGCACTCAAAGCTATAATGCTTCCATTTACAGGTGAAGAAACTAAGGAAGAGAGAGGTTAGCTTACTTGCCCATGTCATTCAGCTAGTAGGTGATGGATTCAGAACATGAACTCAGATCCTGACTTTAAAGTCTCTATCGTTAACAGCAACACAATAAATATTTTCAATATTTGTCCCCAAGGCAGTTCTTGGTCTATTAGGGAAATCATACATGAAAACAATTTGCACTGATAGGAAATGATTAATTTTATTTGGAGAGGCAAGAACATTCCTGGGAAATAAGGCCTCTGAACTTGGCTTTGAAATTAATAACCCTTTAAAAGCACATTCTAGGAAGAGGTTATGGACTGTGCAAGGTGATGAATATGAAACAGCTAGGTGTTTTTGGGAAAGCTTACTAATTTTGGTACGGCTTCCACTGGCATGAAGTACCTGTAGATGTAAGGGTGGGGTGAGTAGAGGTCAGGAGATGATGGTGGCCATCCTACCCAGTTGAGGTGGGACTGGATTTTATTTTGTGGTTGGTAGGAAGCAACAAGAAATTTTGAACAGGAGAGAAATACTATTACACTTTAGTTTTAGTAAGATGCTAAAGTCTGTCAGAAAAAAATTATGAAAGACTTTGAAGTAAACCGAACACATTACTAGGTGTCTTCAATCAAAATGTATGTGCTGTCTAGAGCACACTCTTCTGGGTAATTTTGATTTTATAGAATTTGCATCTTTCATTGTCTGAGCTATTTAAAACTGTAAATTGTAGATCACGGCAATGAAAATGACTCTTATCCATAGATGTGCAAATGAATTCTGTCTGGCGGAGGGAAAATCGATTTCCCTCCCTGCTGCAGAAAAAGCAAGTTTTGCAACTATTTATAAATTCAGTTCAGCATTCCTGATTAGCCTATAGAAGTGTGATTCTTTGACAACTCCTTTGAACCCATTCCAGCATCTTATCAGTTGCCTCATTAATTAGTCAATTAAATAAAATCCTTGATAAATATTATTCTATATTTGTATAAAATTCATCATCTTAATCTTTAAATTTTGTTCTTTAGCAAGTCTGTCCTAAGGGATGAGATGATGTAATCTGTACAAAGGCAGTGCTAGCTCATAGGGTTGGAGGGAAGTTGATAAATTAGAGATAACTTGGGATGTATACTGACAAGACTTAGTACTCTGAAGATATGGGAAATGACAGCATACGAGGGTTCAAAAATGATCCCAGATTTCTGGTATGATTGATAGCAGAGATAACAGTTTCTTATATCAAAACATGACTATTGGGGAAAAAGATATGAAGGTAGACATAATGAAAGATTATCAGATATTTGATTGTGGAGTTCAGAGGTATCTGAGGCTAGAGATTCTGATTTGGGGCTCAAATGTATACTTGTAAACTTGTGGGACTAGATTGAGGCACAAAGGAAGAAATGTAGATGAAAACCCCAGTGGGTCTGGTGTAGAGGATTTTAGGCATGAGCAGAGTGAAAGGATCCATTAAAAGAGACTGAAAGTAAATCTCTTTTATTTAGGATGGTGTTATTTATGGCAGCAAAGGAAGGGCAATATTTTCAGAGGGAAAATCTAATCAATAGTGTCAAGTGCTAGAAATTTCAGTCCATTGGATTTGGCAATGTGGCTATTGCCAAGAAAGTTCAACTTTCAAGATGGGAGGATGGACGCAAACTGCATGACAGTGTTGGGAATTAGATAATTGGATAGAAAATAAAGAAATGTTCATGTTTGGGAACGCATGTACACCCGTGGTGGATTCATGTCAATGTATGGCAAAATCAATACAGTATTGTAAAGTAAAAATAAAAATTAAAAAAAAGAGAAATATATGGGAAAGGAGTTAAGGATGGATACAGGATTAAGGGAGAAATTTTTAAGAGTGAGCATAAGGAGAGGAAGCCATTTGAAAAGAGAGAGTAAAATTGTACAAAAAACTCAGAGTCCAAATGGAGATATCAGCCTTCAATAGGAGGAAGAACGTGTTCTACCCTCATACTCGGGAAAGGAGAAATAGCTAGGAGCAGCACAGGCACCTTTTAATGCTGGAAAGTAGGAAGGCGACAGATATCTTACTTGATTTTCAATATCGTGTACTCAGAGTGGAGGGGTGGACTTTAAGAGGAATGGCAAAATTATGACTAGTCCTTGAAATGAATGCGAATGGGAACTAATGAAAGGTAAAATCTACATGATAAAATTAATCTGTTAAAGTAGCTTTGGTTCTGGTGTATTACTCTTTCCAAAGTTTGGTTTTGCAGGTGTAGAACATTGAGCCATGAATGATTGCTAAGCAATTTGCCTACTCTTAAATAGCTTTTTTCACCTTTCTGTATTCTCTTTTACCAGTAGTCTTTATAGTATATTAGAAAAGTATAGGGACGAGGATTCGTCCACCAAATCTCAGTTATACATAGCTGGCAACATTCCTTCTAATGTGGTAGCATATAATTTTATATCTGTGACCTGAAATACTGGGTCATGAGATAATATAGTATAGAACATATAATATCCAGTGGGGTAAAAATGTAACAGCAAGCTGTGGGAAGATGAGAACACCATAGTATCTAGGTTAGGAAAGGCAGATGGAGAAGGAACATGAAATGAAAGAGATTCAAGAGAGAAAGATATCAAATAGGGAGAAGATGATGTCAAGAATGAATCTCATATCTCAAGTTTGCTTAGAAGCAACCCAGGATATGGCTAATGATGGCAGTATAATATTCATGGATAAGGTCTCAGAACTTTTTGAATAACCCACCTATACAATGTTATCCCAGGGCTAACCAACTTTTCCTTTAGAAGAAATAAGTCATAGAAAGCACTGAAATTCCTGTGACAACATCTTTTTCAGAAGCCCTCTGATTTTGAGATGATCAGTTTTTAAAAGAAAAGATTCTAAGCTGCAACTGTGATGAAGAATTGGGAAAAAGGCTTGACTTCAAAAGGTCTATCCACTTAATGCCGAGCCTGATGAAGTTTCTATTACTTGGTGCTAGAATTTTCCCATGAAAATTCTATTTCATGGATTTGGGTTATTTTTTTGGAGGGAGTTTGCAACTGAGCCAAACCTGGGGGAATAATAATTTTTACTTTTTAGGAGAAAAGTATATGGATTTCTTTTAATCAAGGAATCATCAAAAATAGGTTGTATAAAAAATACTCATGACTTTTTTTCTGTGTAAACTACTGTATTTTAATGAAAGGAGAATGTCAAGGCTGTATATTGTCACCCTGCTTATTTAACTAATATATAGAGTACATCATGCAAAATGCCAGGCTGGATGACTCACAGGTTGGAATCAAGATTGTTAGGAGAAATATCAACAACCTCAGATATGAAGATGATACCAGTCTAATGGCAGAAAGTGAAGAGGACCTAAAGAGCCTCTTGATGAGGGTGAATGAAGAGAGTGAAAATACTGGCTTAAAACTCAACATTCAAAAACAAAGATCATGGCATCTGGTCCGATCACTTCATGGCAAATAGGTGGGGAAACAATAGAAACAGTGATGGATTTTATTGTCTTGGGCTTCAAAATCAATGTAGACAGTGACTGTAGCCAGGAAATTAAAAGACTAGACAACATATTAAAAAGTAGAGACATCACTTTGCCAACAAAGGTTTGTCTAGTCAAAGCTATGTTTTTTCCAGTAGTCATGTATGGATGTAAGAGCTGGACCATAAAAAAGGCTGAGCACCGAAGAACTGATGCTTTTGAACTGTGGTGTTGGAGAAGACTCTTGAGAGTCCCTTGGATACCTCGGAGATCAAATCAGTCAACCCTAAAGGAAATTAACACTAAATATAAGACCCTGATGCTGGGAAAGATTGGGGTCAGGAGGACAAGGGGATGATGGAGGATGAGATGGTTGGATGACATCACTGACTCAAAGGAAATGAGTTTGAGCGAACTCTGGGAGATAGTGAAAGGCAGGGAAGCTTGGCGTGCTGCCCTTCATGAAGTTGCAAAATTTGACACAACTTAGCTACTGAACAGCAATAACAATGACTTATACTCAGTTTCAAAGAATTGGATAATAAGCATTTTCAAAGTTGAATCAATGATTTTATTCTCTCAGGAGACTATTTGTGACCAATAAGACTTAACATATATTGAGCGTTGGACATTGCTCCAAGTGCTTTACAGGTTTTAAATTGTTTAATCCTCCCCAATTACTCTGTGAGTTAGAGACTGTCATCTTTATTTTATGACTGTGGAAACTGAACCATAGACTTTATTTTTGAATTTTTAAAAATTATTTTTCATTGGCATATTTTTGATTTACAGTGTTATGTTAGTTTCTCCTGTACAGCAAAAGGAGGCAGTTATACATCATGTTTATTAACTTTTTAGATTGTATTCCCATATAGGTCATTACAGAGTACTGAATGGAGTTCCCTATGGCTATTCAGTAGGTTCTTATTAGTTATTAATATTTATTCTAATTAGAGTAGTACGTATATGTCAATCCTAATCTCCTAATTTATTCCTCTTCCCCTTTCCCCTCTGGTAACCACAAGTTTCTTTTCTACATCTCTATCTCAACTTCTGTTTTGTAAATAGGTTCATTGGTACCATTTCTTTAGATTCCACATGTAAGTGGTAAATGATATTGTTTTTTTGTGTGCCTGACTTACTTCACTCAGTAAGACAGTCTCTAGGTCCATCTATGTTTCTGCAAGTGGCATCATTTTATTCCTTTTATGGCTAAGTAATATACCACTGTATATAACCCACATTTTCTTTACCCATTCCTCTGTTGAGAGATGTTTAGATTCCTTCCATGTCCTGGCTATTGTAGATAGTGCTCCAATGAACACTGAGGTGCACGTATTCTTTCAAATTATGGTTTTCTCCAGCTATATACTCAGGAGTGGGATTGAAAGATCATGTTGTAATTCTATTTTTAGGTTTTTTTAAAGATCATTTTTCTTAAAGTCTTTATTGAATTTGTTACAATATTGCTTCTTTATGTTTTGGGTTTTTGGTCATGAGATTTGTGGGATCCTAGCTGCCCAACCAAGGTCAGAGCTACACCCCTTGCATTGGAAGGCAGTCTTACCCACTGGACCACCAAGAAAGTCCCTATTTTTAGCTTTTAAAGGAATCTGGATAGTTTTCTCTATAGTGATTGTACCAATTTATTCTACCAACAGTGTAGGAGGTTCTATAGATTTTTAAAACTTTACAGTTGTCATAGCTAGCACATAGTAAAGCTTCAAACCCAGTTGCATTGATGTACTCATGGAAGATACCCCAACGTATCTTGTTCACTGCCTGCTTCCTTGGATATTATCCATTGCCTGTTATGAAGAATCTCCCTACTTGTAGCTTAGACTGTCTGCTTTTCATCTTTATTCTCCTGGTGCTGTGATTCTCAAACTTTAGTGTACTTAGAATCAAGAGATTTTTGAAAGAAATTAGATTCCAGGATCCAAACCCCAGAAAATTCTAATCCTAGAAGTCTGAATGTTTGCCATAAATTCGTGCTCTAAATGGACTTCCCAGATAACTCTGAAGCACATGGTCTGTGGGTCACACTTAAGAACTACACTAGGGAATGGAACTAATGTTAGATTCTGGTCCTTTCTGGTGTGTCGTGTTATAAAAGAACTGGGACCTGATGAATTAAATTCCATAGTTAACATTGTGTAAGTTTGTTTTATGACTAAAAATGAAATGGGTAATTTTCATAGTTATATTAGTAATACAGTGGCTTTTAGAAGGCCTTCTACTTTTATTAGACATTTTAATTACATAAATATGTTGGCTGAACCTTGCTCTTTTTTTGTGAAATCTTTAACGTTTTATATATAGTAGACAGTCTTGGCCAAAATCATGACATTATAGCTTCAGTTCAGCTCAGTTCAATCGCTCAGTCGTGTCCGACTCTTTGTGACCCCATGAATCGCAGCCCGCCAGGCCTCCCTGTCCATCACCAACTCCCGGAGTTCACCCAAACTCATGTCCATCGAGTCGGTGATGCCATCCAGCCATCTCATCCTCTGTCATCCCCTTCTCCTCCTGCCCCCAATCCCTCCCAGCATCAGAGTCTTAACTCTTCGCATGAGGTGGCCAAAGTACTGGAGTTTCAGCTTTAGCATCATTCCTTCCAAAGAAATCCCAAGGCTGATCTCCTTCAGAATGGACTGGTTGGATTTCCTTGCAGTCCAAGGGGCTCTCAAGAGTCTTCTCCAACACCACAGTACACCCAAATGTTAACTTGGGAAACACATTATGTGAAATATCATGAATTTACTATTTTTTCCCCTTACTGTTGATGTTAAGGTGTGCTTTTAAAACTATAACTGTATGTATTTATACCATTATGTATATATCTCATAGTTACATATGCATTGAAGTAATCCATTTCTACTTAGTCACTTTTCACCTTTCATTTTCATGTTATTAATAAAGGTGTATCTTTTTATCAAGATCAGGAATCCAGTCTCTATTTAGTGTTGAAGTAGGCTGCAGGGGAATTACAAGTTATTTCTTAATATCAATTATCACCTCCCAATAGAGCTCTATGGTGGTAAATATCACATTTTTGGATTTGGGTGGTAGCAGTGGTAATTGGATGCCAGACATTTAACAATTTCATTCTAATGTGGAAGAATAGAGCATGAACCAGTTAAGGTAGGTGCTGAGGAAATTAATCAGCCTCTACAAGCTGTTTCTCATAAGGCAGTAGGGTTGGTCAAATGTACAGTGCATAACATGTGAGGCAGGTGTAGACTGGACCATCCAAAATACCATCATGATAACTGATTGGTATCAGGCTGATCCTGGCCTAGCAACAGAAAATATTCTGGAAGCAATGATACTTGAAATCAGATTGATGAAGACATTGCTGATGTAGGTGATCCATCCATTCAAGACAGAATACTAGTTGAATTCTGATTAAAAACAGCAAGAATTTGATGTGATTATGGTGGTAAAAAAAAAGACTTTAGAGACTGTAAATACTATAAATAATTATAAGTAACCCAGGACTCACCTCAATCTAATTCTAGATAGATATTGATATATTATCTTAATACAGATTATTTAGAAGTCATGATTGGTGATTTGGACTGCCAGAAAAGGCTTGTTGGCAGATATATGTGAGAATCTGGGAAACAGAAATGAATTACGTGATGACAGAATCTTTTTCTTGCCACCAGTAAATTAATAACATAGCTTTAAAAAAATATGGCATTTCCTCCAATACATCTAAGCTCTAAGGCGACAATCAAATTATAATGCACTATGATGAATAAAATACATAGACATATGTAAGTATGTATGTGTGTGCACGCACATACGTGCTAAGTCACTTCAGTCATGTCTGACTCCTTTGAGACCCTATGGACCGCAGCCCATCAGGCTCCTCTGTCCATGGAATTCTCCAGGCAAGAATATTGGAGTGGGTTGCAATATCCTTCTCCAGGGGACCTTCCTGACCCAGGGATTGAACATGAGTCTCCTTCATTGCAGGCAGATTTTTACTGTATGCTAAGTCGCATTCAGTCGTGTCTGACTCTGTGCAATCCCAGGGACGGCAGCCCACCAGGCTCCCCCATCCCTGGGATTCTTCAGGCAAGAACACTCGAGTGGGTTGCCATTTCCTCTTTACTGTATACACACACATAAAAGACAAAGTAAAAGGAAATAAGGAAGAAAAATAAAATGGGTTACCGGAAAAGCAAATAGATTCCTACATATGCTCCAACTTTCTCATTGTGTGTCAAGATAGGACAACAAATCAATTCTAAGTTTCCTAATAGTCAAAACAAAGCTGGAATTAGGACAAATTGGGTGAATCATGTTCAGATGATACAACATAACTTCTTGAGGGGAGGCCCTGGCCTTGAAGTCTAGAGAAAATTTATTCCAAACTTGTTATATAGAGCTATAGAGTGAAATAGTGGATAATAAGGTTTTCTTACAGGATTTTCTGCTAGCATTTTTCAATGTAGGATCAACCATCAAACTAAAGCATAATTTAATAAAAAGGATTATATGGAAGGCCCAGATAGTGTAGCCTGGATTTTTTCTTGGATGACACACACAGGAGCCAAATAGAATTGCACCTTCTTTAGGCCATGCTCCACAAGGGCATCTCTGGCAGACAGATAGAGCTGATAACTTCTGGCAAGAATCCTTGAGTGGAGCTATTCTATAGTGATTGAGGAAAGATTCCTATTCTTAAATATCTACTAAATGGAGGATAGATTTCTCATAATTTTATTAAAATTAAGAAGTTTAACTAAAACGCTGTATTAAAGAGATAACTACTCTGTAGGCCTCGCCACAGGCACAGTCAAAAGTGTTTAAAACTGGACCGTCTTCCCTTGGCTTCAACACCTGAGCAAAGGAAAGAACAAGGATCTCAAATTCCAGTTCTTAGAGGATCTGTGAGACTATTGTCGTTGGTCATTTTCCTGTGTGAAAATAAATTGCTTATTAAGGCTGTAAACAAATTTCACTAGGATATCCATCTTCAAGTAGAGTAGTGGGTTAGTGACAACACAGATTAAATTACTCTTCAGTAAGTAAGGGAGATTATATCCATTCATATGACAGATATCTGTCAAAATTATGATAGCTAGCTTCCCAGGTGGTGCTAGTGGTAGAGAACCCACCTGCCAAGCAGGAGAAGCAAGAGGCATGGGTTTGATCTCTGGGTTGGGAAGATCCCCTGAAGTAGGAAATGGCAATCCGCTCCAGTATTCTTTTCTGGACAATTCCATGGACAGAGGATCCTGTTGGGCTGCAGTCCATGGGGCTGCAGAAAGTGGACGTGACCGAGCACACACAAAGAGTAAAATAATACAAATAATGAATATTCTTTCTGCTATTAGTTAGCTCACAAGGCCCTTCAACTGCTGGGGCCTGCCTGGGTCTATATATCATATCCCTAGCACTGAGGAGAGCACTTAATTATTCTTTTAGGAGTTCTATATGGATAGACAGCATATGTTGCATTATGTACCACATGTAAGTGGTGTGTATACTCTAATACAATGACAATGAAAGGGATATAATAATGGTGACCATTTAATGGTAATGACTATTTAACTATATACTTGAAATCTGCTAAGCACATCATATACATTATTTCATTTGATCTTCAGCAACTATTTAGTTGATAAAATGTAGTAGAAGTGTGTTGGCTTCCCAGATAGATCAGTTGGTGGAGAATCCACCTGCAATACAGGAGACCCTGCCTCGATTCCTGGATTAGGAAGTTCCCTTGGAGAAGGGCTACCCACTCCAGTATTCTTGAGCTTCTGGGGTCAGACACGACTGAAGCAGTAAGCGCAGCACAGCAGCATAAGTGTGTTAGTTGCTCAGTTGTTTCCAGCTCTTTCTGACCCCGTGGACGATAGCCCACCAGGATTCTCTGTCCATGGGATTCTCCAGCAAGAATACCAGATTGGGTTTCTATTTCGTTCTCCATGGGATCTTCCCAGCCCAGGGATCGAACCTGCGTCTCATGTCTCCTGCATTGGCAGGCCAGTTCTTTACCACTAGCGCCACCTGGGAAGCCCAATATTAAGTATAATTGTCCTTAATTTACAGCTATAGAAACTGAAGTTTAAATTTTAAACAGCTTCTCTACATTCTCACGGCTACAAAGTAGAACAGTCGCCCCTGTGGACTTATTCCAAAGCCTGTGTTCTTTCCGCTTCACTAGCAGTATTTGGCTTTGCCTTTCAGTTTCAGCATCTGCAAACTGTAGGTCTCAGATCAGAGCGCAGATCAAAGGGTTTTGGCCACTCTCAGGAAGGAATGGTATTGCCAGACCCAAGGGTAGCCATTAGCTTAGGGTGCGGGGGCGGGGTTGCCTCACAAATTTCTGGAAAATGATTGTTTATTCTCATCAACATGGTAGATTTGATTTTTTGATTCAATTTTCAAATATATTTTCCATGTGCATTCAGAATCCTTGGTAATTAATATGTGATCTAGATCTTTTAAATAATTTTAGAGAATATGAATTATGCTTTATTGTTAAAATTAAAAATTTTAAAGTTTTTGAATTATTAAAGTACTTCATTTTTCTTTTTTTAATCTACAATTTTATTCATTAAAATAATTATTTTGGCTGCACAGCTTGCAGAATCTTAGTTCCCTCACCAAGGATTGAACCTAGGGCAGTAGCAGTGAAAGTGCTGAGTCCTAATCACTGGACTGCCAGGAAATTCCCAAGAACTTTATATTTCTTAATACATCTTTAAAGTATCATTAGTTATGTCTATGACTTACTTGATTTGGGGTTCTTTGTTGAGGTTCGTTACTGATGTGATAGACTCTCAATGAACAATTCTGATTCACATTATGGCAATCTAGTTTACAAAATAATTTCCAGGAAGACATTATGATAAGCAAACAAGAGTTGCCTGTGCATTTTGTCTTCATGGTGTAACCCTTGGCATCATGCAAAACTGTCTGCTCTTAAGATACACTATTCACACACACACAAATGTAAGGATGAAAAATGTTTGTGTATATATACTGTTAAAAAAATAACTCTCTGCAGTTGTTAGTTTTATGCTTTAGAAACAAACCCTGAAAGGTAGTGATAAATTGCCTTAAGGCAGTTTTTCTTTTAGGCAGTATATCCTAATTCATTTCTAGTGTGGAGTCATACATTCTCCTTCACTTCGTGAGGATACTGCCCTAGTGTCTGAGAGCTTGGAACTACATGGAAAGATTAATCAGATAAGGCTTCTTGGATGAGCAAACTTTTTTTTTTTTAATTGATATATAGTTGATTTACTATATTAGTTTCTGGTATACAGCAAAGTGGTTCAGATTCTATTCCTTTATAGTTTATTATAGGATATTAAATATAGTTCCTTATGCTATATAGTAAAACCTTGTTTTTTTAATCAGTTCTCTCTGTATAGTTTATATCTGCTAATCCCAAATCCCTAATTTATCCCTGCATCCTCCCTTTCCCCTTTGGTCATCATGTTTGCTTTCTGTCTGTAAATCTGTTTCTGTTTTTTAAATAAGTTTATTGTTTCATTATTTTTAAATACCACATATAAGTGATATCATATGATATTTGTCTTTCCCTAAAACTGCTTCACTTAGTACAATAATCTCTAGGTCCATCCATGTTGCTGCGAGTGACATTTATTTCATTCTTTCAAAGGCCGAGTATTATTCCACTGTATATCTGTGCCACGTGTTCTTTATCCATTCTTCTGTCGATGGACATTTAGGTTGCTTCCATGTCTTGGCTATTGTAAATAGTGCTGCAATGAACTTCAAGGTGCATGTATCTTTTCAAATTAGAGTTTTCTTGGGATATACACCCAGGAGTGGTGTTGCTGGATCATATGGTAACTCTGTTTTCAGTTCTGAAGAAAACTCCAACTTCTCCCTAGTAGCTGCACCAGTTTACATCCCCACCAACAGTGTAGGAGGGTTCCCTTTTTCTCCACACTTCTTGGAGGAGGAAACTTTTACATTAGATCCTGAAACCATTGGTAAAGAAGGATATTACATGGGATGCAAGATATGAGAAAGTAAAGACTGGAATTTAAAAACTCTGGGATGTCAAGAAGGAGGAACACTGGGATAAGTTACATATTAGGAGTTAAGAAAGATGGGAGGGAGCAATGGCTAATAATGCAAAGTCTTGAGTAAAAGACTGAAGCATTTAAATTGGATTTACAGGCAGTGGAAAATTATATGCTTACATGTTTCTGTGTAGCAGCTGCAGTGAAAACAAATTAAAGACTAATTTGTGTGACACAGATGATAAGAGTAACAGAGAATTGTTCAATAAATTTCACATTCAAGTTCCTCTATTTGGCACTAAGATACAGCAATGAATACAAGATAATTTCTTTCTTCAATTCACTTTGGTCACAGTCTTTTAAGAGGAGACTGGAGTACAAGTAATACGAAGAGAGGTGTGCTAGAAGAACAAAAAGAAATTTTAAAAATTTAATTGAGGAATTGAGGATCATTTAATAGAGGAGGTGACTTTTATTCTACTCTTTGAAAAATTAGTAGGATTTCAATAGGCCTGGAAAGACATTCTAGGTGGAAGGACCAGGGCTGGCCAGTGGAGGGGTCAACAGACACAGGGTAGTTGTTTAATGCATTGGAAGGAATATGTGAGATATTAAGAGGTATTTTAAACCCATTGTAAAATCACAGTGTCTTTAGATCTACTTGCAGATCAAGGCTGGGTAAATGAGAATATTTACCAAACAAAATATTCAGTTTGACAATGACTTTCTTCCTGCACTTGTTTGTTATATGAGAATTATGAGGTAATTGAAAAATAAAATTGTAAAGTGTCAATAAAGCTAGATAGGCTAGAATCACAATATCGTAAACATATAAAGCAATATAAAATGTATACAGTGTCTTTACATACATTTTCTAATTCCATTCTCTCAAAAACCTATTCTACTTCATACAAGGGAATTTAGATTTAGGAACACTTGCTCAAGATTACTCAGCTGGTAAGTGGTGTGGAAAGATTTGGACCCAGGTTACTGATGTCAAGTTTAGTCTTGTTATATCACACATGCAAATGACAGAGAAATACCCATTGGAAATTGTGTAAGTGGGGAGGCAACACAGAGAAGAATACAAAAACTTACCTGAAAATCTCTGATTTCCTAGCAAGAAAGCTTTATAATTCTGATTTTAAAAAGAGAGCATTTACTCTGTTCCATTGGTTGATGGGCTAGTTATGAAAAAGCCAACTGCTGAGATATACCATTAAACTGCTCTATCTGAATTTGAAATCAGTTGGTCTGGTCATGCCCCATTTAGTTGTTATCTGAATGGACAATGGTGAGCCTATCTTTTGTACTGAATAGAAATGAACAGACTCTTATTAAAAGGCATGTGTATTCTATCAAGCTCATGCTTACTCCTAATTTTATTACAGGGACAAAAGAGAGAAAATAATTCTTCAAGGGATTATCGTAGGATGTTTAGAAAAAGAGAAAAACAAATGCAACACTACTACCTTTCATTATACAGTCATCTTTTAAAACCAAAAGCAAGGAATTTCAAGTGTTTTATTCATGGCCTTATCAATCTTCACAATGTTCCTGTAAGTCACTTAGGTGGTAAGAGTTTCTATTAAGAGGAGAAGAAATTTAATATGTTTATTCATTGCAAGAAAAAAGATACATGGAGACAAGCGACTTGCAATAAGAACACTTTAGTTTGAAACATTACACATAACAGGGAATAAAAAATTATCCAAGAGAGGAAAAAATTATATCTAACTATTGGAATATGGAAATGTTTTCTCATAATAAGTGAAAATAGAAAATAAATCATAGTGAAGATTAAAAATAGAAAAATTCATGACACTTCAGCTGAATTCAATAAGCATTTATTGAATGTCTAATGAATTTAAACTTTAATCATTTTCTGTTTCTATAGTTATATTGAAAAATGTTTCTTAAGTGCCAAGTATTAAAAATATTTTTTAAATGCTGAAGAAGTTTTCCTGAAAATATAAGCAGTATATGAAGATGAGCTTTAATAATGATTCTGGTTGTGAATGGTTGTAAGGTAGAAGAAGTAATAAAAATTCTTAGGAGGACTTTTGCTGAATCATTGCATAAATTACCAAATAATGAGTCAATTCCTAGGCAGATTGAAAAGAAGTCCAGGGTCCCTAAGGAGGAGAAAGGGGTCTAGGACTTTCAAAGTGGAGATAGGAGTCTGGAATTCTCAAGGAGGAGGAAAGGACAAATTTTTTTTGTCTACATTCCTTCAGTTCAGTTCAGTTCAGTCGCTCAGTCGTGTCTGACACTTTGCGACCCCATGAATTGGAGCATCCCAGGCCTCTCTGTCATCACCAACTCCCGGAGTTTACCCAAACTCATGTCCATCGAGTCAGTGATGCCATCCAGGCATCTCATCCTCTGTTGTCCCCTTTTCCTCCTGCCCCCAATCCCTCCCAGCATCAGAGTCTTTTACAATGAGTCAACTCTTCGCGTCAGGTGGCCAAAGCGTTGGAGTTTCAGCTTTAGCATCATTCCTTCCAAAGAACACCCAGGACTGATCTCCTTTAGAATGGACTGGTTGGATCTCCTTGCCATCCAAGGGACCCTCAAGAGTCTTCTCCAACACCACAGTTCAAAAGCATCCATTCTTTGGTACTCAGCTTTCTTTCAGTCCAACTCTCACATCCATACATGACCACTGGAAAAACCATAGACTTGACTAGACGGACCTTTGTTGGCAAAGTAATGTCTCTGCTTTTTAATATGCTGTCTAGGTTGGTCATAACTCTACATTCCTTAGTCTTAGTCAATTACACAACTCAGTTTAAACTCTGTACCAGGGATTATATAACAACAATGTATCTTGCTTGAGGACAGTTTCTCCTTCCTGAAAACCTTCTGACTAATCCTGATATTTTAGAATGTATATTATGGGAGTGGGTCTGGGAGGATCTTTCTATTGTTAAATTCTAATCTTGTGATCCTAAAATGTAAATTGTGGAAGTGGGTCTGGTAAAATTTTCACAAACTTGAGACATTTTTTGATTCATTGTAATAATTAATTAAAAGGTATATAACTCCATTGCTAACACTATCAAGGGGGTATTTTTGCCCTCTTCTGATGTCTGTCAGAAGCTTTCTCTATCTCTTTTATGCTTTCAGTTCAATTCAGTCACTCAGTCGTGTCCAACTCTTTGAGACCCCATGAATTGCAGCACGCCAGGCCTTCCTGTCCATCACCAACTCCCAGAGTTCACTCAAACTCACATCCATCAAGTCAGTGATGGCAACCAGCCATCTCATCCTCTGTTGTCCCCTTCTCCTCCTGCCCCCAATGCCTGCCAGCATCAGGGTTTTTTCCTATGAGTCTACTCTTCGCATGAGGTGGCTAAAGTACTGGAGTTTCAGTTTTAGCATCATTCCTTCCAAAGAACACCCAGGACCAATCTCCTTTAGAATGGACTGGTTGGATCTCCTTGCAGTCCAAGGGACTCTCAAGAGTCCTCTCCAACACCACAGTTCAACAGCATCAGTTCTTCAGCGCTCAGCTTTCTTCACAAACCAACTCTCACATCCATACATGACCACTGGAAAAACCATAGCCTTGACTAGACTTTTATACTTTAATAAACTTTATTACACAAAAGCTCTGAATGATCAAGCCTTGTCTCTGGCCCGGATTGAATTCTTCTCCTCTGGAGGCCAAGAATCCCAGTGTCTTTCATGGTTCAGCAACAGTCTTTCAATAGGAAACAAACACAAGGATAGACTCTGTACCTAGGTACAGACTAAAGAAAAGTGTTAAATGACAGATCGTGATTAGCTATTCATGTTCACTGTGCAGAAAATGAACAGAAAAGCAATTAAGTCATGACATGAAGAATTTTTAGTTGATACTTGAAAAGATTTCCCAACAATGATTATTGCCTAATATGACCCTGCATTGGACTTTTATTAAGGTAGGTTTTGGAACATTCTTTAAGTGATAAAGAAGGGAGATAGGGGTATATAATTCTGAGGGTCCTTAGCCTGTGTGTGTGTGTGTGTGTGTGTGTGTGTGTATTTTAAACTATTTTCTAAGATATTTTTCAGTTCATTGTTTAATTTCATTAATTTGTGGATTGTTGTTCTCCTCAACTTCTTTCTTCAGCTTTTCTGAGTCCACAAGTCTAGGGAAAAAAATCTGGGAAAATGTCTTGTTAAAGTTGGTTGTTCCAACCAATCAAAAGTGTGTCCAAAACAATTGATGGAACATGGAAAATCTATTACTCAGTATGTATTTTGTACCTAGTGCGACATGTCTCCAAATTTTAAATTAGGCCAAGATGTCTTCCCTGTATGTCTGTTGGAAGCTCAAATTCTTTCAAGCCTCCTAGTTCCTGACTGTCAGGGAAAAAGGCTTTCTAGCTGATAGTGACTTGATCATCTGGTAGTATATATCCCTTCTAGAAGCATATAGATTTTTAAAAGGGAATTTGATAGGGATAAGGCAATACTTAACCTAAAAGAAAGAAGCTCTAAAATTTCTGCTAGAGGGAGAAGGGAAGCCAATATGGACAGAAGTCCTTTTAATCACACTATAAAGTGACTACCTGTACTTATGGTGGACACAGGAGCAAGATATAATAAAATAGGAAATTTATAATGTGACCAGGAGAAAATGACTGGAAAGGGTGAACAAAATCCAAAAAGGAAAAGAAAGCTGAGGAAAGACAGGTGAACTGATTATGAGAGAGAGATAAAGAGAATAAAAAATAGATCGTAAAGGACTATGTATTGTTGCATAGTAGCCAAAGGCAGTGCCTATATGTTACTAAACAATTTCATGTGAAAGTTAAATTATTGTTTTCCGTTTTTTGGACTTAACATTCAGTTCAGTTCAATTCAGTTCAGTCGCTCAGTCATGTCCGACTTTTATGTATTAAAAATTTTCCATTTTCTCTTCTTTTCAGTTTCCTTTCTCACTTCCCATCTGCCTTTGCATTTCTTCCCATTGGATTCCAGTCTGTCTGTGAATCTATCTATCTTTCTCCTTCTTGTTCTTCAACTCTATGTGTTTTGAAAGTGAAAGTGAAATTTGCCCAGTTGTGTCTGACTCTTTGTGACCCCATGGACAGTAGCCCACCAGGACCCTCTGTCCATGGAATTCGCCAGGCAAGAATACTGGAGTGGTTTGCCATTTTCTTCTCCCTTTGAGTTTAATTCTTATATCAATTCCTTCAAGATGTTATGTTTCTTCATAACAATAGCTTCTTGAGAATGTGAGTTCAGTTCAGTTCAGTCACTCAGTCATATCCACCTCTTTGCAACCCCCTGGACTGCAGCATGACAGGCCGCCCTGTCTATCACCCACTCCCAGAGTTTACTCAAACTCATATCTATCGAGTCAGTGATGCCATCCAACCATCTTATCCTCTGTCATCCCCTCTTCCTCCTGCCTTCAGTCATTCCCAACATCAGGGTCTTTTCCAATGAGTCAGTTCTTTGCAGCAGGTGGCCAAAGTACTGGAGTTTCAGCTTTAGCATCAGTCCTTCCAATGAATATCCAGGACTGATATCCTTTAGGATGGACTGGTTTAATCTTGCTCTCTAAGGGACTCTCAAGAGTCTTCTCCAACACCGCAGTTCAAAAGCATCAATTCTTTGGCACTCAGCTTTCTTTACAGATGTGAATGAGAACCTCAAATTATTTGATCAGTGTTTTTCCAACTTGGAAAAAATTACATATTTATTAAAATGTAGACCTATTGATTAAGAATCTTTGGTAATGATTGTGGTGATGATCTTTGTGCTAAATCCTATAATTTTTAACAAATTTACATGATGAGTTTTATATATTTTAATACTTGAGATACATTGCTGTAAAGAAATACAAACTTAAAAGTAATACATTTCTCTAATTTTAGGTATACATCCTTTTTGGAATACCAATGTTAAGTGTTGAAGCTAGAAAAATGAAGCTGGAAGATATTCTGAGGACTGCTTTCAGAAGGCAAACAACAGGTTAAGGTGAATATGTTACTGTTTTCTACATTCTCCTTACTGCTGTGAAAACAAAACAAAACAAAACATGACAATGCTGAATGCTTAGCTTCTTTCAGTGACAGCACTCAGTTCAGTTCAGGTTAGTTCAGTTCATTTGCTCAGTTGTGTCCGACTTTTGCGACCCCATGAATTGCAGCACGCCAGGCCTCCATGTCCATCACCAACTCCCGGAGTTCACTCAGACTCACGTCCATCGAGTTGGTGATGCCATCCAGCCATCTCATCCTCTGTCAACCCCTTTTCCTCCTGCCCGCAATCCCTCCCAGCATCAGAGTCTTTTCCAATGAGTCAACTCTTCTCATGAGGTGGCCAAAATAGTGTCAGCTTATCATCATTCCTTCCAAAGAAATCCCAGGGCTGATCTCCTTCAGAATGGACTGGTTGGATCTCCTTGCAGTCCAAGGGACTCTCAAGAGTCTTCTCCAACACCACAGTTCAAAACCATCAATTCTTCGGTGCTCAGCCTTCTTCACAGTCCAACTCTTACATCCATACATGACCACAGGAAAAACCATAGCCTTGACTAGACGGACCTTAGTCAGCAAAGTAATGTCTCTGCTTTTGAATATGCTGTCTAGGTTAGTCATAACTTTTCTTCCAAGCAGTAAGCGTCTTTTAATTTCATGGCTGCAATCACCATCTGCAGTGAATTTGGATCCCCCCCCAAAAATAAAGTCTGACACTGTTTCCGCTGTTTCCCCATCTATTTCCCATGAAATGATGGGACCAGATGCCATGATCTTCGTTTTCTGAATGTTGAGATTTAAGCCAACTTCTTCACTCTCCTCTTTCACTTGCATCAAGAGGCTTTTTAGTTCCTCTTTCTGCCATAAGGGTGGTGTCATCTGCATATCTGAGGTCATTGATATTTCTCCTTGCAGTCTTGATTCCAGCTTGTGTTTCTTCCAGTCCAGCGTTTCTCATGATGTACTCTGCATATAGGTTAAATAAGCAGGGTGACAGTATATAGCCTTGACGTACTCCTCTTCCTATTTGGAACCAGTCTGTTGTTCCATGTCCAGTTCTAACTGTTGCTTCCTGACCTGCATACAGATTTCTCAAGAGGCAGGTCAGGTGGTCTGGTATTCCCATCTCTTTCAGAATTTTCCATGAGAATGTCAATAAAAATTTAATTATTATTCTTCCTGTCCTTTTTTTTTCTATCTTGCACATCTTTCATCACTCTGCCTCTTTCCCTATAAAATTTTTCTCCCTGAAAATTGAGCTCTGCTTTCATTACTTTTGTGATTATGCAAAAGGTTATTTGGGAAAAAATCTTTTATAAAAGTTTTACATATTTATTTTACTTTTGATAGTGTTCTCAAAAACTAGAATTGGTTACTGCTACCTCAATGAAATTATCCTTCTGTAAATGCTTCAAATGTGATTTCCAAGCAGTTTGATTGCTTATTGAATTCTGAGTATAACAGAACACTAATTATTTCTTTTTGAGGAAAGGGAATGTTTAAATCTGCCTGAAACTTGATTGTTTTTTCATCTAAACCTTTACAGTGGCTGAGATTAATTGCATTTTCAAACTGCACGGTCTGTTCATGTGATGAAGGCATGGCCAACCAATTTCTCCATCAGTTTGCTAATAAATTAAAGGGTCATTTTTGATAAGCCCTATAATCTTCTCTTACACTAGATTGAAGGATTAGATTTTCCTCTAATTCTTTTAAAATGATAATTAGCTAAAGAAAAAGTATTGAGGACTGAATATTTATGCAAAGTGATTCTATTGGTTTTTGTAACTATAGTAGATGAAAGTGAAGGCCTTTTCAGGCATACATGGACTTTGGTGAATTGTGATATGTATGGTTGTGATATTTTACCCATCTCGTGTAATACTATAAACTTATTACTTTGGAAGAAAGATTTAATATCCTTATGAGTTCCCAAGGTAGTCTTTTCTACCAAAGAAAAAACATAAAACATTAGTTCAGCCTCTTGGTTTATAAACTGTACAGCTTTGAGTATATTGTTGGCATTTTAAAAACAAGAAAATGCTAATTATAAAGAAGCTTTATGAGTTGTGGCTGAATGCAAAAATTAGTTAATTTGGGAAGCATGTTGGCTCCATCCTGTAAGCTAATTATCCACATCTTATTAAGACTGGATGTATTTCTATTGCAGATTTCTTTCTTGGTAGTTGGCTTGGGATAGTTCCATACTGGTAGAGGGAAACAGAGAATTAAAATAATTACCTGAATACTTCAACAGAAAAAGTGCTTCTCCTTAAATATCCAGTTTAATGAGGCTAAAAAGTTGTTTAAGTGACTGCTGAGCCACTCTTTCTTCATCAGCCCTTCATGGCCAACCAAATTCAGTATTCAGTGCAATTTTTGAAAAAGAAGAAATGAGGCCTTTAACAGGGAATACTAGACAAAGAATTAGAGAAAAGGTAACATTCTAGTTAGAATACCAGCTGCTTATGCCCCCAGTTTCCCACACGAGCCTCTGAAGCAGGTTTCTTTCATGTGGCATAAGTTCTCCTGCATGATGGGGCTGCCAGGACTGTGGGGATCTCCTGAAGACCATTATGGAACTGTTCCCAGGAGCCAGGCTTTATGCCTGAACTTTGCCCATTTTCTTCCCTGCTTTGTTGACTAGAATTGAGGTGTTCTCACTATTGCAAGTACCTGAAGCTTTTAGATAAGACATGGGGCTTATTTCCCACTGACTTTTGAATGTAAAAAATGATGTTAAACTGGAGATTTTAATGGTGACATAGATATATCTGCAAGATATCCAAGTGGGTCATGAAACAGAGGACCCTGTAGGAAGTTTAAAATGAAATTTACAAACCTTCAGAATGTTTCTCTTCCCGTGGGGCATGCCCCTCTTCATTTTATGTTATGAGAGAAGGGATTCAAGGAGATTATCAGGAAAGCTTGATTGGATATCTGTCGGCAAATGAAACAAAGAGGACATTAGGTCCACTAGGTTCAGTTGTGGATGTAAAGGCTGAGGCAGTGTTTTCCTGGACTGGAGTGGGCCGCAAGCTAAAGGGAGCTAGAATGGAGTGTTCCTAATACTACCTCGAGGGCAGCCCAGAGGGAAGTTAGAAGTGACTGCTAAGTTAGAGACTGAGAAGGGTAGAAACCCTGGAAGAGGTTAGATTCACCTGGAACAAGAAACCACCTCTAAGTGTCCACTCTAATGCTGGACATCTCCAAAGAATCCACAAATTGGCTCCATTAGAGAAAGTCAGATGTAAACATTTGTTGTATCAAGAGAGGATGAAGCCAGTTCAGGACCATGCAGTCAACAAGTGCTAGGGAAATCACTGAGTTGGCTGTTTTCAGCCAAGGGCAGAGAATAAAGTAGCCCAATGAATCCAGTAAATGGTGGTGGGAGACAAAGGCATGACGTTGTATTCCTATTAAATTCCATTGGTCTTACTTGGTAAAAAATCATATGCATAACTCCTAAGACTTGCTTAATTAATCAGGAGTTAATTATTACTGCTTCAGCTGTTTTAAGGAAGCAATGCTTAATACAATTAGAAATCAAAAATTTTAAATGTTTAACTGGTATGAATTTTAATTGACTTCATATAATAAAGCAACATAATCTAAACAAAACTACCTATGGTATACATTTTTCCAAGATGGAATAATCATAAATCTAGCACTTTCTTACTTAATTTTGTATTATCAAGGTTCCATTTTATTTTATTGTAGTGTAAGTTAGCATATCATTTTTAAATATAAGCAGACTTTTAAAAAAAATTAATCCCCACAACCTTTCAGTGACAGCAAGTGGGGAAGCCAGTAGACCCTGAAGCCAAGTCACTGCCAAGATCTTCCCCATGTGATGTGTTGCATTCCAGTTGAATTGCTTAATTATTGAGTCATACTCTCTTGAGACTGGCATCTTGCAAGAGCAAGATGGTAGACGTTGTACTTGCTCCTGGTGTAGACTTTAATTTTGCTTTATTTTATACAAATCATAGAAAAATGAATGAAAGCAACACAAAATATGTGTAATCTTTAAAAAGTATTCTATTTAGAGTGCTAATCTGAGGATCCGACAATGAGCTGACTACAGAAAATTATTTTCAATTGCTCCACTCTGCTGTATTTTCAGTCTTGTAGTTTCTGTGGTGATGTTCAAACCCACTACTCTGGCTGCTGCTGTTGCTATTCTCTGTTTCCTCCCTCCCCACCCCCGCCCAGGATATTGAATATAGCTCCCTGTGCTATACAGTAGGACCTTGTTGTTCATGTAACCATTCTCTTTGGATTATTTTCATCTTAGAATTCTCCTTGGTTTCCCTCAAGGGCTTCTTCCTCTATTTTGATTTCTTAGGGTTCATTTCTTGATCTTTATGTTGGACACAGTTGCTGCTCTACTCAGATCCCTTTTACCTGCAGGTCACCCAGTTTCTCAGCTGTTGTTTGTCTTGGTTACTTATGGCTCACAGTTGACCCTCTTCTCTGAAGACTTGTCTGCATAGAGCTACCTGTCTTGGAAGTCATGATTTGCTCCCTTCCCGGAGTAGCCTGTACCTAACATCTCTGATGGGAGAAGGACTCCATAAAACTGACTCTTGGCTCAAAATGGGGCCAACTCTGTAATACTTTGGTGGTTCAGACTTTACTGTGGGATTAAGATGAAGCTTGGCTCCATCTGAGACTATATACTCCTTAGCTTTCCCCTCCTGCACAGCCTGCTTCTTCTACTCCCCTTTTCCTGAGAATATTCTTCAGTAAATACTTTGAACAAGAATTCCTATCTTGGACTATTCCTAGGAAACCCAACCTGAGACAGTCATTTTAGTCTCTCCATAGAGCTCCTCTCTAAGCAATCCCGTGACTTCAATAAAAGCCAATATACTGCCTTTCAAACTAATATTCTCCCACTCATATCTCTTGTCTAAATTCCAGACTGAGAAGGACAACTGACTACTTTTTTAGATTTTTGTAAATTTAGGACTACCTCTTTTCACTGGGAGAGATTATATTTTGGTATTGTTTAATTGCAGTGAATTAGAAATTTTAGGATCATAGAAGTCTGAGGTCAGCTGAAAGCTTCATATACTATTTGTGTGTTATATGTGTTGGTTGCTCAGTTGTGTCTGACTCTTTGCAAGCCCATGGACTGTAGCCTGTCAGGGAAATGGTCTTGTGAGTATAACATATTCCTATGGACACATCAAGATTGTGCACAGCAGCATAAATCACATAGACTTGAGTTTTGTATGGTTTCTGAAGTTTTCATCTTATTGAGAAAGCCTACCAGTGTTCAAGAAAATGAAAGTGATGTTATTATAGGCAACATCACTGCACTGAAAAAAAAAAAAAAATCATTCCAAACAATACTTTGATCATTCTTAGCAATAAGTTACTTGCTATAAGCCTCACAATACTGCTATGCTACAGCATAGCCCAGTTAATCTGCCTGCTAAAAGCCTTCCTTGAGATCCTTGGGCAGAGCTTAATTTGGCGAACAGACCTCTGTTACAATCTCATCACATTACATTTCAATTGTTTGTTTCCTCGTTTTGTGTCCCTGATCGTCCCTTGAGGATACAGATTGTATTTTTTCATCTTTTCTTGATTAATAGTAGATACTCAATAAATATTGCTTTTTGAAAGAATGTAAAAAATGAAGAGGGTAAGAAAAATAGAAAAAGAAGGATTCACAGGCTAGAGAAGAGTTGACTTAGCTTTTGACTATCAGTTAATTTATTGCCTCTCAGCTCTTCATGCACCTTTCAATATATCCTTTGTATTAAGGAAATTCCTTCTCTATATCTCCTTTAAAGTGAGTATAATGTTAAGCTCCCACCAAGGAAAGAACACTGGACAGACATTGCAGGAGGAAGAAGCTATCTTGCAGTTTCTTGTGTGGCAGTGGGGCTTGGTGGTGTGGGTATCAGAACACTGGGTGCCTCTTGACCCAGCCATAGGCCCCAAACACGGTTCTTACAGCCTTGGTGGGGCCACCAGCTTTCCGTAGTCATCTTGGCATGGAAGCCAGAGCTACTATGTGCCTGTATCTCTGAAGGCCTCTTCCTCCCACCAGCAATTCAGACTCCCATATCACTGGTTGCTATTCACCCATTCCCCACCTGTATTATGGAAGTTGCCTGTTTCTTGCCTGGCAACTCCAGACCAGCCCAGGCCTGACGGAACGAAGTTCTTTATTATCCAGTGGCCAAACCATACCTCCTCCAAGTCTGAACGCCTTCCAAGTTTGGGCTTCCTTGGTGCTCTCCCTCTGCCCTAGGGTGCCATAGAGCATTTTCCTTGTATCTTATTTAAGGCTTCTTTATGTTCCTCTTCCCCCTTTAAACCTTCTGTGTGGTTTCTACGTCCTGCTTGTATTCAGACTGCTGCAATCTGTTTTGCGGCATACCTTTGACAGGTTAGCCTAAGTGGCATACCTAAAACTAGATCCCCACATTTGTTTATCAAAATATATTGGGGCCTAAAGAAAATTCAGAAAGAACTTTCACTATTTAATTCTTGGCCATAAAATTGTTGTGTTTACTTTCAATCTGGTTAGTATTCCAGATTAGATATTTATGGGTTTTTTGGTTTTGTTTTTGCTTAAGACTTGTCATAAAACAACAGTTGTGACCTGTGAGCCTTATAGATATACTTAAAAGCAAATGGAGACGTGGCATCCACACGTGTGAAGCTAAAGATATCTTATTCCTTCTGTTGGAAAGATTATTTTGGAATATTTGGGAAAAAAGACACTACCAAAATCAGATGTAGGCTAATCAAAAACATGAGTAAGGACACACAAAGCCAATCAAAGACATTGAAGAGAGCCATTAAGCTTGCTATGAATCTGTCAGATTTGACTATTTCAGTTTTTGCCTGCTATAGAAATGATGCTTTCAAGCAGCAGATTTAGTCTTTCTCAGTTCCCTAAGTATATCAGTTAAGATTCTGTTGTATGTGACAGAAAATCAATCCTAACTGGCTTAAAAAATCAGAGAAATTGGGAAGTAAGCTGCGGAGCCGCGGGTCTGCGCGGCGTCCTGAGCTCGGGAGTCTGACAGCGGCGCGTTCTCCTCTCCCAGGTTCTAGCCGCGATGGATAATGCCTGCGAACTGCCCACGGAAAAAGGTGGAGAGACCGGGGAATCAGAGGAGACGACGGCGGCTCCTGGAGGCCCCAGGGTTATGGATACGGATGGAATCCCGGAGGAAACCGACGGTGACGGAGACGGGGAATTGAAAGAGGCCGCCGCTGAAGAAGGTGAGCTCAAGAGTCAGGATATTGCAGATTTAACAGCAGTTGAAAGGGAAGACTCATTACATACTCCTGCAGCCAAAAAACTGAAAATAGATACCAAAGAGAAGAAAGAGAAGAAGCAGAAAGTGGATGAAGATGAGATTCAGAAGATGCAAATCCTGGTTTCTTCTTTTTCTGAGGAGCAGCTGAACCGTTATGAAATGTATCGCCGGTCAGCTTTCCCTAAGGCAGCCATTAAGAGGCTGATCCAGTCCATCACAGGCACCTCTGTGTCTCAGAATGTTGTTATTGCTATGTCTGGTATTTCCAAAGTTTTCGTCGGGGAGGTGGTAGAAGAAGCACTGGATGTGTGTGAGAAGTGGGGAGAAATGCCACCGCTGCAACCCAAACACATGAGGGAGGCTGTTCGGAGGTTTAAGTCGAAGGGGCAAATTCCCAACTCAAAGCACAAAAAAATCGTCTTCTTCTAGACCAGAGTCTAGAAGGGCCTGGTACTGAAGAACGAAGCCCTGCTTCCGGACCTCCTATTGCATGAGACTCTCTGCACTGGTGCTTTGGTATCTCAGTCCTCTAAGGATTCCATGATGATTTCAATGTCTTTCTCAAAACGGATAATTCATTACACCTAGAAGGTAGCATGCACCCTGTTTCATACTTGCTTTGACTAAATATCGGGACCTCTGAGGGCATCTGAGGCATTTAACTATTACTGGCTAGTTGGAAGAAGAAAGGTTGGTGTGCCTTAAGCATCTTCTGGACAGGAATGCTGCTTTCAGAAAGAAAACCTGTTCAAGATGGTTTGATGGTTTCACATTGAAGCCTGAAGTTGCTGTGACTTGGGTTGTTTCTTTACATCTGGTTTTAAGTAAATGAAACAGTCAGAAGCTTGGCCTGTGATACTCTACCAGGAAGGACACAGTGACAGCAGCAGCAGTGGAACGGTGTCCCTGTAAACGTTTAAGATTCTTCTATGGATGCTGGTGAATGATTAATAAAGCTGTTTTCCAACTTGCAAAAAAAAAAAAAAGAGAGAAATTTATTAGCTCCCATAGCTTGAAAATTCAGAGAATAGTTTCATTTTAAGTGTGGTTTGGTCAGGGGATCAAACAGTGTCATCAGGACTTCATCCTCCTCTTTCCTTCTTATCTTCTGTTCTGTTGCCTTCATTCTTCATCTCTACATGAAAGAGAACGTCACCTAGAAGATCTGAGCCTACGTCATCCTACGTAAACACAGTAGAACCGAAAACTTTCTCTGGGAACTCCCATCAAATACTGGCATTCATTTTGATGGAGCAGTTTGGGTTACATGCCTAACCATGAACTAAAGGACTAGTAGAGCAGGGGTTATGCTCCTTTTATTTATTAATTTATTTTTGAGATTGGATCATTGTTGGAGCCAGACAGAGTTAGTAAGGGATGATTCTCTAGAGAGTCTTAGAGAAATCTTGTCTAAAGTGTGGTACCCTAAAGAACAGATAAATGCTTGGTTGGCAAGTAACAAATCTTCACTGAATTAAGAAAATCCTAAACCAGACTTCCTGACTCTCAGCACCCCTCAGCAGTCAGTCTATTTGGACAAATCTTGATGCCCCTAACCCAAGCATTCAACATGACCAATAAAAAGCACCAATGTGTGTACCAAGCCACAATCTGACCCTAATCCTTGCCAATAATACATTCCTTTGGCCACTAGCTGGATTCTTCCATTGAAATATGCAGACCACCTGTCAGGTCTGCTAGACTTTTAATAAAGGAGTCCAGTGTGGCCAGCAGTCTTTGTGTACTTAACCCACATGGAAAAGTAGCTCGTGTGTTTTTGAAAACAACCTGTCTTTGTTAACTGCTTTTGGTCATTCATTGTGCTTTAAGGGTCTCAAACTTGCCAACCTAAGATGATAAGAGCAGATGGTGGAGGGAGGATGCCTTTGGCTTCTCATCTCCATTTTACCCATTGAAGATAAAGTTACTTACTGAGTGTTTCATCATGAGAAATGCTGGACTGGATGAAAAACAAGCTGGAGTCAAGATTGCCGGGAGAAATATCAATAGCCTCAGGTAAGCAGGTGACACCACACTTATGGCAGAAAGCAAAGAACTGAAGAGCCTCTTGAAGAAAGTGAAAGAGAAGAGTGAAAAAGTTGGCTTAAAGCTCAACATTCAGAAAACAAAGATCATGGCATCTGATCCCATCACTTCATGGCAAATAGATGGGGAAAGAGTGGAAAAAATGACAGACTATTTCGGGGGCTCCAAAATCACTGCAGATGGTGACTGCAGCCATGAAATTAAAAGATGCTGGCTCCTTGGAAGAAAGCTATGACCAACTTAGCATATTAAAAAGCAGAGACATTACTTTACCAAAAATTGTCAGTCTAGTCAAAGCTATGGTTTCTCCAGTAGTCATGTATGGATGTGAGTTGGACTGTAAAGAAAGCTGAGCACTGAAGAACTGATGCTTTTGAACTGTGGTGTTGGAGAAGACTCTTGAGAGTCCCTTGGACTACAAGGAGATCCAACCAGTCCATACTAAAGGAAATCAGTCCTGAATATTCATTGGAAGGACTGATGCTAAAGCTGAAACTCCAATACTTTGGCCACCTGATGCGAAGAGCTGACTCATTTGAAAAGACACTTATGCTGGGAAAGATTGAAGGTGGGAGGAGAAGGGAACACAGAGGATGAGATGGTTGAATGGCATCACTGACTCAATGGATATGAGTTTGAGTAAACTCTGGAAGTTGGTGTTGGACAGGGAGGACTCATGTGCTGCAGTTTATGGGGTAGCAAAAAGTTGGACATGAATGAGCGACTGAGCTGAACTGAACTGATACTAAGATGTGAGCATACTTTATGTAATTTTATATTATATGTATATGAACTTATTTTATCCTCACCATAAACCTGTGAAATAGATAATATACTTATAAATGAGGAAACTGAGGTTGAAGAACTTAGGCAATTTGGCCAATGACGCACAAGTATAAAGAGGTGGATCAGGAATTCTCCTTCAGGTAGTTTGACTTTGAAACTTGCCTTCACAACCATCACACAGTGCTCCCTCTAGTGGGCACCAATAGAGTCATCATTGGTTCATTTCTGATAACTTGGTGCTTGATGTGCCCTGACTATTTTACTAGGGAATTGGCCTTTACAGATTGAACATAGGGGCACAGCTTTCTCGTATTTTTGGTGTTTTTGCGCAGTTGCTTAAATATATAAGGCACATTTTGGGTACAAAAACAGGGTCAGAAACAGATCCTGTTTAACTTCCTTTGTTTACCAAAGCATTTTTTCTTTTTTAATTGAAGCATAGTTGGTTTATAACGTTGTGTTAATTTCAGGTGTATACCAAATTGATTCTGTTTTATGTATCTATCTTTTTCCTATTCTTTTCCATTATAATTTATTACAGGCTATTGACTATAGCTCCCAGTGCTCTATAGTAGGACCCTGTTGTTTATCTATTCCATATACAATAGTTCGCATCTTCTAGTCCCAAACTCCCAATACAACCATGCCCGCCCCCCCCCCCCCCCCCAATCCATACTGGAAACCACACAAAGCTTTGAATCTAAAAAGTCATCTCCTATGTATAAATATATACAGACTGCTGGCCCCTTGGCACTTATTTACATTGAACTTCCCGTTGCTTTAGCTGCTCTGCTAGCTAAGATATAGAGTAATATGAAAGGTCAGAGCAGGGGACTGGGAATCAGACAGACCTTGCTTCAAGTTCTGACCTGGCAATTTAGATCTATGTGAACTTGTGTAGGGGTTCCCTCTCTAAGCTATAATCTTCTTATATGTAAAGTGATGAGGAAACAGAACTTAAGAAACAGAAAACTTGATTCAGCTTACTCCTTGGAAGGAAAGTTATGACCAACCTAGACAGCATATTCAAAAGCAGAAACATTACTTTGCCAACAAAGGTCCATCTAGTCAAGGGTATGGTTTTTCCAGTGGTCATATATGGATGTGAGAGTTGGACTGTGAAAAAAGCTGAGTGCTGAAGAATTGATGCTTTTGAATTGTGGTGCTGGAGAAGACTGTTGTGAGTCCCTTGGTCTGCAAGGAAATCCAACCAGTCCATCCTAAAGGAGCCTAGTCCTGGGTGTTCATTGGAAGGACTGATGCTGAGCCTGAAACTCCAGTACTTTGGCCACCTCATGTGAAGAGTTGACTCATTGGAGAAGACCCTGATGCTGGGAGGGATTGGGGGCAGGAGGAGAAGGGGATGACAGAGGATGAGATGGCTGGATGGCATCACTGACTCGATGGACATGGGGTTTGAGTGAACTCCGGGAGTTGGTGATAGACAGGGAGGCCTGACGTGCTGCGATTCATGGGGTTGCAAAGAGTCAGACACGACTGAGCGACTGAAATGAACTGAACTGAACTGAAGGAGAAAAGAAGCTACGTTTTACAATAGTCAAAAAGAGACTCTTCCTATCAGACTCTTACTCTGGGGTAAGTACGTGGAAACATTATATTTTTATTTAATTTATGTAATAGATTTGGTGTAGGAAATGGAATTTCTTCATTTATGTTGTAAAGGAACTCACCAGCTTTGTTTCTCTGTGTGAGTAATATGGGTTCCAGCCCAGGTTTCCCTGTCAGCCTTTGAACAAACAAGAACAACAACCAGGGCTTCCAGATCCAAGCATGATGGGAGCTTGGTTTCTCTGATAACAGGAATAATAAATAGTGGTTTTTTTCCATAGCATTTATGATAAAGATTTAATGAGATAATAGATGCTCAACAAACACAGTTATAAACTTTCAATCCACAGCCCTACTCTGACCTGGAGCCTATCCCTGTATTTCTTCTCACACACTCCCATCCTCTCTTCCTCCTTCCCTTAACTGCACTCATCTTCTGGTTCATTCTGCAAAAGTGCCAGCAGCGTAGATTGTACAAGCAAAACCTTACTCAAAATTCAGTGCTCCTGTTGATCTTAGCAGGATTTGGCTTTCATCCTTCAGGTTCCACGAATATTCCTATGCTAGGATCTGATAAGGCACCTCAATTATTCTCTAATTCCTATGGGGCTCTGTGCTTCCTTAGTCTCCAGCCTAAAATGTAACAAGATTTCCTCGTAGCTCCTGCATCTTGTAAATTGGAACGACTGATTTCAGTTCTCCCATGTCATTTCTGGGTTGTCAGAGCTTAGAATCTTTGCTGCAGCTAAGCAGAGCTGCCTGTGGTTATTTCTGGTTTCTCAGTGGCAGAAGCTACTGAGCCACAGTAGCCACAGTTTGATATCATTTCGGTACAATGTCTATAGTCTATGTGTTTACCAAATGGCTCTGTAATTGTGTTCCTAAAATATCCATAGTGTAAAATAAGTAAGATTTAAATATAAAAATGGATCACGTAGAGGCAGACACAAATGTGGCTTTTTTGTTATTTAACCTGAGGTGCCTAACAAAGATTTCTATTTTATCTGCAGTATTTTGTTCTCAGTTATTAATGAATTAGTTTTTTTCTCTAAGAGTGCCTACCTGTTCTTTACATAACCTTGGATTTTAACTTGATTTTTTTATGTTAGTTAATCTCACAAGTGCACTGCAGTTTCTGAAGACAACATGGTGCCACTTAAGCCCCCCTGTTGTGGATGAAACAGGATTTTGTGATATGACCATTATCATCAGCAGGAAAGAGATTAGTGGGAAATTGAAGTTCAAGCTCATGATATACTTGGAAAGATGACTTACTATTTTTTTATATGGACACTCCCTAAAATGAAATAAGAGAGCCATGAGATAGGAGAGATGGACAGTCCAAATCATTTAGATCAAGTTCAAAATCAAGACAGATATGTCCCTTTCAAAAATTTTGCTTTTATGTTTTGATTCACTTCTATTCTTCACTTTACCTTAATGAAGACCTCAAATTTAGATGGACTCAAGCTTTTTCCTCCCTAGTGTCACTTTATGTAATTTCCTTCTCCTACCATCTTCATTAAGTCTCGAAAGTTTTCTGTGAGGGCTTCATTAATAAGTTATAAATTCATAATTCAATGAAACCTAAAGGGAATTTAAAAAATTATTTTAGGTATATTTTCTGTGGATTAAGCATCTGAAAGTCAGGTTTTAAAATGAAGTTTATATGTTAAACTTCTTATTGATATTTGGAAAATGCTTGATTATTTTAGATAGAATAACGTTCAGTTCAGTTCAGTTGCTCAATCGTGTCTGACTCTTTGCAACCCCGTAAACTGCAGCATGCCAGGCCTCCCTGTCCATCACCAACTCCCGGAGTTCACTCAAACTCACGTCCATCAAGTCGGTGATGCCAACAAGCCATCTCATCCTCTGTTGTCCCCTTCTCCTCCTGCCTCCAATCCCTCCCAGCATCAGAGTCTTTTCCAATGAGTCAACTCTTCACATGAGGTGGCCAAAGTACTGGAGTTTCAGCTTTAGCATCATTCCTTCCAAAGAACACCCACGACTGATCTCCTTTAGAATGGATTGGTTGGATTTCCTTGCAGTCCAAGGGACTCTCAAGAGTCTTCTCCAACACCACAGTTCAAAACCATCAGTTATTCAGCACTCAGCTTTCTTCACAGTCCAACTCTCGCATCCATACATGACTACTGGAAAAACCATAGCCTTGACTAGACGGACCTTTGTTGGCAAAGTAATGTCTGCTTTTGAATATACTATCTAGGTTTGTCATAACTTTCCTTCCAAGGAGTAAGCGTCTTTTAATTTCATGGCTGCAATCACCATCTGCAGTGAATTTGGAGCCCCCCAAAATAAAGTCAGTGACTGTTTCCACTCTTTCCCCATCTATTTCCCATGAAGTGATGGGACCAGATGCCATGATTTTTGTTTTCTGAATGTCTAGCTTTAAGCCAACTTTTTCACTCTCCTCTTTCACTTTCATCAAGAGGCTTTTGAGTTCCTCTTCACTTTCTGCCATAAGGGTGGTGTCATCTGCATATCTGAGGTTATTGATATTTCTCCCGGCAATCTTGATTCCAGTTTGTGCTTCTTCCAGCCCAGCGTTTCTCATGATGTATTCTGCATATGTAAGTTAAATAAGCAGGGTGACAATATACAGCCTTGACGTACTCCTTTTCCTATTTGGAACCAGTCTATTGTTCCATGTCCAGTTCGAACTGTTGCTTCCTCACCTGCATATAGGTTTCTCAAGAGGCAGGTCAGGTGGTCTGGTATTTCCATCTCTTTCAGAATTTTCCACAGTTTATTGTGATCCACACAGTCAAAGACTTTGGCAGAGTCAATAAAGTTAACAATTTTTAAATTGTTTGACAAATTCCCTTGATTATTTCCCCAGTCACTCCCTGATGTCTAATACTGGGTATCTTTATATATTACATTGCTTTTCCAGATTTTTTATGAGTTTGGGCTTCCTATAGTAGAGAGCTCAGGGGTGGGTGATGGGGTAGATGTACATCAGATTTTTAGTATTCTTTTAAAGTGAATTATACCTATTACTTCCATATGTGTTAGAGTTTAGTTTCTTCAAAAAAGTATGAAATACAAATATGATACTTGCTAACAACTAAAAGTAGCACAGACGAATTGAGGATGAGTATTGAGGCAGCTTTATATAATACTTAATGAGAGGGCCACAATGTTTCTGAGGTTGGGTATATTTAGAGAAATTCCTATAATATTATAAATTCCTAAATAACTTTATAAGAAACTGTTTAAATGTCTTTCTAAGTGGTTTTACCATTTTATATTCTAATTAGCAATGCCTCAGAATTTCAGTTCCATCTAGTATGAGTTTCTTATATATTTTGAATATATGTAACCACTTTTTGGATAAGATTTACAAATATTTTCTCTGATTCCATAGGTTATGTCTTTTCATTCGGTTGATAGTTTCCTTTGCTGTACAGAGATTTTTAGTTTGGTATAGTCTCACTTGTTAATTTTTGCTTTTGTTCCTTGTGCTTTTGATGTAGTATCCCAAAAATTACTACCAAAACCCACATCAAGGAGCTTTTTCTCTATGTTTCCCTCTAAGAGTTTTATTGATTTACATATATTGAGGCATCCTTGCATCCCAGGAGTAAATATTGCTTGATCATAGTGTTTGATCCTTGTAATGTGCTGTTGAATTTGATTTACTGTATTTTGTTGAGGAAATTTGCATTTATGTTCATCAGGACTTTATGTTCATCAGGCCTGTGATTTTCTTCTCTTGTGGTATCCTCCTCTGGATACAGTGCAAGGGGAAAGCTGGTCTCATAAAATGAGTTTGGAAAAGTTCCCCCATTTTAATTTTTTGAAATAATTTGAGAAGGATCAATTTTAATTCTTTAAATATTTGGTAGAATTCATTCATAAGGCCATCTGGTTTTGCATTTTCTTTTTTGGGAGGATTTTTATTTCTGCTTCCATCTCCTTGCTCTTAATTGGTCTATTTAGACTTCATATTCATGATCAGGCCCTGGTTAGTTCTGTGTTTCTAGGTTTATTCATTTTTTCTAGGTTATCCAATTTGTTGGTATAATTTTGATAGTAGTCTGTTATGATCCTTTGTGTTATTGTAGTATTTGTTTTAATGTCTCCTCTTTATAATAGTTTCAGGTCTTTTGTTTACATCTTTAATCCAAGTGAATTTAAATATGATGTAAGATAAGGATATAATTTCATTCTTTAGTACTTGGATATTCAGTTTATTGAAGAGATTATCCTTCCCCATTGTGTATTCTTGGTACTTTTCATTCCCCTACCTGGCTAATTTCAAATGACCTGCCTCTGAGTTTGCTTATTCTTTCTTCTGCATGATCGAGTGTGTTGTTGAAGATTTCTATTGAATTTTTTTTATTACTTTTATTGTATTCTTCAGCTCCAGAATTTGTTTGCCTCTTTTTAATGTTTTCTGTTTCTTTGTTAAACTTTTCATTTTGTTCATCCATTGTTCCTTAACATTGTTTAGCTGTTTGTATGTCTTCTCTTTTACCTCATTGAGCTTATTGTAGATGCTCATTTGAATTCTTTTCTGGGCAGTTCACAGATCTTTTCAGCATTGGCTATTGAATCTTCATTAGTTTCCTTTGATGATGTCGTGTCTGCTGATTCTTCATCATCTGCACAGTCTTGCAATTCTGTCCCTGCTTCTGAAGGATCAAACACCTCTTTCAGTCTTTACAGGCTGGTTTTGGTATGTAAAGACCTCTCTTGTGTCTCAGACTGATGGCATTACCTTCATGGCTACAGTTGAGTGAGCCTGAAGCCAGGTCCAGTGTCTGCTACTTGGTCTATAGTGAGGTCTTCAGTTGGTAGTTCTGGTACTAGGGGCTCAGGTGAATGCGGTTTCTATCTGATCTATGGGTAGATGGGACTGCCTCCAGTACCTTGGTCTGTGGGGCTCGAGAAGGCTTAAATGTCTACTTCAGGATCTGCAGATGGCAGGCCTGTTACCAGATGTGTAGGTGGGCATGGGTCACACTGGGTCCCTGGGAAGACTCCTGAGATGACACTGGGTGGTCCCTGGGTAGGCATGATTGGACCCAGCTGCAACTGAGAGGGCTTAGAACTGAGTCACAGGACTGCTTCAGGGTCCATGGCTAGAACAGATCTACAGGCCTGTGATCAGGGGCACAGACAGGTGTGCCTTCTGTTGAATTCATGGATAAACAGGACTGCTCCTGGGTGCTCATGACTGAGTGGGTCTGGATCCTGGCCACAGGGCTCCCTCATGATTGGCAGTTGGATTAGAGTCAGTGGGTGTCCCTTTGGGGGTACAGAGGAGTATTTATCCCGCTGACTCCCTGGATAGGCAGAACTGCTTGTACACTGTGAATCTACAGAGCTAGAGCTGAATCACAGGGTTGCTTTAGGATCTGTTGTCACACAGAGGTCAGCAGGGCAGAGATAAATAGATGCATCTACGTCTAGGTCCCTGGATGGGCAGAACTGCTTTCTGGTGCAGATTCAAGGGGCCTGAGCCCGGTTATGGGGCTTGCATAAGACCTGCAGTTGGACCAGCGTCGGAGGACCTGCCTCAGGGGTATGGACACGTGTGTCTCTCAGTCTGTCCTGGGCAGGCAGGACCAGCAGCTGAGAGGGGCTAGAGTCAGGTCACAGGCTGCCTCTGGGTTCGTATCTGGGCCTGAGGTGAGCCTTCTAGTTGGAATGTAGGCAGGTGTGACTCTTTATATGTCTTGGCAGATGGTGTTGGTGGCAGAACCAAGACCAATTAGGGCCGTAGCTGAGTCGACAGGGGGGGTTTGAGGCTGTTTGTGAGCCTGCAGCCTGCATCATGGTCAGTGAGCCTGTCACCTGGGCACTGACTTGCCTTCTCAAAGTGGCCTTCCTCAGTCCCTTTAGTTTCACCAGGGTTTTACAGTTTTCTACCTGGATCTTACAAATCCCACGAAGGTACTTTTGATTGTGAGTGGCTGCTAAATTGTTGTGGCTGAGGGCAGATATGAATGGGAGTGGTGGTTTCCAATTCTGCCATCCTGCTTGCAAGTCTCATTAGGAATTTTCAGTAACCTGATATTCCTTTCTCAGGCTTACCTAGAGGGTCAGTTGCCTTCCTCCTTTGCCTCAGTCAGTAGGTGAAGAATGTTGGCTGGTTGTCATTACATGATTCATTCCCCATCATGCCCCAAATTGATGTTCTGCTATAGAGCTTTGGTCTTGAAGGGTGAGTGCATATCACATGCTGGTCCTCTGGGCTGTCACTCAAGCAGGTAAATTAGGTAAAAAATCTGGCACCTAATATTATATAGCTGAATTAACTTTTATTGTCTCAGTTGGAGAGCTAGAAAATTTTCCTCTGTCATGTGTGGAAAGATTCTATATTTGAGTGGCAGAATAATCTCAGCTGTGGCCACTTAATAAGTATATACTTTTGCTCATCTGTGGAAGGATGGGGTAATAATACTCATTTTATAGGGTCATTGAGGATTAGAAACAATTTTGTAAAACAATCTATCATAATTCCCAGCATCCAGTAGTCCAGTAGTGTTACTGATAACTAGTATCATTGTCATCATTATCAGCAGCAGCATTATCATAACTAGGATTGTGTAAAAAGGAGGTGCATGTGTGTTTAATGTTAGTCTAGTGAGACCATCCTAAATAGTTCATGCTAAAATATTGGCTATCTTCTTATAACTGAAAGTTGAATTCTTCTCAGAATTATTAACTAAAGCAGTTGTTAGTCTCCTCCTAGATTTCCCCTCCCTCTCCAAATTTTAAGGTAGATGACATTATTTACCAATACTTAGCCATGGACAATTTGTTGTGGTGATGGTTCTTCACAGACAAGACTTACTTTGATCTTAAATCATTTAGTTGTTGCTTAGATGGGTAATACCAACTAAAATCTAAGGAATATGCCAAGGCTAACACTTAGATATTAGTTGCAGCTCAACGACTCTGTGTGCTACTTTTTGCCCTTTGTTATTTTCACCTGGGCCAGGGATCATTCTCACTCTTGCTAAATAAAGTGACACCAATGTCCAATTTCTGTCAAATGTCTTTCTGCCTCTAAACCAGAGGTTGGCAAACTAGGATCCATAAGCTACACGGCTCCTGCCATCTAGTTTTGTGAATAAAGCTTTACTGGAACACAAGTTCTCCTGTTTATATATTATTTGTGGCTATTTTGATACTGCTTTGATCCTACAGTGGCAGGGTTGAGGAGGTGCAACAGAAGTCACATGGCCCACAGAGTCTAAAATATCTACTATCTAGCCCTTTACAGAAAAAGTTTGCCAATCCCTTCTCTAAATCAACAAAACCCACATTTTGGAATTCTGATGCCCCCAGGGGCTGCTTGTTGGCCTGCTTCATCTTGACTGTTTGTAACCTAGGAGTGTTTTTATCAGAAAGAATATTGAAAGAGTTTAAAACTTTTTAAAAAAGTAGACATTGGCATCCCAATTATATTTTGATTGCAAAAATTATTTTAAAATAATCATGAATAGCATCACTGTTCTATAGCTTACCAGGGGTACACTCTTAACAAATGCTAACAGTGATTTTAAGAAGCAGGGTGAGGGAGAAAAAGAGATAGAGAAGGATAAACAGGGCTCTATCTGTGCCCATAAGGATATGAAGAAACCACACCATTTGTCATCTTACTTGCAATTATTTTTAGTTTCCTAATTTTCAAAGCAAAGGAAAGGACACTGTTTTCAAGAAAAGGTTAGGGTCCCTCAGTTGGTACTCCATGCTTGCTGTGGAGTGATAAGAAGTTCATTTTGCAAAATAAGTTCTTGGAGATGCAAGTTGTAGCTGTCATGTGTTGAAGGAACAAAAAGCCATCTTTGTTGCTCACTTATCTAGCTACTGCAATTTTTCTATTCAGAGAACAGATTACTAACACTCTATGATGCTAGTTATACAAGCTACCTTTGAACTTGTAGGATGAAAGTGGGAAAGCAATCATTGTTGGTGACTTGGGTGCAGAAAAATCAAACTTTCATACTTTCATCTTAACTTTAATAATGGTCATGGGGGGGACTAAAGCAGTATACTTTTATCCAGGAAACTCCTCTCTCACTCTTGCTTTGCAAAACCATTTTGAAAAGAGGATGCTTAACTTAGGCAGCTAGAAAACACATGCAAACTCTTGATTGTAGTACATCACCTTAGAGCAGACAGGTGCATGATCCAATAGGTGGCTCTAAAGGATGTGAAAATAAAATGGCATAGATGTTAAGAGAAATCCTCTCTCAAAAGTCAGGCTCCTGTCTGAGTTTGTGCCAAGGGTTACAGCCTAAAAGTTTTACAAAAAGTCATCTTGTTTCCAGTGTAACTTTCCTTTTTTAAAGCTCCATTTCTTTTGTATCTGTTTGAATTGAATTTTGCATTCTCTGATTCATTTTCTTTTGCACAGTGACATTTGCCTAAGTAGTAAAATGTGTTCTTCACTTTGCTCTTTTTAGAATTATTAATATTTTTCACTTCATTACTGCATGCCATTTTGATGAATTTGCTTAAAATAAACTTTTCCGTTCCTCTTTAATTCTTTCCAGAATCTTTTTAGGAAAATATTTTCCCCCATGAAAGATATCTAAATTTTAATAGATTTAATTTCAAGATGTATTTATTAAATGTATTTTACTGTCAAAATTCTGTTCTTGGAGTTTGGGGAGATTAAAAAAAAAGGCCAAAACATAGATATTTCCTCAAAATTCTTACAATTCAGTGATGTGAATTTTTACTGTTATAAAGTTTAGGAAGAAAGATGGATTGATAATGAAAGAATGAAATAGCCTCAGTGTTTCAATGTCTGAGTGGGAGACCTGGGTTCTATCCCTGGGTCGGGAAGATCCCCTGGAGAAAGAAATGGCAACCCACTCCAGTATTCTTGCCTGGAGAATCCCATGGACGGAGGAGCTTGGTGGGCTGCCGTCCATGGTCGCAAAGAGTCGGACACAACTGAGCGACTTCACTTTTAGTGTCTGAGAAAGGTCCTAATAATAGTGCAGGGAAAATAAACTGCTAAGTAACATTTTCTGTAGTTTTGAAAGGTGGTAATTCTTCACATGTGGTGGCCTTTACTTTGTCTCCCTTGCCATTTCTCCACATCAGAAAATATCCGCATTGTTTATATGTTTATTTATTGTTTCATGTCAGTCTCTCTTGGATTATAGTTCTTTGCTCAGTTCTCTTAAATTTGTAGCAACAAAGTGGAGCTACTATGAGTACTTTTTATTCTTTCTTCAAGTCTGTCCATGCCTGGACTTGCACTGGCTTGGAATGCATGGGGTAATAAATTGCTGGTCCCTGTCTCCCATTTTCTCTGCCTTAATTCCTATAATGAGAAGTAGTTAACAATTCACTCATCTTGTTTATGTTCCCAACTGAGTCATAAGAGTCAGAACTGTCATATACTAAAGAGGAAGAGTAGAGCCATGGTTGAGTTCAGTTCAGTTGAGTTGCTCAGTTGTGTCCAACTCTTTGTGACCCCATGGACTGCAGATGCCAGGCCTCCCTGTCCATCACCAACTTCCGGAGTTTACCCAAACTCATGTCCATTGAGTCGGTGATGCCCTAACCATCTCATCCTCTGTCGTCCCCTTCTCCTCCCGCCTTCAATCTTTCCCAGCATCAGGATCTTTTCAAATGAGTCAGTTCTTCGCATCAGGTGGCCAAAGTACTAGAGTTTCAGCTTCAACATCAGTCCTTCCAATAAACACTCAGTCCATTAGGATGGACTGGTTGGATCTCCTTGCAGTCCAAGGGACTCTCAAGAGTCTTCTCCAACACCACAGTTCAAAACCATCAATTCTTCAGTGCTCAGCTTTCTTTACAGTCCAACACTTGCATCCATACATGACTACTGGAAAAACCATAGCCTTGACTAGCTGGACCTTTGCTGGCAAAGTAATGTCTCTGCTTTCTAATATACTGCCTAGGTTTGTCATAACTTTTCTTCCAAGGGGCAAGCGTCTTTTAATTTCATGGCTACAGTTACCATCCATAGTGATTTTAAAGCCCAAGAAAATAAAATCTCCAGTTTCCACTTTTCCCCCATCTATTTACCATGAAGTGATGGGAACGGATGTCATGATCTTGATCTTTTGAATATTGAGTTTTAAGCCAACCTTTTCATTCTCCTCTTTGATCTTCATCAAAAGGCTTTTTAGTTCCTCTTTGCTTTCTGCCATTAGGGTGGTATCATCTGCATATCTGAGTTGTTGATATTTCTTCTGGCAATCTTGATTCCAGTTGTGATTTAACCAGCCTGGATTTTCACATGATGAACTACTCTGCAGATAAATTAAATAAGCAGGGTGACAAAATACAGCCTTGATGTACTCCTTTCCCAATTTTGAACCAGTCAATACCATGTCCAGTTCTAACTGTTGCTTCTCGATGTGCATACAGGTTTTGCAGGAGGCAGGTAAGGTGATCTGGTATTCTCATCTCTTTAAGAATTTTTCAGTTTATTGTGATCCACACAGTCAAAGACTTTAGTGTAGATGATGAAGCAGATGTTTTTGAAATTCTCTTACTTTTCCTGTGACCCAGCAGATGTTGGCAATTTGATCTCTGGTTTTTCTGCCTTTTCTAAATGCAACTTGTACATCTGAAAGTTCTCAGTTCATGTACTGTGGTAGCCTAGCTTGGAGAATTTTGAGCATTACCTTGGTAGAATGTGAAATGAGCATGATTTTATGGTAGTTTGAACATTTTTTGGCATTGCCCTTCTTTGGGATTGGAATGAAAACTGACCTTTTTCAGTCCTGTGGCCATTGCTGAGTTTTCCAAATTTGGTAGCATATTTAATGCAGCACTTTAACAGCATTATCTTTTAAGATTTGATGTTACCTGGTGTCATCTCTTAGAAATTTTATACATCCTGATCATGGGTCTTTTTAACATTTCTTGAGGTCTGAAGGATCCCTCTATAGCTAGGTGACCTATTCTTCTGTTGGACAGTTGTGATTATCTTCAGGGCATTTAAATCTAGAGCTATGGACAGTGTCCTATTACTTACCCTTGTGGTGGAGCAGTCACTTCCTTTGGCTCCTGCAGCAGTTTGTCTGAATGTATATGCTGGCAATAGCAATATGATATACTCTCATGGATGGTTTACTTGCCTCTCTCTCCCATAAGACTGAGTTCTTGGGGATGAGAGATCTGTCTTTTCTTTTGTTTCTTTAGCCCCCAGCATGATTCCAATTGGATATAGATGCCTACTGAATGTTAATGTACTAGAGCTATACTGACCAAGGCTAATCCCTCTAACAATTGACAAGTCATCAAAACTTTGAAGACAACTCTGATTATAAACATGCCTCAGAAAATATTTATGCATCTATAAATAGTATTATTTGCAGAAATACAGCCTGGTATATATTTTTAGCCAGTCAGTTTTAGTGTCTGTTCTAGTAAATGTTTATATTTTATGGTTATTCCAGCTTGTGTACATCTTGAGTGAGTCATCACAGTGTTAACTGAAAGTGCTGGTTGCCTCCGTAAGTCACTATTTGAAAGCTTGCTGGTATCTGTGGCTTATCAGAGGGATTTCTGTATTCATTCCAGACAGATTATGGTTTTTTTCACTTCAGGGAAAACTTTTCTTCTTGGTAGCTCTTGTGCCTAATGTAGTGCCTAGCACTATGTAAAGTTTCAGTGTTTACCCACTGATGCATAATTTAATATTTCCACTAAAAACTTAAAATCAATCATTTTTCTTAGAGAAAAGGTGAATCTATGTTATTTTCATCTTTCCCCAAATAATTAGATGGGGCTTAGGGTTAGGGTTCCCCTGGGAATTTAGCATAATTGGAATCAGTTTGTCTTTAGTATTTTTGCTTATGATTATTTCTTTCATTTCTTGAGTGCAAATTTTGAGTTATTTCAGAAACTGAATTTTGGAACCTCTGAGCCTTACCATTAACCAAGTCATTTACCAGTATGAAAATGCTTTCCGAGAGATAGATTCAGGGTTTCCAGAGGAAATAATTTCCCTTCTCACCACTGACTAGAACTTTGGAAACTGCCTTTTTACCTCCTGAAGTTAGTGAGAGCAGTGAGTGGTTTCTGTATCTGTTCTAAATGCAGCCTTCCACAGCAGTGGTGTAAAGCTTGCATGCATGTCCCTGAACATCCTGTTAATTAAGAATTCACAGCCTTGTTTCTCCTTCATTCTCTTCAGTGGCCTGTACTGTCAGGTTCTGCTCCTCTTCCTTAGTAACAGATACTGAAATTGGAATTCCAAGTGGAGGTGTCACTCCCTGAGGAGGCTGAGAACACCACACTCCTCTGAACTTGTTCTCTCTCAGAGCATCTGTCAGTAATAGCTCACTTGTTAAAAGGTGGACATTTCACCATTCTGTCACTCGCTGAGAAATAGTGTCTGCCCCTTGGACAAGTGGTGTGTCTGTAGAAGGGAGTGTACTAGAAACCCTCAAAGTTAATAAACCATCATGCCACACACAAACATCTTCCTGAAGTTGCCTATTGGTAGATAACCCTAGTTTAAAGTCATTTGGGGATAACTTATTAATAGCTACCCTACTGGGTTGTTATGACTATTAATAAGTTAATGTGTTTTAATTGGTTTGCACTATGGTTAAAAGATAATAATCAGTCAAAATTTAGCTATTACTATTTTTATAGTACTAAGTGCATATACAACATAAATCATATAAATTACTGATTATTTGACTAAGTTTCTAGAGAGCCTAGGGAGGGAGCAATAATCTTATTATAATTCAGTCAGTTCAAAGATTATAGCCATAAAAATGCAGTTTAACTTGCATTTTATTATATTTTATACATTTCTTTTAATAAATTAAGTTGGATACATTGTGAATAGAAAACAGACAATTGACTAGAATAAAGGAGCTATCAGATCATTATAAATGAAGGTATGAATGTACCATGAGCTTGATGTATCATGGTGAAATGTAAGCTGACACAATCCTGTACATTCTAAGATGTAATATTTTTATTTTCTGTTTTAAAACCTAAAAGAACTAGTGTATGTTTAATGAGACACACCAAGTATATCTAGACTGTTGATCATTTTTCTAATAAATACTAATTTTGCTTTTATTTTGCATACTTCCAATTGAATGTGCCATTGGAATGATAACTTTCTTTCAGTTAGAAGAAGCTGATTTTTTCACTTTAATTTCTGTTTCAAAGAGCTAGAGCAACCTGTTTTCCAAAAACAGGTAATCATTAAGGTGGGAAGGACTTTGGTTAAGTTTGAGGTATTGCTTTAGAAAAGGTAGCACAGCCCAGTTTGTAAACTTGCTAATTATCTTGGCATTTTCTGGACCTGGGATAGTTCCAAAATATATCCATATATTTTTACTGTCATAGTCAGAGTTTCTGTGCCAAAACTGACTTAGACAGGCAAAGCTTAGCATGTTTTACAAAAGAGGATTATTTAAATTTATTTTTAGTAATCTGCCTTCATTTCCTCATTTACCATTACAGACTTGCTGGGGCAGACACGTGATTTTCTTGGAGCTTTTCAGATTTTTGTGTGAAACTGCAAGTATATAATTAAAGGCAATTCCCAATCTCTCAACTGCATTAACTCTGTATTTATTTTTAAAAAAATATAGGTGATAAGTAGGAACAGGAATATCATTCAAAAAGCAGAATTATATGTAATTTCTACTGTTAAGTATCAAAACTAGGGACCACATTCATCTGTATACATAGATGAATTTTCACAGGTGTTTCATAAAAGTTGACCACAAACATGTTTTAACAATATTGCCTGTTGTTGTTGTGGAAGTTCAGTCAAGACGTAATGGTTTTACAAAGATGCTGGGAAGTGTTAGGCCTCTGGATATACAGCTGTCCTGCAGTATCTCCAGGTGATTGATTCCAGGATTCCCAGCGATACCAAAATGTATGGATTCTCAAGTTCTTTAAATGAAATGACCTAGTATTGCATATAACCTAGGCACATCCTCCCGTTTACTTTAAATTATCTCTGGATTACTTAACATGCCTAACACAATATAAATAAATGTAAATACTCAGAGATACACATGCATGCTGTACTTTGTTGCTCAGCTGTATCCGACTTTTTGTGACCCCGTGGACTGTAGCACACCAGGCTCCTCTGCCCACGGGGATTCTCCAGGCAAGAATACTGGAGTGGGTTGCCATGCCCTCTTCCAGAGGATCTTCCTAACTCAGGTGCTGGATTCTTTACAATCTGAGCCATGAGATGTAAATGCTATAAAATAGATGCTGGTGAGAGGCAAATTCAAATTTTGCTTTTTGGAACTTTCTGTATTTTTCTTTTTTATTATATGGTTGGAGATACAGAACTTGTAGATAGGGAGGCTGATTATATTTCAAACACAGAGACCACAGAGTTTCCTGACAGATTTGCTGTAGTTTTGAGAGAAATGTGGAGTCAAGAATGGCAAGAATGACCCCGAGAGATTTGGTCTAAGCAACTGGAAGGATGAAGTCACCATCCTGTGACAGGGAAGGCTAAAGGTGGAGCAGGTTTTTGGGGAAAATGTTGAGCTTTAGAAATGTTAATCTTGAGGTGTCTGTTACATGTGAATGTAGATTATTTCCTTTTGTTCCCTAAAATCCTTTCTCTAGTCTTCTTTGCTTTGCTCCCTGCCCCAGGAAACTGATGTAAGCTCATTTCATCAGTGGGGTCCCTTTGCTCTTCAGCCTCTGATTATGTTTAGCTTATGAGGAGCACAGAGACTAGAGAGGAAGGAGACTGATCTATAGACTGGATCTATTTTATTGGCTTCCTCACAGTGAAGTTTTACTCAAGGTCTCTGTGTTCCCTGATGTTATTAATACTTCTAGTCTCCTGGTGGTCTCATCTACACAGTTCTAACCTTCCACTTTCTAGTAACAATTCCTTTCCCTCATCACTTCATACTTATGGTCTTAATAACTCTGCTGCTAATGACTCAGAGTCACTGCAGTATGTACTATGCGGATGAGGCTCCTAGGCTATGCTCACACCTTTGTGAATGGTTATCTTGTCAATAAGCCCCCCTCAAATGTCTAATTTTAGTATGCCTGTTTCTGTTTCTTATTTGGACCCTGTACGATATAATATCTGAGTTGTGCTGAAGAGTAATAGGTTGATTATACAGGTCTGGAGTTCAGAAGAGAGGTCTGGCTTAGAGGTATAAGTTGGGAGTTCAGTTCAGTTCAGTCACTCAGTCGTGTCCGACTCTGCGACCCCATGAACCGCAGCATGCCAGGCCTTCCTGTCCATCACCAACTCCCAGAGTCCACCCATGTCCATCGAGTCAGTGATGACATCCAACCATCTCATCCTCTGTCGTCCCCTTCTCCTCCTGCCCTCAGTCTTTCCCAGCATCAGGGTCTTTTCAAATGAGTCAGCTCTCCGCATCAGGTGGACAAAGTATTGGCGTTTCAGCTTCAACATCAGCTCTTCCAATGAACACCCAGGGCTGATCTCCTTTACAATGGACTGGTTGGATATCCTTGCAGTCCAAGGGACTCTCAAGAGTCTTCTCCAACACCACAGTTCAAAAGCATCAATTATCAATTCGGTGCTCAGCTTTCTTGATAGTCCAACTCTCACATCCATACATGACCCTTGACTAGATGGACCTTTGTTGGCAAAGTAATGTCTCTGCTTTTTAATATGCTGTCCAGGTTGGTCATAACTTTCCTTCCAAGGAGTAAGCGTCTTTTAATTTCATGGCTGCAATCACCATCTGCAGTGATTTTGGAGCCCAGAAAAATAAAGTCATCCACTGTTTCCACTGTTTCCCCATCTATTTGCCATGAAGTGATGGGACCAGATGCCATGATCTTCATTTTCTGAATGTTGAGCTTTAGGCCAACTTTTTCACTCCCTTTCACTTTCATCAAGAGGCTCTTTAGTTCTTCTTCACTTTCTGCCATAAGGGTGGTGTCATCTGCATATCTGAGGTTATTGATATTTCTCCCAGCAATCTTGATTCCAGCTTGTGTTTCCTCCAGCCCAGCATTTCTCATGATGTACTCTGCATATAAGTTAAATAAGCAGGGTGACAATATACAGCCTTGATGTACTCCTTTTCCTATTTGGAACCAGTCTGTTGTTGGGAATTACTAGCATGTAAATGGGAGAAGGCAATGGCACCCCACTCCAGTACTCTTGCCTGGAAAATCCCATGGATGGAAGAGCCTGGTAGGCTACAGTCCCTGGGGTTGCGAAGAGTCAGACATGATTTCACTTTCACTTTCACTTTTCACTTTCATGCATTGGAGAAGGAAATGGCTACTCACTCCAGTGTTCTTGCCTGGAGAATCCAAAGGATGGGGGAGCCTGGTGGGCTGCTGTCTATGGGGTCGCACAGAGTCGGACATGACTGAAGCGACTTAGCAGCAGCAGCAGCATATAAATGGTATTTAAAGTCATGAATCTGAAAGAGACTATTAAGAGGATAAATGTAGACAGAGAATAGAAAATGATCAAGTACTGGCTTTATTCTGGAAGTAAATAGGAACCTGTAAAGGAATCCACGAAGAAGTAACCACTGAGGTTAAAGGAAACTATTGAGTGTGGTATCGTAGCCAAATGAAGAGAGCACAGCAAAGAGGGAGGGTGTGATCAGCTGTATCAAATGCTAATAGCCAAGTATTAACTCCAGTATTTGGCTACCTGATGTGAAGAACTGACTCATTGAAAAAGACCCTGATGCTGGGGCAGATTGAAGGCAGGAGGAGAAGGAATGAGAGAGGACGAGATGGTTGGATGGCATCACCGACTCAAAGGACATGAGTTTGAGTAAACTCTGGGAGTTGGTGTTGGACAGGGAGGCCTGGCATGCTGCAGTCCATGGAGTCATGAAGAGTTGGAAATGACTGAGTGACTGAATTGAACTGAAGAATTATCAGGACAGAGAATTGGCCATTGGATTGAACAATATGACAGAGATAAACACCCAACTGAAGTAGTTTCAAGAGAGAATGGGTGGTGGGGACTGAACACAAAAGAGTTGCTGTTGTTGTTCAGTCACTCAGTTGTGTCCAAATTTTGTGACCCCATGGACTGCAGCACGTCAGGCTTTGCTGTCCTTTACCATCTCCCAGAGCCTGCTCAAACTCATGTCCATCGAGTTAGTGATGCCATCCAACCATCCTGTCATCTGTCACCCCCTTCTCCTCCTGCCTTCAATCTTTCCCAGTATCAGGGTCTTTTCTAATGCGTCGGTTCTTCCCATCAGGTGGCCAAAGTTCTGGAGCTTCAGCTTAAGCATCAGTCCATCCAATGAATATTCAGGACTGATTTGCTTTAGGATTGATTGGTTTGATCTCCTTGCAGTCCAAGGGACTCTCAAGAGTCTTCTCCAACACCACAGTTCAAAAGTATCAATTCTTTGGCGCTCAGCCTTCTTTATGGTCCAACTCTCACATCCATACATGACTACTGGAAAAATCATAGCTTTGACTATGTGGACCTTTGTGAGCAAAGTAACATCTCTGCTTTACACAAAAGAGTACAGATAATTTTTTGAAGAGTTTTGCTGCTGCAATGGGATGTAAAGCAATGGGATGGTAGCTGATGACAGGGGCGGAGTCAACATAAAAATAATGGAGAACTTTTTATACTTATTCTCTTGAGAATCTCTTCTAGACCTAAGACTTTAAGTATGACATGTATGCATACACTTTACTACAAGTGAAATTCCAGGGAATGGAAATAGAATGTGCCAAGGTCTGGATAGGAGGGAAATCATGATGAATTGGGGGAACTGAGTGACTGCAATTAGCTCAACATTGCTGTAGGATGGAGTCAGGTAGGTTGAGGCCCTTAGTGCGATAGCCTAAGAGGCACTGAGTCCTGTCAGCAACCTGTGACTGAACATGTGAATGGATCCTCCTTCAGTTGAGACTTGATTTCTCTGCACCTTCAGCTGACACCTTGATTATGGCCTTGTGTAAGATTCTGAGGAGACCTAGCTAAACCATGCCCAGATTCATAATTTACAAAAACTAAGAGATAATAAAATTTAAATCACTTGATTGTAGAGTCACTAACGAATAAAATATTTCAGAAAGTCACTCCAGGTGACATCAAGGACAGATTAAAGAGGGGCAAGACTGGAAGCAGTCACTCCAATAAGGAGGCTGTGTGCAGAAACGCAGATGAGAAGTGACAGTTGCAGGTTATTTTACTCCCCTGACACCTTCTGGAATGACCTTTCTCCCTTCTACATTTCCCTGATGCTGTCAGTCCTCAGAATATTGTGCTCACTTCTGGAGGCCAGGCTAATTTCCAGTCCTAGTCTCTCTGACATTGACCCATTCTACAATGTAGTCTTCTGTATGCACCTTTATCATAAGAAACATCCCATGGCCCCCAAAATTCTAGAAAAGAAGATTTCAACTTAATTTACTTGGCTGCTTAAAATTCAGCATGTATGTATGAAGTGCTGTACATCATTTGAAAGGTAGCGGATTATACAGTTTTCACCCATCAATATCATAGCATGAATAACTTTATTAAAATAACAGGAACAGGACCCTGAGAGAGCAGAACACTGAACAGATGGCTATTTTCATGCATGAAAGAAAAGCATACTTACTCCAGTGTCTAATGCCTGGCACATAGTCAATATTCAGTAAATATTGAATGAATTAACAAACTAGTACATAAGAGCTGGAAGGAGGAGACTCTTACATTCAGGAAAGAATATGAGAGCCCAGGAGGAGGTTGGGGTATTAGTGGAAGGAGAAAATGAGGCATTGAAAAGGAATCTGGGAGAAGGTACCGACTTCACAGTTTCGTCTAGACCTATCCATACTTAACTGATAAGAAAAAATGGAGACATCATGATAAAGCTGAAGATTAGCATATTGTTCAGAAGATCTGAAGCAGTGCTTTCTGTTGCAGAGAGAAAAAAAATGGGCTATTTTGTTTCTTAAATATTCATGCAGTAGCTATAGATATAGTTTCTAGAGAAATATCACTTGACTTTGTTAATATCAGGTAAAGGTCAATTGAAAGAGGCTTCCAGTATGCTCTTTGATTGCAGGTAAAATTCTATAAATTTTCTGATACACGGAATGAAAAGCAGTTCTTCTTATTTTCTCTCTGGTAGGTTTGGAGAATTTTAGTGTAGGGTTGTATTGAACTGTATCTAATATTATGCTGAATAAGCTGTGTTACAGGGAGCAGAAGGGATTGTAGGATTATTGTGATTGAAAAAATTCAGCTAATAATGGAATATACTAAGCAACAATGCCAGAGGATTAAATATTTCTTGTTTCCCATTTGTAATTATACAATTGTCATTTCTGTTTAATTTTGGAATGCTCATGGCATGATTTAATTATGAGTTCAATTTCACTATCATATACTGAGGATAGAGATTAAGGACTTAGTATTTTCTCCAAATTTTATTATTTTTCATTGGATTTTTCACTTAAATGTGCAAAATAGTGATATGATTTATTTTAACCTTAAGAGTAAGCAAATGAATTGAGCATCATATTGATAATATTAGAAGTTAATGTGTTTTTGTCCTGGTTCTAAATAAAAAGGAGAGTTTAAATGTACTGGGATCACACTTTGTAATGGAAAAAGTTTTTAAAGCATGCCCTGTATTTCGAATGTAGCTTTTAGTAATTTATGCTTGGGGAAACAAATGAATATGTTAAAATTCCACTCTATACCACATGTAGTAGTTACTACTGAAGTCAACATATTGCTTGACTGTCTTCATTATTACTTTATGACTACTTGTGTTTAACTAATAGCTTTTTTTGTTTTATCCTTCCAATGTACTGAAACTTCCAAAATACTCAATACAGCTGTTCCGTGTAATGACGCAGCCTCATTAGTTTGATGCATTTGAGCATACATACTAATAAGGACAGTCACAAGGAAAAAATACTTCATTTTGTTCTTCCCTGGTGTTCTTTTTTGAAATAAGAACATTTGCCACTAGTGGATGTTGCGGCTCAAATGTAACCAAAGGAAAAATCTCAGGAAAAAGCACAGATGGTCTCATTGGACTCTGGAGGAACTACTTTCTGTATCAGTAGCAATTTCTCCCTGGCGTATCTACCTAACTGTTTGCACATCATAAAAATTAATTTTTCAGGTAACACTTCCATAGCTATAATTAACATCAAGGCTGTAATTTCCTGGAGTGGGTAGATAAAGAGTTGCTTGGCTAAAAATAGATCTGCCTAACAGTCTCTAGATAACCTTGAGGTCCCTTTCTATTGAGATTTTGTTGAAATGCATGGCTGCATGCATGTGCATACATTGTTCATATGTATTCCTGCTTCAGACATTGTCATGCATCATGGATTGCACCGTGGGGACCACCCTTTTCTGAGGAGGAGGAGGAAGTATGTTCTTCTCAGACAAATCCTAAATTGGATTTTCTGGACCATAACTGACATTGATGGTTTTGTCTGTAATAGACTGGAAAAACAGTTTTATTTTTCCACTGTGAAATGTGATATTTGTTAGAAAGCTATGTCAATATAAAAGTAGAGATCCATGCTATTGTATTTGAAATTTAATGTCTATTCAATTTCACCGAAATATTTTGAGAAAGAAGGTTCCTATCTATATATACAACATCTAGGAAGAGAAAAATTTTAAGCTGCCAAACTTCAAATTGCAGTTGCAGCCAAACACCAATCTTTAGATATACATATATATTTTAATTGAAGTGTAGTAGACTTACAATATGTTATTTGTTTAAGGTGTACAACATAGTCATGCATATTTTTCAAGATTGTATACCATCCGTACAAAGATGCTGTATGTTTTCTTTAGTTGAAGTATAGTTGATTTACAATATTGTGTCAGTTGCAGGTATATGCAAAGTGACTCAGTTACATACATACATATATATATATATATATATATATATATATTCAGATTCATTTCCATAATAGATTCATTTCCATATATATATTCAGATTCATTTCCATAACTTTATTATGATGGGTTATTATTATAGTTCCCTTTGCTATACAGTAAGTCCTTGTTGTCTTATCTATTTCATATATGGTACTGGGTATCTGTTAATCCCAAACTTCTAACTTATCCCTTCCTTCCTCCTTCCCTCTTTGGTAAACCATAAATTTCTGTCTGTGGATGTTTATGGGTCTCTTTCTGTTTTGTAAATAAGTTCATTTCTACAATTCTTTTTAGATTACACATATGAGTGATATAATAGAATATTTACCTTTCTTTGTCATTTAGTATGTCAATCATCCATGTTGCTGCAAATGGCAGTATTTCATTCCTTTTAATGGCTGAGTAATATTCAAGTATATATATGTATATGTACCATTTCTTTGGGGCTTCCCTGGTGGCTCAGAGGGTAAAGTGTCTGCCTGCAATGTGGGAGACCTGTGTTCGATTCCTGGGTTGGGAAGATCCCCTGGAGAAGGAAATGGCAACCCACTCCAGTACTCTTGCCTGGAAAATCCCATGGACAGAGAAGCCTGGTAGGCTACAGTCCATTGGGTCACAAAGAGTTGGACACGACTGAACAACTTCACTTTCACCTTTCACCATTTCTTTATCCATTCATCTCTTGATGAACCCTTAGTTTGCTTCCATGTCTTCATTATTATAAATAATGCTGCAGTGAACATTGGGGTGCATATATCTTTTTGAATTAGAGATTTGGCTGTTATGAATATATGTATAAGAGTGGGATTGCTAGATCATATGATAACTGTATTTTTAGTTTTGAAGGAACCACCATACTATTTTCCTTTGGCATTCTTTGGTATTATCTGTATGCAGGTCAGGAAGCAACAGTTAGAACTGGACATGGAACAACAGACTGGTTGCAAATTGGGAAAGGAGTACGTCAAGGCTGTATATTGTCACCCTGCTTATTTAACTTACATACAGAGTACATCATGAGGAACTCTGGGCTGGATGAAGCACAAGCTGGAATCAAGATTGCCGGCAGAAATATCAGTAACCTCAGATATGCAGATGACACCACCCTTATGGCAGAAAGTGAAGAGGATCTAAAAAGCCTCTTGATGAAAGTGAAAGAGGAGAGTAGAAACGTTGGCTTAAAGCTTAGCAAACAGAAAACTAAGACCATGGCATCCGGTACCATCACTTCATGGGAAATAGATGGGGAAACAGTGGAAACAGTGGATGACTTTATTTTCTTGGGCTCCAAAATCACTGCAGATGGTGATTGCAGCCATGAAATTAAAAGATGCTTGCTCCTTGGAAGGAGAGTTAAGATCCATCTAGACAGCATATTCAAAAGCAGAGACATTACTTTGCCAACAAAGGTCCATCTAGTCAAGGCTATGGTTTTTCCAGTGATCATGTATGGATGTGAGAGTTGGACTATAAAGAAAGCTGAATGCCAAAGAATTGATGCTTTTGAACTGTGGTGTTGGAGAAGACTCTTGAGAGTCCCTTGGACTGCAAGGATATCCAACCAGTCCATTCTAAAGGAGATCAGTCCTGGGTGTTCAATGGAAGGGTTGATGTTGAAGCTGAAATGCCAATACTTTGTCCACCTGATGAGGAGAGCTGACTCATTTAAAAAGACCCTGATGCTGGGAAAGATTGAAGGCAGGAGGAAAAGGGGAAGACAGAAGATGAGATGGCTGGATGGCATCACTGACTCAATGGATATGGGTTTGAGAGGGCTCCTGGAGTTGGTGATGGACAGGGAGGCCTGGTGTGCTGTAGTTCATGGGGTCTCAAAGAGTCAGACATAACTGAGAGACTGATGTGAACTAAACTGAAGGCATATATATGAAATCTAGAAGGATAGTACTGATGAACCTATTTGTAGAGCAGCCGTGGACACAGACATTGAGAACAGACTTATGGACATGCGGTCAGGAGGAGAGGAAGGAGAGGGTAGGATGTATGGAAAGAGTAACATGGAAACATACATTACCATATGTAAAATAGATAGCCAGTGGGATTTTGCTGTGTGACTCACGGATCTCCAACAGGGCTCGGTAGCAACCTGGAGGGGTGGGATGAGGAGTGAGGTGGGAGGGATGTTCAAATGGGAGGTGACTTGGGTAACCTTTGGCTGATTTCTGTTAATGTTTGATAGAAAACAACACAATACTGTAAAGCAATTATCCTTTAATTAAAAATAAATAATAACATAAACAACAATAACAAGAAAAAAACCTTAAAAAAATTACTACATCTCTGTATTGTATACAGATAGCTGAGAAAAGAAGAGAAATGAAAGGCAAGGGAGCAAGGGAAAGACATACCCATCTGAATGCACAGTTCCAAAGAATGGCGAGATAAGAAAGCCTTCCTAAGTGAACAAGGCAAAGAAATAGAGGAAAACAATATAATGGGAAAGACTAGAGACCTCATTAAGAAAATCAAGGGACCATTTCATGCAAAGATGGGCACAATAAAGGACAAAAATGGTATGGACCTGACAGAAGTGGAAGATATTAAGAAGAGGTGGCAAGAATACATAGAACTATACAACTAAGATCTTTATAACTCAGATATCCATGATGGTGTGATCAGTCATCTAGAGCAACACATCTTGGAGTGGGAAGTCAAGTGGGCCTTAGGAAGCATCACTATGAACAAAGCTAATGGAGGTGATGTAATTCCAGCTGAGCTATTTCAAATCCAAAAAGATGATGCTGTTAAAGTGCTGTATTCAATATGCCAGTAAATTTGAAAAACTCAGCAATGGCCACAGGACCGGAAAAGGTCAGTTTTCATTCCAGTCCCAATAGAAGGGCAACATCAGAGAATGTTTAAAATTGCACAGGTGCACTCATCTCACATGCTAGCAAAGTAATGCTCAAAATTCTTCTTGCCAGGCTTCAACAGTTCATGAACCAAGAACTTCCAGATGTACAAGGTGGATTTAGGAAAGGCAGAGAAACCCGAGGTCAAATTGCCAACATCCTTTGGATCATAGAAAAAGCAAAAGAATTCCAGAAAAAATCTACTTCTGCTTCATTGACTATGTGAAAGCCTTTGACTGTGTCAATCACAACAAACTGTAGAAAATTCTTCAAGAGATGGGAATACCAGAACACCTCACCTGCCTCCTGTGAAACATGTATGCAGATCAAGCAGCAACAGTTAGAATATGGAAAAGTAGACTGGTTCCTAATTGCGAAAGGAGTATATCAAGGCTGAATATTGTCACCCTGCTATTTAACTTATATTCAGAGTACATCATGCAAAATGCTGGACTGGATGAAACACAAGCTGGAATCAAGATTGCCGGGAGAAATATCAATAACATCAGATATGTGGATGACACCACCCTTATGGGAGAAAGCAAAGAGGAACTTAAGAGCCTCTTGATGAAAATGAAAGAGGAGAGTGAAAAAGTTGGCTTAAAACTCAACTTTCAAAAAACGAAGATCATGGCATCCAGTCTCATCACTTCATGGCAAATAGATGGGGAAGCAATGGAAATAGTGACAGGCTTTATTTTCTTGGGCTCCAAAATCACTGCAGATAGTGACTGCAGCAATGAAATTAAGATGCTTTTTCCTTGGAAGAAAAGCTCTGACAAGCTTAGACAACATATGAAAAAGCAGAGACATTACTTTGATGACAAATGTCCATCTAGTCAAAGGTATGGTTTTTCCAGTTGTCATGTATGGATGTGAGAGTTGAACCATAAAGAAGTCTGAACACCAAAAAATTGATGCTTTTGAACTGTGGTGTTCAAGAAGACTCAAGAGTCCCTTGGACAGCAAGGAGATCAAACCAGTCAATCCTAAAGGAAATCAGTCCTGAATATTCATTGGAAGGACTGCTGCTAAAACTGAAACTCCAATACTTTGGCCACCTGATGCAAAGAGCTGACTCATTAGAAAAGACCCTGATGCTGGGAAAGATTGAAGGCAGGAGAAGGAAGGGATGACAGAGGATGAGATGGTTGGATGGCATCACTGACTCAATGGCTACAAGTTTGAGCAAGCTCCAGGAGATGGTGAAGGATAACGAAGCATGGCACGCTGCAATTCATGGAGTCACAGAGTTGGATACAGCTGTGTAACTGAACAATGACAACATACTGTATAAGTAATTTAAAAATCATGCTGCTATAGCCTCAGTAGTGTTTAGGTTTTTCTGTCCAAGCTGACCCTGATTGATTTATCAGTTAGAGTAACTATCATCTCTGAGCAAATCCCAATTGATGGGATGTAGTTTCTTGTCCAAACTCTGTTTTTATAAAGGACAATTCTACTCCCCTAAATTGAAGGTGATTATTTTATTTCTTAGATGACCCCATTGAAAACGTTGCTGCCTAATTTCTTGATTCGTTAGTTTCAAGCTTGCATTTTTCCAAGTAACAAGTCTAAGACATCATTATTCCTCTATAGACCATTGTCATACAATATTGTGATTTTATTTTGAGATATATGTGTGTTTGTGTATATATATATATATATATATATAATTTGATAAGTGTCTCCTCAAGGCCTCTGTGTGTAATTTATATTGGAGAAGGAAATGGCAACCCACTCCAGTGTTCTTGCCTGGAGAATCCCAGGGACGGGGGAGCCTGGTGGACTGCCGTCTATGGGGTCACATAGAGTTGGACATGACTGAAGTGATGCAGCAGCAGCAGCAGCAGTTCATTTCAGTTCAGTCACTCAGTTGCGTCTGACTCTTTGAGACCCCATGGACTGCAGCACACCAGGCCTCCCTGTCCATTACCAACTCCCGGAGTTACTCAAATTCATGTCCATTCAGTTGGTGATGCCATCCAACTCACTCATCCTCTCTTGTCTCCTTCTCCTCCCTCCTTCAGTCTTTTCCAGCATCAGGGTCTTTCCAATGAGTCAGCTCTCGCATCAGGTGGCCAAAGTATTGGAGTTCAGCATCAGTCCTCCCAGTGAATATTCAGAAGTGATTTCATTTAGAATGGATTGGTTGGATCTCCAGAGTCTTCACCAACACCACAGTTCAAAAGCATCAATTCTTCATTGCTCAGCTTTCTGTATGTAGAGGGCCAGAATACAGCAAAGATTTTGTTCTAGATTCCTAGATGGAACTTTGATGACTTAGGCTTGGGCAAACAGATAGCTCCTTCTGCCCATTTTATTGACAATAGGGCGAGCAAGATACTGTCTCTTTAAAAAGAGAGAAGAGATGGTGTAACCTGCCTACCCAGGATTTTTACGGAGGCAGCAGTTCTGGCCAGTACTTTCAGGGTATCTTATCACGTATGTGGGAGAAAGTTACAAGGGAGGAAAGGAGAAGAGAATGGCTGGAATTTCTCCCAAAAGGATAACATCCAAACTTATTTCTATTTTTCAGTATATTACAATCAAGAATGGACAAGATAAACAGTCTGCCACTTTTCTGGTCTTTAATTTCCTTATCAGAGTGAATACTCCATCCATTGGCAGAATGGACAAAAATATTCTTGGTTTTGAGTAGTACTCTAAATAGATTGGAATGAAATAGCCTTAGAGTCAGGTAGTGGAAGCAGAGTGGAACAAAATTTTGTTCCAACAGTGGACATGATATATTATTAAAATTTTTAAATGAATATAGCCTAAGATTGTTATGCTCTTATCAGGTGCTACTGATATTTGGTACTTTGATGATCCTTTTATTTCTGAGCAGAAAAGTAATTACTCTTCGAAAAGAATCTTGGCCCTACTCAGTAGCTATCCCCTTGTTTATATCCATGCGCAGATGGAGTGGCTTTCTCTTCAAGCATATGTTCTTGTCAGACTCGTCAACTCTCACAAGAAAATGTCAATCCAGCCTCTGCGTTGAGGGGCTGTTAAAACATATGGCTTTGCACTTAACCGGAAAATCAGAATAGCTGCATTCCAGGTACTTGTCAGGGAATATAATCCTCAACTCACGACCATTCAGCACTTATCAGAAGCTCAGCTGGGAGAAACTATTTTCTAAAGATTGTCTGAAGGACATGCAGTCTGTCCATTCACTCAACGACTCTTAAATCTACCCCATCTAAGCCAGACAAGCATGAATTCTGGAAAACTATTCTGGCCCTCATGGGAAGGCTTTTACTAAATTGCAGAGTGGCATATTGCCATAAACTTAAACTGAGTGAAGACAGAAGGGACAGACCTTTGAAACCCATGGTCTTACTGTGAGGCCATGTTAATAATTCTTCCCTACCTTACACAATTAGCTTTCTCTTCACGAGGGTCCACAGGAAAATTCTCTCTCATGTCAGTATCAGCCCAGAGATATTTTTTCCTTCACAACTTGTTTGTGTATAAGCACTTAAACTCTGAATCATCAGCACTTATATAAACACACACGATGATTGTGATTCTGCCTTTTGAATTGTTAGCAAGTATAAAGCTAAGGTTGTGACTCTTCTGGAAAGCATACAGGAAATTCCAAACATATATTTTGAGGCCTAATTTCATGTCTGACTTCAACTTATTTGATGTTGTGGAATTTACTCTTTGCTCTTTTTAAGATGGGGAAGGGCAAGGAATCTTTAAAGAACTGATTGGTGGAGGACGGAAGTCAGTAGTTCCCGGATGTAGAAGAGGCATCCACGTGCAGAGAGCAATGCATTGGTCCACAGGTATATTCATGCATAGATAACACTTCATAGAAACCCAGGTCATATTATTATATCTCACTGATGTGTCGCCGTCTGTCTGGTGCTGATTCTGCCTCCGATGACCCACGTTTTGTTTCTTCTGGTTCTTCACGAGGAGAGAGACCTTCTGGAGAATTGGAAGTATTTGGCAAAGGGGTAGGTGAGGAGAAGATGGTGTCTAGAGATGTTAAGAAGATAAAATCCATAGGAGTTATATTGCTTTCAGAGTTCCATTCAGCAGTTGTTTGATAGAAACATCTGAGTCTGAAGCTTACCAACGAGACAAAATATTGGCACTCAGCCATGGAGTGAATGTATGTGCCGGGTCGTTAGTCACACAAATGTCTCTTTCACAGCTGGTGTCAAGATCCCTCACTGATTTTGGCAGCGGCAGGTAAGTCACTCTTTCAGGGACATAACTGCATGCTACAGAAATTATAAACATTAGTTTTCACTAAATGTTAGAGGACCTTTTGCTTTTCTAAGGTAACACTTAAAGCATTCTTTTTCAAACTCAGGTCTGTGGAAGAGGATATTCATTTTCTTTCCTTAGCCTGTGATATAAGGAGAATGTGATGTGAGGAAAATGCAGGGAGCTTTTCATGAAGCTAAAGTTATTTCATTTAACAGTCTGTGTTAAGTTCTGAGATTGTGTACTTCCTATTTTAAGATGCTCACGCATTGTTTCTTTTATGATACTGTGATAATAGATGTTTAAAAGTGCCTCCTATTGTTAAATAATAATAATAATAATAATGACCTAAATGTGTCTCTAGGGTTGGCAAGTATGGTAGCTCAGGTTGTTTACTGCATAAGGCAGTAAAATTATATGTGAATTATATGTTTGGTGATTATCCAAATTCTGGAAACCATAAATTATGTACCAGGATATACTTTTTTTCCTCATAGTTCGAAAGTTTAGCTATCATTTCCCACTAAACATTGCCACTTCATAAATGATTCTTGTGAAAACATTGTGAAGATGAGAAGGCAATTACCCACAGCTTTGTCAAACAATATGGAGCAGAGTAATATGCTTCACTGATGTGAGGAATATGACAGCTGGAACCCTTTAAAAGACAGCTTCTGTAACTCAGGACCTCGAAGCTTCCAGTTGTCAATAGCAACGGAGAAAGAGCATTGTTGATTGGCACTGAAAGCACTTGCCAGCTCCTCAAATTTATTTGATTCACTGCAACAGAGTGAAAGGCAGAAGGGTTTGTACGCAGTGTCTGCTGCCCTACTGTGTGTACTGGAAACAAGGGAAAATTATTTTCTACTAGGTTTCTAGTCATCTTTTTATAAAGGCATGTATTGTATGATAGATGACCCTTGTGCACATGCCTGCTCTTACACGCACAATCTGTGTCAAGTCTGCCTTTTTCTGAGCCCTGAGGGCAGACATGTACAACTGAAATGAACGAGATTGACTTACCGAAAGGTGAGGACAAGCTGTTATTCTGCGGTAAGCACACTGGATATAAAATGAGTGCTTCATCAATTTTAGAAATTAGACTCCAGGTCTACAAACAACACCACTGTTTGTCATGGCGTGATTACTGACTACTAGAATAAGGAAACATGCTTTTTAGTGTCATTGAAGTTTGTGTAGAACTCCTAATCCTAACTCAATGCACTACACTGAAAAGCTGAATAAACACGTCTCACCCAGGAAAGGGTTTCGTAAGATTGAATGACTACAGGTGATATTTTAAGCAAAACGATCTTTCATCCTCTTTCTATTGGAAAAGTGAAAATTTACCCAGTGTGGGTAAAATATGCTGTAGAATTAGTCATCCTTGTAGAATTCAGTTTCCCTGTCATATTTCTATAGGAGATTATTTTCAGAATATAGTAAAAATTTTCTGTATGATTCCTATATTCCTGGATTTGTGAATAATGTTTAATGTGTGAGAATAAAAAGTTACCTGTAGCAATTAATCTCGCTAAGAAAGTCACTTTAATAAGGCATAAAGGTTTGACTTTCCCTTCTGTAAGAACATCACATGGTAAGCTGCTTCTTTACCGTGTGCAGTTGGGTTTCAAAACAATGTAAATATTTTACAAAGGTGTACCTTAACAATGATTTTGGAAAAAAAATTTTTAGATATGGATGAAATAAAAGTCTTATATTATTTGAAATGTCAGTAATGATTTCAATAGTTTATTTTTTCCTTGAAAATTTAAGCATTTGATAATACAAATATCAGTATCCTATTAAAACTTTCAGGAAACAGATATAAAATAAATATTAAAATTAAATTCTATTAGCTTTTGTAACAATACATGTCTTTTTCCATGTGTCCTTTCTCTTTTCTTCCACTTCCTCACTTTACATCCTTACTACCTATGACCTTTAACTTTTCTCTCCTCTTTGAGTATTTTTTTCTTCCAGTTGCTCAGATCTCTGATTATAAAATCTGCCTTCTTCTCCTGTGTAGTAGTACTGATTGTGAGGGAGTGTGTTGCTAAGATGAAATGCCTATATCTGGAGACTTTTGAAACTGCCTTTTAAGGAAATTTAAAAAGTTAATGCTACCTGGAAGCAAAGAGATAGTTGTGATTTCCTCATGGGGACCTTTCTAAAACAATGACATCACTTTCTGTCAAGTAAAATCTTGATAGAAAACCCATCCATAGAATACATATAATTTCCAAACAAATAAGATAATACTGATCTCAAACAAAGTAAAATTAAAATGAATCATAAACCTTTCCTCTTTCCATGAATGGAAACAAGAGATTGTGCTATCATCCTTGGCAATTCTTTTATCAATACTAATGCTTTTTGCTTTGCTTTCTTTTACTTTTGCAATAACATCTGGATTTTATTTCCTCTAGAATATTTTAGAATCTTATAGGCCAGTAAAATAGGCATCATATCAATTTTTTTAGTGGGCTGAGAAATTGAAATTTACAGTTTTATTTCATGAGTGGTATCAGTCTAGCCTCCTGTAGTGTTTATTCCCTCATCTCCATTTAAGCTTATTATTTTATTCTGCTTATGTATTTAATAGGCTCTCAAAAAATAGTGGTCTGTTCTGGAAAGCTTAAACGAGAAACTTTTAGAACTGGCCAGTTCAAAATGAAAAGAAAAAAAGAAATAATATCTCAACATGACAAAATAGAATAACTTTTGAATTAACTACAGTATGTTAAATGTAAACTACAGTGGTAAACATTACTTTAGATCACGATAACTGAAATGTTTTCCTTTAAATAAGTTGCTAAAAGGCAAAGTTAGCACAGTCTGATCAATAGTGCTTTTTTAAAACAAGAACTTGCAACAGGCTTTATAGATGGGTAAATATGTTTTCTCCTCAGCACTCTTCAATACTAATAATTTTTCCTTCTCTTTTCTGTTGTGGTTGAGTATAATAGCCAATAGCAAAACCATTATTTTTTTTCTTGCCTTAAAACTTGCTTACCTGGGTTAATATACTAACATCAATCATGATGATGCTCAGAAGGAAATAAATAGCTATAAACTCTCCCACATTTTACTCCTTATTGCAGCATAGAAAATGTGAGCTTTACTCCTTACTGTGTTTTAAAGAGTTATGACCTGGTTTATAAAGGAATCTGTGTGTGAGATTTTAATATTCATAGCCTTAGATATTCTCTAGTTCTAATGCAGTTAATCACTATTCAGTATTATTCTATCACAGTGTCTTTTGAAGTGGGATCCATGAACAACTAGAACCCTTTAAACCTCCTATGGAATGGTATAAAATGCAGGGGTCAGCCAATATATTTTAAAAATTTTTTTTAATTTATTTTTTTATTGAGTTACAGTTGATTTTCAATATGGTATGTTTCAGGTGTCAAGTGATTCAGTTATGAATATATGTATATTTTCTTTTTCAGATTCTTTCTCCTTATAGTTTATTATAATACATTTGATGCATTTTTCCCTACTGTAGGTCCTTGTTGATTATCTATTTTATACATAAGAGTGTGTATCTGTTACATCCTGATTTATCCCTGCCCCCCTTTTCCCTTTGGTAACTATAAGTTTGTTTTATATGTCTGGGGTCTTTTTATGTTTTGCATATAAGCTCATTTATATAATTTTTGTTTTAGATTCCACATATAAGCAATATCATATGATATTTGTCTTTGAATGGCTAACTTTATTTAGTATGAAAAAGTCCCAAGTCAAGATGGACAGAGAGGTGGGTAGTAATAGATTTCAATCTCATTGCAGCCAGTTGATTGGTTGCCTTTAATGAAATGTGTGTTCTCCCATAGTTCACTGAAGAGAGTCTACTTATTTTTGAACAGTTTTGTGCAGTCTTTAATATTAATAGTATCGTATATATTTCTCATTTAAATGAATCTTGGAACTTTCAGGCAGCCAGTAGGAGAGTGGTTGTCATTAAGTATCTACTGTTGAAATGTACTGTGTATTGCTAATAAATACTGCTGAACACAATGCTAATAATATAAACCAAGAAAAAAAAGTAGGAACCTAAAAGTAAACTGAAACCAAGCACTTATTTAAATAACCACTCATATAAATAACTTTTTTCTTTTTCTGAATTTAAAAGATAATTATTCATATCATGGGCAATAAAGGTATATGTATGGGAGTGAATTCCAATGTGTTGAAGATGGGAGATTAGAGGTCAAAGGGCAGATAGAGCCAGTCAGGGGCAGAGACTGAGTTTCTTTCCAAATCAAGTCTTATGCTATTATTTGAATTAAAGAAGGATTTACTTAACAAATTATAAACACATTAATTACAAACATAGTGACATTTCACTGTATTTTGCAAGCAATTTATGTGACATTTAGCATTGCTGTATAGTTTGTATCATTTTATACTTAACAGATTATGTTCCTTGAGTATGTAGCTAAAATATTAGATGTAATTTTAACTCAATTCTACATTTAAATAATTTTATAATATGTTTTGAAGAGTTTTACTTCATTTTTGACTGGTGGTTTTGATTATATCCTGTTTCCCACCTTCTTCTCATAGTACATTGATTGTGAAGTAGTTGCATAGCAATATCACTGTAATGTCTGTGCATTTTTCATCCATCATTCAACAAATATTTGTTGAGAACTTGCAATGGGCCATACACTTTATAAACCTTGGGCATATAGCTGTGGAAACATGAGAGAAATTTCTTGTGTGCTTTATATTCTATCAAAAGAGACAGCATACATATACAAAGTAATGCTAAGTGATAAGTGTTATAGAGAAAAAAAGAAAAAAAAAAGAGTGATAGAGTGTGCTTTTCCTGTTAAGGGCAGGAGATCTTTAAACAAAATCCTAGGAGCTGAGGGACAATCTAAGGTGAAAGTGTGAATGAAGGATTATAAGCAAGCTCAGGATAAAGTATGCTGGTTTCTATTGGGAAGGCAGCACCAAAGTTCTAAGTCATTAATTCAATCCTAAGATAAACCAGCTTTTCAAAAGAATGTTTGGTAGCTTCTTTTTACTTGATTGAAACAGCTGCAGTACTGTAAGCTAGAAACATATTTTTCATTGAAAAAATTCTTCATTTATGCTTTAGGCAATTTCAGGTTGACTTTCTAAAATGAACTAGGATTTAATTTTATCGTGACTGTATTAAGTCTGTTAAATTTTGCAACTCATTTAGATTTATGAAGAGAAAGCCATATAATGAGTTCTGATATGATTTTAGCTAAATATGGAAGTAAATCTCTTAAGAAATAATGATGTGTTACATTACTTACCTGGGCTTACTGAGTCAGCCTCGTTTCTTTAAGAACATGCACGCGTGTGTGGTCAGTTGCTTCAGTCATGTCTGACTATTCACGACCCTACAGACTGTAGCCTGCAAGGCTCCCCTGTCCATGGGATTCTCCAGGCAGGAATACTAGAGTGGGTTGCCATTTCTTCTACTCCAGGGTATCTTCCTGATCTAGGGATCAAACCCAAATCTCCTGCATCTCCTGCATTGGAGGTAGGTTCTTTACCCACTGAGCCACCTGGGAAGCCCATTTCAAGACAAGTAATGCCCTTTATAGGATATCTTCTATAGCAAAATCTCTCATATTCAACCTCCACTTAATCATTGCTAGGACTTCCTGGGTGGCACAGTGGTAAAGAACCTGCCTGCCAATGCAGGAGACATAAGAGATACAGGTTTGATCCTTGGGTTGAGAAGATCCCCTGGAGTAGGAAATGGCAACCCACTCGAGTATTCTTGCCTGCAAAATCCCATGGACAGAAGAGCCTGGTGGGGAAAAAGCAAAGTTGTTGTTTCTATGAAAACAAGTTCAGTCCTTGGGAATCACCATGGATGCAAATTTTATTTTAAAAAATATTGCCAAGTTAGATGAAGGGAAACAATTGTAAAACATTAAAAATATTGCCAAACTGCTTGAAGATGTACATTCATTGCCTCCTAAATGTCCCTTTTTAATTCTTTAAAGAAGCTGAAACTAGAAATTTTAGAAGATAAATTATGAACATGATTTATGTAAGAAAAATAAGATTGCAATCATTGGAGTCTTTCAAAGAAAGGGTTTTGGCATCACATCAAAAGACAGGAAATGAAGACTACCCTTACACATTTTATTTTTTTTTTCTAATTTTATTTTATTTTTTACTTTACAATACTGTATTGGTTTTGCCATACAACAACATGAATCCACCACGGGTGTACATAAGTTCCCACTCCTGAACCCCCCTCCCACCTCCCTTCCCATACCATCCCTCTGGGTTATCCCCGTGCACCAGCCCCAAGCATCCTGTATCCTACATTGAACCTAAACTGGCTATTCATTTCTTATATGATATTATACATGTTTCAATGCCATTCTCCCAAATCATCCCGCCCTCTCCCTCTCGCACAGAGTCAAAAAGTCTGTTCTGTACATCTGTGTCTCATTTGCTGTCTTGCATACAGGGTTATCATTACCATCTTTCTAAATTCCATATATATGTGTTAGTATACTGTATTGGTGTTTTTCTTTCTGGCTTACTTCACTTTGTATAATCGGCTCCAATTTCATCCACTTCATTAGAACTGATTCAAATGTATTCTTTTTGATGGCTGAGTAATATTCCATTGTGTATATGTACCACAGCTTTCTTATCCATTCATCTGCTGATGGACATCTAGGTTGCTTCCATGTCCTGGCTATTATAAACAGTGCTGCGATGAACATTGGGGTACACGTGTCTCTTTCAATTCTAGTTTGTTTGGTGTGTATGCCCAGCAGTGGGATTGCTGGGTCATAAGGCAGTTTTATTTCCAGTTTTTAAAGGAATCTCCACACTGTTCTCCATAGTGGCTGTACTAGTTTGCATTCCCACCAACAGTGTAAGAGGGTTCCCTTTTCTCCACACCCTCTCCAGCATTTATTGCTTGTAGACTTTTGGATCACAGCCATTCTGACTGGTGCGAAATGGTACCTCATTGTGGTCTTGATTTGCATTGCTCTGATAATGAGTGATGTTGAGCATCTTTTCATGTGTTTGTTAGCCATCCCAGAATATTGGAAATAAAAGCAAAAATAAACAAATGGGACCTAATTAAACTTAAAAGCTTCTGCACAACAAAGGAAACTATAAGCAAGGTGAAAAGACAGCCTTCAGAATGGGAGAAAATAATAGCAAATGAAGCAACTGACAAACAACTAATTTCAAAAATATACAAGCAACTCATGCAGCTCAATTCCAGAAAAATAAATGACCCAATCAAAAAATGGGTCAAAGAACTAAATAGACATTTCTCCAAAGAAGACATACAGATGTCCTTAAACATTTTAAATGAAAATATTTATAATATATATTTGGAGTTTTAAAAACTTGGATTCAGTTAATTTGACAGGAGGGCAGAATAGATGTTGGGTAAAGAACTAGGAAATCTGTTCTTAATAGTAGTGTTTTCTTTTGGTAAATATTGAGCTTCTCGGCTTCAGTAGCTAGCAGCAAGAAGCCCTGGATCAGGAAGCATAAACTACTTACACAGCATTCCTATCATGTTCTCCTAAAAACAAATGGCCAAATTCTAGCACAACTGTCTTTGATGCTTGCTCTTTAGAATGACAGGCATGGGATCTGGGTCTTAATTGCCTTTAGATTTTATGACCGATTTTTACTGCATCAAATGTTTGACCAGGCAAAGTGCATTTCAGCGGATAGTTTTACTCCCTTTAAAAAGAAACTGAAAAGTCTAGCTGAAACCCCTATCAACTGAGTTGGGATCGTGGCGTTCATTTTGGATGAGGCAGTGTGCTCCTTCATTTGGTCAGCTCCATTTGACATTTCTGGGTTAGGTACCACCCTTAAAAGTTACACAATGAGTTTTAATTAAACAGTACTGCTTGCCTTTGATAAAAGTGATTAAAGTAGTGATAAAAATGATCACTAGTTAGAATCCTATTTAACAAATACTTCCCATTTCTCTAATCTCTAAGGAGAATTTAGGTTATTTGTCTAGTGAAATCCATTTGATAGCAGGATTTTTTCTGTAATCAATCAGGTACTCCTAATACAATGAATGAGTTGAAAACTAATAATGCTACAACAATGCTAATACCTGTATGGTGCCCATTACTTCCAGCAATGGTGACAGTGTTTTGTTTACTCACTCAGTCTTCTTTGCCACTTTAAGAGGTAGATACCACTGTTATCACCATTTTTTTTCAGATGAGAGAATTGAGGCACTAGAGATTAAATAATTTGTCCAAGATGATACAGCTGGCAAATAGTAGAGCTGGGATTATTAACATCACAGTTTCATAAGTTACATGTAATGATATGTGGAGCTAGAAAAAGTCTCAAAATAGTTCTATTTAAAAATGACTGCCATCTTATTAAGAAATTATATAAATAAACTTCACTGATAAGTTCTTTATCAAACTTACTAAATATCATTCACCATGGGTAAGGAAACATATGAAGAGGCTTTGAAAGTGAAAGTGACAGTCGCTTAGCAGGGTCCGACTCTTTGCTACCCCATGGACTATAGAGTCCATGGAATTCTCCAGGCCAGAATACTGGCATGGGTAGCCTTTCCCTTCTCCAGGGGATCTTCCCAATCCAGGGATTGAACCCAGGTCTCCTGCATAGCAGGCAGATTCTTTACCAGCTGAGCCCCAGGGGAAGCCCAAGAATACTGGAGTGGGTAGGTTATCCTTTCTCCAGTGGATCTTCCTGACCCAGGATTTGAAGCGGGGTCTCCTGCATTGCCGGTGGATTCTTTACTTCCTGGTGGCTCAGACGGTAAAAGCGTCTGCCTACAATGCGGTAGACCCGGGTTCGACCCCTGGATCGGGAGGATCCTCTGGAGAAGGAAATGGCAACCCACTCCTGTACTTACCTTGGACGGAGGAGCCTACAGTCCTTGGGATCGCAAATAGTCGGGCACCAATGAGTGACTTCACTTTCACTTCACTTTCTTTACCAACTGAGCTATAAGGGAAGTGACGTGTTGTGAAAGTCGCTCAGTCATGTCCTACTCTTAGACTATACAGTCCATGGAATTCTCCAGGCCAGAATACTGGAGTGGGTAGCCTTTTCCTTCTCCAGGAGATCTTCCCAACCCAGGGATTAAACCCAGGTCTCCTGCATTGCAGGCAGATTCTTTACCAGCTGAGCCACAAGGGAAGCCCTTAGTTTTTAGAATATGCTTTAGTTTTTATTAAATATTTCAGTGATGATCAACTGATGGGTAGAGTTGGTATCAAATGGTCTGGAGGTCTTTTCAGCTAAAAGTCTTTTTGCTGTTTCCTCATGTCCTTTCATATGCTTTTGCCCTCACATGTAGACCTTATTACAGTGGTGAATCAAATGCTGTTGGTGGTGTCTTATATCCTTCAGGTGTGTTTTAGCTGAGAAAGTTTGAAAGCTACTGAGATGTATTGTTCTGTTATTTTCCTAAATAATCTTTTGATGACTATTCATTTATATATTACTTAATGGCATTATATTTAGAGCATTGCTTAGGAAGTTGTTATTTTAAATCTTTTAAATTGTATGTATATCATGGAGCCATGTAGACGCTGGCAATGAAGAAGACTTTGTATTGGCTTGGCCAAAGAGTTAGTTTGGCTTTTTCCATAATATGTTAAGGAAAAACCTAATGAATTTTTTGGCCAACCTGATAAAACCTTAAATTCATGAATACCACAGTTCTGGTTGTCTATGTAACAATCACTTCCCCTACCCTCCCCCCTCTCCCCATCAACTCACCCAAATAGTGACTTAATTTTTTTTTTTTTTTACTATTTCCCATGATTCTGTGGTTGACTGGGATTGCATTCAGCTAGCAGCTAGGAGAAATATGAATAACCTCAGATATGCAGATGACACTACCCTTATGGCAGAAAGTGAAGAGGAACTAAAAAGCCTCCTGAAGAAAGTGAAAGAGGAGAGTGAAAAAGTTGGCCTAAAGCTCAACATTCAGAAAACGAAGATCATGGCATCTGGTCCCATCACTTCATGGGAAATAGATGGGGAAACAGTGGAAACAGTGTCAGACTTTATTTTGGGGGGCTCCAAAATCACTGCAGATTGTGACTGCAGCCATGAAATTAAAAGACGCTTACTCCTTGGAAGAAAAGTTATGACCAACCTAGATAGTATATTCAAAATCAGAGACATTACTTTGCCGACTAAGGTCCGTCTAGTCAAGGCTATGGTTTTTCCATTAGTCATGTATGGATGTGAGAGTTGGACTGTGAAGAAGGCTGAGCGCCAAAGAATTGATGGTTTTGAACTGTGGTGTTGGAGAAGACTCTTGAGAGTCCCTTGGGCTGCAAGAAGATCCAACCAGTCCATTCTGAAGGAGATCAGCCCTGGGATTTCTTTGGAAGGAATGATGCTAAAGCTGAAACTCCAGTATTTTGGCCACCTCATGCAAAGAGTTGACTCATTGGAAAAGACTCTGATGCTGGGAGGAATTAGGGGCAGGAGGAGAAGGGGACGACCCAGGATGAGATGGCTGGGTAGCATCACTGACTCGATGGGCGTGAGTCTGAGTGAATTCCGGGAGTTGGTGATGGACAGGGAGGCCTGGTGTGCTGCGATTCACAAAGAGTTGGACACGACTGAGCGACTGAACTGAACTGAACTGAAGCAGCTGGGATCCGAGTAATCTGAAAGTTCCACTGGATTGATGGCTTTGGTCTTGCATGTATCTAGTGCATTTGAGCTCCCCACTACTCTCTTTCCACCCTGTGTCTCATCTTCCAGCCTCTCCATATGGCTTGGGCTTCTTGTTGCTTAATGGTGCAAGGTGATCAAATTTCTAATGTGGGGCATGCCTTTCAAGGTGCACAAAGTGGTTTCTTCTAGGCCAATTAAAGGCTATGCTAACACTAACATCTTATCACTTCCACTGTATTCTAGTGGTTAAAATAGTTTAGGGCCTGATCAGGTTCAGGTAGGTGGAGAAATAGATTCCACATCATAATGGGTGTGTACTAAAGTCATATTTCACAAGTGCAAGTAAAATGAGAGCTATTGTTGTAACCATCATAAGAAATATGATCTGCCACAAGAACTATGGCATCTAATCAGACATGCTTTGCATGTGATAACAGGGAGAGAATAATACAAATATGTTGAAATGTGCTTGAACTTCGCTTACCAGCCACGTGATTTGCTTACATTCAAGATCATAAATTTTGGGAAGTCTAAAAAGAATGGTCAGAAATTCCTGATTAGTTATCTTCAATTACCCAATCCTTCCCACTCAAAGAAGATTGGAATGGATATCTTTGGGAGTCAGCCAAGAATGAACCAAAATCTGTAATTTGTCTGTTTCACTTACTGTCTAATCTTTCCATCTTTGGGGAAGCTGGGTACAGGAGCCTAGACTGGATGTATGGTGGAGAATCAGTATCTATGTCTGGAATCCAAAGCAAACCTATAGCATCCTAGTAAAAATAAAGGAATAAATGGATAGAAACACAGGAAACTTTGTAGGACAATAAGGACTAAAATACAAGAATATGAAGGAAAGCCTAAAAAATTCTGAATTGAGAGACTGATAATCCAAATACTCTTTTACTAAATTTTAGAATATTAGGGCAGAACTTATTCTACTTACAAACATAATTGATTCAAGATATTGGGTTGGGGTCAAGACAGAAGGTGGGGGCTTGCCCCAGCTAGGAGAGGCTAGAGAGAATACCAGGGAGGAATTGACATTTGAAATATTGAGTTTTCTCCCTTGAAACTTTTATAGCAATTGATGACTGATTTGTTAAAGGTCAGTGCTTATGTGCGTTGTGTGCTAAGTTACTTCAGTCATGTCCTGCTCTTTGCGACCCTATGGACTATAGCCTGCCAGGCTTGCAGTCCATGGGATTCTCCAAGCAATAACACTGAAGTGGGTTGCCATTTCTTTCTTCACAGGATCTTCCTGACCTAGGGATTGAACCTGTTTCTCCTGCATTGCAGGAGGATTCTTTATGATTGAGCCACCACGGAAGCCCATTAAAGGTCAGAGAAAGATTCAAAAACATTATCAATCATTTTGTTAAGTAAGATATAGTTATTCATAGGATGTTTTTCTAGATGGTGTATATAATATTGATAGGTTAAACAGTAGGATGTGAAAGTATACTTTGTTTATTTATACATTTCTTTTCTGAATTTTCTAAGAACTAAGTTTTACATTTGAATATAAGGTGAATAATGTACATTTGTGAATGTCCTTGATTACATTATTCTCTACAACTATTGCTTAGAACAGTACCAATCTGCATTATCGGAAAATGTTGATTTAGTTTTGATGATTTTATTATTTTGATAAGTGATGAAATCATATTATTGCATGGTCTGGTTGATTTTTATACAACTTTTGTGAGACTAATCAGAGGAAATATAGGGCAATTTAGTTTTTGAGTTTAAACCCAAGTCAAAGTTTTGAATTCCTACAGAGGAAGTGCTTTCCGAGTTTGCTAGAATTGTTCTAGTGAAAAAGAAGTATTGAATAATGATGCATTTTTCTTAAGCTCAGCTAATCTATTTTTAGGCATTACATAGTGCTGCTGCTGCTGCTACTAAGTTGCTTCAGTCATGAATGAGAATCAAATCATGTCTTCTGAGAAAAATGGCAATAGTAATATACATTTATAGAGTAGCAGTTGCATTTGGATGGAAATTTTTCTCCCAATCATGTGGATCATTAGCTAATATTTCAGTTAATTAATTAGAAAATTGTGAGTTAAAAGCTCTCAAAACCTAAAGACAGAAACCAAAATCCAGCCTTCTCCTTACTCTGATTTTTATATATGAAACAGCACAAAGTAATTAAAGACAAAATGATTCACAAAATAATTACAGCATACTTCTGATCTTAGGAAAAATAATAAAATAACTTAGGTTTTGAGGCTATTAAGAGTGTGTATGCCAAAGAAATAAACCCAAAGTTTATTTAACTTGATTATAGAAATATTGTCCTTGAAAATGAGGATACCCATATACATATGTTTTATATATATATAATGTATATTATATATAATAGTAGGATGAATAAATCTTAACATAGTTTATATTTTAAGAGTCTGTATGTAGACTTGTATGACACTGAAAAAATATTTCAAAGCATTATATTGCTTTTTATTTAGTTATAATCTTCTATTAATGAGTTTATGATTATATGTGAACTCTATTAGCATTCTTCATTTTGTGAGTTCTTTTAATAGGCTTTATTTTTTTAGAACAGTTTTACATTTTTTGTTTTTTTATATAAAATCTCTTTATTTTACAAAAATTTAACTAGAAAAGCTACATTTAGGTCACCAGAGGAGTTCTTAAAAGTTTCTCAAGTTTATAACTTTTTGTTTTATCTTTGCTTAGAATTTATATCCTGCCTATTTCTAAACAGATTTGAAGTGGCTTATGAGATTAGGCATAATGCAAAAAAAGGCAATTAGGGATAGAATGAAAAGATATCATCCAACTATAGCAGAGGGAATGAGGTGAACAGACACCCAAGAGGAGATGATTGTTAAAATTGGGGCACTGATCTTGGCTCCATATTTCCAAGTAACCAAGGCAAAGAGGAAAAACTCATGGGTGTACAGAATTTTACTTTCTGAATAGAGAAAGCATTTAGATATTAGACTTCTTTTTAATTGGGCCTAAACTCAAGTTGCAGTTTGATAACATATATGATACACTGTATAAAATTCAGAACAGTATTATTGATTCATTTAAAACAAACACACTCATTCTGTTTAAATATAATCATAAAATCCTATGCCTCCAATTAAGGTTTTCTTCAGCTGGTTAAAAAAAAAAAAAAAGAAAAGTCATTAATGAGTATGGAAATAAAATTCTAAACTGTCCAAAATGGCATAACCTTATAAGTTAAGTATCTTTAGTATCTTTACTTTCTCACTTCCTTTTCCTACCTCAGAAGTACCAGTTTTTGACATTATCTATCCAGTTCTCTCTCTGGTAGTCTAACTGTAAATGCTATCAGTTCAGTTCAGTTCAGTTGGTCAGTCATGTCCGACTCTTTGCAACTCCATGGAATGCAGATGCCAGGCCTCCCTGTCCATCGCCAAATCCCAGGGTTTACTCAAACTCATGTCCATTCAGTTGGTGATGCCATCCAACCATCTCATCCTCTGTCGTCCCCTTCTCCTCCCACCTTCAATCTTTCCCAGCATCAGGGTCTTTTCAAATGTCAGTTCTTCACATCAGGTGGCCAAAGTATTGGAGTTTCAGCTTCAGCATCAGTCCTTCCAGTGAGTATTCAGGACTGATTTCCTTTAGGATGTCTGGTTAGATATTCTTGCAGTCCAAGGTACTCTCAAGAGTCTTCTCCAACACCACAGTTCAAAAGCATCAGTTCTTCAGCACTCAGCTTTCTTTATAGTCCAACTCTCATGTCCATACATGACTACTGGAAAAACCATAGCTTTGACTAGATGGACCTTTGTTGGCAAAGTAATGTCTCTGCTTTTTAATCTTCTGTCTGTATTGGTCAAGGTTTCTTCCAAGGAGCAAGTGTCTTAATTTCATGGCTGAAGTCACCATCTGCAGTGATTTTGGAGCCCCCCCGCCCCCCCCAACCAAATTAAGTCTGTCACTGTTTCCATTGTTTCCCCATCTATTTGCCATGAAGTGATGGGACCAGATGCCATGATCTTAGTTTTCTGAATGTAGAGCTTTAAGCCAACATTTTCACTCTCCTCTTTCACTTTCATCAATAGACTCTTTAGTTCTTCTTCGTTTTCTGCCATAAGGGTGGTGTCATCTGCATATCTGATGTTATTGATATTTCTCCCGGAAATCTTGATTCCAGCTTGTGCTTCATCCAGCCCAGTGTTTCTCATGATGTACTCTGCATATAAGTTAAATAAGCAGGGTGACAATATACAGCCTTGACGTACTCCTTTCCTGATTCGGACCAGTCTGTTGTTCCATGTCCAGTTCTAACTGTTGCTTCCTGACCTGCATACAGATTTCTCAAGAGGCAGGTCAGGTGGTCTGGTAAATGATATAGTCACAATTTATTTCTTGATTATCAAATTAAGCACTATTGATACTTTCTACTATTGACAAAGAAAGGAACTCAGTTACTCTGCCAACATTTTCTCCTCACTCTTTCTCCCATTTTTATTAGTCATGTTGAGAAGGTAACAGGCAGGAAGGCTAGAGGTCCAAGCAGCAAGAAGAAATAAACTGCAAGTGGCAAATTTTTTTTTTCTTTCTCTATACAAAGCCTCTTTTAATTCTGTGTTGACAACACCAGATTCTGCCTTGAGCTAACCAATGAGGTTTTCTTAGGTTAGTGAAACTATGTATTTGCTTTGGAATTTGCCTTTCTTCAAAATAGTTCTGCCTAAGACTAACTTTTCTTCTCTCAAACCTTGGGCTGATAATAGCTCAACAAACCAGTATTCCTGTCAGTTGCTTTATGGCTGGGGGATGACACACCTTGTGCCATCCTATCTCAAAAGTGCATATTGTGGGAAAGGGGTCTTGGTGAAACTCCTTCAACCTTGAGTTGTCTCTCTTATCTGATTAATAGCTTTCTAACAGACATAAAACACCTTGCTATAAATTAGCAAAGGAGCACTCTTTCTGTCCCCTTCTGATGTCCATGTCAGAAGCTTTCCCTGTTTCTATTATACTTTAATATAAACTTTGCCACAGAAAAAGCTCCAAGTAGTCAAGCCTCATCTCTGATCCTGGATCAAAATCCTCTCCTGTGGAGGTCGCAGTTCCTGGAGTAAATCCTGGCATAACACATAGCTCACAGCGGCAACCTTTCAATATTGTTATATTTTAGTTCTTTATTCAGAAAATTAAAATTTGTATTTTTCTGATTTATCCACTTGAAACAGTATCTCTTGACTCCTCCAGAACAAAAAGTGTTCAGTGTTCTTACAGTTCCTTCCTTCTCTTTTCCCAGTTTTGCCAGCTCTATAATAACCTCAGATATGCAGATGACACCACCCTTATGGCAGAAAGTGAAGAGGAACTAAAAAGCCTCTTGATGAAAGTAAAAGAGGAGAGTGAAAAAGTTGGCTTAAAGCTCAACATTCAGAAAATGAAGATCATGGCATCCAGTCCCATCACTCCATGGGAAATAGATGGGGAAACAGTGGAAACAGTGTCAGACTTTATTTTCTTGAGCTCCAAAATCACTGCAGATGGTGACTGCAGCCATGAAATTAAAAGACTGCTTACTCCTTGGAAGAAAAGTTATGAGCAACCTAGATAGTATATTCAAAAGCAGAGACATTACTTTGCCGACTAAGGTCTGTCTAGTCAAGGCTATGGTTTTTCCATTAGCCATGTATGGATGTGAGAGTTGGACTGTGAAGAAGGCTGAGCACCAAAGAATTGATGGTTTTGAACTGTGGTGTTGGAGAAGACTCCTGAGAGTCCCTTGGACTGCAAGGAGATCCAACCAGTCCATTCTGAAGGAGATTGTTGGAGAAGACTCTTGAGAGTCCCTTGGACTGCAAGGAGATTCAACCAGTCCATTCTGAAGGAGATCAACCCTGGGATTTCTTTGGAAGGAATGATGCTAAAGCTGAAACTCCAGTACTTTGGCCACCTCATGCAAAGAGTTGACTCATTGGAGAAGACTTTGATGCTGGGAGGGATTGGGGGCAGGAGGAGAAGGGGACGACCGAGGATGAGATGGCTGGATGGCATCACTGACTCAATGGATGCGACTCTGAGTGAACTCCCGGAATTGGTGATGGACAGGGAGGCCTGGCGTGCTGTGATTCATGGGGTCGCAAAGAGTCAGACATGACTGAGGGACTGAATTGAACTGAACTGAACTGATGCTACTTGTCCATGTATTTAGTTGCTCAGTTGTATTCAACTCTTTGTGACCCTTTGGACTGTAGCCCACCGGACTCCTCCGTCCATGGGATTTTTCAGGCAAGAATACTGAAGTGAATTGCCATTTTATCCTCCAGGGGATCTTCCTGACCCAGGGATTGAACCTGTATCTTTAGATGGATTCTTTACCCACTGAGCCATCAGGGAAGCCCCTACTTACCTGTAATCAATGTTTAAACTATAGAAGTTAAAAACTGATGGTGGGAGGGCCAGATACAGGTGTTCAGAAGTATTATGTTTGACTCACAAGATGACTATTTTTAAGGGAAATTTATTTAATAGTTAATAAGTGAAACTACAGAGATTCCATATGAATATGCTTTGTTTTTCTTCTCTAGAAAAATGGAAGAAGAGCTGGTACTATTGAGTCCATATTTCTACATGGCAGTAATTGTCTCCTTTTGATGAAGCTTATGTTCATTTCTTCCCAGGTGCTTTGATGCATTTACTTCACCCTTCTGTCCCTGTAAGCATCTGAGTTTGTGTGTGGCCCTTAGTTAGCAGTATTTTGTTTTATTCTGTAGTGAGTGAAAAAGTGAAGTCACTCAGTCATGTCTGTCTCTTTGCGACCCCATGGACTATAGCCTACCAGGCTCCTCCCTCCATGGGATTCTCCAGGCAAGAGTACTGGAGTGGGTTGCCATTTCCTTCTCCAAGGGATCTTCCCGACCCAGGGATCGAACCCGGGTCTTCCTCATTCCAGGCAGATGCTTTAACCTCTGAGCCACCAGGGAAGCCTGATGCATGTTTTGTTTATAAAGTGAATCTGCTCCATGTTCTGTGACACTTCCTTGTATATTTTAGATTTTTATTAGCTTTTTGAAAAGAAAACATTATTTCACTAGTCATTTTATTTAACTAGTCATTTTATTTAACTATGAATACTTTGTTATTTTCTGACTACAGTTTATCATTGTAGATAATTTTTGTTCCCTGGCAATAATGGATATAATCAAAATTCCACTGATTAGAGGTCTCTTCTGTTTTTCACGTTTCCTCCAGTTCCCTGAATTATCTGTTTCCTCTAGAGTCAGTTGTTCTCATCGTTCATTTCCACCCACTTGTATTAATTTGTTATTTTTGGTTGTTCTTTCATATTTGCGAATGTAAGACTGTGACCAGATTAATGTCACTAGTTCATTGTCTCTTATCACCAGCTCCTTTTCAGCCTCTTTCTTGGCCCTTTTCTTCTCTGTTGCTTCGTGATTAACTATTGATACTTGGGGTGCTGCAGGGCTCAATTCTCCCTTGTTATCTACACGCCTGTCTCCCAGGTGCTCTCATGTATTTCCATGGCAACAGCAAGTAAACCAAGGTCACTCATAGCTTAAAACCTTCCAGCAGTTTCTTATTATGTTCTGATAAACTTAACTCTACTCTATCCTAAATAGCCCCACAATATCTGGCTCTTACTTCCCCTTTAATCTAACTCCTACCTCTTTCTCCTCATCCAATATATTATAGACACAGTAGCTTCTTCCTGTTACTCAAGCATACTCATCTATCAATAATTCCTACTCTAGGACCTTATAATTACCTGTTGCCTCATTCTAGAATGTACTCCTTTTGTTTACCTCTGGTTGTATAGGTCTCAGCTTTGGTACCAGACCTTTTCTTGCCTCTCTTTTTAGACAGGTCATTGTTAAATACCTCATCTAAGGTGGCTTCCAAGTCCCTTACACTCATATGGTAATTCACTTTATGGCACCTATTGTGATTTTAGTATTTTTCCTGCTCGCTTGAAAACGTACATTCATCCCTTGGTATTGGTTCCAGGATCTTCATAGATACCCAGATTCTTTCCTCCTTTGTTGAAGCTATGTGGGTGTATTTCTTGGCTCTCTATTCTGTTGCATTGATTCATATATATGTCTTTATGTGCCAGTGCCATGCTATTTTCATTACTATAGGTTTTTAGTATTATTGGAATTCTGAGAGGGTTATGCTTCCAGCTTTTTTTCCCCTTCAGGATTGCTTTTGCAATTCTGGGTCTTTGATGGTTTCGTATAAATTTTAAGATTATATGTTCTAGTTCTGTGAAAAATGTCATGAGTAATTTGATAAGGATCACATAAATTTGTAGATTGCTTTTGGAAGTATGGCCATTTGAGCAATATCAATTATTTCAACCCAAGAGCATGAGATATCTTTCCATTTCTTTATATCATCTTTGGTTTCTTTTATCAATGTTTTCTAGTCCCTTTATCAATATTTTCTAGCACACGAGTCTCTCACTTCCTCAGCCTGGTTTATTCCTAAGTATTTTATGTGATTTTAAAATATTTTTTTTTAACTTTCCTTTTCTGGTATTTCATTGTTAGTGTAAAGAAATGCAACAGATTTCTGTATGTTAATCCTGTATCCTGCTACCTTGCTGATAGGTCTAGTAGCTTTTGTGTGGAGTCTTCAAGGTTTTTTATATAGAGTATCATGTCAGATGCATATAATGACAGTTACCTTTTCCCTTCCAATTTAGATGCCTTTTATTTCTTTTTCTTGTCTGATTACTGTGGCTAGAACTTTAAGTACTATGTTAAATAGAAGTGTGAGACCAGGCATCCTTGTCTTGTTCCAGATTTTAGAGGGACGACTTTCAGCTTTTCACTGTTGAGTGTTATATTGGCTGCGAGTCTGTTATAAATAGCTTTTTTATGTTGAGATGTTTCTCCTATACCCACTTTGGTAAGAGTTTTTATTATGAATGGGTGTTGAATTTTATCAAATGCTTTTTCTACACCTATTGAGATAATCATGGGTTTTTTTTTGGTCTTTCTTTTGTTGATGTGGTGTATCACATTGATTGACTTGCATATGATGAATTATCCTTGGAACCCTGGGGTGAATCCAATTTTTTTGTAATGTATTATTTTTTAATCAATATATGTTGTTGGATTCAGTTTGCTTATATTTTGTTTAGAGTTTTGCATTTATATTCATCAGATATATTGGTCTATAATTTTCTTTTTTGGTAGTGTCTTTGTTTTGGTAGCAGGGTGATGGTAGCATCAAAGGATGATGTTGGGAGTGTTCCATACTTTTCAATCTTTTGGAAGAGTTTGAGATGGAATAATACAAGTTCTTTTTTGTATGTTTTGTAGAATTCCCTAGTGAAGCCATCTGGTCCTGGACTTTGGTTTTCAGGGCATTTTTTTCTTTTTTTGTTATAGATTCTGTTTCACTTCTTGTGATCTGTCTGTTCACATTGACTGTTATTTCTTCTTGATTCAATCTATTCTTTAAAAGAACTGTTTGTCCTACTTCAAAATATAACATGGGCATTTTTTCCTCCTCCTCCTTTTCCTTTCTTTTCTAATAGTCACAATGATAATAATAATTATCATTATAAAAGAAAATATAAATAGTTATCAACTCCTCACTGTCAGATAATGTGCTATATTATTAAAAAGTTTTATTGTGTTATATGAGATAAACATTCATTAACCATGATTTTATAAATGAGAAATCTGAAACAAGAACAAGTTGTTATTTGTCTGAAATCATAGAGCTGCCACGTAATGAAATTGGAACCTGAATCTCGCTTTTTTTTTTTTTACCTGTTATCACCTTGTGATACACTCCTTTGGACATCACAGACTCATGTACATTGGAATATAAAACATAATTAGTTGTGCTATTAAGTTGTGTGTTTAAGTTGCTATGATGGATATCAGGAGTCTTCCATAGGACATTCTGCAGAGTGTTCTTGTCTTTTAGGAGTACCGGAATCTTAACTCAGTTAACAGTCACAGTCAATATGATCTAAGCATGTAGTTATAATGATACCAGAAAGAGCTTTTTAATTAAAAGACATTAAAATAGATTACCTACGAGTGAGTGCACTGTACAGCATATGGAGTGATTAGTGTAATGTCAGGCAAAGCTGAATTATGAATCTTTGCCCAATGAGCTTATAATATAATGAATGTTACTAAGTTGTGTACAGAGAATTTATAAATAGTTAAATGCTATGATATTGACATGCAATAGACTACACATCCTACATCCTTGGTATTTTAGAAAATATCTTTCAGTCCTTGCTTGCTAAGACATGGGTGAAATTTGTGGTTAGGATTTCCTGAGGGAAAACTTGACTGACTTTGATTTTGCATTTTATGATCTTCATGCCTAACCTTACTTGGCACTGAAGTGCAGCTAATACTAATATCAGAGATTTCTCTTTTCTTACTACTATGCAAAATTCAGAATTTTTAAAATACTGTGTTTTAAATATTAAAATTGTCTTTTAAGAGGGGGGAGAAAAAAACAAAACCAAAATCCTGATTGTCTTTCTCCGTAGCCTTTCAAACCCTATCCTTACTGAGGGTTGGTGGTTCTGTTTGCTCTAAACTAGTGAGAAATTTGTATCTTTACTTGAGCAGAGACTAATGCAGAGAATGATCCTGGGGAGTAAGTGGGCAAAGAGGATATGAAATATTTAGATTTGTTATTGAATTGCATTAGAATAAAGGGTACGGAAACATCCCTTTATATCTGAAAATGGGAAGCTAACAATTTTTGTGTTGCCTATGGTTTATTTTTGGTGCTTGGGAATTTGCTATCATAAAGTAATTTAAAGGGATGGAAAATGCAATAGTGGTGAAGTTGAATGGTCATTTTTGGAGCATTGGATAACTTATAGCATGAAGAGGAAAAGCCCAGTTTCCAAAATATCTGGCTCAGGAAACAAAAGAAAGACATTATGTAACCATGGAATTTATTTCTGTCTGCAGTTTGTACACTGGGGCTGCTGAAAAGAAATTGCAGAAACTGATGTTTAAGAAGTATACTTTACAACATACTTTGGTGCATACACATGTTTGTGGGGCATATATAAATAGAAACAAAAATTTCCAGAAACAATACCAACCCTCACAATGTTCCAGTCACTGATACTTTTCATTCCATTCTATTCTATTGAAAGAAGAATGTCATTACAGATGACTTTATGAATGTAGTCATTAGACCCTTCAGGGGAGGGAATAATGGAAAATTTGGAAGAGACTATGTTTGAAAGTCAATCATGGGGGTTTAAGCAGATCATATTTCTCTTTCATTTCCTTTCTAATTAATTCACTATTCACTTCCAACTCATTTTATTCCTGTGTTTGTACTCCTATTGATACCTTGTAACCCTCCCTGTCAGGGACTGCTGCTGATTGGACTATGGGTGGATACCTAAAGAAATCAATCGATAGGATAAGTTGTGCCAATCAGATGCCTAGATTGTTCAGATTTTTCTAGGATGCTGATAGATTTGTATCTCTTTACAAATTCATTTTTGGAGTCAGTTTGAGATTTCTTTTCCTTGTATCCAAACATGGATTTCCCTGGTGGCTCAGACAGTAAAACGGCTGCCTACAATGCCGGAGACCCTGGTTCAATCCCTGGGTTGGGAAGATCTCCTGGAGAAGGAAATGGCAACCCACTCCAGTATTCTTGCCTGGAAAATCCCATAGACAGAGAAGCCTGGTGGGCTACAGTCCATGGGGTTGCAAAGAGTTGGACACGATTGAGTGACTTCACTTTCACTTTCAAACATGACTTGAAAACTGTACAGATATTTCCATTGCTGTCATTTAGAACTCATTTCATCCACAGATGAAACATGCTGTCTTCTAGTTTATATTATAATTGTCAACTAATCAATGAACTATGACTATGGCAATACTCTGTAGAACACTGGCCAACAAGTTTTAATCCCAATTAAATTCAGTAAATTTTTATTCTTCTATGTGTTTCATCACCTCTTCACACAGTCAAGCTAATACGATCATGTTTTCTGAGTCTGATTCTGTTTTTGCTGGCTAAGTAGTCAATAGTTTCTGTTGAGTGACTGGCAGTTCATAGCCTCTCTTTCTTCAGGTTGTCTTGTCTTTTCTTCTTAAGCACTTTCTCCTTAAGGTTTTAAGTGGGATCTTTGATGTCCTGACATGTCGGGAGGTTTAACCATGGAAACCATAGCTTGCTCTTTTTCTCTTCTTGAGGCATGAATTTAGGGCTATTCTATAATACTAAAGTTTCTTTAATATTTGGAAAATTGACTTATTTTGAGAATAGAATAATACTAAGCACCTCAAGTAACTTTGAAAAAGGTTACTTGAGGTGTTTAATATTTCAAAAGTCATCTACTTTCAACTTGTTTAATTTTTCAGTTTCTAAGGCCCTAAAACTGCTCCATTTTGGTCTGTTGCCAAATATGTAGACACTCTGCAAAGGAATCCCATTATAAATCTCTCGTTCAATTACCTATTTTCAAAGGGCAGAGGAGAGCAGAAATGTAGTCTCCTCTTTGAGAGAGAAGATAAGAATTTTATTTGCTAAATGGTTTTTGAAAGAAAATTTTGAGTAATTTTTGTCAATGGTTAGTTTTATAGTGAATATATTTTTGTATTAAAATTCCTGAGATTTGGATTCATTTCCTTTCTTATTTAAAAATAAGCAAGAGTTGAGTAAGTATACTGATTAGAAGACATTTTTGTGTTTATGTTTCTATAGAAGTGTTAGAGCTAGTGGTTTTCTTCCAGGGAGAGTTATAATTTTGTTGAACATTTTATTTGAGGAATTATACTAATGTGTAGTTTTTGCTATATTTTATATTCAAATATTTTTCTCTTCTCCTTACCTTCCCCATTTCATCAGACTAAAAATGAAATAAATTTCCAAATGAATCTCAGTTATATTTTCATTCTCCTGGTGACAGAGAATTATATATGCATTCATGCTTCAAGATATTTTAAAGTCAAGAGGAGAATTTTGTTTCCAGGTGATCTAGAACTAATATTTCAAATTTTCTGATGAAATTTTTTCTAACTCATAAGACAGTGAATTGTAGCTGGGAGAATTTGGGCTATGCATTCTGTGTAATGAGATTTTAGATACTTTTCATTTTTTCCTTTTTAAACTTTCTGAATCATCTTATTTTTAATAATAAATATATATTAGTTTTTAAGATAAAATATCAAAACCATTTTCAGCCTAGCTTTTTTCCTTAGAAGATTATTAATAGCTGTTAGAGGCAGTGATAGGAACATCATTTGTTCAATTTCACTCTGTTCACTTTGACTTTTAATGTATATTTTCTTTTCTCCACCCTTTAATACAAACATTTTATGAATATGAATTAAATCAGTTGATAGAGGAAGTTTGGTTTTGCCTGTGTGTGCATTAAAAAATCTAAGAATACAAAAAATAAGAAAATAAACCAACCTCTGCCGCACATCTTCAAGTTCTACTTGAAGCATATTTATCTACTGTATTTTTCCCTAAATAGACTGCAGTAGTTTGAGGATTAGCTGTTTCTTGGGTTAAATGTAAGAGGTTAGATGATAAGGGTAAAAGTTTTCTTGCAAATTCTAATAGCCCTCAGTATTATTAATATGGCACATGGAATTTTTATATCAACTGATTTTTAAATCCTAGCTTACAAATGCCTGTAGGATTGCTAATATATTTTTACTTGTATTTCACTTCTGCAATTTATAAGATTCTTTGGATTTCCACTTTTATTTTCTCTTATTCTGGAAAGAGCATTTTGGTTTCTATAAGGATTTACCCATTCTTCACTTTGTGTAATCTTAGTGGAATTGCCAGTGTCCTCTACTCTCTTGGTAAAAGAGTGGTCACTCTACCTAATGAACCAATCAGAATCTCTCTTCCAGAATTTGAATCTTGAGTCATAAGGCGTTATGACAGAAAATAGTTGGATTATTAATTATGAGCTGCATGGTGAAGAAAGTCTCATTAGTTTTTCTACCATGATTCCCAGCATTGCTATGGTTCTTATACTGTTTGAAGCCTGATCTTTTGAATTTTCATCTGATTATGTAAGAAGTGTTTTCCTTATTCCAAATTCATTCCTTTTTTAAAAATTGTCTTTTAAAAATAAAACATAGATACAGAAAGCCACAACAAACAAAAGCTAAATAAACTATTATAAATTAGACACGCTTACAACTATCATCTAAGGGAAGAAACAAAACTTTAATAGAAGAAAGGAATAGAACCACCACCCAAGAATTCCCCTTTGCCACCATCTGTTGCATTTTAGTCATAGCTGCTTCCTTCATAATGTAATTGACCACTATATTGACATTTAAAATAATCACTCCTTGAATTTATCACCCAAGGATAGATCCCTAGTTTAGTGTTTGCTTTTAAAATTTTTCATAATTTTTTTATTGGTATAGTTTTTCTACTTTTTATGATATTCTTTGAAATGAATTTCTTATACTCAAGACATCATTGGGTTTTTTAAAAGTCCACTCTGTCAGCTCTGTCTTTTAAGTGGTATATTCACAAAGTTTTTATCTAATTACTGATATGTTAGGGCTTAAGTTTGCCATTTTATTTTACTTTTTTTTTTTTTTCTATTTGTCCTCTTTGTTTTGGTTCTCTGTTATCTTTTTTCCTATGTCCCTATAGGTTAAACATTTTTTTAAAAAGTCTATTTTGATTTATCTATAATCTTTTTTTTTCTACTCTATCTTTTTGTTTAGGTCTTTCAGTGTTTGCTTTAGGTATTACATTACACATACATAACATCATAATCTGCTGATTTCATGCTGTTTTCTCAGAATGTGAATGTAAGATTAAATATATGACTTTAAGATGTCTGGTCTAATGCTAACCCAAGCAAAACTAGAGCCTTTATTTGATGCTGTAGTGAAAAATTATAGTAATTCTAATCAAAGTTTGTGATTAACTGTGGTTTGTACAATAGATTTCAATCTCACACAAACTTTTATATTGTAAAAGTGATTATGAGTCTACTTTTCTGATATGAAAATGTAAAATTAAATCCTGAAATGTGAAAAATATTGGAATTATAAAATAGCACAAGGTATACTTAATGTTAAATGAAACTGGTTATTTTGAAATAATTTTTTAAAAAGGAAAAATAATGATAAGTTATAAAAACAAGATAAGTTTATACTCTTTCTTGAAGTTAATACAGTTGGACACTGAAAGTTGAAATAATCACTTGTTTGGCATTCAGAAAATTCGTGTTTATTTGAAGGCCTTGGCTAATACGTGTAATTTTTTGAATTATACAGAACCAAGTTGAACAGAATTTCTGGAACAGAACCATTATATAATATAACAGCTATATATATAATGTGTTATATAATATATAATGTGTTCTATAATATAACACAATATATATAATGTGTGTATAATGTATATATATATATATATATACACACACACATACATACGTGTGTGTACTGATGTTTTCATATCAGTACCGATATGAAATACTGATATTTTCATATACATTTGGCTTTAAAGTCGATGTAATCATTAGCACCAGGAGAAATATCAATAACCTCAGATATGCAGATGATACCACCCTTATGGCAGAAAGTGAAGAGGAACTAAAAAGCCTCTTGATGAAAGTGAAAGAGGAGAGTGAAAAAGTTGGCTTAAAGCTCAACAGTCAGAAAACTAAGATCATGGCATCTGGTCCCATCACTTCATGGGAAATAGATGGGGAGACAGTGGAAACAGTGTCAGACTTTATTTTTTGGGGGGCTCCAAAATCACTGCAGATGGTGACTGCAGCCATGAAATTAAAAGACACTTACTCTTGGAAGAAAAGTTATGACCAACCTAGACAGCATATTAAAAAGCAGAGACATTACTTTGCCAACAAAGGTCTGTCTAGTCAAGGCTATGGTTTTTCCATTAGTCATGTATGGATGTGAGAGTTGGACTGTGAAGAAGGCTGAGCACCGAAGAATTGATGCTTTTGAACTGTGGTGTTGGAGAAGACTCTTGAGAGTCCCTTGGACTGCAAGGAGATCCAATCAGTCCATTCTAAAGGAAATCAGCCCTGGGTGTTCTTTGGAAGGAATGATGCTAAAGCTGAAACTGCAGTACTTTGGCCACCTCATGTAAAGAGTTGACTTATCAGAAAAGACTCAGATGCTGGGAGGGATTGGGGGCAGGAGGAAAAGGGGATGACAGAGGATGAAATGGATGGATGGCATGACCGACTCGATGGATGTGCTGCTGCTACTGCTGCTGCTAAGTCACTTCAGTCGTGTCCGACTCTGTGTGACCCCATAGACGGCAGCCCACCAGGCTCCCCCATCCCTGGGATTCTCCAGGCAAGAACACTGGAGTGGGTTGCCATTTCCTTCTCCAATGCATGAAAGTGAAAAGTGAAAGTGAAGTCGCTCAGTCGTGTCCGACTCTTTGCGACCCCATGGACTGCAGTTTGAGTGAACTCTGGGAGTTGGTGATGGACAGGGAGGCCTGGCGTGCTGCGATTCATGGGGTTGCAAAGAGTCAGACATGACTGAGTGACTGAACTGAACTGAATCATTAGCTATTGACTTTATAGGAGTATTTCCAAATCTTGTAAATCCAAGTTTAAACTATATCTTACATATTCTTTTAAAATTAATTTATGATTTATGTATTAAATTTTGAGTATTTGGACTCAAATTATACTGAAACAAAAAATGGTTTAAATAAATGGAATAAAATGAATCAGAGAGACTATTTGGTATCTAACAAATTGGATGTGATTTCAGATGCTTCTTAGAATTGAGGAAAATAGAAAATGGATATCTGATTTCCCTGGACATGAAATAGTGCATTAAGCCTGTTTCCTCATCCTGCAGACCAGAATAGCTCTTGGCTCTTTTCCTGAGCCTTCAGACTTATGACTGTCTTTCTGTCCGAGGACACTCTGATTTGGAAATGCAGCATATTTAAAGCTGATTCGTTCTGCCAAGTGTCCATTAAGGGTGCTCCTGTTGAGTCCTAAACCCTTTGTCGTCAGTGTGGTCTTCTGGGTTACTTTTTCTTGATACCTTTTCCTCTACAGTTTGCCTTATTGCACACAGTATTGATTCACAGGTCCCTGGTGCATTGCCAGTTTTCCTCTGAAGGCCAGAAAATAGAGACTGACATATTTTCTTACTGAGAGTCCTCCTGCTGTTTGACGTCTGTTTTGAGTTGAAATTGAGAATATAATTATTTATGTCCATGGTTCTTGGCTTGAGGTGTCTTATTGCTTATGATCATTGCACTTAGGTCATGAGGCAAAAGAAGTAACAAGTCCCTGAGTCTTGGAGGCCCTGGAGGTGTACTCAGCTGGAAAAACTATGATCATGAGTCCAGTTCTCTCCTTTGCTTTCACTATGATTCATTCTGCTTCACTCTTAGCAATATATTACTGGATATTTATTTCTTGCTAAGTTTTAAGAAAGCTCAATTTTTATATCGTTTAATTGCTTATTTCCAAAGTTAAGTTCTTTTTTTTTTTTACTTTAAGACCTTCAAATAGATTTTCCTTTCTTACTTGAAACATCTTTCAGCTAAGATAAATGAGCCAAAAGAACACCACTCACTGATACGCCTTCTCTTCTTGCTGGCTTGATGAAAGCTCTTTCTTTTTGGAATAGACTGTTCAACATCTAGTCTGGCAGGAAGTCAGTCTCTGCAATGTTCTCTCTGCTGGAAGCATTGATCTTCATTCGTTTCTCTTTTCAGTTCTTCATTCTTGATATTGGTCTAGGGACCATGATTCCTGATTGTGGCTGACAAACCTCCCGATGTAAAATATTCCTTTTCTCTACCTGAGTTCTGCATCATCAGAGATCTACAGCTGAGAGGCTATCTCTGGAAAATATCTTTGTAGTTCTCCTCCACTTATTCACAGCTCATATTATTTGTTTGACTCTAACCTCTCCGTACTGCTGGGGAAGATTTTAAACTTAGAAACGAGAAGCACCGGGAACAAAATTGGTATAACATGTTGCCTAGCCCATATTTTTTATTGTTTCATCATCATATCAGCTGATTGTAGAAACACCCATTGCTGAATGCTGAAATGAAGTTTCAAAATAAAGTAATTAATGTCATTTTGGTAAACATGTTTTAAAGTTTGACTACACTCCTAATTTTGAGTTGACAATGAACTACCTTGTGAATTTGGATTGGCTTAATGACACAGCAAATATCATTACTCTGCTGGGGTACTTTAATGATTATAAACAACGTTCAGTTAAACAGGGGGGTTATGAATTGGTAACTTAAAATGTTCTCAACATAGCTTGCTTATAAAGGAGAACATATCATTCACCACTTTCACAGATTAAAGTGTCTGTAAATAAGATTTTCCCTATAGTGAAAAAGATCAAGATGTCAAAATAACTTGAACGTGTGTATCTGTACAAACTTCTAAGCAATGCTAAATGCTTCTCCAACACAGTAAGTACTTAAGTAAAAGTCAATTTCTTTGTATGATTTGCATATAATGTTAGTTTTATATTTGCTCTAAAAAAGTCAGTGCTCTGTTAAAAAATATATTTTTAGTGTTTGTAGAGGAAACACGGTTTTTTGGTTTATAACCCAAATCCCTTAAATTTGTAGTTAAATATTCTTTATCAGTCTATAGGCCTTGACAGAAATGTAGAGAGGCAATTTATTTCTCGTTAATTAAGACATTTGACAACTTAAAAAGCTATTATATATCTTTAATTCCTCCCCATGCTCAGAGAAAAATGAGATGGGCATATTTGTTGCAAAGATAATTCTGTGGTATTGTTCGTGTTACAGTGTTAGATGTTCTTCATTTGCTCCTCCAACCCTACTCTTCTGCTCTGTGAACGTCCCATCTTGCTTCCCTGGATTTGACCAACAAGAGGTATTGGCAGGTATCAGAGGATGGAAGAGAGTGAAGCCAGGCTTATTTTTGCCTTCTCTCCTATCAGGGTCATCAATTGTTAGAGGCTGCTTCTCTCTGGATTGTCTTTCTTTTGACTTTTAAAACCTAGGAGTGGCAATGGTCTCCTATTCCTCTTTCAGTAAACAAGGCACATCTTCTTGTTTTGATTGTCTTAACTCTTGAGAAATCTTTGTCAATAGTCTCTGTACTAATTTCCTAGGGCTGCCGTAACAAATTAATACAAACTTGGTAACTTAAGAAGGCCAAGGGTCTGAAGTGAGTCAGCAGCATCCTTTTCCTCTGGAGGAGAGCAGGCAGAATCTGCCCCATACCCCTCTCTCAGCTTCTGGTGGCGGTCAGAAATCCCTGGTTTTCCTTTCTCGTGATAGCATCACTCCAGCCTCTGTCTTGTTCACCACATGGCCTTCTCTGTGTCTCTCAGTATCTTTTCCTCTATCATCCAGTTTAGAACCAATTTAGAACCAGCTGTGACCTAGGATGAGCTCACCTTGAGACTTTCACCTTAATTTCATCAGCAAAGCCCTTTATTCCAAATAATATCACATTCCAAGGTTCCCGGTAGACATGTTTTGGGGGCTCACTATTCAACCCAGTATAGTCTCTTCATTAAACCCTCCTCACTTAAGCCTGTTGTGTGCGTGTGTGCTCAGCCATGAAGTCATGTTTGACTCTCTGCGACCCCACGGACTGTAGCCCACCAGACTCCTCTATCCATGGGATTTTCTGGGCAAGGATATGGGAGTGGGTTGCCATTTCCTTCTTCAGGGGATCTGCCCAACCCAGGGATCAAACTCATGTTTCCTGCATTGGCAGGCAGGTTCTTTACCACTGAGCCACCAGGGAAGCCCCAAGCCTGCTGGGCTCCTAATACAGGTAACGATTTTAATATATCAAAATGTGTTTAAAAAATTGGAAGATTAAAATGAGATATGTAAGGAAAGAAGATATTCAAAACAATATAGTGGAATGGCGAGACTCATGATACAATAAAAACTAGAAATACATTGTCTGTAAAGAACTGGCAAAACTGTATATCTACTGTCTTAAAGGAACAGTTTTCTTTAGCGTCCCTTTAAGATAATATACTTCTAGTTGTCTTTGGAAAATCTATTTTAGAAAAATAAGATTATTTGATTTATTTGAAGTCAATCCCCCTGCTAGAGAGAGTTTAATAATAATAATAATAACCCCCCTCAAAACTGGTACAGATTCTTCCATCTAACGTATATGAACTGTTGGGTTTCATATATAGGCCTCACATTCCTAAGTCTAAGATGACTAAACAGTATACACTCCCCACTCCATGATCTTAGGGGCTTGAAATGTGTGGTTGAATTGTACAGTATTCAACATAACTCTCTAATAGAAGAACTCAAGGAAGTGCAAGATGCCAATTAGGAGGATATTTTTTCCTGATAGTGACAGAAAACACCCACAGAATCCAAAGAGCCAGTCAGAACAGGGGATAAGACTGTGGCCCTGAACAACCTGGGCCTTGGGTAAGTGAGGCCAAAAACTTTCTGTAGAAATAAAGATATAGGAAACCTATAAAGGATATGTAGAAAAGGAAGTATGAGAGGACCACCCAATCTGGACCCAACCAGAGTCAAGACTGCTCTTTCAGTCATAGTGGGTGAAGTATTTTCATCAGCTTATGTTAAATCTTTCTCTCCTCCCACTGTGTTATATTTCAAAAATTTGTGCTTGTGAGCTTTAGAGAAAAATGTTCAAGGTCTTACTCCAGAGTGTTCAGCCATTGTCAATGACTCCTTTATAATTCCTTTAGCCTTGTCAACTAAAGAACCCCTCCAGGTTTTGTTAAAAATAGATATTGAATGCATTCTTCTCATCTCTTTAAGTTGAATGTGGTGAGCTAAAGACAACTAAAAGTCCATGAGGCCCCTCTCTTTTAGAATGTGGCTTTAATGAACTATTTTATACCAAATCCTGAGGTGCTGCATGGTGTGTACAGACAAGGTCCTACTCTTGTCACTCAGTTGAAGACACTAGGATGTTTAAATGAGGGAAAGTAATCTCTTTGCTTCTTCATTGTTCTTTGAATAATCTATTTAAAGTGACACTTTCCTTACTGTAAAAAATGCAAATCTTTTCATGTTTCTAAATATTTTATTTACATTGAACAGTTTAGGCAAAAGTCTCATAGAAGAAATGAAAAATTATGAAACTGTAAATATGTATATATTTTCATTCAAATAAAGGAAAATGAACGACCATTTCATGGGGCAAAAATATTTTGATGACTAACCGAGATAAACATGGCATAAAATAAATTACTTAATAAACAGCTCACAAATGTGACTTGCTTAATACATTATAGTTGACTCATCCTGCCTATTCGCATTAATGGATGAGCATAAACCATTTTTGTCAGTGAAATTTTATTCAGATTTAAAAAGAATAATGTAGTTTATGACAGATTTAACTACCGTCATCAACTATATACTATCCTGTTGCTTTCAGATTGTAGACTGAACATATGTTTAAAAAATCTTAATATGTCACATAATCAGAAGTGTTTTATGTTAATATATGGCTTTGTTCATTTGATTACAGCACTGGAAGAACATTAAAGTTTTATGAGAGTCCTATAAAATTCAACAGTTTGATGGAATACTACCCAGAGTAATCATCACACTTTATGGAACTTTATTCTGAGATGAGTTAGATTTTCTCTAATGATTTTTAGGTGGAGTGACTCAGATCATTAGCATACCATATTCTATACATGGAAAGGAATGGTACCTGGGTCTGGGTCTAGAGTCCTGAAAAATAAAGAGCATCTCTCAAACTATCTATCATATTACCAAAAAATAACTCAAACATGGAACAAACAAACAAACAAGCATTGCCTTATATATGAGACAATATATATTTTTTTTAATGAGCACTTCATATAATCCCCTGTCCTCTTTCTCTCCAGGAGGTGAGAAAACCTTTTCTATAAAAGACCAGGTAGTGCATGTTTTTAGTTTTATGGGCCATACTATGCTCTCTACCTCAACGACTTAATTCTGCCCTTGTCAAAACTGCATAGATAAGATGTAAACAAATGGAGTACCGGTGTTCCAATAACATTTTATTTATAGAAACAAGAGGGCAGGCCTGATTTGGGCAACAGGTTATAGTTTGCCAAAGTGAAAGTTAAGTCACTCAGTCGTGTCCAGCTCTTTGTGACCCCGTGGACTGTAGCCTACCAGGCTCCTCCATCCATGGGATTTCCAGGCAAGAGTACTGGAGTGGGGTGCCATTTCCTTCTCATTTGTAAACCTTTTGGCTAGCTGTGCTTTTCTTGATGATAGCATTTTGAGAGAGGATCAAGGCGTCAGGCTGTTCCCAGTTTTCTTCAAATTTTTTAAGCCAGTAACCAAAGCCATACAACAGGAGAATAAGACTTATCAGTGTCAGGATTTTCAACTATGTGGTCCTGACCATTAATACATTTAGTTTATTTATTTTAACTGGTAGGTCAGTGAGTGAAAGAACAGGGTTGAATCTGCATCATTTGAGAATTCCCTCCATATTGGCTCATTAAATTATATACTAGCCCTCTGTCTCTTAAATACTTCCAAACTTCTTTCCAGACATTTCCTGAAGGATGATCTGGCTAAAACTCGTGTAGTTGTATCCCTGTCTACCGTTTATTTCATTCACATGAAGATTTTCTGACAATAATAACATGGGTGAGAGGGCTCTGTAACCTGACTTGTAACCTGGAAAGTTCACGTGCATTTTAATCTTTGTGGTGAACTTCAGCCCACTGAATTCAACTATTATCTTAATTTTTTGGCAAATGAATGTACCTAGGTCTGCTTCCTTATCTCAGTTATGCTAACAGCCATTCAGACTTCCTCTCCTTATTTTACTGAGCAGAGCTTTTCAAAATTCTCTCTCCTCTTTGCCTGTGATCCCAGATGAGTAACACCCTTTGTTGTGTATTTTTCTTATTTAATAAATTGCTTTTGTCATTTCATGAGATCCTAGCAACTACAGCTGATCTAGTAGTATTTGGCAGTCACACTTCTGTACCTCTGAGTTCTGTACCTCATCTCTGATGAGATAGATTTTGACTTCCAGGGAATAGACATTCTTCAGGCAGCATCAAAGGACTCCATCAAGGATGGGGAGAGGGCAGAGCTTATAGGCTTGCTCTTTGTGAACTCTCTTCCTACTGAGTTGGAGTTGTTACAGGGTCCTGCTTTTCAACTGCAAGTCACCTTCTTTTGTAGGCACCAATTTCTGTTTATATAGTACCTTTGCAACTTATGGTATCTGGGGAGATGGTACAAACCATGTACATATAAGAAAATTGAAAATGCCAAAGATTATTTTTTCAGATATTTTATTCATTCAAGAAATATTTATAAATAGAGTGACCATATAATTTACTGTGTATATCATAACCCTAACCTTTTTTTTTTCTGGAAAAAAGATATAAGATGATAAATATAGCCAAAAGGATGGTAATTGCATTTAAGGAATGCTCTCTGTCTGTTCCAGACACCAGAGAAATAGCGGTAGCCAAAGCCTGCCCACAAAGAGCTTTCACTGAAGTAAGGAGAGACATAGTAAACAAACAATAAAAAAAGTTAACCTTTAAAAATAAAATTTCCTACTTATATAAATATATTTATTACAGAAAAAATGAAATTCAGAGACTTCTTGTTGTTACCCGTTGCTTTCTTATTTTTTATATATTAGCATAATGGTGGTTAAGAAATTAACTACTGGTGATTAAGGAAGCCTAAAAGCAGACTTCCTGGGTTTGAGTCCTGCCTCTCCCAGCTGAGATACTAAAAAAAAAGACTGAATGAGTTAACAGGAGGAAAACTTAACAGTTGTGCTCAGCACATAGTAAGGGCTCAATAAGTACTATGTTACTTTTATTATTACTTGACAAGGACACAACATTGATGAATCTTCTGAGAACCTGGAAATAAGATTGTTGTCACTGTTCAACTGCAAACCAACGGATCAGAGAAGAGATACACAAATTGTCTCAGAAACAAAGGGTAGATTTCCAGGACAAAAGGACTATATTGTAACTTTCTGCATGGATTGATACAGCTAAAACATTACTGTGTCATATGTGGGCTCTGTTAGCAATGGATGTATAAAGACAAGAGAGAGGAGATGTTGGCACTCTGTCTGTGCATGCTCAGTTGTGTCTTTGTGACCCCGTGGACTGTAGCCCACCAGGCTCCTCTGTCCACGGGATTTTTCCAGACAATACTGGAATGGGTTGCCGCTTCCTATTCCAGGGGGTCTTCCCACGCCAGGGATCAAGCCCTGTCTCATGTCTCCTGCACTAGCAGGTGGGTTCTTTACCACTGGGAAGCCCAGGTGTTGGCACTGTATTGCCTAGTGAGAGAGTTAATTCTTAGATAGGCTGATGAGGAGTCTGGGGCCTTCAAGGAGGAAAGGGTCCAGGACCCTTAAGGAGGAGAAAAGGGACAAATGTTTTTTTCTACATTGTTTTGTCTCAGTTACATACAATATTTTTTCTTAAACTCTGAGTTGTTATGACAACAATATTTAAGACTTTTGTTAAGCCCAGAGCTAATAATTAAACAACAAAACAACTCAACTTGCTCAAGGGTATGTTTTTCCTTAAGCTCTATACTAATGATTATATAGCAGCTATGTATCTTGCTTTAAGACATGTTTCTCCTTCTTAAGAAGCATCTTCTGATTAATCTTGTTATCTTTAAACTAGTGGGAGTGGGTCTGCTAAGACCTTTGTGTTGTTAGTTCTAATCTTGTTAATTTAATATATATGTTGTAGGAGTGGGTCTGGTAAAAGTATATGTCTTATATCCTTGATAAGACTAGGAGGGGAGCATGCTCCATCCCCCTTCGATGTCTATGTCAGAAGCTTTCTCTGTCCCTTTTTATACTTTAATAAAACTTCAGCCACACAAACTTCTGAGTGAAGCCTGGTCCCTGGTCCCGAAGCTAAATCTTCTTTGCAGATGATGAATCCAACATCATTCACCATAAGCTATTACTAGCAAATGCTCCCAGGAGGAGAGGAGTCTCAATCTGATACCTCTGTCCAGTGTTCCCCTCTGATTTGTTAGGGATTCCTGGAACAGGTCCTCTGGAGTTTATACCTAAAGAGAAAATCCTTTTTTTTCTTTCTTTCTTTCTTTTTTTGTTGGTTGCAAGATAGTACTCTAAAGTAGCTCAACTTACAGTGGGGGCTTGGCTGATTAAATTCCTCATAGCACTTGGCATTTAGTTTCCTATGCTAGGCTTAAAATCTAAATTGGGTTTGAGTTGGACTAAGTTATTCTCTAAAGGAGTTGGTGTCTTATGATTTGGTGGGGAGTACAGAGTCTTTGAGAGCTTCCCCAGCAGCTCAGCTGTTAAAGCTTCCACCTACAATGTAGGAGACCCCAGTTCAATTCCTAGGTCAGGAATATCCCCTGGAAAAGGGATAGACTACCCATTATAGTATACTTAGGTTTCCCTGGTGGCTTGCATGGTAAAGGGTCTGCCTATAATATGGGAGATCTGGGTTCAATGCCTGGGTCAGGACGATCCCCTGAAGAAGGGAATGGCAACACTCTCCAGTATTCTTGCCTGGAGAATTCCATGGACAGAGGAGCCTAGCGGGTTATAGACCATGGGGTTGCAAAGAGTCAGACACGGCTGACTGGCTAACACACACACACGGAGTCTTTGATTTTATGGCCAACTTGGATATATAGAGTCAACCATATGGCAATGCCATTTTTGTAGGTCACAAGAGTCCAGTATTGGCAGTAGATTGTGGTTTAGTTGAAAGCCTGGGCTGCCACACATAAGCACCTGGTTGTGCTCACTGCGATTCAGCTGCCTGCCTCTGCTTGGCTGGTCTCACAGTGAGAGAGGACTCCAGCCAGCCGGCCAAGCGTGGAGTCTGTCTCTTCAGGATGGCTGAAGGCAACAACCAAACACATCCTGCCTCGAGCCCTCTTGGCAGCGGGCTGAGAGTGAATAATGCAAGCGCTGCTACTGCTCTTGCCAGACATGAAACTCTGCTTCCTTGAGGATTGGTGGACCATGGGGATAAATCCACCCCTTAGGCTCAGCTGTCTATGTGTCCCTGACCCTTTCTGTATTGATGACAAGCTGTAACCCTTATCTCTCCTCTCCAGCTAGGCATCCTTTTCTTTCCTACTGGGTCTTGAGAGACTGCATGAAAGCACTCTTTGTTTCACCCACGTTGTTTAAGCCCATCCCCGTGTGAAGACCCCCTCACCTAGGGGACATGAATCCCCTCTAGCTTCCCCTTTCAGTCACCCGATGACACAGCAAGGCTGATTTTGGCTTGGAGATCAGGGAAGGGAGCTATAGTTGAATATTCTGGTCCTATTGGAAAGATCATCCTTTTGGTTATAGTCTTGCAGCAGGCTGTTTTCCCTTAATGCCATTAAACATTTCACTCATCAGATTCCTTCAGATTCCAGCCTCACCCAGCAGCCTTCTACCTATCATGCAGCTTCTCATGTAGATATGCCTGTCCCGGCGGCTTACAAGTATTTTGGTTTCTGTGACATTTATTTCTTCTTGTGAATCAATAACTTTTAATTTGGATGTATATCATAGTCTTAAGAGTTTAGTTCATGTAAGTTTCTGCTTATGAAAGATGCCTCTATTTATAGTGTGCCAACACAATCTGATTTCTAATCTTCTGAGAAAAGAAACTAGGACAAATTCAACAAAGTAAAGCATGAAGGCCTGAGTTCTTTTAAAAGTTAGGCAGATTCTCCTTTTCCTCTCAGACCTTACATCACCATGGGGCTGAGCACAATCAAAAGCTTCTTTTTGCTTAGTTCTTAGTTTTCACATACACTGCCCACCCTTCCCCATCAAACCCCCTCTCCCCCCATGTCTCACTGCAGACATTTTGTAGGATCTTCTGCCTAGCTATTGGAAACTTCTAACTCAGAAAATTTTTAGGATATTTGATATTTGGGGGAAAAAAGGATAATAATGTTAAATAGTTATATAATATGCCAGTTGGTTTCCCTGGTGACTCAGACAGTAAAGAATCTACCTGCAATGTGGGAGACCTGGGTTCATTCTCTGGGTTGGGAAGATCCCCTGGAGGAGGGCATGGCTACCTACTCCAGTATTCTTGCCTGGAGAATTCCATGGACAGAGGAGCCTGACAGGCTAGTCCATGGGGTTGCAAAGAGTCAGACACAACTGGATGACTTTCACTATGTAGACATGCCAAATTTGTAGAAAATGCCACTGTTGTTGAATATTCAGGTTTTTTTTTTTTTTGATTACAAACAGAATCTATGATGAACTGTCTCCTTGACACATTCTGTGCACATCTATTATCTTTCTCTTATTATAAATTCTAAAAGTGAAATTCATGAGTTAATATCTGCAGTTATTTTAGGTTCTTGATACACCCCCTTTTTTTTTTTTTTCAATGTAAGTGTTAATTTACACTCCCACTAACTTTGAAAGAGACTGGACACTCATCAATATTGGTTTTATTCCTATTTTTGAATCTGTGATATTCTTATAGGCAAAACATACTGCTGCATTTTTGTTAGTAGATTTTCCAATGTGCCAAGCTAGGCTTAACTTTTTCACATTTTTTGATGATCTTTATTATTCTTTTAAAAAACACCCACATGTTTCTCCCTCCTGATTGATGTCTGTGCAGCAGGCAGGAAGAGAGAGTGATGATCCTGGGAGTCTGAGGCTCAGAGATGCCGATTATTTGCTCTTCCCCTGAGCAGCGCTGAGATCCTTGGACTGTAGCTCTTCAGTGACAAACCCTGTGACTGGAGGACTAAGCCTATTTCCATCAGAGCTTTTATTGTAGTAGCTGAGGCTTTTACTGTGGTAATGGATGCCTCTTCACATAGCATTGGATGCTATGTCATAGGCTACAAAGGGAGCTACTCAATTTTGTATTAATATACATTAAATATTATGTATTATAACATTATATGTTGTATGTACTAATATACATTAAATATCATGTTATATGTTGTATATTTAATGTATGATCAGCACAACTGAGTGCCTGAACTAACGTTAAATGTACCTTCTAACAATCAATTGAATAATTCAGACACATTCTCTTCATGTGTGTGCTCAGTCGTATCCAACTCTCTGTGACCCCCACGGGCCATAGCCCGCCAGGCTTCCCTGTCCATGGGATTCTCCAGCCAAGAATACTGGGATTGGTAGCTAAAGGATCCCTTTAGGTAAAGGATCCCTTTAGCTAAAGGGTCTTCGAAAGGATCCCTTCTCTAAAGAACCTTTCTGACCCAGCGGTCAAAACCACGTCTCTTGTGTCTCCTGCATTGGCAAGCAGATTCTTTTCCACTAGCCCTGCTTTCATTTCAAGCAGCAAACCCAATAGTGGCATTTATTGCATCATCCTGGAGCAAAATGTTCTCCTAAAAATCAAACACCATAGATTTGAAAAGCAAATTTTTGCCAGAACACCATTTAAAGCGAAGGAGGAAAGGAACAGGCCAAACTGACTCCATCTTGAGAAGGAAACTCCCTTTTGCATCCTCGGTAAACTTTGGACTATGTGCCTGGTAGCCAAGGAGACAACATACCTATGGCCGAACAGGCCTCCTGAAATGATAAACACCAGATTTCATACCTAGATTTCCCGTCGCCAGAAAGAATGTAATGACCCACTTATGTAGTCAATCACTTTTGTAATCTTTATGGCACCTGTAGATGTAAACTACAATGTGTAACCAGCTGACCTTTTAAATTATGAATCATGACTGTAACAAGATTGTATCTCTAACATTTTCCAGGCTAGGCTTAAGGGATTTGGGGATGTGGGTTTGAGCACATACACTTAAGGTATATAAGATTTTTACAAAAGTTGGTCAGGGTCCCTGGCTAAAGAGCAGACTCTGTTTCAGACCCTCTGGTGTAATAAACTGCACTCCATGATGCACACTGTCCTTCATGGAGCATTTGATGATAACAAAAGCATCACTTCAAAAAATTTGTTTACAAATTTTGTTTGTAATTGTTGGGCCTACTAAAATGACCTGCTACAGCTAATCACCTGGAGAACATTATGGAATTTCTTGCTAAAGAAATCAGTCCTTTAAGGGGCATTTTTTCATGTCCCCCTTGGACTTTTTTGTCTCTGGTGCTTTCAATATCTGAAGAAAACTTGAGGCGTGCCTTCCTAAATGTCAAAACCCTCAATCTCAGCCAGTGCTCTTTTCGTCTCAGTCCCTGTTCTTCTCCTTGGGGTAGCACAGAGGGCAAGGCTCTCATCTGTCTCTAGACTGGCTGCTCTCACTGGGAACCGAGAACTTGTGAGAATGCCACAACTTATTGTCTGTGTTATGTTGTGGAACTTTCCCTAAGCTTCTGCATCTTTTTTTTTTTTTTCAAGTGACCTGCAGTTCTCACTTGGTTACTTGTTGGAATCTACTTTTAAGTATTTTTCAAAACTGTATGCATACTTTTGAATTACAATGTGTTATAAAACATAAGGTGTGTTATACATTCCTAATGGTGCTATATTGCTCCGTTTTTCCATTCATATTTATTCCTTTTCCATTCCCCATGGAAGTTGCTCTAAATCTTTATCACTTTTGAAATTTCCTATTCAGTACTGGGTTCCTTATTCTCAGCAATAGCCACCTTTCTCAGCTGAGCAAATAGCAGTTATGAGCCCTCTGTCTTGCCTTTCTCCATCTCTTAAATACACTTATAGATTCAGACATCACTCCCAGAGGGGAGGCCTTCCTCTTCTCCAAAATTTAGTCCAATAAATAGTTCTTCTTTCTTATAGATGTAGATTTTCTCTTTTGATTAGTTTCTTTACCTCATTTTAAAAATAAAGCTAAAGTTTCTCCCTCTGAAAATGTTAAGTCTACTTCCTCTGAAGTACTTTCATACAACTTGAAGCTTATCTCTCTTTACCTTTATCATTAAAAACTTCTCGATCAACTATCTGTGAAAGGAAAATATCTCCTGCCATGTCAATAAACAAGAAATGTCACCAACGTCAGCAATTTCTGGCCTCCAAATGTGAATGAGGGCTCCCAAAACTGTGATCCAGAGGATCCAAGGAAACAGTATTGGCCTCAGATAGCTGAGGTGCATATGAAAGGAGTGATTTCAGTGAGCCCAGAGGCTTGCATCTTCCCATACTTAGAATGCTAAATTTCTTAACTTGATACCTGATCTTTGATATTCAGACTGACTGCTCCCATTGTTGCAAACTTGTATATAGCCTGACTTCCCCCTCCTGCCTCCTTGGCACAGTTTTTTAAGAGGTACTGGGAATCTGTCTCCTGGGCTCAGAGTCCTAAACATTCTCACCAAATAGAAGAACTCTCTGCTTTCAGGTTGTGCATATTTTTTTAGTCAACATATCCAAAATTAGTTTTCATTTCCTAGTCATTAATTTAAAATGTAATTTGAGGTTTGATTCTGCTTCATTTCTGAGGCAGATGATTCTCAATGGCACTGGTGATGTTTTAACCACATAGTCTATTTGAAGTATTTTCTTTCCTTTCCTTTCTATAACAATAACCAGCTGCCATCATTAAAATTGTTTCTCCCATGGCTTCCAGCCTACCAATCTTTCTTTCTATCTTCTTTCTTCCTCTTTGAATATTCCTTTTCAACCTTCACAGGTTTCTCCAATGGAGGTTACTTCCTGAATCTCAGGATTCCAGAATGGCTTCTCTTGTTCTTTCTTTTTTATTCTCTCTTCTCTACATGCATGCACACACACTCCTAGATATTCGTAGCTCTTCCTGTGGCTTCAAATTCCATCTGTTTACCATCTGTAGTATACATTATACTGAGTGAGAGATACAACACAAAGCACAAATTGGGCAGTTATAATACCAGATGACAGTTATGTGCATATGTGTGTTACTCAAGATATTACTAACCCCAGTCATTTCAATTTTCTTAACAATTCACATGGCTAATTTTAATGTAAAAATCAGAATTAAAAGGTACAGTAAAAGAAATGACGTGTTCTGTATGAGAACAGAAATTGCTGTACTCCTTTGATTCCTTGAAAGTCCCAGAATTAGCATTTTATACATCCTAGGCACTCAGCAACTTTATGATACTTGTAAAGTCACCGTGACAGTGTGTGACTGGGTTCTCCTGAGAAAGTTTCTTATAAAATAAAATACAAGGGATAAAAAATAGATGCCACTCGTACCAACTGCAATTTTTCCAGATTATTTTTGAGAACCAAAGCTAAGGGAATAGCTTTAAATTACACACAATAGATTTATATTCAAATGTGACTTGTTCCTGGAAAGTTGAATAGAAAAATAAGATTCTATAAGCTACTCGGCCCCAGGACCGCTATAGATGCTCTGCCTTGCTGATGATTCTCATTAAGTGGTAGGCAAAAGTGATTTTACATAATCATGTTAATCAAAATATGAAGATATAAAAATGTATGAGGTCTTTGAGCACTGCAAATAATTTTAGATATAATCTGGTCTTACCTCTTCATTTTGTATGAGAGAAAATTGAAGCCAGAGGGGTTAAGTGAGTTCTTCAATTTCACTTAGTTAATTAGTAGTGGCAAAGCAGGGAGAAATCAAGTTTCAAGGCTCAAGGTTTAATGTGCTTTACATTATAAAACAGTGCTCATAAATAGCCAAAGTTGTCAGTTGTGACAGAAAAATTAGACTTGTTTTAACATCATTCTCTTAATTAAATAGCCTTTACTCCTTATATCTGAATCTATTTATTTTTTCCATTTTAGGCATCTGAGGTACTTTGCAGGTGAGGAAAGTGAAGCAGTTGCTTTACTCAGCATGGTGAGTAAAGTTTCAGGTTATTAATGGTGATGATTATGTTGCTTTTTACATGACATATTTTGTTCCCCAAATGAACCAGGTATTTGGTTCTATATCTACCTAAGCTTTAGCTCTTATTCAGTCAACAAATATTCATTAAACATGTACTTTATTCCAGTCTTAATACTGGGAACTGAGAGTGGAAAGATTAATTTTAACCCAGTCTTTGCTTATTAAGGTGGTGTCAGCATCCATTGAAAATTAATTGTAATAAGATCTGAAAGTGTTTTCTTAATTATAAATTATAGTAAATAGTCAAAGTCATCAGATAAATGCAATTTAAACATTGTATATAAATATGATATTATAAATATAAGTATGATATATTTGTGATATGATATTATATTCATAAATATAAATATGATATATTAGAAATACAATATTATATTAATAAGTATAAATATGATATTATACTATAAATATGATAGTATAAATACGATATACTATAAATATGATATTATACTAATATCATATTAGTATATGATGCTAAAAATATGATATTATACTAGTACAAAGGGAGTAGAAGTGGAAAAGAGGAAGACAAAAGGTCTTCATGGTGATAGTAACCTGCACATTGAGTTGTAAAAAATGAATGGATGTGCTTGAGGGGATGATGATGGTGGGAGGGTAGAGGCAGGAAGTAAGGAGTAAGGGATTAGAGGCAGAGATAGAGGAAGCAAAGCCATGGAGGTGTGAATTAAAAGCTGTTCTGTGAGGTTGGAATTTAAGAAGATGGGGTGGGAGGCGAGAATGGTAAAAGGCTGGAGAAATAGGGAGGAGCCAAATTTTGGAGAGGATTTGTACGTCCATGGTAAGGAATTTGTTCTTCATTCTTTATGTGTGGACCCATAATTATCATCACTTGAAAGCCTTATTGAGCATAACTTATATATATATGTCTCTATAGTATTTGCTGTGGTATGGAAGGAAGAATACTAGATTTAGCATGAGTTCAAATTCTTATCCTTTTACTTATTAATGATGAAATTTTGATCATTCATGTAATCTCTTGGGGCCTCAATTCTATTTGTACAATAGAAATGATCATTTACAGGGGATCAAATAGGATAGAAATTAAAAATTCAAAAGCATACATAGTGAAAGAGCATTGTTATTTTGATTATTTCAGGGGCAGAAAACTTTTGGGACAAAGAAAAGATTTAATGCATTGATGAAGGTGTCATGCTACAGTTTGCTTCCAGTCAGTTCTCTGGTATTGCAGAGAGAGGTATAGCGCATGTTGCTTCAGTGAGAGTTCAGTTAAGAAAATAGAAACCACTTTATATATTCTGGTTTGAGGTTATGGATTATAAGACTTTTAGAAATGATTGGGGAATGGATGTTAGGAGAGCTGAGGCTGAAAGATAGGGGAGCTGCCTTTTGAAGGTCAAGGAGGTGAACTGTAAAACTTTAGCCTGAAGCACTCAATGGCTGACTTTTAAATGCTTACCTGGAAGCCATTCTGAAACTCATGTAACATAACCTACATTTAAAAATATATATTCAGAAAAGCTTCACAGTATGTAGAAAGTTTGACCAAATACTGAATCACAGGATTCAGTTGTATGATCACAGGATGAAAGAAAGAAAGAGACACTGTAGCAGAAGTTGTATGAGAAAATATCCAAATATTATATGGAACTTAGGGACTGGAAAATGCAAATAAACTGAATATCATGTTAAATATGATGAATGCAGTTTAACATAATACATTGGAAAATTGAAAGTTAGTATGACATGAATATTTTAATGATCCCCATTCAATAGAATATTTTGCAGCTGGGATTGTTCATTAGATTAATGGTTGGAAATGGACAATTATAGTTATGATTTTTTATAGTGAGGAAGAATATGGAGTTTACAAGTGAGTTTTTTGAGCTGATCATTAAAGGAATGATTTTAAGTATTAATAAACAGATACCAATTTGGGGTCTGGGGTAGGAAGTCTCCAAGATGGCCCCTCAATGATACCTACTGTTTGGGAGTCAGGTTCTTGTGAAATAGTCTTTCTTTGAATATTCTGGATCTACTGACTTACTTCTAATCAATAGAATCCATAAACAATGGTGGGATGCCATTTCTGAAATTAGAATACAGAGGACTATGACTTAGATATTGCAAAGACTATCTTGCTCATGCTTCTTGCTTTCTCACTCTGGGGAAGTCACGTGCATGCCATGCGATAGGAAACTGAGGGAGGCCTATGGCTAACAGCCAGGGAGGAATTGCCTTTCATATTAATTAATTCCATTATTGAACCTGTACAGTGGACTCTTTCATATTTCGAAAGCCATCACTCACCTTGAGATAAATGTTCACTCACGTTTTCTTGAGTTTTTAAATATTTTTATTCTTACATTTGATCTATTTAGAATTTATTTTAGCATCCTCCTTTTCAAAGTTACATTTCTTACATTCAGAGACCACAATGATCCACTACTGAGAAAATCTTCTAAAAGTTACTCAGAGATTCCTGAAATCTAAGGCATTTTCCAAGTGATTTCATTACAGTGGCCCATTTACTCAACCAGTGATTTCCTGAGTTGATCCAAATTCTAACCTTGTAAGTACTCTTACTCCAAATGTTGAGCACAGATGTACAGGAAAGAAAGTACATAGTTCTTAAAATAAATGTTAGTAATCATTTCACTTAGATGTGTGATTATTTTCTCCTCACTTAAAAAGAAAAAAAAATGCAATCAGTGCTTCTTTAAAAGTGTTACTTCCTCCATCTCTTTGTGGGGAGCTATAAAGGAATACATTTTACAAATAATTAATACTAAAGACCACATACAGAATCAAGGATAATGAAGAGATAACAATCAACTATCAATTATCACTGCATAATGCATAGCAAAAACCTGACTTTGCTGAAAAGGTGTTATTTTGTAAGACAGGCTGCATATACAGGTCCGGTGCCAGAATAGTTCCATGAATCACTCCTGTATAACTCTCAAACAGATAGGAATTGCCACTCTACATGGCACTCTGATGACAACAAAGAACACTTCAGGAAATATATTTCTTCAAAATTATGCTCATAGGTACAGCCAAATTTTTGTGCTTCAACTATTAAGCATAAAGTTTTGTGTTTAAAGATAAAGGTACTCCTGACTGATCAAAAGTCAGCATGCTCATTAAGTTGTCATCTGGGCAGTATAGTTTGCATAGACTTGTCACCTTTTCCAGCCTATTTCTCTAGAAGGATACAACATGTCATTGCATACTGTCGTTCTTATTGCCCACAGAATTCAAATCATAGACCTTTTGTGTGTAGTTGAGGATTTATTTTCTCTCCCTTGATTAAACAATTTTAAAATGTCTTTGACTTTTGTAGTGTATAAATACTCTAATAAAAAAAATTACATCTCCAAATTGAAGTTTTTACATTTAGCTTATAAAAATGGTCATTTTTGTAAATTAAAATGTTCAAACATCAGTAACATCACTGAATTTGACCTAAGTAGTAAGTTTAATGACTAAACGGTGATTAAAGTTCTCCTAAGGAAAGTCGAAAAATTGATGCTTTTGAACTGTGGTTTTGGAGAAGACTCTTTAGAGTCCCTTGGACTACAAGGAGATCAAACCAGTCAATCCTAAAGCAAATCAGTTCTGAATACTCATCGGAAGGACTGATGCTGAAACTCCGCTTCTTTGGCCCCCTCATGCAAAGAACAGACTCATTGGAAAAGACCTTGATGCTGGGAAAAATTGAAGGCAGGAGGAGAAAGGGATGACAGAGGATGAGATGGTTGGATGGCATCACCAACCTGATGGACATGAGATTAAGCAAGCTCCGGGAGTTGGTGATGGACAGGGAAGCCTGGTGTGCTGCAGTCCATGGGGTCACAAAGAGTCAGACACAACTGAGCAACTGAACTGAATTGAGCAGCTGAAGGATAGGAAAAATTAGGAGTACATTCTTAAACAAGCTGTCTCTTTATTTTCTTGTGTCATATTATAGAAAGAATTTATTCCAGATTGAGAAAAACATGTTAGTTGCCTACCTGAACTTTTACTATCAAAACCATTTTTGCAAAACTTGACAAAGTGTCCAGCTTAGGAAAAACCACAGGAAAATGTGGTTTTCCAAGCATCTTTGCAGTTGATTATAGCTTTGTGGTGTACTTCTGTGATGTGTGTGGAAACTAATAAGTTGGCTTCTTGGAAAAATTATAGTTTCATTGATAAAAGGAAGACTCACTTGGCAAGTAGTCATTTTGTAAGTCTGAAGATGAATACTCCATGTTAAGAATTTGGAAGCTACATAGAACTTAGGTTCTTAATAATTTCCTTGAGCTACCTCTGACTGCCTGTCTCCATACTTGATCTTTTGTGACAACAATAAATCCTCACTGGGTTAAGCCATTATTAGTTGAATTTCTGTTATGTGTTTCTTAACCTCACTTCCTAATGTACTGCCAAAAGCAAGGCTTCCCCAACTTTAGTGACTACCTGGAGGTCTTGTTGAAACAGATTGCTGCACCTATTCTCAGAGCTGTGATTCAGTGGATCAGGAGGTGAATCCTGTTCTAACAAGTTTCTAGGTGATGCTGATACTGCTGGTCCCAGAACCACACTTAGAGAGGGATTTAGCAGGTTAAAAGACACAAAAACAACTATAAGATACTATAGAAACTAGTTTCATTGATTGGTATCAAGTTAAGAGATGAATAAGAAAAATTGCATCTAAATCTCCCCAAAGTTAGAGGAGTGAATGGAGAGAGACTTTGAGCTGAAGAAAGAGTATGCTAGGCAACTACATGGGACGAGATGGAGAGGAAACCATTGGAGATGATGTGGAAACAGAAGCAAACACTGTGGTTCTGGGAACTACGTAGATGTTGATCTATAAGCTAGAGACACATACCCATGTGATTAGGAGGATTGTGTGTGTGTATAGCAGGGGCCAGATTATGGCAAGTTTTATACACCATGGCAAGGAATTTAGTTTGTATTCCATAGTCAGTGGGAAAACCATTAAAAATTCTAAGTGTGGGGACATGTTTCATGCGCATGACAGAAAAGATGCTGTTGGCAGTGTGGGTGGAAGGCCGGAGGAATCGAAGCACAGAAGCAGAAGGTTACTAAAGGGTCAGTGCAGTTGTTCAGGTTGTGCTGATTTTCAGTTGAATGGTTCGATTTGGTTTAGTGAGTAGACATGAATCTGAGTAAGAGTATCATCAACCAAGATGGAATTTTTGAAAACCTTACTCTTAGCTGCATAATAGCATTTAATAAAGTACCACCCCTTCCCTCCCTCCGGGTGCTGTCCATCAGAGCAAGGCTAGCTTCCTAAGAGCTTTCTTTCTCCAACTTTGAAACTGTGGGTGGGAGTGAAGCTTCTTAATTATCAAGAGATGTGGCAATCCTGGCAGTTAGATCTCTTTAATCTATTGTAAATTTAAGCCAAAACATACATACTATTTCAGCGAGTGAGTGAGTAAAAGTCACTCAGTCATGTCCGACTCTTTGTGATGCCATGTATTATACACTCCAAGGGATTCTTTAGGCAAGAATCCCTTGCCATTCCCTTCTCCAGAGTATCTTCCCAACCCAGGGATCGAACCCACATCTCTTGCATTGCAGGTAGATTCGTTACCAGCTGAGCCACCAGGGAAGCCAAAAAAAAAAAAAAAAGAAATAATTTCATTTATGCTATGCTGAGTGTCTCAGTCATGTCCTACTCTTTGTTACTCCATGGACTGTAGCCCACCAGGCTCCTCTGTCCATGGAATTCTCCAGGAAAGAATACTGAAGTGGGTAGCCATTCCCTTCTCCAGGGGATCTTCCCAATCCAGGGTTGAACCCTGGTCTCACACATTGCAGGCGGATTCTTTACCGGCTGACTCACCAAAGAAGCCCCTGAGCTACCAGGGAAGCTATCTCAACTGAAGCGTTAATACAGCCTTAGTTGTCTGTTCAACAGGATAAAGTCCATAAGGACACGTCACGGAGAAAGTCATCTGTCACAGGTTGACACCTGCTCTCCCACACAACATCACGCCAAGAGACACTCATGAAGCCATAAGAAATATCCTCTCTATACATTTATCTAACTACAAATTTATAAAATTTTGTTTTAGCTGGACTTACATAATATTTATATTTACAGTCCTTGCAACAGTCAAACCAAGAGGCAGCAGGATAATTTAGGCTTTGGAAAAAAATGCTAAGAAATTAGGGATTTATAAATTGAGCTGCCTCCTTTGTTTCAGTTGACATGTTTAGGGGTATTGGTAAAGAGGCCAGGAGGCTAGCTTTCCAGGTTAAAATTAGTGGCATATGTAATAGCTTGGTAATGAAAACCCAGGTAGTTAATTTCTGTGTTTAGAAACTCTTTTTTTTTTTCTGTTTACTTAGGGAAAATCAGAGTACACAGAATGCACAGAATGGTTATACAGTACTAAAACCAAAGCAAAACAAAAATCAAGAAATTTGCAAGAAAATGATTTATAAATACATGCCAGTTTTTAATTTATAAGTGGGGTGCATAGAGGTGCTATGGGAGGGCAGTGCTATCCCAGGAATCATCATAACCTCTTATCTGCTCGGCCCATGCTCTCTTTCATCAAGATACTAAGGCAATCAAATGATGAATCAGAAGTGTGCTTGGTGAGCAGAGACTGGTGTCATTTTGCAGGATGTTTAATCTGGATGGGCTGATGTAGAGGCTGATGACCTTCCTCCAGCACTGTGTACTTTCCTATTGCCTGAATCACACAGACCTCTTAGGCTGTCTGTCTTTTTCACAGCTTTGGAGAACCACTCATAAAATGGTCATCTCTGGCTCTCCAGCTTTACACAAACTACCATATTTCTATCATGAAAACATTTTCCAGACAAACTGAATATTATTGTATCATAGGTTACTTTAACAATAGTTGAATTTTAGATATTTTAATGCCATTTAAGAGACAAACTTATTTAAGAAATGTGCCTTATTCTTATTACAAAAAAATGATTTCTTAGTATGCAATTACCTTTAAAATATATATATCAGGGAGTTTCCATTAATATGAAAACCTAAGTTTGATGCAGGAACACAGGAACACAATAAACTAAATTTAAAAAGAAATCTGAAACATAATAACAGCTGAAATGTTTTTAATATATTATTTTCCTGACAAAAATTGTACTATATTGAATAACATTTTATGCACTGGATTTTTAAATTATTTTATGAATAGTATGTCTTCCTATGGTAATATTCTTCTATATTTGTATTTTAATTGATTAGTATTATTCTACAGAGATATTATAATTTACTACATTCTATTAGTGGACATTTAGACTCTTCCCCAAATTTCAATAGTATAGATAATACTTTAATGAAGGCTTCTGTTTAACTATCTATTATTTACATCTTTCATTCTTTCCTTAGCAACCATATCTCAAAGAGTTTGCCTCATACATTGCCAGGTGAAGCTCCTGCTCTTTATAGGACCAGTCTGATCCATTGTATACTGATATTTTGTCTCAAATCTGTAGGGTCACAGAATCTGATAATCTAGTTGTGTTTGTGAATTTGAAGCCCACAAATACTTGTGTATATATTACCTGTGTATGTGTATATGTGAGTGTGTATGTTAAATATAACATACATGACAAAGAAAGTATATATAAATATATATTATATAGCATATATTATATATACTTTCTTTGAGCTTAAAATTTGTTTCATTAGCTTCTCTTAGATATCTGTTTCATTAGCTTCTCTCTCAGTTCAAATTTAAGCTTTCTAAGTCTGAATTTTCCACAGTTTATTGTGATCCACACAGTCAAAGGCTTTGGCATAGTCAATAAAGCAGAAATAGATGTTTTTCTGGAACTCTCTTGCTTTTTCAATGATCCAGCGGATGTTAGAAATTTGATCTCTGATTCCTCTGCCTTTTCTAAAACCAGCTTAAACATCTCGAAGTTCACGGTTCGTGTATTGCTGAAGCCTGGCTTGAAGAATTTTGAGCATTACTTTACTCGCATGTGAGATGAGTACAACAGTTAGAACTGGACATGGAACAAAAGACAGGTTCCAAATAGGAAAAGGAGGACATCAGGCTGTATATTGCCACTCTGCTTATTTAACTTATATGCAGAGTACATCATGGGAAACGCTGGGCTAGAAGAAGCACAAGGTGGAATCAAAATTGCCAGGAGAAATATCAATCATCTCAGATATGCAGATGACACCACCCTTAGGGCAGAAAGTGAAGAGGAACTAAAAAGCCTCTTGAGGAAAGTGAAAGAGGAGAGTGAAAAAGTTGGCTTAGAGCTCAACATTCAGAAAACTAAGATCATGGCATCCGGTCCCATCACTTCATGGGAAATAGACGGGGAAACAGTGGAAACAGGGTCAGACTTTATTTTTTGGGCTTGAAAATCACTGCAGATGGAGACTGCAGCCATGAAATTAAAAGACATTTACTCCTTGGAAGGAAAGTTATGACCAACCTAGATAGCATATTGAAAAGCAGAGACCTTACTTTGCCAACAAAGTTCCGTTTAGTGAAGGCTATGGTTTTTCCAGTGGTCATGTATGGTTGAGACATGGACTGTGAAGAAAGCTGAGTGCTGAAGAATTGATGCTTTTGAACTGTGGTGTTGGAGAAGACTCTTGAGAGTCCCTTGGACTGCAAGGAGATCCAATCAGTCCATTCTGAAGGAGATCAGCCCTGGGTGTTCTTTGGAAGGAATGCTCCAGTACTTTGGCCACCTCATGCGAAGAGTTGAGTCATTGGAAAAGACTCTGATGCTGGGAGGGATTGGGGGCAGAAGGAAAAGGGGAATACAGAAGATGAGATGGCTGGATGGCATCACCGACTCGATGAATGTGAGTCTGGGTGAACTCCGGGAGTTGGTAATGGTTAGGGAGGCCTGGTATGCTGTGATTCATGGGGTCACAAAGAGTCGGACACGACTGAGTGACTGAACTGAACTGAACTGAAGTCTGAATTAAGGAATTGTGTTTGAAATAAGTGATATGATTTATATTAAGTTCTACTTTGGGACTATAGCACTAGTTTTTTGACCAAAAATATTTGATATGTTGGAAATAACCTGTGCTAAAAATTCTTTTATTTCCACTTCATCATTTTATTTGTTTGTGATTTAACACTTTTTGAAGGCTACCAATGGTAGAAGATTCCATTGAAAAATATATGTGGTTCTGGATCAAGGTATCTGTGTGTGTGTGTGAGTGCACCTAATTCTATTATGAAAATAGACATGTGTGTGCCTTTTTCTACCATGGAAACACCATATTTTTTGTGCAGTTTAAAAACTTTTATAGCTATTATCTTAGAGTTGGAATATATTCTTATGTAAGGAGATGGGTCTATCTCACCTCTTTACAAGGGAAAACTTGGCAGAACAAAAATTCAGAGGTTTATTGTTTTTAGATGCTTTAATAGAGGTTCAGTCCATTACCTTAGAAACTAAGTTATAAATAGAAAATGTTGTTTCTCACAATAATTATTGGACATATAGATAACTTGCCTTACCTTTGAAACAAAGGTTTTTAACCTGGGAGAATTAACTCCTAGGAGTGCATGAATGGGCTTCACAATATGCATGAGTCCACAAAAAGTATATAATCCTAAAACTATGTTTGTGTGCATTCATGTATTTCCCCTATTGTGAAAATTCTATCATTTAAAACCCCAGTCTCCAAAGGCTCTGTGACACTTAAAATGGTTAAGAATCATAGTTATGAGACATATTAATCATGTACCAGAAAACATAATTAAATAGAGTGTGTTTAAATTGGGAATCCAAAGATTTTAGGATATTCAGTAACATGGTATTATGTTTTCATATATGGTTTGACCTGTCAGAGCACAGTTCAATTTTTATTGTTGGCAAATTGAGAAGTTGAAACAGGCTAGTTTTTTACTTTTTTTAATTCATTAAAAAATTTTTTTACTTTATTTTGCTTTACAATACTGTATTAGTTTGGCCATGCATTGACATGAATCCGCCATGGGTGTACATGAGTTCCCAATCCTGAACCCCTCTCCCACCTCCCACCCCATATCATCTCTCTGGATCATCCCCATGTACCAGCCCCAAGCATCCTGTATCCTGTATCAAACATAGACTGGTGATTTTTCTTACATGATAGTATACATGTTTCAATGCCATTCTCCCAAATCATCCCACCCTCTCCCTCTCCCATAGACTCCAAAAGTCCATTCTATACATCTGTGTCTCTTTTGCTGGTTCGCATACAGGGTTATCATTACCATCTTTCTAAATTCCATATATATGTGTTAGTATACTGTATTGGTTTTTTCTTTCTGGCTTACTTCACTCTGTATAATAGGCTCCAGTTTCATCCACCTCATTAGAACTGATTCAAATAGTTCTAACTGATTCAAATATTTTAATGACTGTGTAATACTCCATTGTGTATATGTACCACAGCTCTCTTATCCATTCATCTGCTGATGGACATCTAGGTTGTTTCCATGTCCTGGCTATTATAAACAGTGCTGCGATGAACATTGGGGTACATGTGTCTCTTTCTATTCTGGTTTCCTCGGTGTGTATGCCCAGCAGTGGGATTGCTGGGTCATAAGGCACTTCTATTTGCAATTTTTTAAGGAATCTCCACACTGTTCTCCATAGTGGCTGTACTAGTTTGCATTCCCACCAACAGTGTAAGAGGGTTCCCTTTTCTCCACACCCTCTCCAGCATTTATTGCTTGTAGACTTTTGGATTGCAGCCATTCTGACTGGTGTGAGATGGTACCTCATTGTGGTCTTGATTTGCATTTCTCTGATAATGAGTGATGTTGAGCATCTTTTCATGTGTTTGTTAGCCATCCATATGTCTTCTTTGGAGAAATGTCTATTTAGTTCTTTGGCCCATTTTTTGATTGGGTCTTTTATTTTTCTGGAATTGAGCTGCAGGAGTTGCTTGTATATTTTTGAGATTAGTTGTTTGTCAGTTGCTTCATTTGCTATTATTGTCTCCCATTCAGAAGGCTGTCTTTTCACCTTGCTTATATTTTCCTTTGCTGTGCAGAAGCTTTTAATTTTAATTAGATCCCATTTGTTTATTTTTGCTTTTATTTCCAGAATTCTGGGAGGTGGATCATAGAGGATCCTGCTGTGATTTATGTCGGAGAGTGTTTTGCCTATGTTCTCCTCTAGGAGTTTTATAGTTTCTGGTCTTACGTTTAGATCTTTAATCCATTTTGAGTTTATTTTTGTGTGCGGTGTTAGAAAGTGATCTAGTTTCATTCTTTTACAAGTGGTTGATCAGTTTTCCCAGCACCACTTGTTAAAGAGATTGTCTTTAATCCAGTGTATATTCTTGCCTCCTTTGTCGAAGATAAGGTGTCCATAGGTGTGTGGATTTATCTCTGGGCTTTCTATTTTGTTCCTCTGATCTATATTTCTGTCTTTATGCTAGTACCATACTGTCTTGATGACTGTGGCTTTGTAGTAGAGCCTGAAGTCAGGCAGGTTGATTCCTCCAGTTCCATTCTTCTTTCTCAAGATTGCTTTGGCTATTCGAGGTTTTTTTGTATTTCCATACAAATTGTGAAATTATTTGTTCTAGCATTGTGAAAAATACCACTGGTAGCTTGATAGGGATTGCATTGAATCTGTAGATTGCTTTGGGTAGTATACTCATTTTCACTATATTGATTCTTCCAAGCCATGAACATGGTATATTTCTCCATCTATTCGTGTCCTCTTTGATTTCTTTCATCAGTGTTTTATAGTTTAAGATGTAGAAGAATAACTTACTCATAGCAACTGTTTTGTTGTTCAAGGTGAAAGTGAAAGTCGCTCAGTTGTGTCTGACTCTTTGCGACCCAATGGACTATACAGTCCATGGACTTCTCCAGGCTGGAATACTGGAGTGGGTAGCTGTTCCCTTCTCCAGGGGATCTTCCCAACTCAGGGATCAAACCCAGGTCTCCCAAATTGCAGATGGATTTTTTACCAGCTGAGCCACCAGGGAAGCCCTTTGTTGTTCAGGTCGAGGTTAATTTGGATAATTGCCTATAGTCTAACCTTGAGTTTAATTTGTTATTTATTCATTTATTTACCTATTTTTATTTCAGTGAATAAGGGAGCCAGATGAAAAGAAATTTAAGCATGTCAAAGAAATTGGTAGCTGTATAATTTGTTTGGCTAACTAGCTTATAATTAACCTTATATATTTGAACCTGAGGTAAGCAGGGTACTTTTTATACGGAGGACTTGGGGGTCTATGGAGACTGTAAAAGATGGCTGAAATTTTCCAAACCTCACCATCTAGAATGAAAATTAAGTTTATAAGGCCAACCACAACTAAGCATTGTACCTTCTGGCCTGGGTAACTAACAAAAGCAAGACTATACCGTGTTTTCTATCCACACTGTCACAACCAGGAATAGTTTCTACTAACAACAGAAATTTGACATGGGGCTGTGTTTTAAAATGTAGGTTTTATTATTATTCATGTATAGTGAAGTTAGCAGATCAGGAGATGACTGCAATTGAAAGGATAGTTTGTTGCAGTTAGCAAGAGGAGGGGATATACCACCTCACTTGGGGTCCCATTGGGAAGCACTAGGGTTGGTCAGGAAGCAGAGGGGGTTGAGAGGGAAACATGGGCCAGAACCATTATTGTGATTTTCTAGAGAAGGAATGGGAGAGGCAGGTTAAAAAATATTTAGGATTTGCTAGTTGGATTAATTTCTGTGGGCTCTAGGGTGTAGAGTATAAAGATAAAGAGAAATAGGTAAAATTAATTTTAATATATTATTTATATGTATATTTAGTATATAATTAAAATAATATGTTTTATTTAATTCCATATAGCCAAAATATAATTTTAGCATAACCAAAATTATTTGGGATTTTTTCCTTCTTTTTAATGCTATATTTTTGAAATGTGGTATGTATTCTATACTTAAATCTCAATTTGGATGCTGAATTTTCATAGAAATACTTATCTGCATTTCAATTTCATGGAATTTACAATTGATCAAGTATATTTGCATATCCAGAATTATTCCAAATGCACTTGAAAGTTTTCCAATAACTGAACTCTGAGTATTCGTTTTAAACATTTAAATTAAGTAAAATTAAATAAAATTTAAAATTCAATTCATCAGCAGCAGTAGCTGCGTTTGGTGAATTGTTACTGCATTCACCAGTTCAGGTCTAGAATAATGATTATCAAACTATACTTGACAGTTTGATTTGAACTATACCTTCAGATCAGCCATGAATTAGCTAAAAAATACAGATTGTTGGACTCCACCTTAAACCGACTGAATCAGAACCTACAGGGCATTACATGATCAACAGAATAATTTGAGCATCACTGAAAACACCAAACATCACGTGTATAGAAACAGAGGTTCTTTTATTAGAAATAAATCTATAAATTATTTTCTTATTAGGTGTCCCTTAATCTCCAACCTTACTTCCTACCAGTCTCTTCCTAAAGTTCTCTGTTCCAGCCACACTGACCTCTTTGTATCTTTTCCTCTTGTGACTATGAATTCACTTCCTCTGGAATTATCTTCTCTTCCACAAAAAGCTTGGCACACACAGATGTATTCTCAAAGAAGCATTTCCTGAGCAGGTGAAACATGAAATTAACATCTTTTCCATCATACTCTGTCTCTTCTTTTTTACTTGTCAGTTTCAATAACAGACATTTCATATGTTTATACATTTATTGGTTATCTCCCTCTTACTAGAATGTAAGTCTAGTGGGAGATGGGTCTTTGTTTTGTTTACTGTTTTATCACCATTATTGAGGAAAATACTTCAGTTCAGTTGCTTGGTCGTGTCCAACTCTTTGCAACCCCATGGGACTGCAGCATGCCAGGCTTCCCTGTCCATCACCAACTTCCAGAGTTTGCTCAAACTCATGTCCCTATAGTCGGTGATGCCATCCAACTGTCTCATCCTCTGTCATCCCCTTCTCCTTCTGCCTTCAATCTTTCCCAGCATTAGGGTCTTTTCAAATGAGTCAGTTCTCCTCATCAGGTGGCCACAGTATTGGAGTTTCAGCTTCAGCATCAGTTCTTCCAATGAGTATTCAGGACTGATTTCCTTTAGGATTGACTGGTTTGGTCTTCTTGCAGTCCAAGGGACTCTCAAGAGTCTTCTCCAACACCACAGTTCAAAAGCATCCATTTTTCAGTGCTCAGCTTCCTTTATAGTCCAACTCTCACATACATACATGACTACTGGAAAAACCATAGCTTTGACTAGATGGACGTTTGTCATCAAAGTAAAGTCTCTGCTTTTTAATATGCTGTTTAGGTTCATCATAGCTTTCCTTCCAAGGAGTAAGTGTCTTTTAATTTCATGGCTGCAGTCACCATCTGCAGTGATTTTGGAGCCCAAGAAAATAAAATCTGTCACTGTTTCCTTTGTTTCCCCATCTATTTGCCATGAAGTGATGGGAGTGGATGCCATGATCTTCGTTTTCTGAATGTTGAGTTTTAAGCCAACTTTTTCACTCTCCTATTTCACATTCATCAAGACGCTCTTTAGTTCTTCTTCATTTTCTGCCATAATGGTGTACTTGTCACTCAGTAAATCATATAAAAGGAAAGTACTTGGCACTCAGTAAATTATATAAAAGATATGTGTGTGTGTGTGTGTGTGTGTGTGTGTGTGTGTGTGTGTGTTAGTTGCTTAGTCATGTCCAACTCTTTGCAATCCCATATACTATAGCCCACCAGGCCCCTCTGTCCATGGGGTTCTCCAGGCAAGAATACTGGAGTGGGTTGCCATTTTCTTCTCCAAAGGGACCTATAGAAAGAAAGAAAGTGAAGTCGCTTAGTCGTGTCTGACTCTTTGCAACCCCATGGACTGTAGCCCACCAGGCTTCCCCATCCATGGAATTTTCCAGGCAAGAGTACTGGAGTGGGAAATGGCAATCCACTCCAGTATTCTTGTCTGGAGAATTCCATGGACAGAGGACCCTGGTGGGTTGCAGCTCATGAGATCTCAAAGAGCTGGACATGACCGGGCAGCTAACACAGACACACACACACTTCAAGTAGTAAACATTTAACTAAAGCAATGGTGTGACTTCCAACAGACAAGATGGCATAGATTCATTTTCCCCTTCTCTGCCCTGCTAAGCATATCTATAAACCTGGAAATGGTTCAAGAGACAGTGCAAGGATAACTCTGAAATGTGTTAAGAAGAGTTGAGCTAGTTTATAACACCAGGATGTGAGGCAGAGCATAGCAGCAAGATGTCTTGAGTCTCTCTGCCCAACAGAGAATGACATTCAGCTCCAGCATTTCAGATGGAAATGGCAGCAGAAGGTGGCTTAGGTATGTTGCTCCTCCCCCAACCCTTGGTGGAATGGGGGTAGCTTTGCCAGCATCAGTGGAGCAGGACACCACCCGCAAGAGGATCAACTGTGAGCCTCACTAGAAACAAGCATCCAGGGGAGATATTTCTTCCTATGGCCCCGAGACTCTTCTTTTTGCAGAGAGTTACTGAGAGGGGCAGGGAGACTAGGCAGGGACATTCAGCTACAGCAGGCAGCCTGCTCAGGAAAGACCCTTTGTCTCCCAGGGAGACTCTTCTTCCCCACTCAAAGACTCAGGACAATGAGGAGCCACTGATGAGGGATCCTACCACAGCCTTCTCCCACTGAGAGACACCCATGGGCTTCCTGAAGAATCTCTTTCAGTTCCCTCAGGTAGCACCAGCTGGGACCAGTGGAAGCCCCAGGGGCACTAGATAGACCAAACTAACAAAAGTTAACAGTCTAAACCTCTAAAAGTTAGACTGCTATTGGAAGCACAGCCCATGGATATAAGCCAAAACCCACAGGCTGCATCTAGACAGGGTGACTGTTTGTTAAATAAAAGATTTAAATAGGACTCAGAGTCTCCTAACAAAACAGAGAATATGTCCAAGATAAGTATCAAATCATAACTCACATGAGAAAAGACAGTCAATCCACTAATGTCAACACCAAGATGAATCAGTTATTGGAAATATCTGACAATGATTTTAAAGCAGCTATTAAGAAAATGCGTTGACAATCAACTAAAAATTCTCTTGAGACAAATGCAAAATTAGAAAATCACAGCCAAGATGTAAACTTATAAAAGAGAACAAAATGGAAATTGTAGAACCGAATGACACAATAATTGAAATTATAAAAACTCACTGGATGAACTCAATATTTAATTAAGTATAGATAATTGATAGAGGATTATACATTCATTTTTAAAATAGTCGCTGAGAATTTACAAAGTGTGAAACAGTCAGATCTATTACCTGTAAAGACCTTCAGTGAAGTAGAGGAGATGGGTATTAAAGAAATCATTGTAGTAATAATTACAATTGTGACAAGTGCTATGGAGGAAATGCTACAAATAAGAAGTACACACAGTCATTCTCAAGGGTGTGGGATTTGAAGAGAAAATGAGGCGAACAGAAGATGATTCTTAAGGAGAGAGTTTTCTCTTTGAAGGGAGTTCAGTGAGTTTCCTGCTGAGGTCCTCCTGCCTTGACCAGCTCAAGACTGCCTCAGGCATCTGTTTCCAGTTCTCTTGTTAAGGCAGAGACTATCTGAAATCCTTATGCTTCCTCTGAACCTTAGGGTTGTGATGAGGGGAGTTATGGGTGACTTGTAGGTTTCTAGTATGGATGATGGGGTGACTATGGCAACATTATTAAGACTGGTTGTAGAAGAGGAAGAAACAGACTTGGAACTGGACAAAAACGAGGTCACTTTTGCATGCACTGAGATGGAGATGCCCAGTTATCTGGTATACCCTCTGGCAGATAGATTTGTGGTTTGGAGCTTGGCAGAGATCAAAGTTAGTGATATGGATTTACTGGTCTTTAGCATAGATGGAAGTTAATGCAAGGAAGAAATGAGGTCACAGGAAGAGAGTATGAGAAAATGGTCTGGGACATAAATGTAGGAATTTGGAGAAGAGAGCCTGCAAAGAAGATGAATACAGAAAAAACAGAGGGAGGAAATAGAAGCCGGATAATGTTAAAGAAGGAAGGAAAGGTTAATGTCAGATGCTGCATAAATGTCAAGGAGGTAGAAGGACAAAAGCAGTTTGCAATGAGAACACTCAGTGCCCTTGGCAGGAGCAGTTTCAATAATTTTTAAATGGAAAAAATGGGAACAGGACATGTAGACTCTGTTTCTGGGAATCTGGCATAGAGAGAAAAAGAAAAAGGGAGAGGGTCAAGGTAAAGATTTTGTTTTTGAGTTTGCTATGAGAGCAGCAACTGGAATGTTTCCAGACTAGGTAAAGAAAGCAAACCAGAAGGAAGAGGTTGGGACCCCAGTAAGAAAGGAAGTGACAGATGAGGCAATGGCCTTAAGTGGCCGTGAGAGCTGGGATGATGGAGCAGAAGAAGGGACATTATCCTTCATGGGACGGGGAGGGAGAGATTCCTTTTCCAATGAGGGGAGGGTTATTCATAAAGGGGACAGGGATTGAAGTGTTATTACTTGAGCCACTTGAAGCTGCTTGTCAGGTGGAAACATTGTGTCCTGCTAAAAATAAAAGGAGAAGTCATGGCTGGTGAAAGTTTGGAAAAAATATTGGAAATCCTAAGAGGAATAAGGAAAAGGAAATTAGACATTTTCTGGGACTCACTGACTTACTAGTTGAGGTTAGAGGCATGAGTGTGATGAATTCTTTTGAATATTTCTTCAGCAGGTAGTTTTGATTGTGAATGTCAGCTGATCAATTTTGGAATGGGGGTTTAAGGAAGTGTTGGCATCTAACCAAAGTTTTCAGAAACAAAGTGGAATATTTTGTAGCATTGTTACTGTCAGTGTTTACTTCCTGGCAAACCTTGTCACTTT